>NC_139149.1:7772217-8472217 GCF_964270905.1 Leucopleurus acutus | reverse complement strand
AACAAACATAGTAAGGTAGATAGCTAGTGGGAAGCAGCCGCATGGCACGGAGATATTGGCTCGGTGCTTTGTGACGGCCTGGAGGGGTGGGATAGGGAGGGTGGGAGGGAGGGAGACGCAAGAGGGAGGACATATGGGAACATATGTTTATGTATGACTGATTCATTTTGTTATAAAGCAGAAACTAACACACCATTGTAAAGCAATTATACCCCAATAAAGATGTTAAAAAAAAAAAAACACTTATGGCTGGGCCTCACTCCTAGAGTTTCTGATCCACTAGGTCTTGGATGGGGCCCAAGAGACTGAATTTTTAACAGATTCCCAGGGGCTGCCAACGTTGTTGGTCCAGTGACCACACGTTAAGAATCACTGCCCGGGATTGCTATTCAACCAGCATCTATTAGTCACCAGTTAAGCACAAGTTCTGTGAAAGTGGAGGGATCAGAACTGAAGCATTTGTTCTGAGATCCAAGTCTGCTATTAATTCATTGTGGAAACTAAACTCCAGTTTTCTCATCTGTAAAATGGCTACATCTGAAGCTTTTATGAAAAAATCTCTGAAGAGACAAAGGCACCATGCAAGGGTAGTGTCCAACTTTGTGTCCTTTCTACTCTTTCCCAATGAATTCTCCAGGACTGATATTTAAGAGAACATGTGAGGAGACAGAGAATAAACATCTATGTGCCCCATGCCAGGGATTTTACATCCAGGTACCACCATACCGGGCATCATCCACTGCGTCCTCCAACATTCTGTGAGCTCTGTACTATGGTCCCATCTAAGAGATAGGGAAACTGAGGCATGGAGAGGTTAATTTTCTTGCTTCCTGGCTAGGAAATGATAAGATTGTGGTTTCATTGGGCTCCAAACCCCAAATTCCTACAGCTTCTCCATACCCCATTTCATCTCTAAAATGTGGAGAGAGTGGTCATGAGATTTAAATAAAATATTGATAGGATGCAAAATTCTCTGGGGATTTTTGGGGTTCCCTGGGAGCCCTCCCCATCCCATCTCCTCTCTCCAGCACTCTCTGGGCACTCAGGTGATCCCCACAGATGGCGATGCCACCGTGGTGTCCAGAGCTGAGAGAGGCCCTTCTGCTCAACAGAAGATGACTCTGGATCCTGGGTACCCAAGCCCAAGATGCATTCCAGTGTGGCGAGTGCCCAGTGGGCAGGGCAGACCATGAAGACGTGCTCCAGGCATTCATAAGGGACTGATTCCCGAAGAGTGGGGCTGGACCCTGCTGGAGAGGTAGAAGTCAAACAGTCCATCTTGCAGGGGCCTGGGGAAAACAAAAACAAAAGAAAGAACCAGAAGCTCATAAGCGGAGCCTGGGATGTAGGTGTGACAGGATGTAAAAAGTCACAACTTAGATGCAATATAGATTGCAGCTAACTTCTTCATAAATCTCAGGCTTAGACTTCATGACTGCCACTTCCTGATTTCTTTCAGTTTTGTCTGGTTTTTATTACCAGGGCAAGAGGTAGCAAAGCAGAGACCCCTCTGGCAGAGAAAGCCCCAGGGATACAGGAGCAGACGCTGGCCCCTGCAGACCCCAAGGGTCAGACAGAGAGCAGCTTCCACCCCACAGCCTCTCCGTAGGCTGAGTTAGTGTAATTGGTGATAGGGAATCAGGAACCATCTCTCTGTTGCACTCCACACCTTTAAAGATCCTCCCAAAGTGAGAAACCCTGTTTAGCATAAACAGAGTTCAAGTAACAGAAGCAAAGTGAGGCAGCAGCACCGAAGTAGGTGCACCAGGCTCAGACAGCACTGCACTGCAGATTCTGCAGCCCTCCAGCTGGGCCCTTGAAGCTGATGCTGGGATAGAAGATATGCCCATGTCATGGTGGGAGGAGGGTGGGGAGACGTTTTCAAGCACTGGGCCCCTGCTAGAGCCCACAGGCAGGTCTAGCTGGTTCCGCTGTTTGCCTCATGAACCGAAAGGACAGACCTGAGACTGATCCACCTCTGGGCCCCCTGAACCCCTCCCAAGTGCCTGTCCCAAGGTAGAGGAGAGAGAGATGGCAGAGGAAGATCAAGAAGAGGGGTGGTCTCTCAGTGACAAGAAAAAGATGGAACCGTCTTCTCAGTTCTTGGCCTCATGCCATCTGTCTTGGTAGCTGAGCGGCTACAGCAAAAGCACCACAGAATGGGTGGACTACACAACAAACATTGATTTCTCACAGTTCTGGAGGCTGGGAAGTCCAACATCAAGCCACCAGCAGATTCGGTGTCTGGTGAGGGCCCTCTTATCAGTTTACAGACAGCTGCCTTCTCCCTGTGTCCCGACATAGTAGAAAGAGTGAGCGCTAGACTTTTTCTCTTCTTAAAAGGGCACTAATCTCTTCATGGGGGCTCCACCCTCATGGTCTCATCTATACTTAATTATCTCCCAAAGGACCCTCCCCCTAATAACCATCCCTCTGGGGGGTTAGGGCTTCAACATATGAATTTGTTGGGGGGACACATACATTCAGCCCATAACACCATCTCCGACTGTTCCCAAAGTAAGTGAGCCTGATTTCTGGAATCACTCACATCTCTCAGGAACTGCCAAATGAAAGAGGATTTCCAGTTCAAAGGATCTACGCCATTTAATGCTGGTGCTCTGGAGCTTTGGGGACTGACCAGTCAGGGGATGTCAAGCTTAGGAACGGAAGGGTTACAGAGTCTGTTCTAGACATCAGTGGTCTTTGCAAAGCACTCTCAGAAGTCTTGGTCTCTCCCTAAGGTGGACAAGATGAAGCATGGGTCCCACCCTCAAAGCAACCCGTAGTCTGGTTGGAAGGACAAGTCCAGCTGGCCCGGAACTAAGAGAACCAGACAGGATGGTGACTCCAAGGAACTCAGAGACCCAAGTGACCTCTTCCAAGAACCAGAGCTCAGAAACCACAAGTAAGTGAAGGGGGAAGTTATTTTAATCTCCTGCCTTGCAGAATATCAGACTCCAAAGTCAACACGTGTCACTCTATTACTCTCCCCCCATCTCCACCAGCCACCAGAACAAACCTCCCTCTTCCCCTGCCTGCTGTCACTTCCCCATATACTGCCCCAATCTCCAATATGGTTTTCACATAAATTAAGCCCACCAGTGTCCATGAGTCCACAGTTTGCTTATCTTCTCCCCATTCTCGTGACTCTGCATCACTGGAGCCAGAGTATATAACTGGGGAAGGGAAAGCCCTCCCCACAGGACAGGGGAGGGAGGGGCTGAGCAAGTGCCAGCCAAAGACCAGATTCTAAATCGTCCCCAAAGGGCAGGAAAGATCTGTGAGCCTGGGAACACGTGTGAGGCAATCAATTTTGCCCCAGCACAGACGGAGCTGTGGTTGTGCAGCTTGATTTCAAGGGCTCCAGACCTGGAACCACCGTGGAAGACAAAAAGGATGGGGTTGCAGACAGAGAGAGAAAGAGAGAGAGACAGAGAATTCCAGAATGGGGTGGTAAACACAGCACACAGCCGTACGCAGAACTGATGGAGCATGACAGCCCATTTATACACCAATGACAGGCAGCCTCTAGGGAAGGACTGTGTTTTGTGTGGTGATTGGTGCTCTGCTGAGGCAGCAGAGATCACGGCTGGCCCCCGGGGCAGTGTTGCTGGGGTCTCCCTGAGTGCAGAGCCGACAGGCCTGCTGGGTGGGGCAGAGGTCACCTCGGGCCCTTCTGGGAGAATCAGCAGAGGGCACAGGGCCCCCCGAGGCCTCATGTGCTGGGTCTTTTCACTGGACAGGAGGGAGTGGGTGGAGTTATTCAGAGAGCGCCCTGGGCATCTGGATCCTTCAGAGAGAGTCTCTTCTGCTTGTGAGTCACTGAGGAAATGCACACGTTTGTCATGAACCCTGGTGAGAACATTACCCACTACGCGAGACGGGGCTCCACACACAGGCTCCAAGCTGAAACATCAGCCCTCTGCTCCAGGCAGAAACACTACTGTCCCCGTTTACAGGTCATCAGTGTTCTGCTAAACAAGTACCATGACTCATTTCAAAATAGGTTACAGCACCCCTTTCTAATCACTTCCTTGAAGTTTGCTCATCCCAAACCTGCAATTTTTCTTCGTTTAGGTTGGGGGCTGTGTTAGCCCTTGGGACTAGGTGGTGGGCATCTTTTTCTCTTTCTTGCAATGCAGTTCTCATGATAACATGAGTCCTAATTTTTTTATAGGGCTCTTTTTCCCCACAGTTCCCCATCTGGCTCTCAGATCCCTTCTGGCCACCATGTCCATCCTCCAAGAAAGGATTCCTCCAGCTGGCTGCTCATGGTTTCACTGTAGGACCCTCTCATCATTCCCCGGTGATCCATTTCCCCATCCACCCTGATCTGTTGAACCCATCTTGCCCCTGAGCCTTAACCCAACCAGCACATCCAGCCTTGCTGAGCTCCCATGCCATGAAGCAACACCCAGGAAGAAGAGCCCTCTGCCTACTTCCATCCTGCCCCAATCCTGACACGCCCTGAACCTGTTCACATCCTTCATATTTGCTTTTGCGTTTTTCAAATGGTCTTATTCTCCCAAGCTCTAGATCCTGGATTCAACTCCAGGCCATGGTCTGGCACTTGGTTCAGCACTTGGCCCTGCCCCAAAGAGAGCCAGGTCCTTGTCAACATTTATCCCTCTGGCTGCATCTGCTTGAGGCCACTCCAAGAAACACCCCAGACTCAGGTGCCCAGCCCAGCCCCGCTCTTGCAACACATGAGATCCCAGACACTGTGCCTTTTTGCTTGGAACTCCCTCCCTCACCCAGGCACCACCTGCACCCCCAGCCTTGGACCCCCCCTTCCCAGAGTGGGAGGTGGGTAATATCAAAAGTCACATTTTGAGCATGTTAAGTTCGGAGCGCCTATCAAACGTTAAATGGAGAGAAAGTACAGGTCCACATAGACTTATCTGCAATTCCGAAATCCAAAAAGCTCAGAAATCCAAAAGGTGCTTCATAATTCATTTACTAGCAAATTCTGACGTGATATGAAATGAAGAGATTTACAGATTTTTTTATGCCACTTAGGATAAATATTCAAGTTTCTTTGCAGAAATATCAATATGTTTGATTACAGGACGCTGCTCTCGATCTTACTGGAGACATTACCTTTCTACAGTTTAGAGATTCTGGATTCTAAAACATACCCAGTGCCAAGTGCAGGATAAGGAATTATGAACCTGAATGTAGTTGGAAATATAAGTCTGAAGTTCGAGGACTCAGGGCTGAAGATTCAAATTGGAGGACCATAAGTCAGAGCTTTGAGACAAGACTTCACCTTGGGAGAGACTAGAAATAGAGAAATGGCCAAGGATGAGCTCTGGGTTGCACCAACAGCTAGAGGTCATTCAGAAGAAGTACAGACTTTTATCCCAAATTTACAGAACTGGACACTGAGACTCACAGAAGGCAAGTGGTTTGCAGAAGGCTGCATAGCTGTGATGCAACTAACAGGAAGCTGCAAGCTGCAAGTTCCGGGCCCTCCCCCTGGATTATGAGATGTTAGGGGCTTGGCATGGGATACAGAGTACGGCACTGAAATGCAGCAGAGTCAGCCCCCGCCCTCTGAGCTGAGCCCGCTGTGTCTGAGCCCATCAGCTCTAAATTCTAAATTCTGAAACGCCCCAGCCCCTGCATGACCCTGAGTGTGGCGGCCCCTGCTGCCCAAGCACTGTCACTCCCTCCTTAGGGACACCGTGCATCACATAGGGTTGTAATTAGCTATTTGTGGTTTGTTACTCCTACCAGTTGTGAGCTCCTTGGTGGGATGACATTGCATCTTAATCATTGTTGCATTTCCTCATGCCAGGCACATAGTAGGAGCTTGGTAAATATGTGCTGAAGTGTCCTGAAATCCAACAAGTATTTTATAATAACTTTAAATGGAGTATAATCTATAAAAATATCGAACCACTGTGGGGTACCCCTGAAACTCATATAACGTGGTACTCAACTATACTTCAATTAAAAAATAAATACATAGTAAATAAATGTAGGGATTCCCTGGACCACAGCAAGGTAGCCTGAAGAACAATCAGGAACAGGGACAGATGATGCAGACCCCCACTGAGCCCTTCCCTCTCCCAAGTGTTATCTAAATGAGCCAAAGGTAGCTTCTGTATCTTGGTCCCTGTGTTGTTTACTTCTTCACAGCACCCTGAGACCCCTTAGCTCAAAAGCCCACCAGAGCCAAACTCACATTTTTGTACATCCAACTGTTCTAAGCATGGTCCCAGTGAGCAGATTTTTAGCCATTTAGAGTCTGACTCCTTTGCATACTAGGTGAAACTGCACTTACCATCTGCTAGCCATGAATAAGAGAAACCCCAAAGCTGTAACCACCCCCAAGATCCTGCCACCCTTTGGAGCACTCTGAATTCCAGACTGCTGAGCAACATCTCCTGGACACCTAAACTCCCTCCCATCTCCCTCTCGGGAATTCCCGTGCCCCCTTCCTCTTCTGGGTGGCGATCCCGAGCCCTAGACACTCAGGGAGGGTACCGCGTCTCCTGCTGTGAGAGACGTCCTCGAATGCAAACCTGTCACTGTCTTCCAAGTCAAGCTTGCGTGTGCTACTGCCACCTCGTGGTCATAACTTTTCCTTTGATCAGCCCTGAAATTTCTCGAACCCCCTACGCTAAGGCTGTAGAAAGCCTTAGTGTAAACCCACCCTTCTTCCCTTTACAAAAGCTGTCCACCAGGAACTCTGCTGGGACCAGAAACCAAGAGATTATTATACTCACTATATAGATGATCATTGTAAGGTCTGCCCAATACACATGTTTTGAGTACCTACTACATGCTGAGCTCTGACTTAAGGCCTTGAGGAGCCCCAGCCCAACAGGGGAGACTGACATTGAAACAAATTCTTTGAGTGCATGATGCTTGGGTGAAATAGCCAGAAAATAAGATGTCTGAACAGAGTTTGGGAGTAGAAATAAGTATGTGACAGGCAGATATGAGAAGGAAGGGCATCCCAATACGTGCCCAGATACAGCCTAGCAGGTTTGGGAAGCTCTGAGTGGTTTGGATAGAGTGGAGTCGGACACAGCATGGGAGCACGTGGAGGTGAGGACACCATGCATGAGAGCACCCAAGTCAAGGAGTGCATCACCAGCCGGCTCAGGATCTGCAGCTTCTGAAGTTTTCCAGCCCAGGAAATGAGGTTCAGATGTGTGCTTAAGTCTGGGGGATGGTGTGGTGCTCAGCTCCTCAGGAAGCTCACTCTGGGACCCCACTTACACAGTAAAGTCGCATCCACCATCTCTCCAAGGCCTGGGAGAGGGCCAGACCAGACCCCTGCAGCTCTAGGGAGCTCTGCACATGACCACCTTATGAGTTGGCTAAAAATAGTCCAGCCTTGGATGCTGTCACTGCTGCTGAGGGGAGTTGGGGGGGGGCAGGACAGAGTAGATGAGCTTGGGGAGCCCTCAGGTCCCAACTGTGCAAGCATGACCCAATTTTCTAGGCATGTAATTTCCGTGGAAGGTGGCTTCCTGGCGTTTGGGGACCAACGCTTGACCTACTTCTCCCCCAACCCCTCCCATAAAATGGGGATGTTTCATTTGGGAGAACTCCTCTTCCCACAATTTTATTAAAACGATTACTTGCACACCTTGCCACTGGTCTGTCTTCTCAGGTCCCTAGCCTTTGGGCCACACCTGTGCCCTGTCCTGGCTGAATACAGACAGAGGCCAGGTCACCCAACCAACCATGGGTCACTTTTGTGGGCTGACCCTCCCCCGACTCTGTGTAAGGAGATAACTGCAGGAAGGGAAGAAGGCAGTAGGGTACATTGTAGTAATCAAGATAAATAGGGGTCATGGAGGGACACAGTGCCCTCAGCCACTGCCCACCTCCCCAGAAAAGCTAAGAAGTGAAGGGGGGTTTCCAAGAGAACCCCTCCCAGACTGAAGCCACCCCTAGAGAGAGAGCCTGGCACCTGACTGCCTGGCTAGAAGCTGGGTGAGGCAGAAGCTTAGGGGTCCCTGTAGAGCTAGCCCTGAAAAGACAGGGTCCTAGGAAACAGTCCTGGGGGAGCTTGATGAGTGCCCTAGAGTTTGGGGTTGAATGTGGACATGGAAACTAGGGCCGACTTCTCACTGGTAGATTTTTTTATATATATAATTTAATTTTTATTTTTTTGCAGTACGCGGGCCTCTCACTGTTGTGGCCTCTCCCGTTGCAGAGACGCGCAGGCTCAGCGGCCATGGCTCACGGGCCCAGCCGCTCCGCGGCATGTGGGATCTTCCTGGACCGGGGCACAAACCCGTGTCCCCTGCATCGGCAGGCGGACTCTCAACCACTGCGCCACCAGGGAAGCCCTATAATTTAATTTAATTTTCTTTTTTGGCCATGCCATATGGCTTGCGGGACCTTAGTTCACCGACCAGCGATCGAACCCATGACCCCTGCAGTGGAAGCACGGGAGTCTTAACCACTGGACCACCAGGGAGGTCCCCACTTGAAGATTTCTGAAGGGAAGATACTCACTGAAGCTTATAGTGATGGGGGCTAAAGGGATCTGAAAAGAACACATTGAATCATGTGTATCATTTCTTTTTAGATTCTGCATATAAGCAATATCATACGATATTTCTCTTTCTCTGTCTGACTTACTTCATCCAGTGTGAAAATCACTAGGTCCATCCATGTTGCTGCAAATGGCATTATTTCATTCTTTTTAGTGGCCAAGTATTATCCCATTGCATATATGTACCACATCTTCTTTATCCATTCCTCTGTTGATGGACATTTAGGTTGCTTCCATGTCTTGGCTATTGTAAGCACTGTTGCAGTGAACATTGGGGTGCATGTATGATACAAATGAACTTATTTACAAAACAGAAACAAACTCATGGATTTAGAGAGTGAACTTACGGTTACCAGGTGGGAAGGGTGAGCAGAAGGGATAGTTAGGGAGTTTGGGACTGACATGCACACACTGTTATATTTTAAATGGATAACCAACAAGGACATACTGTATAGTACCAGGTACTCTGCTCAATATTACGTAACCATCTAAATGGGAAAATGTATAACTGAATCACTTTGTTGTACACCTGAAACTATCACTACATTGTTAATCAATTATACTCCAATATAAAATAAAAAGTTAAAAAAAAAAAAGAACACGTTGAGAGTACAGTTCCCCCCCACACCCCGTCCCAGGTCTCTGTGTTTCTTGGGAGGCAGAAAAGAAGATTCCGGCAGCTCTCAGACTTCATGCAGTGGGAGCAGGTATTAGAAGAGAGGAGGCCAGGGCTGTGCAGAATCCTAGGTGGCTGCTGGGCCAGGCAGGTGAAGTTCCATCCAGGGAGGGGTTGGGATGTGGACCCTGGCTGTCCTCTCTCAGGGAGTCCCGGAGACAGAGAGGGCCAGGGCCAGGCAGACACGTTCCCTAGGAAACCCCACACACCATGGACATAAAGCCCACCACAGCTGTGCAGCGCACAAGCAGAAGATGAAACCAGACCCAGCCAGGGCCAGGCAGCCCGTCCTGGGACAGTTCTCTGGCCATCCCTCTGCTGCAATACAGGAGACCCACAGTGGATCATATTTTAGCCTGTCTAGAAAGTGAAGAGTTCTCTGGCTCTTTTGTTCTAGGCTATATTTTCAAGGATGTTTAGATGCAGAACAGCCTTGAAAGATAAAGGTAGCAGTCCTCCAAAGCAAAGGCAGGCATTCTTACTGTCCAGTAAAATAGAGAATGTCTCACTCTAGAGCAGAGGACAGGCATGCTTACTGCCCATTATAAGAGATTTAGGTGCCCTAAGCCCAGGGTTCCTCTCCTGTAATGCAACGCACTGTACACACAGGGGCCACCTGGTCCCCTTCATAGTGTCCTGTGAGAACTGGGGTTCAGGGAACAGGCACAAAAGTGCTGATTCCCTGGTTATTGCCATTGCTGTGAGTAATAACCTGTCCTTTATCTCTGACCCAGGAGTCTCATGTCTTTTACTCACATCCACTTAACTGACAAACTAACATGTTAGCTTGTGAACAGGACAAAAACTGAAATCCTTCACAATTCTTGACACTCTCCCCCTCCTCACTCCCATAGGTGTTCCTGAGGGGAGGAGCCACCCCAGAATCAGAATCCCTGTGCCTGATGGAGGGGGAAGATGAGCAAACGAACAGAACTGCCTGCCCCAGCGCCTGCCTCTGCCCGGGCACTCAGGCCTGGCTCCTGCGAGACGGCAGAGGAGGGGACCTCAATCAGACTCAGACTGGAGTTTCAACTGCTCTCACTGATTGTGAATCATTGAATTGACCAGAAATCTAAAAGACCCACGTGAGATGTCATTAAGGGACAGAAAGGAGTCTGGGAGTGCACGGCTAAACGTGGTGATGGAAGGAGAAAGAAATCTTCTCTGAGCCGAAATGTTGCATTCACAGCCTGTCATCAGGCCCCAGTCCAAAGCTTTCACTTCTAAAGAAACCTCGGAGATCCAGGAGGCCTCCATGGGCCCTTTCAGCCATGTTCTAGAAGAGCCCGATAGCCCCAGCTGTTTTCTTTTCCCCTCTTGCTGCACCCCTGAAAACACTCTGTTCTGCTGTTTCTCCATGAAGCCTCCTGTGCAATGATGAAGCCCGCCCCCTCCCTCCTTCCTCCCCTCCCTCCCTCCAGGTGAAGCTGCAAGTTCATCACTCAGAGCAGGCCAGGGGTAGGCCCATCAGGTCAGGGTCCCCCCCCAGTGAAGAGCAGTGACCCCACCCTGTGATGCTCACACAGCCTTCCCCTGCAGAACCTGCAGCCTGGCCCAAGCTGCCCACACCCAGCTAGCTTCCCAGCCCCAGAGTGGGAACTGGCAGGGAGCCGACTCCTTTTCCTGCATTCTTCTCTCTGCTCCAGCCTGGTCACAGGCCAGGCCTCAGGATGAGGTCACTGGGCTTCAGTCTCCCAAAGGCACCACCATGTTCTTGAACGACAACAGCGAACACTTGAGGAAATTCCACCCTATACCAAGCTCTCTTCTGAAGGCTTTACACTTAACTCTTTTGTCCTCACAAAAACTCTCGAAAGTGCAGACTATCATTAGCCCCATACTGCAGATAAGGAAACAGAGACACCAGCAAGTGGAGTGATTTGACTGCGGCACGCGACTTGGATGTGCTCGAGCACACTTAGGTGTCTGAGGCCCATCCTCTTAACCGTAGCACCGCACTGGTTCCCCGGGATGACTGGAATGCCTAACTGTGGCTGGGCCAATGATAGACTCACACTCTTGACCATTTTTTTCTGAGTCTAATTTCCCCAGTGAAGCGGACACACGAGTCATTGCTCACAGTATCTGGATTCCCTGCAATACACACTCTCATTTCTTACCAGTTGAACAGGAGGACATCATGGTCCCCAATCATGTGTCCTCTGGCCAGATAGCTACTCTGACCTCTGGGACAAATCTCTCAGGTGCCTGCCCTCTGCCCACTCCAGTGTTGCAGACTCTACCCGTTCCCCCACCCTGCCGGACACACACACACACACACACACACAGGTTCTCACTCTTGCCACTGCAGGGCCTCCTGGCCAATCCCTGCTGCCAGCATCTACATCCCTTTGTCTGGGGCCTATCTCTCGCTGCCAGAGCACAAGGGTGTTGGGGAATGAATGATCCCTGGAGGGCAGCCTACTACCAACAACAGGAGTTGGTGTCTACGCACTCCAGCTCCTTTGCCCCTGGGGCAGGGTAATTCTGAGGAGTTCATTCTGCACAGGGAACAGAGTTCTCCAGTAAGAACAAGTCCAACCACCCACAGAGCTAACTTGTTTGATAACCAAGACTCCCTCCCCTTCCTGGTCTCACTTCCCTACTTCCGACCAGTGTTGCTCGGACTCACCTCCCAAAGAAACATAACTTTGTCTCAGCGTCTGCTTCTGTGGAACCCAAACAAAGGCAATCCGCCCTCCTGCTCCAGCCCGAACAGAAGACCTGTGGGTACCGCCTCCTCTGCCCTCTAGAGTTCCTTTCTCCCCTGCCTCCACCTCCATGGAGAGGTCCCATTGGCAGCCCACACTCACCTTCCCTCCTGCCACACAGCCTTCGTTGGACAGATGAGAAAACTAAGACACAGAAAGATTTAACAGCCATGTAAAGTCAGAACCAGGCTCCGTGTGTCAGCCAGAGCCATCCCACTGCACCGCGATCTGCCCCTCTCCCCAGACCATGTAGGCAGAAAGATTAGTTGGGACTTCTGAAATCTGAATATATTTTCATTGCCTTGGACAATCACCTCCCCACCAGCAGCCTTTCGTTCTTGGCTAACATGTGAAATCTTCCTCCCTGCCTGTTTCATCCGCCCAGGCTCAAGAGGGTACATGGGGGTCCCCAGGTGCCCACCCCTGAGAAAGCACAGAGCATGCCCAGGGCTGCCGTGGTGTCTGTCCTTCCTGCCCACAATGTCACTCCATAATAATGCCTGGCTGACATTTGTGGGCACAAATCACGACTTGGATAAGATGCTCCCCCCGCTTCTATCACCTCTGGCACCTTGTAAGTCTCTCAACTCTTTGTTTTTAAGCTTGAATTTCATTCATTGTTTTCAGCCCATTTTTATAACCTCTGAGAGTCCACTGAATTCTTCCCTTTATTCTCGCTGGTGTTTATGCTCCCTCCCAACTTAACATGCTCTCTGAATTTAATTAGCATGTTATTTATTCAAAGCAGTAGGAAGATGGACAGCAAGAGCTCACAGTGGAGGCCACAGCTCCCACCTCTCCCCACCCACACCCCACACACATCACCCAGTGCCTCACTCACATCTCACTCCAGACAGCTCCAGACACCTAGAGCCCAGGTAAGCAGAGTGCCTGCATTGTGTTACCCTCCACCTCTGCACACACGGTTTAACCTTTGAACCTCCAGCTTCTCATCAGTGAAATAAGGGCAATGGTAACTGCTTCTCAGCTGTGTGTGTGTGTGTGTGTGTGTGTGTGTATGTGATTAAGTTGCTGATCTCTTCATTTCAAATGAATTTAAGATACCTCGCATTTGTTTTCTCCTCCCCTTATGATTACTGGTTTTGATACCATATTTTACATCTAATTGTTCTGTAAATCCCTTAACTGCTTTTTGTGGGTACAGATGATTTTACTACTTTTCTCTTTTAACCTCCTTACTAGCTTTGTGTATAGATGATTCCCTACTTTTACTGTGTGTTTGTCTTTACTGGTGAGCTTTTTCATTCCAACATTTTCTTATTTCTAGTTGTGGCTTTTTCTTTTTCACCTATAAATTTCCTTTAACATCTGTTGTAAAGCTGGCTTGGTGGCGCAGGATTCCTTTAGTTTTGCTTGTCTGTAAAGCTTTTGATCTCTCCTTCAAGTCTGAATGAGAGCCTTGCTGGGTAGAGTATTCTTGGTTGTAGGTTTTTCCCTTTCATCACTTTAAGTATATCGTGCCACTCCCTTCTGGCTTGCAGAGCTTCCGCTGAAAGATCAGCTGGTAACCTCATGGGAGTTCCCTTATATGTTATTTGCTGCTTTGTTATTTGTTGCTTTTCCCTTGCTGCTTTTAGTATTCTCTCTTTAATTGTTGTCATTTTTATTACACTGTGTCCCCATGTGCTCCTCTTTAGGTTCATCCTGTATGGGAATCTCTGAGCTTCCTGGACTTGGGTGACTGTTTCCTTTCCCAGGTTAGGGAGGTTTTCAGCTATTATGTCTTCAAATATTTTCTCAGGCCCTTTCTCTCTCTCTTCTCCTTCTGGGACCCCTATAATGTGAATATTAGTGTATTTGATATTGTCCTAGAGGTCTCTTAAACTGTCCTCATTTCTTTTCGTTCTTTTTTCTGTTGAGTGGCAGTGATTTCCACTACTCTGTCTTCCAAGTCACTGATCCATTTAGTCTAATATCGATTCCTTCTAGTGTATTTTTCATTTCAGTTATTGTATTATTCATCTCTGTTTGGTGGTTCTTTATGTTCTTTGTTCAAAACTTCTAACTTCTTGCGCTGTGCATCCATTCTCTTCCCAAACTCTTTGATCATCTTTAAAATCATTACTCTGAACTCTTTTTTGGGGTAGGCTGCCTGTCTCCACTTCACTTAGTTCTTCTTCTGGGGTTTTATTTTGTTCCTTCATCTGGAACATATTCCTCTGCTGCCTCATTTTGTCTAAGTTTCTATTTGTATTTTTATGTATTTGGTAGTTTAGTTACGTTTTTCAACTTTGAATAAGTGGCCCTCTGTAGGAGACATCCTATGCCTCCCAGCAGTGCACTCTCCTCTCGTCACCCAAGCTGTATGCTCTAGGGGTTCCCCTTAAGGCTGAATATGTGGGTTGTCTGGTGGGCTTGGTGGGGCCCTAGCCTGGTTGGTTGCCAGGCCCTGCCTTGTGCAGATGCTGCTGGGTGCTGTTTAGTGTGGCCTGGTCACACGGTGGCTGGTTGAGGAATCCTAGGGGGCCCTGGGGCTAGTGCTGGCTTACTGGTGGGCAGAGTCAGGGTCCCATAGACTCTGGGGCTATTGTCCACACACTGTTGCCAGATCCTGGGGTTAGTGCTGGATTACTGGCAGGCAGAGCTGGTTCCTGAGTCTGGCTGCAGGGCCCAGGGATCCCAGAACTCATTTCAGATTGTTTTGGGGGGGCTAGTTTCTGACACAGTTGAGTATGGGGTCTGAGGTGTCCTGAAGATTGTTTGGCCTGTTAGTGGGCAGGCCGGTGCCCCTGCTGGGTGAGGCTGGTCTAGAGGCTTGTGCAGGCTTCCTGGCAGGAGGGACCTGGTGCTTACCCATTGGTGGGCGGAGCTGTTTCTTGGCCCTCTGGTGGGCTGGGCCATGTCTAGGCATGTGTCCAGAGGAGGCTATGGGCTCTTCAGTCTTTAGGCAACCCGTCTGCTGATGGGTGGGGCTGTGTCCCTGCCCAGTTAGTCGTTTGGCCTGAGGCGTCCCAGCATTGGCACCTATAGTCTGTTGTGTTGTGCCAGGTCTTGGCGCTAATGAGCCAATACATCAACCGCCAGCAGCATCAGTGTTCACATGGCTGAATGTTCCCCAGTACGTGTGCCAACAGTGTCTGTGCTCCCAGGGTGAGCCACAGCCACCTCCAGCCTTCCCAGGAGACTCTCCAAGAGCAGCAGGTCTGGCCCAGGCTCCTATCAAATTACTACTTTCACCCTGGATCCCAGTGTGCATGAGATTTTGTGTGCCCTTTTAGAGCAAAGTCTCTATTTCCCCCAGTCCTGTGGGGCTCCTGCAATTAAGCCCCACTGCCCTTCAAAGCCAAATGCTCTGGGGGCTCATCTTCCCAGTGCTGGACCCCCAGGCTGGGGATCCCGATATGGGGCTTAGAACTCTCACTCCTATGGGAGAACCTCTGCAATATAATTATTCTACAGGTTGTGGAACACCCACCCGAGGGTTATGGGATTTGATTATATTGTGAGTCCGCCTCTCCTACCCATCTTGATGTGGTTCCTTCTTTATGTCTTTAGTAGTAGAAGATCTTTTCTGGTAGGTTCCAGTCCTTTTCATCGATGGTTGTTCTGCAGACAGTTGTGATTTCGGTGTGCTCGTGAGAGGAGGTGAGCTCAGGGTCTCTCTACCCTGCCATCTTGGCTGCTCTCTCATGCAAACATCATGATAAATTTAAAAAGCCAGTCACCAAAAAGCACATATTGTGTAATTCCATTTATATGACAAGTTTAGAATAGAAAAATTTATGATAGTAAGTAGATTCGTGGCTGCCCAGGGCTGGGGAGGAGAGGGAAGAAAGAGAACTTCCGCCTACAGAGGGGCCCTGGAAAGATGATTCCCATGGCCTCCCTTGGATGAACACATAGTGTATTCCCAGCTGTTTCCCGTAACACTCTTACTGAAATCTTACAAAATCCCTGCCATGTAAGTATCATTACCACCCTCATTTGTATATGGGAAATTGTTGTTTGGATATGTTAGGAAACCTGTCCTTGTCACACATCCCATAAGGGGTGCACCTTGGTCCAGACCCACTTCTGAATCCACATTTTCCAACACAATTCCTCTCCACGGAACAAATCAGCCCTGCCTCTGGTCCTCCCGCGAGCCTTCACCTCCACAGCCAGAGCAAGGAACAGCATGCCCAGGGTCAGTGCGTGCCTCAAGTTTCAATAGGGTAGCCTTTGGGAATAGTCTATAATTCTCACATATTCAAGATATGCTTAACGCTTTAAAAAACAACAACAATTAAGTTTGGAGGGGTTTCCTGGTGCTGATCTCAAGAGAACAAGGGTATCAGTGCCCCCAGAAGTTTCCCCACCCTCTCATTAAGGCAGGCCAAAGATCACCTCTCTGCAAATCAGAACTCCATGGACACATCAGCCATGGGAAACTTTAAAAGAGGAAGCCAGGCTTGGTTGAATGAAATGGCCCAATGTTAAGCAGGAAAGCTCTCTGGTGGATGACATTCAGCCACCATCCCAATCATTATGTTGGCCTAGATATTTGTCAGGACCCCTGATAAAACAGATCTGTCCATTTCACTGGTAGTGCTAAGAAGGGGTTGTATTACCACCACCCTCAAGCCCCTTGTGGGGGTGGCAGAGAACAGGGCCTCGTTGGTAGAGAGCGGCGTTTGATGACTGTGCACTCTGGGCTAGTCTTGCGCTAGGTCTTAAGGGTACAGGGGGAAAAAGGAAAAGTGATCTTGTCCTCAAGTAGTGCTCATTCTAATGGAGGAAGCAGAGGATAAATCTATACTGGTAGTTCATCAGGTTGAGACTCACAACAGAAGTATGAGCACAGGGGGTGAAAGCACTCACCTCAGCAGATGTAGGGGGAATAGGAGAACACCCGGAGGGCTTCCTGGAAGAGATGGTGCTGGAACAGAATTTAAGCACAAGGGTTAACCAGGTGGAGGGTGGAGTATGGGAGGAGAGGTAAGGCCATTCCATAGAGAGGGACTAGCAGGAACAAGGGCACAGAGGTGATCACGGGATGAGCTGTGCAGAGAAGCACACCTGGCTCTCTGGATGTTGCCAGAACATCCAGAGATGAGGATGGACAGGCAGTCAGGAGCTGGACCACCGTGCAGACACTTCACCTTGTGATCAAGCCAAGAGTTTGAAGCCAAGGTCAGAATTGCCCTTTAGAAAGAGGTTGGTGGGGGCAGGGGGGTGGGGCCAGGTCAGGAAACTAGTGCTTCAGGTAAAGTGAGAGACCCAAGACCACTAGCTGGACAAGTGGGCACTGAGAGGAAAGAGAGATGTGCAGGAGTGTGGTTCAGAGGGCACCCAAGTCCAGTAGGCTGAGGGGAGAAGCACAGGAGAGAGGTGTGAGGTAATACCTCCACCTGGGGGGGTCCTGGTACGTGATTCTGGGCCAGTCAGTAAATAAGACTCATTCCAGGTGAGCACTCTGGTGTGGCTGAAGCTGGTTCTCCTCCTGCCCTGCCATGGGGGCCTCTTCACAGGGCAGGTCACAGGCGGGAGCCTCAGCGCCAGCTGGCCCCCCTCCAGCAAAGAACGGAACAAAGCAGGCCTGGACTGAGCCTCCCATGGGAGACTTGTCTCCACTACCATTGATGTGTTCCTTGGTGCATTCATCTGCTATACTTAACAAGACTCCTCCAACTCCTTCAACTGGCAAGGAACAGCTTGATCATATTAAGCTCATAGGTTTTTGTCAGCAAGGCTCTGGAGCCCACCCAAGGTAGTAATCTCCTATGAGGTGCCTGGGATCGGAAGACTCTACAAAGTCCTGGATCCACTGTGATTTTTCCACTGGGGTCATCACTGTGGAGAGTGGGCTCTTAATCTCCTCAGCAGTCCATCCTTTCTTCTAGAACTTGATGCCAGAAGAAGGCCATGCCTCTGCTAAGAGCATCCAGACCAGCCAGTGCTGTGGAAATACAGAAACAGGAACCCCTGGCATGTGAATGGCTCTCTGCATTGGGGGAGGGGTGAGATCTGTACATCAGACTCTGCTGCCCTAAAGTGGAAGGAAACCTTCCATGATTCCAGCAGACTTGCTCTGCTCCCCAGTGAGGTCTCGAGACCCTAGGCTGCAGATCCCCTGTTGACTGAGAGGTCAGAGATGCAGAGACAGGCACACACCAATGGTCACTTCAGTCTTCAGCCTTCAAACCAGCCTAGGAACTCTAGGTTCTGAAGGCATGAGCCCCACAATTTCCATGAGATGGCAGTGGGGTGTCCAGGTTTGTCACCATCCTCCAACAGGTGTCCTGAGGCAGCTCTGTCCAGGCCACACTAGCCACACGCTCTCCCAGGCTTCATCTTGCCTGCCCTCGGATTCCATTCAGATTGGAGATGGGGTGGGCATGGGGAGGGTAAGAGAGATAGTGAAGGAGAAGATGTAGGCAAAGACAGAAATGGGGAGGGGGTGGAGCTGGGAGGTAGGGGAAGGTGGGCAGGTGTGGGAACGAGACAGTGAGGGAAGACCTGCCTGCTGGAATCATTTGGCAAATCTAGAACCAGGACTAGGGTGAGGTGAGTGAGCCACTTGCACTGGGAGCAAAATTTACGGGTGCCGAAAAACTCAGTAATCAAGATAAATGATATCTGAACACAATAATTTTTTATCTAAATTAATGCAAAAAATCCCATGATGAACAAAATATCAAAATTTTGAACAAAGATGGGATCCATATTCCTAACCATACATGAGGCGAGTTTGGGCCTCCAGAAGATCATTTGATGTCCACTTACACAGTCCAAAGGAAACAAAGGAAGGTGGAAATGGCAACATTCTAATGAAGAACTCAGCCCCAGAAAGGACGAGGCCAGGATGTTTCCAAATACTCACATCCCCAGCTTATGCTCATAAGAGGGAAACTTCTTTGGGACACTGAGTCATCTCCATGTGGATCGGTGTGTGTAATCCTCATAACAACACCAGGCATTTGGTGCTTGCAATGCTCCCATTTTACAGGTAAGAAAACTAAGGCCCTAAGAATGAAGTAACATTCCCAGAGCCACACAGCCAGCAAGGGGTGGGCCAGGACTAAACCCTGACTCCTGCTATCAGCTTCCACACCACACAGCCCCCTCATCATGACCACAGTCCTGTACTCCATGGGGCTACTCCACGGTCAGCCTCCACACCTGGGCACTGCCTGACACCATCTGCACCTGGGCCTCGGGTGCTGGGTTCCTTTCATCTACCTCCCAGACCTGGGCCTGATGCATGATCAGAACTAATTAGGATAGGGAGCAGCCATTGAAGGGGTCTGAAAAGCAAGTCCCATCCCATCTGACCAAGGAACCAATGTTGGAATGAGACCTACTGGGTCTGAGTAGCTACAGGGACACTGAGGATGAGGGAGTCCCCAAAACTCTTGAGCTGGATGCAGTTGTCTTCTGTGCTGAATAGTTCCTGGCCATCACTGGTACCCAATCAATGTTTGTTGACCCTTCAGTGAATTAATGCAGTTTCCCAATCTCGGCCCTGTTGACAATCTGGGCCAGATAATTCTTTGTTGGAGGGGCTGTTTGGATGTACAGCAGCATCTCTGGCCTCTACGCATTAGATGCCAGTAGCACCTTCCAGCTGTGACAGTCAAAACTGTCCCCAGACATTGCCAAATGTCCCCTGGAGGGCAAAATCACCCAGCTGGGAACCACTGTGCTAATAAATCAGACAATGAGAGAATTACTGAACAGCTATTGGCCATCTTAAAAGAGAAGTGGGCCCCCCTGTGACACTGATCTGACCCAGATGAGTCAGCTCGCAGCCAGAAGGCCCTGGGAACATCTTTGTTAGGAAACCAAGATGAATGCACCATGACTGTTCTTCTCCACTTGTCAAATGGCCTGTCCATAGCATACTTGCAAAGTGTGACACTTTCAGCAGAAACAAATGACCGATGAGGGATCCAGCCCAGGGCTGCCTGCTCTGTCGCTGTTCCAAGTGGCTGCCTAACTTAGATCCAGGCCAGAAACGATTCACTACTTCTCCTTCAAAGAGCAATTTCCCCTCAGTGTGATGGATGGCCTGTCACTCAACAGCCACAAACCAACCCTACTTCTTACCCTTCACACAGCTGCGCCACCCCAGGGCTCTACAGTAAATTAAACAACAATCAAGAACAGACTGTGAAGGATGTAAGGTGTGGAGAGCAAATATCCGAATTCAAAGAGACAAGGCCAATCAAATTTTGTGCCTAGCCTCTGCCTCCTCTCCCATGACCCAGTGCTAGCTGCTGTCCATTTAAGAAAGGTAGAGACAGAGGTGTAGCCAGATGGTAGAGTAGGAAGACCCTGAACTCACCTTCTCCCATGGGCAGAGCAAATTACAACTATTCGCAGAGCAACCATCCGTAAGAATGACCAGAAGACAAGCAGAAAAGATTTTCCACAATTAAAGATATAAAGAAGGAACCACAATGAGATGGGAAGGAGGAGCAGACACGCAGTACAGTCAAGACCCACACCCCCAGGTGGGCAACCCTCAAACAGGAGGATAATTACAATGGCAGAGATTCTCCCCAAGGAATGAGTGGTTTGAGCCCCACAGTTGGCTCCCTAGCCAGAAGGTCCTGCACTGGGCAGATGAGCCCCCAGAACATCTCCTTTGAAGGTCTTGGTGTTTGCATATGGGAGAGTGAGAGGACTGTAGGAAACAGACTCTTAAATGCTGCACACAAAATCTCACATGCTCTGAGACCCAGCATAGAGGCAGTAGTTTGAAAGGAGCCTGAGTTAGACCCACTTGCTGATCTTGGAGAGTCTCCCACAGAGGCAGAATGTCACTGGGGTTCCCCCTGAGGACATGAAAGCTGATGGCAAACATCTGGGGGAGCCCATTCTACCACAAGGAAACTGGTACTTGCAAGCACCATTTTGGAGTCCTCCCTCTAGCCTATTAGGGCCGAGGACTTACCTGCCCACCAGCAGGCCTCCACCAGTCCCAGCACACCCAAGATGTGCAGACAACCAAGCAGGGACTTGGCCTCACACACTAGTGAGCCAGCACCAGACCTGGACTGCCTGGCTGCCAAGGCCAGCTGCCCCAGGACTGGTCCTGCTGACCAAGAAGCCAGCAGGCACCACATGAGGCAGGGCATGAAAGCAAATGAGGCTAAGGACCAGCCCTCCCTACCAGCACACCCACAGTAGTTGGCCCTACCACAATAGCAGAACCCACGCAGCCCACACAGGGGGCGCCCCTAGAGTATATAGTGCTGGTGACCAGAGAGGAGAATGCTGCTATACTCCATAGGATGTCTTGTATGCAAGGTCCTTCTCCAAGACTGGGAAACATAACCAACCTAATAATACATAAAAATAAATGCAGAGAATTAAGCAAAATGAGGAGACAGAGGAGTATGTTCCAAACAAAGGACTAAGACATAACCTAAAAATAAATAAATAAAGAGAGAGAGAACTCAATGAAGTGGAGATAAGCAATCTACCCAATAAAGACTTCAAGGAAATGATCATAAAGTTGGTCAGCGAACTCAGGAGTAGAATGGATGAACACAGTGAGAATTTTAACAAAGAATTAAAAAATATAAAGAACCAAACAGAGATAAAGAATAGAATAACTGAAATAAAAAATATGCTAGAAGGAATCAACAGTAAATGAGATGATTCAGAGGAATGGATTAGCAAACTGGAAGAGAGAGTATTGGAAATTACCCAAGCTGAGCAGAAATAAGAAAAATCTGTACTTGGAAAACTATGAGACATTGATGAAAGAAACTGAAGATGACGCAAAGAGATGGAAAGATACCCTGTTCTCATGGATTGGAAGAATTAATATTGTTAAAAATGACCATACGACCCAAGGCAATCTACAGATTCAACACAATCCCTATCAAAATGCCAATGGCATTTTTTCCACAAAACTAGAACAAATAATTCTAAAATTTATTGTCTAAAAACACAAAAGACCCCAAATAGCAAAAACAATCTTGAGAAAGAACAAAGTTGGAGGTATCATGATTCCTGACTTCAAACTACACTACAGAATTACAGTAATCAAAACAGCATGGCACAGGAACGGATACATAGATCAATGGAACAGAATAGAGAGCCCAGAAATGAACTTACACTTATACAATCAATTGATCTATGACAAAGGAGGCAAGAATATACAAGGGAGGAAAGACAGCCTCTTCAATAAGTGCTGTTGGGAAAACTGAACAGCTACCTGCAAAGAATCAAATTGGACTACTCTTTCAGACCCTATACAAAAATAAACTCAAAATGAATAAAAGACTTAAAAGACCTGAAATCATTAAACTTCTAGAAACCATAGGCCGTACTCTCTTTGACATCAGTCTTAGCAATTTTTTTTGGATATGTTTCCTCTGGCAAAGGAAACAAAAATAAACAAATGGAACAGCACAGCAAAGGAAACTATCAACAAAACAAAAAGGCAGCCTACTGAATAGAAGAAGATATTTGCAAACAATATATCCAATAAGAGTTAATATCAAAAATAAACAAAGAATTCATACAAAAAGCCCATACAACCCACTTAAAAATGGGCAGAGGACCTGAATAAACACTTTCCAAAGAAGACATATGGATGGCCAACAGACACATGAAAAGATGTGCAACATCATTAACCATCAGGGAAATGCAAATCAAAACCACAATGAGGTACGACTTCACACCTGACAGAATGGCTATCATCCAAAAGGAAACAATGTGTTGGAAAGGATGTGGAGAAAAAATGACCCCTGTGCACTGTTGATGGAAATGTAAAATCAGGCAGCCACTATGGAAACCAATGTAGAGGCTCCAGCAATTTCACTTCTGGGTTTTTACCTGAAGAAAACAAAAGCACGAATTTGAAAAGATATATACAATCCAATGTTCATTGCAGCATTATTTACAATAGCCAAAATAGGGAAGCAACCTAAGAGTCCATCAACAGATGAATGAATAAAGAATATGTGGCATACACACACACACACACACACACAATGGTGTATTAGCCACAAAAAAATGAAATCTTGCCATTTGCAACAACATGAAAGGATCTAGAGAGTATTAGGCTATGTGAAATAAGTCAGAGAAAGACAAATATTGTAGATCTCACATGTGGAATTTAAAAAGAAAAATGAGAAAACAAAGCGAAACAAAATCAGTCAGAGATACGGAGAACGAATGAGTGGTTGCCTGAAGGGAGGGGGTGGGAGATTAGCAAAACAGGTGAAGAGGATTAAGAGGTACAAACCTCCAGTTATATGATAAATAAGTACAGGGATGTAATATACAGCATAAAGAATATGGTCAATAACTCTATATTGTAGTAACTTTGTATGGGGACAGATGGTTACCAGACTTATGGTGATCATCTCATAATGCATACAACTGTCAAATCATTATGTAGTGCACCTCAAACTAACATAATATTGTAGATCAACTATACATTTGACCCTAGAACAACACCAGGGTTAGGGTACCTATCCCATGAAATTGAAAATCCGCATATAACTTTACAGTCCACCCTCCATATCCATGGTTCCACATCCATAGATTCAACCAACCACAGATTGCATAGTACTATAGTATGAATTTATTGAAAAACATCCACATATAAGTGGACCCGCTCAGTTCAAACCCATGTTGTTCAAGGGTAAACTGTATTTCAACAAAAAAATAAATAATAAATTTAAAAGGAATGTGGAGACATACTGGCCTCATGAATTTAGGACTTGGAGCCCTAGGGACATGTTCCTGAGTGGAGTTGGCCTTTATGCTGGTCCTTGAAGATTCCTGTAAGAAAAGAGTATGGACATCCCAATAGGATATCAGATTGGCAATAATGAAGAAGTCTGACAATACAGAAGTTGAGACTATGGAGCAACGTGAGTTTTTGTTCACTGCTGAGGGCTGGGGCAGGGAGAGGGGCAGATGTAGGCTGGTAGAAGGAGTGTGGAAAACAGTTTGTTTCTGTCCTGGACCTGAATGCCATGTGCTGTATGACACAGCCATTCCATTCCTAGATATGAAGTGTTAACCAACAGAAACGTGCATAGGTGCACAGATCAGGAGACACACAGAAAATGACAACAGCATTGTTCAGAGAGTGCAAAAAGAGGAACAACCCAAATATACACCAAGAGTAGAATGAATAAGAAGAATATCATTTCAAATATAGATAAACTTCATAAATGTAGTATTAAATGCAAAAAGCAGGCCAAAGGAACTATGTACAGAATCATTCCACTTAAGATAAAGCTCAAAAACCTGCAAAACTAAATATCATAGTGTTTAGAGATATATTCACATGTGATAAAACTATTTTAACAATGAGCAAAAGATGACATAATATTGTACATCAACTGTACTTTAATTTAAAAATTAAATAAAATAATAGTAAAAGAGTAAAGGATCAATGTACTCAATTTCAAAGTAGTAATTGCAGTTGAAAAAGAGGTACCCAGGAGGCTGCAGAGTTATTGGTAGTGTTCTATTTCTCAATAGATATACAGGTATCTATTGGTGAGTGATGGATACAAAGTTGTTCACTGTATTACTGGTATTATTTAAATTATATGTGTAGATATTATCATATATTCACTCATAGGCTTGAAATATATTTCCTAACAAGAAAATTAATAGGTATGCTTGAAGTGTCAGGAAGAATGTTTAACCTGTTCAGAGGTGTTCCAGATGAGGTCAGAACCCCCCCAAAAGAGATGTGTCTTATAAAAGCCAGGCATGTCCTCCATACAACAAAGACACAATGACTGCTCTTGTACAGGATCATTGATTCAACCAGGGGAGCACCCTCAGAAGGCCAAGAAATATCTGAAGCTAAAGGAAATGGGAAGGGGGCTACTTTGAGTCACTCTGCTGCTTCCAAACCCCCTTCATGGAGTGTTTAGGGTTTCATAGCCCCATGGACCAGGAATTACGTGTCAAGCAGTTACCATGAGTTGCTTAATCCCTCACAACAACCATGCAAGAGAAGCTTCATTATTCCCATTTTACAGATGAGGAAACTGAGTCCTGAAAAGTTGAAGTTACTGGCTCAAGATTAGATATGACCAAAAAGTGTAGACAAATTTCAAACTCAAGTCTGTCTGATGCCAGAGCTTGATTTCTCTTCAATATGCCAGGATGACTTGAGTGTCATCATTTATAAACTCCCTTCTCCATCCACCACAGATATGCCTTTGAAGAAACAAACAAAAATACCTCTTCCCCTCAGGCTATTTCACATAAGCTCAAATTTAATAAGGAGCGATTTTAATTTGCCCAGCCCAGCTGCCAAGCCAATAGCATAACTGGGCAGTAATCAGTGCTGTAATTAGCAAGAACTGATAACATAGGAAGGATGCAGGGGACTTAGACCCTGTTTCTACTCAGCAAAATGAAATGTTCTTTTTCCTTTGCAAGAAGAGGCATAAAAGGAGGAAAGCCTCCTAGGAACTATGGCAACCACCCTGAGGATGACACTGTTGGGCACTTCTTATGGGCCAGAGCACGGTCTCAACCACAATGTCATAATCACAAGGTGACCTGAGAGCATCCAAATGAGATCCACCCCCAGAGACACTGCTCCAGTTGGCCTCCCTGACAATGCTCTCCACCTTTCCAACCATCACCAGTCCACATTGATAATCCCAGGCACAGCCACCCACCACACTAGCCTTGCTAAATAGGAAACAAGGTCATGTTTGGCTCCCTAGGGTCTTTACTTGTGACTCCTTAATATGGCAGAGAAGGTCCTCCATGATCTGTCTCATCTCACTTCCCACCATGTAGATGTCCAGGGGAAAGAACTGTAGGCAGAGGAAACAGTAGCTGCTCCCCAACACATCTGAGAAACAGAAAGAGGGGCACTGTGACTAGAGTGAGAGACTAGGAGAAGAGTAGTGGGAGATGAGGTCATGACAGGTAATACATAGCCAGACTGTTGGGTTTTGCTTTTACTCTAAATAACATGGGAAAGCCATGGCATGTCTTAATCAGTAGAATCCTATGGTCTGGTGTACATTTTATTTTTTTATATATTTTCTTAGATTGGGTTGTCATTTTATTTTTGGTTTATAGAAGTACGTATATTTTCTGGACATAAGACCCCTGTCAGATGTGTGTATTGTGTATTTCTCCCAACCTATGGTTTGCCTTTTCAATTTTCTTTTATTTATTTATTTATTTATTTATTTATTTATTTATTTATTTATGGGTGTGTTCAGTCTTCATTGCTTCATGCAAGCTTTCTCTAGTTGCAGCAAGTGGGGGCTACTCTTTGCTGCAGTGCACGGGCTTCTAATTGCAGTGGCTTCTCTTGTTGCGGAACACGAGCTCTAGGTGCATGGGCTTCAGTAGTTGTGGCACGTGGGCTCAGTAGTTGTGGCTCGCAGGCCCTAGAGTGCAGGCTCAGTAGTTGTGGCACACGGGCTTAGTTGTTCTGTGGCATGTAGGATCTTCCCGGACCAGAGATCTAACCTGTGTCCCCTGCATTGGCAGGCAGACTTTTAACCACTGCACCACCAGGGAAGACCCTGGTGTATTTTAAAATATCACTCCGACTGCTGTGAGAAGATAGACTGCAGAGGGACAAAGGTGGAGGCAGAGACAAGTTGAAGGCTGTGCAGTAAGTGAGATGAGAACCATGGTGGACAGGCCCAAGGGGTAACAGTGGATACTGGATTTATTTTGAAGGTAGAGTCAATAGGACTTCTTCATAGATTTGAGGAAGAATGTAAAAGAAAGGATGGAGTCAAGGATGATTCCAAAATTCTGAACTAAGCAACTGGAAAAGGGGAGTTGCCACTGACTGAATGGGAGGGCTGTGAGTTGAGCAGGTCATCTGGAGTGTTGGGGGACAGGCAAAAATTGGAGTTCAGTTTTAGACATGTTGAATTTGAGATATCTATTAAACATCCAGGAAGAAATGTGGAGTACACAGGGGTTGAAGATATAAAACTAGACTCCAAGAGACAAGTCAAAGCTGCCAGCATGTGTATGGTATTTAAATTCATGAAACTGAATGCAATCACCAAGGAAGAATGCATAAATAGAGCAGAGAAGAGGTCCAAGAACTGAGCAGTGGGATCCTCTAACATTAAGAGTTCTGGAGCAAAGAGGAGGAAACAACACAGGATCAAGATGATCCAACAGTAATTCAACTGTACATGCATACATCCATACACATATGTGTACACACATACATGCACACATGTGATACATATGTGCATGTGAGCATGCATACACATATACACATATATCACACATACATAAAGTTCCATGACCTCTAGAGAAAGATAACATAATTCAGACTCTGTAAAGTATCATTCACAGTATTCATCATACAACAACAACAAAAAATACTACAGATTCGAAAAAGCAGGATAATGTACCCCAAATCAAGAGGAAACATGTCAATAATGTAGACCCACAGATGACCCAAATTTTGGAATTAGAAGACAATGATGTTTTTTGAAATTTATTTTAAGTATATTAAAGAATTGAGAGGAAAAAATGAATAGAATTGGTGAAGAGATGAAGAATTTCAGGAGAGGAATTTAAACTATAAAAGGAGAATGAAATTGAAATTCTAGAACTGAAAAACAATATCTAAATTAAAAATGTATTAGATAAGTTAGGATCACACTAAAGAGAAAGAAAAAGGGTCAGTGGGTTCAGGGCATGTTAAAAGAAATTATCCAAGCTAAAACCCCCAAAGATAATGTTTTTTTAAAACACAGACTGGGACTTCCCTAATGGCACAGTGGTTAAGGATCTGCCTGCCAATGCAGGGGACATGGGTTCGAGCCCTGGTCCAGGAAGATCCCACATGCCACGGAGCAACTAAACCTGTGCACCACAACTACTGAGCCTGCGCTCTAGGGCCCACGATCCACAACTACTGAGCCCACGTGCCACAACTACTGAGCCTGCACTCTAGGCCCCCCGAGCCACAACTACCGAAGCCCAGGCGCCTAGAGCCCATGCTCTGCAACAAGAGAAGCCACTGCAATGAGAAACCCACGCACTGCAACGAAGAGTAACCCCCGCTCACCGCAACTAGAGAAAGCCCGTGCACAGCAACGAAGACCCAACGCAGCCAAAAATAAATAAATAAATAATAAATAAATAAATTTATTAAAAAAAAAAACAGAGTGTTTGACACATGTGAGAAAATATCAAATGGTCTAGCATGGGGTCCCAGAAAGAAAGAAGAAAGATAAATGGAGCAGAAGAAATATTGAAGAGAAAATGGCTAAATTTTTTCCAAAAATTGATTACAGACCTAAACCAGATCCAAGAATGCCAAATAGGAGAAATACAAAGAAGACCACAGCTGGACACATCATAGGCAAAGTGCTGAAAATAAAAACTAAAGAGAAAATCTTAAAAGACCCAGAGACAAAGGAAACTTTACATTTAGAGGAACAACCACATTTCAAGCAGAAAAAAAAAAAAAAAAGGAAACAAGAACGTAATCTTTAAAGTGTCAAAAGGAAAAAAAAAGTAACAATGAAAAATACTTTTCTGTAACAATGAAAAAACGCTTTTAAAAAAATCAAAGCTAAAAAGATACAGTTTTCAGCCAAAAAACTAAAATGAGAAAATTTTTTACTAGCAGATATAAACTACAAAAAATGCTAATGTAAGTCTATCAGACTAAATAGAAATGATGCCAGATGAAATCCAGATCTTCGGGAAGAGTTAAAAAACACCAGAAATGGTAAATGTAAGTGTAAATATAAAATGATATCATTCTTAATAATATTTTTGAATTATGAATGCTTATAGTAAAAATAATAGAAATGAATAATAAATATGTGGGACTTATATGTAGAAGTAAAATATAGGGCAGGAATAGCCAAAAAGGTTGAAGGAAAGGAAAATTACTTTATACATTAAGTAGTATAATAATAATTTAAGGTAGATCATGATAGATCAAAAAAATTAAAAGTAACACAAATAGGTATAGCTAAATAACCAAGAGGAAATAAAATGGAAAATGTTTAAATGCTTGATTACTCCAAAAGAAGACAGGAAAATAGAAACAAAAGAAAAAACAAACAAAAAAAGATTGAACCAATATAAAATAAAATAACAAGATGATAGACTCAAACCTAAAAAATTCAAAAATTTCATTAAATATAAATTGACTAAGTACTCAACTTAAAAGGTAGAAATGATCAAACTGGATTTAAGAAAAAAATTGGTTTTTTAGAGTAGAATTCTATTCTATAAAAGATAAAGTTTACATCTAATAATCACTATAAGTTGAAAACAAGAGGTTGGAGAAATATATACTTTGCAGACACTAATAACAAGAAAGCAGGTGTGGCTACAATGATAATAGAAAGAGTAAACTTCAAGACATTGCAGGAGATAGAGGGACGTTTCAGAATGTTAAAAGGATTAATTCTCCAGGGGGCCATAACAATCAGCTCCAAAATACATGAAGCAAAATTTAACAGATTACACAGAAGCAGACAAATTCACAACTAGAGTTGGAGATCTAAGCATTCTTCTCTCACTGATTTATAGAAAGAGCCAATTTTTAAAATCAGCACAATATAAATGAACAGAACAACACAATTCACCAATTTGATCAAACTGGCATCTACAGAACACTATCCTCAGGAAGTTCAAATACACATTCCTTTTAAGTGCACGTTGAACATTCATCAAAATAGATCATGTGCTGGTATGTAAAATATGTGCCAAAGGACTGAAATTTTGGAGTATGTTCTTACATACTCTGGAATTAAATTATAAATAAATAAGCAATTATTTCAAAAATTAGCAAATCTCCCAAATCTCTTGAAATGAAGTAATTGATTTCTATATAACCCATGTTTCAAAGAAAAACTCAAAAGGAAATTATGAAATATTTTTTCTTAAATGACAATGAAAATGCAACATTACAAAATGTGTGAAAAGTAGCTAAAGCAGTGCTTAGAGGGAAATTTATTATTTTAATTCTATATATCAGAAAACAAGAAAGTTTTAAATCAGCTACCACCTCAGAAGGTAGCAAAGGAAAGCAGTTTAAGTCCATAGCAAAATAAAGGAATAATAAAGATGAGAGTGTAAAAAAAAAAGCAACAGAATAGAAAACAGACTAGCCATGAAGAAAATCAGCAAGGCAAAACATTTAGTCTTTGAAAATATTAATAGAATGAATTATCAAGAAAACAAAGAAAATAAATCACAAATTATCAATATCAGGAATCAAATGAAATCGGATATGTCCTACAGATGTTAAAAGGATAAAAAAAAGAATATTATGAACAACTTTATGTCAACAAATTCAATAACTTAGACGATGGAAAATTTCCTTTCAAAATACAACTTTCCAAAACTGTCACAAGAAGAAATAGAAAAATCTGAATAGCCTACTAATATTTAAATGGAAACCATCTTTAAAAATCTTCTCACTTAAAAATCAAAACCAAAAGTGAGCAAACTAGACTCCAGACACAAATAGCTTTATTAGTGAATTCTACCAAGCATTTCAGAAAGAAATAATACAATATTTATACAAACTCTATAAAAGAAGCAAGAAGGAAACATCCCCAATTCATTTTATGAAACTAGCAAAACCCTAATACAAAACAATAGTATTACAAAAAAAAAGAAAATAACAAACCAATACCCCTCACAGAGACATAAAAATCCTTAACAAGATATTAGTAAATTAAATCCAGATGTATATTTAAAAAATAAGATACTGTGATCAAATTATATATATCATAGTAATGCAAGATTTGTTCAGCATTCAAAACTCAATCAGTATAATTCAACATATTAATAGAACAAAGGAGTAAAACCATGTGATATTCTCAGTAGATTCAGAGAAAGGATTTGGTGAAATTTAACAGCTGTTCCTAATAAAAGCTCTCAGCAAACAAGGAATAAAAGAAAATTTTCTCAGTCTAAAAAAGAGTAACCATAAAAAAAAAACACAGCTAATATCATACATATGATGAAATATTAAATATTTTTCTCCTTAATACTGTAACGAAGAAAAAGTTATCCAGTCTCATCACTGCTATAAAATATTGTACTGAATGTTTAATAGTCCACTGAAGCAAGAAAAAGAAAATAAATAAGGCTTGAAAGGAAGAAGTAAGGATATCTTTATTTGCAGATGACATGATTATAGAAAAATCTAAAGAAATCTACAAAATACTTGAATATTGGTTGGCTTTAACAAGGCTGTAGGATAAAAAGTCAATATAAAATAATCAACATTGTTTCTAAACACCAGCAACAAACAAATGGAAAATAGTTTTTAAAAAATATACCACTTCAAATATCATTCTAAAAATCAAATACATGAGAATAAATTTAACCCAAAATTATGCAAGACTTATATACAGAAAAGTATTTAGCATTTCTAAAAGAAATTAAAGATTACCTAAATAAATGGAAAAACATCTTGTGTTCATAAATTGAAATACTGTACAGATGCCAATCGTCACGCAAACTGATCGATAGATTCACTGAAATCCCAGTCAAAATTCCAGCAGGATTTGTTGTAGAAACTGACAAGCTGATTCTAGAATTTACATGGAAATGCAAAGGACCTAGACTAGCCCAAGCAATCTAGAAGAAGAACAAAATTGGCAAATTTACAGTACCTGATTTCAAGACTTAATATAAAACTACAGTTATTAAGACAGTGTGCTTTTAGCTTAAGGATAGAAAGTAGATCAAAAGAACAGAATAAAGAATTCAGAAATAGACCTATACAAACTAACTGGAAAAAATTAACTGTGGCTTTTACTTCATACCATTCCCAAAACTTTATTCAAGATGAAACATAGACTAAAAAATAAAACTAAGAATATTCTAAAAGGAAAAATAAGATAATATTTTCTCAACCTTAGGATGTGTAAGACAGGTCACAAAAGTATTAATCATAAAAGAAAATAATGATAAATTAGATTTCATCAAAAGTTAAATCTTCTGGGGCTTCCTTGGTTGTGCAGTGGTTGAGAGTCCACCTGCTGATGCAGGGGACATGGGTTCATGCCCCGGTCCGGGAAGATCCCACATGCCACGGAGCAGCTGGGTCTGTGAGCCATAGCCACTGAGCCTGTGCGTCCGAAGCCTGTGCTCCACAAGGGGAGAGGCCACAATGGTGAGAGGCCTAAGTACCACAAAAAAAAAGTTAAATCTTCTAGTCATCATAAAACACTATAACAGAAAAAGAAAAGATAAGCCATAGACTGAGAGATACTAATTGGGCTACCTATATCAGACAAAATGTTATCTCTAAAATGTATTTTAAACTTATACAAATCAATAAGAAAAAGACAGACGAGCAAATATATTATTGCTATGAATGTCCCTCTAAGGACTGCTTTTGCTGCATCCCATAGATTTCATATGGTTGTGTTTCCATTGTCATTTGTCTCAAGGTATTTTTAAATTTCCTCTTTGATTTCATCATTGACCCACTGGGTTTTTAGTAGCATGTTGTTTAGTCTCCATGTAATCAGTTTTTTCTTGTTTCTCTCAGACAAACAATTATTTTAAATGAGAAAAAGAACACATATAAACAGCCAATAAGCACATGAACAAGTGATCAACAGCATCCTTACGGAAATGCAATGATGCCTCCACACACCTGCCAAAAGGGCTAAAATTTAAAAGACTGACAAATCCAAGTGCTGACTAGGATGTGGAGCACCTGAAACTCTTTACTTTGTGGTACGAGGATAAATGGCACCAAACACTTTGATAAGTTCTTTCGAACATAAACACATACCTACCTACACCTAAAAATTTAACCAAGAGAAATTAGGTTGTGGGTCCACAAGAAAACTTTCACAAGAATCTTCATAGCAGCTTTATTGATAATAGCCCAGAACTGAAAAGAAAAATGTTTGCCAACAGGAGAATGGATAAATAAATTGGATGTATTTAAAGAAGGGAATTCCCAGGAAAATAAAAGGATGAACCATTAAAAGGATGAATCACATGGCTGAATCCAGTCTCAAAAACATCATTTAAGCAAAAGAAATCAGACACATCTCTAAACAGGATGTTCAAGAGCATGCAAAACTAATCTACCCTAGCGATAGAAATCAAAACACTTAACTTTGCTGATAAAGGTTAAAGGTAACTTTCAGGAATGATGGAAATAGTCTATATCCTGATTGGGTGGATGTTAGCAGGAGGACACATCTGTCAGAACTACTGAACTGTACACTGAAGATCTGTTTATTTTACTCCATGTGAAATCTGCCTCAATTTAAAGATAAACAGTAAAAATCATTTTAAAGAGAGAAAATGACAAGAAACACCAGAAGCAGGGTCTAGAGAAAAGTAGACCACCTCTTACGGCAGAAGTCAGTCAACAATGGCCCTCAGGCCATAACCTGCCCACTGCCTGTGCTTATATGGCCCCAGGACTAAGAATGGCTTTTACACTTTTAAATGGTTAGGGATAAAAATCAAACAAAAAATAATATTTTGTAGTACATGAAAATTATATGAAATTTAAATTTCTGTTTCCTCCAATAAAGTTTTATTGGAACACAGCCACATTTGTTCATTCAGGCATTGTCTGTGGCTGCTTTCACAAGACTATGCAGAGTTGAGTGATTGCAGCAGAGCCCACACAGCCCACTAAGCCTATAATATTTACCATTTGAAACTTTATAGCAGAAAAAAATACAATTGCTGGGCAGAAGTAAGCACTCCCCTGAGGACTGTGGTCCTGAACGTAAAATGAGACATATCAATGTAGTTGTATGTTTTTCCTTATCTGTAATGCAACAATTATCAGGCCCCTAATTAGGTCACAATTTGGTTGTTGGTTGAATTAAATGAGATCATATGTAGAGTGTCCAGCACAAAGTGAGTACTTGTCCAACATGAAAACCCCAGATCCCCACTAGCACTACCTCCTCCTGGGACTAAAAGTCATGTGAAGTACAGAAATTTAAAGTAGGATTCTGGGCAGAATGGCCTGCTTCCTGAACCACAGCTCTTGAAGAAATCTCTCTGCTCTAAACTGGGTTTTTGCTTCACATACCCCAAGAGCAATTCTGGACAAATGTTCCTACTCCGTGATGAGAGGCAAAGCTGTGATCCAGCATCTCTGGGCTCCAGAGCCAAAGGGTCAGGACCCCACCCAGTAGGAGCATTTTGAAGGAACTCCCTCCACCCCACTGCTGCCCTAACCCCAACACAGATATTCTTTCACTAATACAGCTTCGTCAAACAAACATGAGAGAGAGCTTAGGGAGATTGTTGTGTAACTGTGATTTCCCATAAATGAAGATTGCCATTGCCTTTTAAAGACATTTTAGAAATTTTAATCCAATGGCAAAAAAATTCATTATTTTCTTAAATTTAATTAATTTACTAAACTCCTCATGGTTCATTGACTTCAGTGAAGTATCTGTGATCTTTCTGGGTCCATTACACTTATGGGATTCAACTTCATCTCTTCTAACTCATAAAAATCTCATCAAAATGGAAATAAAATGCAATTTTGAACTTTCTAATGAAGGCGCCCATCTTGGCTCCCCAGCACTCTAAAATTAATGGCCTCTCTCCCCCACCCTCTTTGGTGAGCACACTTCAGTTCTGTGCCTACGGGACAGAAAAGGAAGACGGCTTTATTGTGAGCCTTTGTTGTGAACAGTCTCTAGGTTGCCCCAGCAAAAGCATCACCCAGGTAGGACCCTGAGGAGAGAGGTGTGCCACCCACAAAACTGCTGCCAGCACCAACCAGCTCCCCGACAGGATTTTCTTTTTAATGAAAGGAAAGGAAATTAAGGAATTAATTTCCAATTAAGAAAAAGTGTAAAACCGATTTTGCCTTGGCACTGGCACACCCCCAGGGCTGCCCCACACCTGCCCCTTCTTGTGTTCCTCCCATACACCACGCACCCTCCCTGGACCACTGAGCATCTACCCACAGAGGCCTTGTAAACCTACCACAACTCTGGAATGAAGGTATAATTCTCTCCATTTTTCAAATGAGAAAATTGAGGACTGAAAGAAGAACGTAGCAACTGTCCACACTGGCACAGCTGGCAGAAGACAGAGCAGGGCTGTTTATGACCTAACATGGTGTGATGTTTGGAGCACAGTTTGATGCAGAACAGCTAACGTCATGGTGAACATCTGCTTTGGCCAGGCCTGGTGCTCAGGGCAGGCCAGGCACAACCTCATGCAGTCTTCACAGCTCCTTGAATGCTGGGGACGGTCATCAGACCCAGTTAACAGATGGGCAAATAAGGTGGAGAGGCGACGTAGCTTCCCAAAGCCACAGGGCTAGACGGTGGCTGACCTGTCCAGGAGCCCCAAGGACTGTGGGGTCCCAACCCTCGCAACCCACACTGCCCCCCCTTATCACACCTACGCCTGCCCTGTGCGGACATCCACAGAACTAAAGTGAAAAAGGGACTCTCTCCACTTTGAATATGCAAAAAAGATTGGTATTTTTCATATTGACATTTTTTTAATTCAGGTGCCTCAAAGCATATCTAAACTTCCACCCAGTGAACAGAGATAGCATATACAAGACTAGTGTAATATTCAGCCTTGCCAAACTGTGCTTCCCAACCTGATCCCTGGCTCATGGACCTGCCCCAGTTCCCAGATGTTGAGAGGAAATAAGATCCCTCTAACTGGTTCCAGTGACTCACATCCCCAGGGGTCGGTCATCCATCAGGCCGTTCACAGTATTTGCTCCCCACTACCTATGAAAGGACTGTGCTATCCAACCCCTCTGAATTAGGTGAGGCTACTTCATTTGTTCTGAAGAATAAAAAGTGAGATAATATCACGGGTGTCCCTTCTGGGTAGAAGTGCATACTTTACCACATTTCCTTCCATGTCTCGGTGATAAAGGAACTCATGCCAAGATGGAGTCTCCATTAGCCTGGGGTCCTGGGTGAATATGAAGAGTGGAGACCCTGTCAACCTTCATGAAATGAGCACTGAATTCCTGTAGAGTGAAGAAAGCCACTGACAGATGGGAGGTTGTTAATGCAGCATAACCCAGCCACACACATACAACACACACTCCTACTACCTCACACACACTCCTGCAAGCCCCACAGACATACACTCCTACAAGGCCCCCACGCACACTCCTATAACCACACACACTCCTATAACCATACACAGGCCCTGTACGCACTCCTATAACCCCTCACCCACTCCTATAACCCACTCTAGGATCTGTTTCTTTACTCACAACACTTCTTAACGCCAAATATCTAGGTTTTCCACACCAATAAGTTCTCTAATTCTCTGCAGACACCAACTAGATGCCCTACGATTTAATTCACCTCTGACACTAACTCCCTGGGATTAGCACAGACCCTACAGGTTAAGGGTTCAGTCCCACAAGACTGCTCCCACTCCAGGCACCAATCACAAGCAGTGGGTCCCCAGTTTACCCACACATCTGACTTGGCTACATAGCATGGGTTTCCATGACCCCCTCCTCAGGTTTGATAATTTCCTATAGCATAGGAAACTGTCATAGAACTCAAGGAAACATTTTCTTTACTATTAACTGTTTATTATAAAGGGTACAAAAGAACTGCCAGATGAAGAGGTACATAGAATGAGGACCAGAAGGGTCCTAAGCACAGGAGCTTCTGCCCCTGTGGAGTTTGGGGTGGGTCACCCTCCCAGCATGTGGATTCATTCACCAACCCGGAAGTTCTCCAAACCCCATTGTTTTACGGGTTTATGGAGGTTCCATTACACAGGTATGATTGATTAGGTCATTGGCCATTGGTGTCTATCTTGATCTCCAGTCCCTCCCTTCTCCCTACAAGTCAGGGGGTAAGGCTGAAAATTCCAACCTTCTAATCACATGGTTGGTTCCTCCGGCCATCAACTTCCACCCTCCAAGTGTCATCTTATTAGCATAAGTTCAGGTAAGGTTGAAAGGGGTTTTTTTAATTGAAGTATAGTTGATTGATAATATTGTGTTAGTTTCAGCTATAAAGCAAAATAATTCAGTTATCTATTTTTCCAGATTATATTCCATTATAGGTTATTATAAGATGTGGAATATAGTTCCCCGTGCTATACAGTCAGTCTTGGTTATTTATATATTTTATATATAGTAGTTTGTGTCTCTTAGTCCCATACTCCTAAATTGTCCCTCTTTCCCTCCCTCTCCCCTTTGATAAGCATAAGTTTGTTTTCTATGTCTATGAGTCTGTTTCTCTTTTGTATACAGATTCATTTGTATTATTTTTTAGATTCCACATATAAGTGATATAATATTTGCCTTCGCTGTCTGACTTACTTCACTAAGTATAATATTCTCTAGGTCCATCCATGTTGCTGCAAATGGCAATATTTCATTCTTTCCGTGGCTGAGTAATATTCCAGTGTGTGTGTGTGTGTGTGTGTGTGTGTGTGTGTGTGTGTGTGTATCTTCTTAAGCCAAACATCGTTTGGGTTGTTTCTATGTCTTGGCTATTGTAAACAGTGCTGCTATGAACATTGGGGTGTATGTATCTTTTCAAATTAGATTTTTTGGTTTTTTTGTATGTATACCCAGGAGTGGGATTGCTGGATCATATGGTAGCTCTATTTTTAGTTTTTTATGGAAACTCCATATTGTTTTCCACGGTGGCTCACCAATTTACATTCCTATCAACAGTGTAGAAGGGAGCTTTTTCTCTAAGCCCTCTCCAGCATTTATTGTTTGCAGACTTTTTGATGATGGCCATTCTGACCAGTGTGAGGTGCTACCTAACTGTGGTTTTGATTTGCATTTCTCTAATAATTAGCGATGCTGAGAATCTTTTCATGTGCCTGTTGATATACTCAAAATAGTTTAAAGACCTAATATAAGACATGATACCATAATACTCCTAGAAGAGAACATGGCAAAACATTCTCTGACATAAATTGTAGCAATATTTTCTTAGATCAGTCTCCCAAGGCAAAAGAAATAAAAGCAAAAATAAACAAATGGAACCTAATCAAACTTAAAAGCATTTGCCCAGCAAAGGAAACCATCAACAAAATGGAAAGACAACCTACGAAACGGGAGACTATATTTACAAATGATGCAACCGACAAGGGGTTAATATCCAAAATATCCAAACAGATCATACACCTCAATATTGAAAAAACAAACAACCCCATCAAAAAATGGGCAGAAGATCTAAATAGACAGTTTTCCAAAGAAGACATACTGATGGCCAACAGGCATGCAAAATAAAATAAAATCCACTGTGAAGTTTTAAGTATTTTATTATGAAATATTACAGACATAAACAAAGCTACAAATATAAAGAGCACCCATGTACCCCCTACTCAGCTTAAGAAATAAAATATTAAAACCCTCTGAGTGTTCTTCCCTATTCTTAATCCCTCTCACTCACTCTACCAAAGGTAGCCTCTATCCTGAAGTGAATGATTATCATTCCCATGTACATCTTTATATTTTTATAACATGCATATATGCCTCTAAAGAATAATTGCCATTGTTTTAAGTTGTAAATGATTTATATAAATAAAATAATTTTCTTGTATTTTTCTAAAAAAAAATAGAGAGAGAAAATAACAACTTTTTTTTTTTTCTTTTTCGGTACGCAGGCCTCCCACTGTTGTGGCCTCTCCCGTTGCGGAGCACAGGCTCCGGATGCGCAGGCTCAGCGGCCATGGCTCACGGACCCAGCCGCTCCGCGGCAGGTGGGATCTTCCCGGACCGGGGCACGAACCGGTGTCCCCCTGCATCGGCAGGCAGACTCTCAACCACTGCGCCATCAGGGAAGCCCAATAACAACTATTAGTGAGGATGTGGAGAAATTAGAACCCTCGTGCACCATTACTGGGAATGTAAAATGGTACAGCCTCTATGGAAAACAGTGTGGAGGTTCCTCAAAAACTTAAAAATAGAATTACCATTTGACCCAGTAATTCCACTTCTGGGTATATATCCAAAAGAATTGAAAGCAGTCTTGAAGAGATATTTGCACACCCATGTTCATAGCAGCATTGTTTACAACAGCCAAAGGGAAGCAACCCGAGTGTTCACTGACAGATAAACAAAATTTGATACATATATACAATGAAATATTATTCAGCCTTAAAAGGACGGAAATGCTGACACACAGTGCAACATGGGTGACCTTTGAGGACATTATGCCGAGTGAAATAAGCAAGTCACAACAGTTCAAACGAATGCCAGAATGGTCTGCATGCCACACGTCAACCAGGGGAAACGTGAAGGCAAAGCACGCTGAGTGGACACCCAGGCCAGCGCAGAGCAGCCCAGATTCCTGACCAGCGACACTTAGGATGGCATCTATTGGATTGATAGCTACATCTGAGAAACAGAGCTCATCAGGGCAGGTTTGCCTGCATTACCCCAAACCCTCCTCCAGGGGAGCCCAGAGCCTCTCAATTCCCAGGGGAGGCCCCTCTCTCGACACAGGAAGTTGGGATCCTGAAGAAGCCTTCAGTTGGAGGAAGGGCAGCTGTGGGAGCCTCCACCTTAGCAGGTTGCCCTCCTCCAGAGCTCATGTGGAAGGAGACTGGTCTGGGAAGCTCTCCCCAGCCTGCGAGCCGGAGTCCAAATGCATAGCCTCCCTGGGTTTATTCCCCTGCATTGTCTCCAGCTTCTTCCACTTTGAAGGTTTGAAAACCTTCCTCCCCTGGCATGGCTTTGCACTCACTGGAAGCCCTGGGACCCCAAGTTCTGTACTGCCCTGGCCCGGCCATGGCACCAAGGTGTGGGATGTGGAGTTCTCATTTTACTTGAAGGTAAATTGAGCACCACAGCGGGAAAGGGATCTGGCCCAAATTTCTCAGCATCTCCCACCCAGCCCAGACCTACCTGACCTCTGCCTTTCTGAGATACAGAACAAAGGATCCCCAGTGCCAGACAAGCCCTAGAGGAGAGAGCCTCCACTCCACAGGAGGAAAATTCCTCTGCAAATCTCCCTCCACCCATACTGACGTGGTTCCCCTCCATCACTCTCCCTCCCATCCTCTACCCACCCACTTGCCAACTCATCCATCCATCTATCCACCCACCCACTCACCCATCCATCCATCATCCCATCTAATCAGTCAGCAAATGTCCCTTCCCATCTATCCTGTGCCAGTTTCTGTGCTGGGTGCCGGGGGCCCAGAGAAAAAGCAAGACCAACAGGTAGCACAGGGACTATGCCTTGAAGTAGATAAATACGGCACAGGATGTCCCAGAGCTGCCCACAAAACTGGCCTCTTGCTGCCTGTGGTTGGAATTGTGCTCTGTGCACATGGACCTGTCCAGAATTGCCTCCTATGTGCATGTCAGGGCTGCCCAACCAGACTGTGCACTTGGAGACAGAAATGTGGCTTTTACAGGTATGTGCCTCACCTGATGGGCGCACTGCAGTCTGGAGATGGCTGTGTGCACAAGGTGCCTCTTTTTTCAGGATGACAGAGTCCAGTACATTCCCTTGGGCCCTGGAACTCCACCGATTCCCCAGCATGTCATTCCTCTTGATGGTACAGGGATACAGATGAACTCTGCTCCCAGTTAGTTGTTTCTTTCGCTAATTTGACATCTGTTCCCCTCTGACAGCTTCATGTAGTGATTTTCCAATCACTTTAAATCTTGCCACGTAATTAAGGAGAGGCCCGGTGTTCTCCCACTTGATTTGGTTGGAGGAGCACATCAGGGCAGGAGTTGCAGGGCTAGCATCCCACAGTAATCACCCTCCCCTACAGCTCCGAGGCCTGGGAGCCAGACCCTGAGCCCAGCCTGGGACACATCAAAATAAAGGGGAGGGAAGCACCTCCCAGCCCTCTCTCCATGAAGCAAATGTGGTGGTGTTTCAAGCCCTGCTTGTCACTCTCACTGGCTCCCCTGTCCTCTGGGGGACTGACGCTGGCAGTCATGGTGACCTCACAGCATCCACAGAATCATGGCTCTGTGGTCCCACAGACACCAGCTAGGGGGTGTGCAGTAACTGTGGCCAAGGAGAAGAGGGTGAGTGATTAAAAATATTAATCCCGCAACCCATGTGGGTTCCTTCTGGGAGGACAGCTGAGACCAACCAGCATGAGTCTGAAAGGAGATGTCACAGGCTAAGCACCTCACCAGGGCTTCAGTGGCACCAATCTGTTAACTCCTCTCCTGCTCACAACACCCCCTTTACAGATGAGAAAACTGAGGCTCAGCGAGGCAGGGCTTCACACCCAGGCACCTACAGGGGTTATACAACCAACCCCTCCACACGCTACCTGTGATGGTTAATTTGATATGTCAACTTGGCTGGGCCACCAGGTGCCTGGATAGTTGGTCAAACATTACTCTGGGTGTTTCTTTCAGGGAGTTTCTGGATGAGATTAACATTTAATCAATAGACTGAGTAAAACAGATTGCCCTCCCTGATGTGGGTGGGCCGCATCTGAGCAGTTGAAGACATAAGTAAAACAAAAGGCTGGCCTCCCCACAGGTAGGAGAGAAGCCTTCCCGCCTGAGGATCTTCAACTGCAACATCAGCTCTTCAGCGGCTTCTGTAGCAGCTGCAGTTCTACAGCAGCTTCCAGCCTTCAGACCTGAACTGGGACTTCAGCTGCAGATTTTGGACTGGCCAGCCTCCGTAATCACAGGAGCCAATTCTTTGCAGTAAAAACAAAACAAACAACAACAACAGAAAGGTATATGTGTATATATGTCCTATGGGTTCTTTTCCTCTAGAGAAAACCTTAATGGACCCTAATACACTGTCTCTCTAGGAAGCCCCCAGACCACACACCTCCAGCTTCCAAATTGGGAAGAGGCTGAAAAGAGGAGGTGGGAAGGGGCTGAGGAGACAGTGGGCACTGAAAAAAGGGCAGACTCGGGCTGGCAGGCCCATCCCACCTCTGAGGGTTGTCATGGGTTTCCGCTGAGTCTCGGATTCCTGATTTGGGAGCCAGGATGTTAAAATCCAGAGCTGACAGGGGCTGAGTTCCAGATGCCTGGAGGGCCCTCTACAAGTGATTGCAACTTCCCATGAAGCACAGGCTTGCCCAGTTGCTGATTTTCCAGCCAGCTCTGGGCTGGGACAGGGTTGGCCTGTAAGCGCCAGGCCCCTCCTGGGTCCTTGTGCCAGATGGGGTGTGGGGTTCAGGGCCTCCCTTATATCTGGCTCCTTAACCATGTCCCGTACTCTCAGTTTGGACCGTGAGACTCACACGTTATTTTTCTACTCTTAGAAGAGTTTCTTCCCGGGCAGTTCTCCCTGTGCTGAGTCAGCAGGGAAGGGGCTGCCTGGGCTCCGAGCAGAAGCTCATTCATCAGCCCACTGCTCCCGGTGTTCTTCCAAGGGTGGTTGGGGGGTGGGAGAGGAAGTGATGCTTCTCCTGCTGAGTGTCTGGATGCAGTGGGCAAGCAGGGACGTCAGGGTCTGTGCCAGAAGGGACGTCTGTGCCTTGGCATTGGCGCACCCCTCGCACTGGACCAAGGAGCCAGGCCAGGTCCAGAGAGGCTGAGTGACCTCCGATGCCGCAGAGTAACCTGCCCTGTCTTAGCCCACTGACAACCGGGCTGCCCTGCCCCTGGCTCCACAGTAGCTGACTGGGCACCAGCAAAGGGCGTGCACAGCCAGGCTCCACAGGCTGGGTCCTCCATGAGTCTCTGACCCTCCCAGGCCCCCATCCCATGGGCTGCCCGGCCCATGACCCAGATTCCCTCGGGCCCCTCCCAACTCATCAGCCTGATGGTCATGAGCTGGCAGACTGCACCCAGCTCCCCCAGGTACCTGCCTGGATGGGTCTGGACCCCAGGGTGCAGCAGTCTCCCACTGACCCCGTCACAGCAGAGATCGGGTCCTGCCCACGCCTCTCCCCTGAGCTCCCCTTTGGGGGACACTCTCACGGGCAGTAGATGGTGCCTGAGCTCCGATGTCTGACCCCGGCTGGCTTCTCCTCTCTCACCTCCCCCCCTGCCCCGCTTACCCTCAAGAACACCCAGCCTGGGCTGATCCCTGCAGGCAGGCCCCATTCCTCCTCCCTCCCCCTCCCTCCCTCCATTGCCGAAGTCCTCCAGGGCTCAGCGCCCCGGGCACAGCTGGCGGACACCAAAAGGGTATTATTTCCTGACTCTTGGTATTTGGCCCTTGGCTTCTACTTTAGGCTCCTAGTAGTCCCCAGGTCTGTAGGAGAGGCGCCCTCAGGCCGGAACACTCAGCGGCCACGTACCGCCCTCTAGACCTGAGCACTCACACATGTGCCGGAGGAGGCCTCCAGCTCCTTCTCATGTGGGAGGCCCACCTCCAAAGCACGTTTTCTTCCCGATTAGCACACAGTCCAACTGAGTGTTATCTTCAGGGTCCCTGCCATGTGCACAGGGAGTGGGGGGCCCAGCTTTACCCTGCACGATGAGGCTCCAATGGAGTGAGCCAGGCCTGTACGAGATGTGGAGGGGCTACACGTGTGTGGTGCATGTGTGGTGTGTGCACATGCATGTGGGGTGCATTGTGTGCACATATGCATGTGTGTGTTATGTATGTGTGTGCATATGCATGTGTGTGTGGTATGTGTGTGCATATGCACGTGTAGGAGAGTGTGTGTGTTCATATGCATGTGTGTGGGTGTGTGTTTATGCGTATGCATGTGTGTGCATATGCATGTGTGTGTTGGGTGTGTGTATGCACATGCATGTGTGTGGGTGGTGGTGTGTGCATATGCATGTGTGTGGGTGTGTGTTTATGCATATACATGTGTGTGTGCATATGCATGGGTGTGTTGGGTGTGTGTATGCATATGCATGTGTGTGGGTGGTGATGTGTGCATATGCATGTGTAGGAGAGTGTGTGTGTGCATATGCATGTGTGGGGTGTGTGCTGTGGGGGGGGTTGTGTATGTGTGTGTATGCTTTCTGGGGCTATATAGGGTGGGCTGCCTTAGATGAGGAGATAATTTCTTCTCATCACTGCTTCCTGGAAACCACAGAATCGAAACTGGGAAGGAGGGGTTAAAGGGGAGCAAGACGGCATCTGCAGACACACCTGTGAATGGCAGGAGGAGCTTTTCTCCTTGGAGCCACCATGTCTTAGCTGTGTTTCTTTGGGCAAGTTACCTAGCCTCTCTGAGCCTCTTCTCATCTGTAAAGTGTGATAAGCACACAGACCTCACAGGGTGATGCTGAGGACTCATAAGATACTGGGTGTGAATCATCTGGGGAGTACCCTGAGCCCATAACCCACTAGGAAAGGGGGAGTCAAAGAGACACCCCACCAGCTTCCCACCCAGGGGGGTGGAACAAGAAATGTGACCTGAGGGAAACGCTCCACCAGAGAGTGAGAGGGCCTGCCGGGCTCTCCTCAGGGCCTGGAAATTGTAAATGCAGTGTTATTATGTAAAGCACATAAGTGATTTTCAGCATAATTAAGATGGATGGCTCTAATAATCCTTCAGGGCCCAATTCCGGGCCACGTTACCAGGCATTTACAGGGAGTTTTTGTGCACTTTGCTTCAGTGAGCACTGGGGCCCATTAAAGGAATGCGTGGAAGACGGGGTCCTCAAGCCAACTGCCCTGCACTGAAGCCAGCGGAGGGGCTTTAGCGCAAAACCCCAAAGGAGATCTGTCCCGCGAAGTCATCCCCACCCTTTACCTTTGCAGAAGCCATTTCTCATTTTCCTTCTCAGACGTGGTGCTTCATCACTGACATGACTTTTTGTTGGATGGAATGTCATCCTATCCCCCTGGTAAGAGAGGAAAGCTTACAGAAGAAGAAACTGAGGTCCCAAGAGGTCACGTATCCTATCCAAGGTCACCCAGCTCTTGTCAAAACCAGGATCAAAGTCAGGTAAAGGGACCTAAACATGATGAGGTTTAATCTTCTTCCAGTGCAGAAGTCTCTTATACAGCGCCCAGCCAGACTCCCAACCGATCACAGCTTGATGAGTGATGATGCTAGGGTACTCACTGCAATAATATTAATAATGCTAGCACCTGGCATTACTGTTATTATCACTGTTGGTATATGCAGTGCTTACTATGTTCCAGGCACTGTGCTTAATTCTTAATTAACTACTTTAAATAATTCCCACTACAACTCTATGAGCTAGGCATTATTACTATCCCCAGAGGTAAATGACTTGCCCAAGGCCACATGGCTGGTTAAGGACTGTACTGAGATCCTGTCTGACTGTCTCTGACTCTGGAGCCCACCCAGAGCAGGAGACTCCGGGCATCAGAAAGTTGCTCCTTGTAGAGCTGAGAGTGTTGTGAAATCCTATCAGAGAACCATGTTCCCTCAAGGCCAGGGACCGCCCCCTCCTCCCCACTGCAGCTCTCCTCACTCTGTCCACTTTGGGGGCCCCCCACCCCCACTGCAGGGCCAAGCTCCTCCAAAAGGTAGGTTCACAGCTCTTCCACCCCTTCTCAAGAAGTCACTGGTTCCTCACTGGGCCTCTCTCTCCTCAAGGCTGCCCAGCAGGAGGGCCATCCAGGATCTGGGCAGGATGCTGCCCTGCACCCCACCAGCCCCCTTTCCTCTGGCTTTCCCTCTTCTCTTAGCAGTGCAGGCAGCACTGACCTTGAGGTCAGAGACCTGGGTCAATGCCTTGCTCTGCCCATCACTAACAGGGCAACCTTGGACAAACCATTCTATCTCCCTACACCTCAGTTTCTTCATATTTAAAATGCACATAGACCTGCCTGCCATGTGTGCACCTACCAGGAAGACCGAGAGCCACAGGGTCTAAAGCTTGATCGCTGCCCACTGCCAACCTTCGCCTCCCCCTTGCAGGGTGTGCAAGAGGCTGAGGAGGGGGGGAGTGCGTGAGGAAAGGTCCTTGCTCCAAGGAGCTGTGCTCTTTGCCCCTGCAAAGCTCACCTGGGGCTGGAGACTTAGATGAAAGGCCAGAGGAGGGAAAAAACAGGAAGGAAAGAAAACGTAAGCTGCCGATGTTTCATCCCTTGGAGCCATGATTGGATTGATGGGACCTCCTGGCTTCAGAAGTAGCCTTCGAGGATGGCTGCTGTGTCCCGAATGGGGTCTGGAGGTCGGAGCCCCCCGCTCCAGGGACATGGCGCAGCCCATGGGGAGGGTCCAGGCTCCGATGCCACCTCCTACCCCCTCCCTGGTGACCCCCACAGAGTCTCAGGGAACCTACAGAGTCTTCCTCTTGGTCCTGGCCTCTGCGCCACAGGACCATTCACTCAGTGAATGGACTCAGTGATACTGAGCAGGGCCCGTTGGGCTCCTGGACACAAAGCCTTTCTGTGTCTCCCATTTCTTTAATTATAGGAAACAGCCTTCATTCAGCCTCCATGACCTTCCCTGAGTTTCAACGGGCAGACTCAAGCAGTTGTTAACTAGGGAAGGGAGGGGATATGAGACAAGGGAGAAACAAAGTCAACAGAAACAATAGTTCAGCCTTGGGACAAGGCCCTGGTGTCCCATCAATGGATACACACAACAATATCTTGGAGCTGTTTTTCAGATGCAAAACAGGTGGGAGAAATGAACGATTCATGATGGTAGGCTGCCCACAAGCACGTAGACCCCAGACCAGCTGGAACCAGAAGGTTGATGTTGTTGACTCCCAATTACCTCACCACCAACCAATCAGAAAAATGTCCAAGAGCTGATCACTCCCTCTTTGAACAGTTACTATAAAACTTCTCACTACGCTCTTGAAGAGAGGCACAGTTTTTGGAGGCACTAGCCTGCTGTGTTCCCTTGTGGCCTGGCAAAGAAAGAAAGCTACTCTTTCTCTTTCCTCCTAGATTCTGTCTCTGTATTTCTACTTGGCACGGGTATACAGAAGCCTAGATTTCAGCAACACCAGGACACACCAAGCTGCAGGCCAGCTGAACTCACCCCACGGTGCATGGACCAGAAACTTCCAGACACAGCCAGCAGTCCTTACATACCCTGAAATGTCCCCAGCCAAAGTCTCCTGCTTAGCCTAACACTCTGGGCAAGTAGGGTCTCTTAAAGGATAGTGCCGGGCTATGGGCAGAGCCTGGCTCGGGGTGGGGCTCAGACAGCCTCACCTCATAGATGCTCACTGTGGCCCCGACAGGTTTCTCACCCTCTCTGAGCCCTGCCTTCTGCACATATGAAATCAGGACAGTCACAGCCCCTAGTACATCCTTGCCTGTGCAGCGGGCTCTGTGCCCAGACCCCCTTCTTCCTTCTGTCTCAGCTGCCCTCCACCTGAGCCAGAGACCCCTTCAGGATGGATGACAGGGGACAGGACAGTGACCAATATCATTGGTTGCTCCCAAACGTTTCCTCTTTTGGTTTCCTGAGGACAGGACAATTTTCTTTTTTTTTTTTTAACATCTTTATTGCAGTATAATTGCTTTACAATGGTGTGTTAGTTTCTGCTTTATAACAAAGTGAATCAGTTATACATATACATATGTTCCCATATCTCTTCCCTCTTGCGTCTCCCTCCCTCCCACCCTCCCTATCCCACCCCTCTAGGTGGTCACAAAGCACCGAGCTGATCTCCCTGTGCTATGCGGCTGCTTCCCACTAGCTATCTACTTTACGTTTGGTAGTGTATATACGTCCATGCCACTCTCTAGCTTTGTCCCGGCTTACCCTTCCCCCTCCCCATGTCCTCAAGTCAATGCTCTAGTAGGTCTGTGTCTTTATTAGTCTGGAGCTTTGGGTGGGTTTAAAATCCTCTTTCAATCCTGTAAATCACTTTGGATAATAAAGACCAACAAAATGGAAAGATAAAAGTGCTCACCCAGAGCATGGACCTGAGTCAGAGAGAGCTGGGTTTTCATCAGCTCTTCCATCACTCTGTCCACAGGTGTGACTCAGAGCCGCGCTCGGCACCTGGGGGTGCTCACGCCGCCTCACCGGCCAGCGTGATGAGCATCCTCGCCCATCTCCAAGCATTGCCGCTCCTCCCCTGAGCCAGTCTCTGGCAGGAGCACTCTTTCCGGCCACTTTATAAAGTCACATCTTTGTAAGGTGACCACATTTTTGAGGTTGAGAGAGGCCATATGACTAGGTGTGCCCATGATTCATGAGTGGAGGTGATGTCTACTGCTTCCCTGCTGGAGCCTTCTTTTTTTTTTTTTAATAAATTTATTTATTTTGGGCTGCGTTGGGTCTTCATTGCTACACGAGGGCTTTCTCTAGTTACGGCGAGCAGGGGCTACTCTTCCTTGCATTGTGAGGGCCTCTTATTGCGGTGGCTTCTCTTGTTGCGGAGCACAGGCTCTAGGCACGTGGGCTTCAGTAGTTGTGGCACATGGGCTCAGTAGTTTTGGCTCGCGGGCTCTAGAGCACAGGCTCAGTAGTTGTGGCGCACGGGCTTAGTTCCTCCGCGGCACCCGTGTCCCCTGCATTAGTAGGCAGATTCTTAACCACTGTGCCACCAGGGAAGCCCCCCTGCTGGAGCCTTTAAGTGCCCACCAGAGACCCTCCCAACACGCTCCTCTCCCTTTGGTGCCCAGGTCCACAAAGTCCAGGGGAGCGGCTGCCCAGTTGCCCGGGCCTCTGAGTGGCTCTGATGAGCAGAGACTGTGGCCAGCGCACCTGGATACATAACTTAAAGGACAAATAAGTCTTTGGGGCTTTTTTAGGCCACCTAGAGATGGGGTTATGTGACCAAGGCCTGACCTTGCCTACCTGGACTCATATAATTACAGTAAGAATTAAATGTGATCTTTTGCCTAAAGCACCTGGCTCACAGCAGATTCTGAAATGATAGATGTGTCTCTTTGAAGCTTAAAATTCAAAGGACTAGGCCCCTCCTTCCATGGCAGGAAAGTCAGATGTCCCCAGCAGAAAGGACACACACTCATGCTACTGAGATAAAAATGAGGTGGAGCAGATATTGCCCCAAAAAAGCCTCTGTGGCTAGGAGGGCTGTGAGAACATGCAGGCTGCAGGTGCAGAGCAGAGGGGGATGGGAAGAGTCAGAGAGATCGTGCAGTGTCACAGCGCCCACCATGGGACACCCAGAGCACTGCGGTCCTGCTCACCACTTCACAAGACTTTGCATCAGAAAACAGACCCCAGGGCTTCCCTGGTGGCGCAGTGGCTGAGAGTCCGCCTGCCGATGCAGGGGACACGGGTTCGTGCCCCGGTCCGGGAGGGTCCCACATGCCGCGGAGCGGCTGGGCCCGTGAGCCATGGCCGCTGAGCCTGGGCGTCCGGAGCCTGTGCTCTGCAGCGGGAGAGGCCACAACAGTGAGAGGCCCCCGTACCGCCAAAAAAAAAAAAAAAAAAGAAAGAAAAAGAAAATAGACCCCAGAGCTCTGCAGAATCCCGGGATGCAGCCTTAGGGAGAAGGTGAAGAGTGAGGAGTGAGAGTTGACCCAGAAGCATAGAGGGAGGACAGGAACTGGTAGGTATCCAACAGCATCTCCCAGCACCCAGCACCCAGCAAGGGCAGGCCGAGGCGTCCAGGCAGCCCCTAGTGTGCCCTCAGCCTGGCTGCCAAGCCAATGATCCAGACTTCACAGAAACAGCCCGTCCTATCGAGCATCCTCTAGAGGCTAGACCCCATGCTCCACATTCCACATCTGCTACTGTCCACTCTTTACCTCCCCAGCAATGCAAAGAGTCCCACGGAACTGATCAGCCCCTCCCAGGCATGGAGGAAGGCTATCACCTCTGTGGAGGCACCTAGCATGGCCCCGAGCAAGCCACAGGCACACAATAAATGACATTTTGCAGACGTGTGGGAAAGGTCACACGCTGCTCATGACACAGGAGGAGGCTAGAAAAGCTGCTCACCCAGCAGCCAGGAGCTCAGGCTTCTCCTCTGTCGTGAGGCCTCTCCTTGGGCACCAGCGAAGTCTCCGCCAGCCCCACCCACAGCAGCCCCACCGCTCACAGCCTGCAGTGCTAAGTAGGTCGCCATTGGCTCTGACCCTGCTGGCACGAGTGCTTGAATGACTGATTCCCAGATGCAAATGTCAACAGCAGTCAGCTATCGATCTGTGCTGGCTAGCCCTCGGGTAAGAAGTACCAGTAGACACAGTATGTACACACATTTGTATATAGGTGTGTGTGTTTGTGCTCTGGGTTGCCAGCCACATGGCTATGCAGCTCCCAACAGAAGGAAGCCCCAAAGCCCTAATGTCTGGTAGCTTATATTTTCTGGTGATGCTAAGAGGCTCCCTCGAGGAGCCGTCTCCTGAGACCCTGGCACACCAGTCTCCAGCAGGAGGATTCCCACGGATCATGAGTATCTAAAGGGATCTATGCCTTGAGCACCATGCCTCGTACCCAGAACACACTTCACAACGTTTAGCTGTCATTATTTGGCAACTGGGAACCACCGCATCCAGGTCCTTCCGCAGAGAAGGGAAAGGACATAAGAGAAATCGAGTACCTATATTATGTTAAGCACTTGACACTTTTATAGTCACAAAACCCCCAGGATGATGGCGCTCTAATTATCACCATTTTAAAGGTGAGGAAACAGGCTCAGAGACAGGAGGAAACCGGCCTGAGACCATACAATAAAGAAATGTCAGAGCAAGATTGCAAACCCAGATCCAGCTCAGCAGAGACTGCGTGCACATTTATTCCTCCGCACCTCATTTCCACAAGGAGGGTGTGTCATAATGAATCCAGGCTGCCCCTCCGTCTCATCTCCACCGCTTCTTGGATGGAGGTGATAGATGACAGTGGCCAAAGCATCATGCGCCTAGGGGCCTAAATCTGTCACCCTTTGTGTGGCTGATGGGGGGTGTGTAATCAGAGCCCACTTGGAGACCCAAAACTTCATGCACAAGTCCCCAGGACTGGGATCTCACAGGCAGGAGCAGGCCACTACCACCTGAGTTTCCTGCCCTGACTGAGGCTTCTAATCCCACTTTGCAGAGCCCTCAACCATGTGCCCCGTTGGGCCATAGGGCGGAGTCCCTCCCCGTTGATGAACAAGTCTGTGCCTTGTGCTCTTTGTATAGAGCCCATGTTCCCAGTATCTCACTGTATAAAAGGGCACAGGCCAGGGGATGGCTTTCCTCTGCCCCAGGAGCCTTAACTGGGAAGGCTCGAGTGGCCAGAGTCCAGCGTCATCCAGGAATGTCCTCACTCACACGTTGGTAGCAGCTGGGACTTTCCACCACAGCCCCCACAGGCGTGGGATTCTCCCAGCATGGTGGCTGAGTTCCAAGAAGGAACATCCCAAGAGCAAGAGTGAGCTTTCCAACATAACCACGGAATGCAGCATGGCCCTTTGTGAGGGAAGTCACAATGAGCCACCTCTACTGCATTCCATTCATGACAAGCAAGTCACTAAGTCCAGTCCAGATCAAAGGAAGGGGGAGCCTCACCAATGGTCTTGGTGAGGGGGTGGCCAGTTCCCACTGCCCAAGAGTCTGTGGGTAGGAGATATGGTCCTACCTTCTTTGGAGAAGTACCCTGGAAAAGAAGAAGTGTGATAAGTAAGATTCAGAGACTGAACACATTGTGGCAGAGAAGGGAGGGAGCCAATCTGGGCAGGGAGCCCCCTTTGTTCTTCAAAGATGTCCAAAGCTCCCAGCAGCAGCAAGTGCTCCCAACTTCAGGTGTACATCACAACAGCCCCAGTAGACAGCTCATCAGAGGAAAGATGCTCTAGTTCCCAGCCTAGCCAAGGGCCCTAGTCTGCCCCAAGAAAACACCAAAAACTGAGGGACATACCAGGATAGGGTGAATGCATCCCATGCCTGAAGGTCTTCCATCTCTTTTCCTGCTTCTCCAGGGAAAATGAACACCCCATTTGGGAGCTGGAGCCTTGTTTCATCAAGGCAATCTTTGGTCTTCCCTGCTGGTCCAGGGTTAAGACTCCGCGCTTCCATTGCAGGGGGCACAGTTTCGATCCCTGGTTGGGGAACTAAGGTCCCGCATGCCACACTGCACAGCCAAGAAAAAAAAAAAAAAGAAACGACAAACTTTGGCCAGCGTAAATGCAGCCATTCTCTCTCTCTGCAGACCTTCTGGCCATAGCCCCTGACTAATGGAGAATGTCTCTGCCCAGCAGCAGGGGTGGATGGGAGAGTGACCTAGAGATGTGTGACCCTGCCTCCTTGAATACCAAAGGCACATGGCCTCAACCTTTCCCAGAAGAAGCATTTCACTTTAAATTCCTCCCAATTTCAGTCAAAATTATTTTGATGATGATTAAAATTACATGAGTGGCTTCATGCAATTTTAATATTCTCCACCAACAAATTCTGCAAGAGAAATCCCCCCAGGCATCCCCATTGATCATTCTAAGTAGACACAAGAAAGCATTTAAAGACAAGAGTTTTAACCAGGAGGAAAATGAAATAAATATTTCATTTATGTTGGGTCATCTGGTGAGAAATGTTTTCATTAAAAAATCAAACAACTAAATCCAACCTCTTGTAAAGTCATTGACCAAGCAGATACTAACCTCTCGGATTAATTGAACATTCTTTCAACCAAGGTTCCTTGTAACAATTGGACAGGATTTACAGGTCAATAATCTCTAAGACCGTTTTGCCAACCAAGTGAGTTAATTCGGTCATATACATGGCAAAGATAGATGCCCTCGTAATGTTCTACTTGTCCCTAGATCTCTCACTGCTACTATCCTAACATCCCCACAACTCAGCACCTGGGAACCAAAAGTTTCTGTCTGGAATTTGAGAACCTCTCAGAAGATTCCAAGAGACCCCAGAAGCATTACACAAAGCCTGGATCCAGGTAAATTCAAGTGAAATATTAATGAGTAATAAAGACTTTATGTGCTGTTGTTAGACTATAAAGAAACTGGCTGGCCTTTGTCCCTGGTTCCTGGGAGGTAACCTCTAAACCCTTGGAATTTCTGAGAGATAGGAGTGTCTTTGCTACTTAGAGTGGGCTTATTGCTAGCTTTATGCTAATGAGATGACTCAGGATGGGGGCTGGCCAGCCAGAGAGACCAACCATGTGGTTAGAGGCTTGAGACTTTGAGGCACGTGAGATCAGCCCAACCTCTGGGGAGGGGAGGGAGATGGAGATTGAGTTCAATCGTATGGCCAATGACTCAATCAATCATGCCCACATAAGGAAACCCCAATAAAAATCCTAGCTCCTGAAGCTGGGGTGAGCTTCCTGCTTAGTGATTCATATCAATCAATGTACCAGGAGGAGGACCCACCTGAGGACATGAAAGGTTTGAGGTTAGGGACCCTCCCAGACTTTTCCTTATGTGTCTCTCCATTTGGCTGCTCTTGACTTGTGTCCTTTATAATAAAACTGTAATCATAAGTATAGTACTTTGAGTTTTGTGAGCTTTTCTAGTGAGTTATCAAAGCTGAGGAGGTAGTGGAAACCCCCATATTTGTAGCGAATTGGTCAGACGTGAAGGTGACCTGGCAGCCCCCCTCCCCCATCTGAAGCAAGGGCAGCCTCGTGAAGGACGGTGCCCTAACCTGCGGGGTGTGAACTAACTCTGAGTAGTTAGTGTCAGGATTGCATTGCAGCTGTGCCTCCAACTAACTTATATTCGTGCTAAGGGGCTCTGTGGAGACACAGTTTCCTAATCCACAGTTTCCACAGGTGACTAATTGCACAGAGAGAGGTGTTGGTGACACCATGACAGGTCCAAAGTGTAGATTGTTGGGTTTGGGGGTGTGGTAGTGATGCTGAAAACTGGGCCTCTGTGCACTGGTGCTGAATCAAATCTCAGAGACAGAGTTTTGGGTGAAGTAGAAAAGAATATCTTTACTGCTTTGTCAGGCAAAGGGGGATACAGTGGGTTTGTGCCTCAAAAACTGTGTCCCAACCGGAGGAGATTTGGTGAGGAGTTTTATAGCAATGGCTCAAGGGTGGGGTCGCTGATAAAGATCAGGGTGTCCTTTAATCTGTCCTCAGGTGGTCTGATGAGCTTCTCAATGTTATCAAACTGTGATCTTCTCTAGAATGAAGAATGCTAACATCTTCCATTTGTTGGGGATTTTAGTCCTGTAGAAGAGCTCAAAGATATTGCTATGTGTGTCCCTTGAGAAGGAACCAGGGCCCTGCCCTGAGGCTGCACTACTGTTTCTTTACTGCCCTTCCCTTGTCTATGCACCCCTCCCATTCCAGATTACCAACTGTTTGAACCTGCCCTTTGGAACTCAGGGAAGTTTATGGAGGCTGGAGTCTAATCCCTACAAACAAGAAATAAGGGACACAGAAAGGCTTCCATGCCCAGGAGCCCCACAGGGTCCTGCTCCATTTTAGTAGAAAGAATTCTGAGATGGTTTCCAAGATTTCTGTCCCCTGGTGTCCACACCCAATAATAATCCTCCCCACTTGAGCAGGGCACAGCACTGTGAATATGGAGGATTTCACTCCTGTGATTAGGTAATGATATATAACATCACGATTTCAGCCTTGTAAAACCCTGAGTAGAGCAACTGGCTTAACTGAGCCCAAACTTCTACCATGAGATGATAGATGATTGTTGTTTTAGGCCACTAAGTTTGGCGTCATTAGTATGCAATACAAAATGAACATGTGGGGAAATCTGTACCAGTAGGGAAAGTAGGAGGACACAAACACAAACCTCCCCAAGGTCAAAGAATATTCAGTTGCACATTCTGTCCAGCCAAAGGCAAATGCAGGTGGTTCAAAAGGAAAGCAATCAGAATGGGGGAAGGCAAGAAACCAGATTCTAAGATGGGCTCAAGGAGCTCTTGGGCTGGAGAAAAGATGTTTGGTCTCAAAAGAAGAGGCTTAATTTCTGTCTTCAAACACTGAATGAGCTGTCCTATGTCAGAGGTATTAGACATCCCCAAATGACCAGAAGCACAAGATGGATGGGATCTCAACATAAGCAAGAAAGTTCTAGAGTAACATTGACATATATACACTACCAAATGTAAAATAGATAGCTAATGGGAAGCAGCTGAATCGCACAGGGATATCAGCTTGGTGCTTTGTGACCACCTAGAGGGGTGGGATGGGGGCATGGGAGGGAGATGCAAGAAGAAGGAGATATGGGATATATGCATACATATAGCTGGCTCGCTTTGTTATACAGCAGAAACTAACACAACATTGTAAAGCAATTATACTCCAATGAAGATGTTAAAAAAATTTAAAAAAGGAAGAAAGTTCTAACACCCAAGATGCCTAGAAATGGAAAGGACTGCATTTATTATTTAGACTCCTAATTCATTCCAAATTCTTAATTAATTCCAAGTACACAACATACAATTGAATTAAATGGGAAACTAGGAGAGAAATCAGGGTAAACAAATGGAGACTAGAAAACGAACCATAGTCATGAGTTGCGTTAAAAGCTCTTGCAGCCCACAGTCTCTATGATTCTATGTTGAAATGCCCCTTCAAAGGGTCAGTACCACTTTCACAGATTGAAGCTAAGAATGTGGGGGGGAATGGAAATGATATTGTGCCAGGGACAGAGTGACTCCTGAATCCTGCCCTGCTCGAAAGCTGCCCAAAGGAAGAGCATAAAGCAAGGAAAAGGAAGGCTCTTGAACACTGTGGAGCTTTAACCCAAACATCAGTGTAGAATTCTACCAAGTGTGACTGCATCTTGTAGAATACTCCTTTGACTTTTGTGAAGGTTTTCTGATGGCCTAATGCCAAAGCACTCTAAATGCCTACCCTATCGTTTCACCTCCAAAACAAAAGCCTGAGTCTTGGACCTTACCACTTCTAACTTGAGAAAAGACAATTCCTGCCAGAGAAAAGCAGAAGAGAGTAAAGGAGACCAAAGCAAGCCAGGAAAGGAACCCAGTGCTCAGAGGGAGCTGAGCTAGGTCACCCACTCCAGACCTTTCTCTACCCAGGGAGAGCCAAACAGTTTGGACTGTTTGCCATCCTGGGGTGTCTTGACTGTTACCATAGACATTCTCTTCACCCCTCTGTAGGACTACAGTCTCCATTTTCTGAATTCCATGTCATCTTTCTTGCTTGATGTGTTTGTTTAGTTGGAGCACATCCTCCAACAGCTTTCTAAGAAAAGGTATTAGAGGTCCATTTTAACCCTTGCCTGCCTGAAATACTATTAGTCTTTCTTCTCCTTGACTGTTGTTTTATTGAGCATAGAATTCTAAGATGCAAATATTTTTCTCAGACTGTGAAAGCATTGCTCCGTTCTCTACCTCTTTCCTACATTGCTCTTGAGAAGCCTGAAAACATTCTGATTATTAGTCCATTGTACATGGTCTGTTTTTTCTCTGTGCTTTGGTGTGATTTTTCTTTTTTTTTAATTAAATTATAGTTCATTTACAATACCATGTTAGTTTCAAGTCTACAGCAAAGTGACTCAGTTCTATATATATAAATACATATATATCTTTTTCAGATTCTTTTCCATTATAGGTTATTACGAGATATTGCATATAATTCCCTGTGCTATACAGTAGATCCTTGTCATTTAACTATTGATATTTTATATATAATAGTGTGTATCTGTTAATCCCATACTCCTAATTTATCCCCCCCCCATTTCCATTTGGTAACCATAAGTTTGTTTTCTATGTCTGTGAATCTGTTTCTGTTTTGTAAATAAGTTCATTGGTATTATTTTTTAGATTCCAAGCGATAGCACACAATATTTGTCTTTCTCTGTCTGACTTACTTCACTTGGTATGATAATCTCTAGGTCCATCCATGTTGCTGCAAATGGCAATATTTCATTCTTTTTTATGGCTGAGTAGTATTCCATTGTGTGTATATGTATATGTGTGTGTGTGTGTATATATATATATATATATATATCTCACATCTTCTTTATCCTTTCATCTGTTGATAGACATTAGGTTGCTTCCATGTCTTGGCTATTGTAAATAGCACTGCTATGAACACTGGGGTGCATGTATCTTTTTTCATTAGAGTTTTTGTCTTTTCTGGATATATGCCCAGGAGTGGGGATTACTGGATCATATGGTAGCTCTATTTTTCATTTTTTAAGGAAGCTCCATCCTGTTTTCCATAGTGGCTGCCCTAATTTACAGTCCCACCAGCAGCGTAGGAGGGTTCCCTTTTCTCCTGGTGTGTTTTTTCTTATTCCTAACCACTGGATGCCTTCTCAGTGGGCCCTCTCAATCTGGAAATTCATGTATTTCAATTCTAAAATTTCCTTCTTGTATCATTTCTGTCAGTTCCCTATTCTCTCCTCCCCCACATGCAAGCTGGGTGGGGCAACCTCAGAGGTGACAATGAACACTGGAAGCAGCAGGCTTGCATATTTGCGCAGCTCTGAGCCCGCCCCCCCCCCCAAGGGTATCAGGGGAAGTAGTTCCCGCATTTCCCAGCTTTGGTTCAGGGCCTTCCTTTCCAGAAGTATTGCCTAAGTAGAAAAAAAGCAAGCTAATTCTCTAACCCCAAAAATGTCCAAAGCCAGTGAAAAAGCAACAGCTCTGCAGTACTCAGAATCACCCTGTCATCTCAGAGCTCATCTAACTAGTGTGGCCTGAATTTACCAATTCAGCTGCTATTTCTTCTAGCGAACCTCGATGCCTGCCCTCTGCATCTCTCTCCCTGTAAGACAGAATTCCTCCCTGTATATACTTCCCACACTACTTTTTTTAAATTTAATTTTTATGTTATATTGGAGTATAGTTGATTTACAATATTGTGTTCATTTCAGATGTACAGCAAAGTGATTCAGATATATATATATATATATCTCCATTCTTTTTCAGATTCTTTCCCCATATAGGTTATTACAGAATACTGAGTAGAGTTCCCTGTGCTATACAATAGGTCCTTGTTGATTACCTGTTCTATATGTGGTTGTGTGTATATGTTAATCCCTTCCACCCAACTTCTATTGCAAATAACTTTCTCCCCTCCAGTTTCTCTGTCCTTTCCTTCTAAAACTTACATTAGCTCAATGTAAGAGATGTGTTAGACCTGGAGTTCATGGATTATCTAATTTTATCTTTTCTTCCCTGTTTCTCATCTCTATTTTTTTTGTACTTCTGTCTGAGAGACCTCTGAAAGTTTATCTCCCAACGTATCTATGGAATTCTTAAATTCCTGCTATTATATTTTTAATCTCTAATAACTCTTTTTTCAGACTTTTTCTTTCACACAGCAGCTTCTTCTCATCTGGGGAAGGCAATATTTTGTCTATTTAATTATGGTGGGGTTCTAAGTTTTCTTCTCCTTCCCACCATATCTTTTGTACCCTTCTTTTTTCCTGTGGTTTTTGTTTGCTTCTGTTTTGAATTCTTGACATCGTTTTGCCTCTTGTTCACACTAAAAGCATTCTTCAGATGTCTGGTGGCTTTCAGCTACCCATAGTTCAGCCTGAGGAACTCAAGCTGGTTCTGAAAGCACGGCATGGAAGGGGAAAGCTTATCAGCTGAGGAGTGACAAGGATCCCACTGGCTTTGTCTTTACTGAAGAGTAAGGAATTTTGCTTTTCTTCAAGGCCCACTGCACATAAGAACTGCTGTCCCAGAGACGGCTTCTCTCTCTGTACTCCCATGCACGCTCTGTCTACATTCTGTCTACACTGTCTGCCTACACTGTCTGCCTACACTGTTATGGGAATAGCTATTGAAGTCCCTCTGGCTTGACCAGGCACAAGACAGCAGCCAGTTTATATGCGCCATGAAAAAGACATATGTTCCATAAGCTTCCCATGGCTGACCACTTCTATGTGGAAAAGTGATGCAGACTCTTTAAACAACTAACCTTCTCTCTATGCTGCTCTCTCCTGGCCTTCCAAATTTCAGCCTGTGAACTATTCCATACATAGTAAATGCCATCAGGGGGGCTGAGGACCAGCCACAGGCAGCACAACCATCTCTCTGATCCTCACAAGAACCGTCCTCAATGAGGATCGGTGACCCCACCTTCAGAGGAGGATATCAAGGTCCTCACTTGGCTCTGATGTCAAAGCCCAGGTTTGTGCCATGGCTGGCCTTCACCTTACCCTGTGGAATTTACTTTTGTTCTGCAAAAAGAATGTGGTTCCCAGGGCGACAGGGTGCCAGTGTTCCATGTAGAACTGCCAGGCAGTGTGGTAAGGGCATTGAGGGAAGACCCCAGAAGATGCTGCTTCTCCTGCTCAGCTGTCTCTTGCCCACTGCCAATGGGAAGAGCTGCCTCCACTGCTGGCCAGAGCTGCCTGCACTGATAGACTATGACCTGCAGATTCTATGGGGCACCCCAGGGCCACCTGTGGAGCTCCCCCACAGCCTCCACTCCCTATTTCTGGACAGTCATGCTTTCCTCGAATCCCGGTATCTTGGTGAGGCTCAGCCAGGAGACCAGGGGTCAGGGCTGACCCCTTTACCTGGCCCAGGACCTTAGTCCCCTAACTTCCCTTTGTCCCAAATCCCATTCTCAGGTCAAGACCATTTGGAGGAGACAGCAGAAACATTATTCACTCACATAGATAAAGCCATTAAGAAGTTTCCAGATGGTGAGGAAGCTTAGTGTCTTAGGGCCCCAGGGCTTGGGTTGACAAAACCTGGCCCTCCAAGGCATTCCCAGAAGACCACTAGCGGGGGGGTGCGGAGGTGTTGTGAGGGGTGGGGTCAGAGACAGCAACTATCTGTGTGCACTACAGAGTTTCTGTCCGAAAAACCTGGTTTGAATTCCCGGCCTTGAGAAAGTTATTGATTCCACCTATGAAATGTAGACGGCTTCTTCCTTCCTGCTCCACCCAGATAAACCATCACTTCTGGAAGAGGTTCATGTCCTGAAGCAGCAGTTTTCCAAGCATCTGGAGGACCTATGTGAAGAGCTGAAGGAGAAGGGTGAGAGGTGGGGCTGGCCCCTGCCTGCCCCCCAGCCCTTCACCTCCCGGAGACCTAAGGAGGCAGAGTCCAATCTGCAGATCCGCGCCCCCAGGCCCCTCCCCAGGAGACCTCACCCTTCCCTGGCTCAGGGCGCCTGGCCACACCTTCTCCCAGCTTCGTTTCCTGCTCACACCCCGACCTCTCCCGGCTCTGTCTGCCCAGAACCTCAGTCTCTCTACCATCTCACCCTCCCGGGCAGCCTGCAACAAGTCCTGTGGTGAGTATTTTGGGGACCAGGCCTGGGTGAGGGCTGAGGGGCACCTGGCCCTCGCTAAGGCTCCTGCCCCTTCTCTCTCTCAGACATCCGCTCCACACTGGAGGTCATCAGCTGTGCCAACTGCAAGACACACTTCCTCACCTGCCAAGACCCCACTCTCTGCCCAGGTCAGTGGCCAGCCAGCCATCTTGGCCTGCAGCCTCCCCACCTCCACCTCCAAGTCCATTGTTGTCTCTGTCTGGACTGTCTTTCTTGTCTATACCGATACCCCTCCTTGCTCTCCATCCTCCCTGGGGAAGGTAGCACCTCCCAAGATGTCTGGATTCCACGTGTCCAGCTTCAGAGCCACCTGCATCTAGGACATGCCCCCTGGGGGTCCGTCAGGTCCTCAAAACCAGCATGCCTGGGGACATGTCCAAACCCATCTCCACCCCCAAATCTGCTCTTCCCTCAGGACCCCTCTCAGCAAATGTCCCATTCAAGCTCTCGACCTCCTAAACCAGGAGTCCCCTCCCCCTCACTCAGTGCCTGTAGTCACCAGGTCTTGCTAAACAATTCTTCAGTGTGTTGCCATATGGTCCTTCCAGCATCTACCACTCCTCAGGCAGCCTCACCTCTCACCTGGATTATGGCAGCTTCTCCTAACTGGCCTCTGAGACCCTGTTGGCCCCATCTTACTCAGCAGTCAAAGAACCCTTTCCCAAGAAGCCAGTCTACCTCCGACCCTTCCTGTTATAACTTTCCCAGGGGCCCCAGATAAAGTCCACCCTCCTTCTTGGGAGACCCTGCTAACCTCCCCCCTCCCCAGCCACATGGAGCTGCTGACACGCTGGACAAAAGGCTTCATGCTTCTGTCCTTGAACACTCTGTGTCTTCTGCCTGGAACACAGTTTGGCCCCTTGACCATCTGATCTAAACTCCTACTGGTCTTTAAAGTCCAGCTCAGAAGTCCTGTTTCCCGAGAAGCTTCCTCTGACCAGCTCCCTCTCCCCAGGCTCATGGGCGCTCTCCCAGATCTCTCCTCCTTCCTGCCCTGCCCCGCTTCCCTGGGACACCACAGCAGAATCGTTTGCTTGTCTCCCTCCTAGAAAGCAAGGATCCTGTCTCACTCATCCTTAGATGTAGGTGGGCACACAGTAGGTGCTCAGTGTCTGCAAACAAGTGACTGAGTGGGTGAATTAAAGAAGGAGAGAATGCAGTCTCCTCTCAGAGCTGAGATGGCCCTGCCTGCTGCCCAAACACTGGCTCCCCCTTTCCACCCCCCACAGGGACCAGGAGGACCTTCGTGTGGGCTGTGAGCCTCGGCATTGCTCTGCCCCTGGTGGCCGTAGCTGGAGGTGGCTGAGTGCCTGCTCCAAGCCCCAGCATCCCCAAGGAAGACACGCCTACTCCTAGACTGACCCATCTCCACCCTGATTCCTGGCCCAGATGTTACATTTTCTGGCTCGAGAAGAAGAAAAAGAAGAAGGAGAAGGAGGCAGAAAAGGAGGTCCTGGGGCATCCAGAACTCCCACGGAAGGGAAGCTGTCTCGGCCTGGGGGCAGCAAGGCTAGCGACCCCAAGTCTGGCTCCCAGGGCCTCACATCCAAAGGAGTATAGGATCAAGGGCCGGGACTCAGGAGGGCCACCATCAGCCCCCAGTGTGAGCAGACCCACCCAGGGCCAGGCACCCGGGACAGAGCTGCAGCCATGCCCCAAGTCTCCACCTGATCCACAAAGTTTCCCCTACCCATAGCTGTCATCATCCCTCTGCAGCGACCCCTCCACCCTTTGCCACCCTGCTCCCTGACTGCACAGACTACGAACATGTGCCCCTTGCCCTCTGCTCCTGGTTGGGTTTGGCCAGCAGGAGGTCAGAGGCAGAAGCAGGCCTGCTTCTCCTTTCTCAGCAGGGACCCAGCAGGCCGCTTGTCACCTTTAACTGAACAAAGGTCTCAGGTGCTGTCAGGAAGCTCTCTTATCTCCGGGTTCTGGTAACTCTCCCTCCCCCGACCCTTCTAACCTGGGGTGGTAACAGTTCCGAAGTTCTGAGGCCCGGGAGACCGCACTCTCTCTTGGGGTTTCCCTACGCCCATGCTTTGTAAATTGCCTCTATTAAAACACCCTCTTCATGTTCTGATGGACTGTGCCATCCGCTTCCTGCGGGGTCCTGCACAGTGGCCGTCGACACTGCGATCCTCCCCATGCGGGCCCGCGAGGACTGTCTCATGTCCTCACCCTCTTCCTGCCAGGCCACCACCCTTTCCTTCCAGAAAGACTCCTTTCCTGGTCCCAGCAGTGGCAGCTCTGCAGGATCACACTAGCCTCAGCTGGTTCCAACACCAGAGATGAGGGCAGCAACGGCCTGGCTCCCTCGAGGCGTCCCCATGTCTAGGTGTGGAACAGAGATGGTAAGGGGCCAGCCGGAGGCCCCAGCAAGAGCAGGGACTAGCAGAAGAAACCAGAAAACAGGCTCCAAGTCACATCAGTAGCAGACCTCACCCACGTCCTGGCCAGGATGTCCACCCTGGCGCCTCCCAGGTCGCCGGTGGATCACTGGTACTGCTGACAATGAAATGTACCGGCTCAGGACTTCCCTGGTGGCGCAGTGGTTGAGAGTCCGCCTGCCGATGCAGGGGACACAGGTTCGCGCCCCGGTCCGGGAAGATCCCACATGCTGCGGAGCAGCTGGGCCCGTGAGTCATGGCCGCTGGGCCTGCGCTCCGCAACGGGAGAGGCCACAACAGTGAGAGGCCCGCGTACCGCAAAAAAAAAAAAAAAAAAAAAAAAAGAAAGAAATATACCGGCTCTGCCTGCGGGAGAATGTTGCCTTGCCCTGCTCCATCTCCCTCCAGATCCCTTTCCTTCTCAGCCCCCAAGGCTGCCGAGTTAAATGGAACCCCTGGGACCCCCAGGCATGGCTCTGCCCTTTTGCCTCAACCCTGTGCCCCTCCTCACTGATTCCCCAGGCTCTCAGCTTTGGCCCAGGCTCTCCCCAGAGACTGAATGGGAGGCCACGCCCAGAGACTGAATGGGAGGCCACGCCCAGAGGATGAATGGGAGGCCACGCCCAGAGGATGAATGGGAGGCCACGCCCATAGAATGAATGGGAGGCCACGCCCAGAGGATGAATGGGAGGCCACGTCCAGAGGATGAATGGGAGGCCACGCCCAGATCCAGGGCCCTGGTCTGCAGGTCAGCTCCTGGGGGCTGAAAGGAAGCAGGTCTGAGGCCAGAGCTGTGGACGGGCAGCCCAGACCCTGGACTCGAATCCTGGCTCTGACATTGAGGTTCTAGGTTCCCTCCTCTGCATCTGTTTCCCCATCTGAGCACAGAGTATGGGATGAGATGTTCTAGCCAGGTTGGTATGCCCACTGGGTTCATATTTGCCATCCTATATTTGTTCATGCTGTGGGTCCAAATTCAGTGCCTTGTTCCCTTCGCCTCCTGCAGTCCACTGAAATCCTGCTGGGGCCCATGACCCAGCTCCTAAAACAGGGTTTCCTGTCTCCTTTGGCCCTGCCGGTGCTCCCTCCTTGGAGCTGGCGGCCAGGCTGGAAGCAGGCTGACTTCAGCATCACTATCCAGCAGTGAGGGCCACTCCCTGGGGTGGGGGTGGGGCTACAGAGACCAGGGCAAGACATAACAGAACATAAACAGCAGCCTGGGCAGAGAGTACCACGCCAAGGGCAGCTGTGGGTACCCAGCTGCAGGCATCACCAGCTCACCCAGCCAAGAATCCAGGAAGGCCTCCCAGAGGTGGTGTCTTCAACTGTGAGAGGCCAGGGAAGGCGGAAGGGAGGGAGGAGTGTTTTCATCGAGGATTCAGCATTGCAGAGGAGGGGCAAGAGACTTTGATAGGGTCAGGAACTCCAAGAAATATGGCTGGAGGGAGAGGCCCAGGTAAGAAGCCAATGAGAGGCTCCCAAGCCCATGTGGGTCCAAAGCAAGCCTGAGAGAAGAGCCCTCCAACAGACTCCGGGGAAAGCAGGTGGGCAGGGCAGGCTGGGGGAGAGGCAGTGGAGGGTTTTGTCAGCAGCAAGCCATGTCCCAAGGCGAGGAGTCCATAGATATAAGGTGTTTGGGGACAGCATCTGGTGAGGACCTACAGCCTTTCTGAATGAGTGGGAAAAGCCCCTAGGCAGCGGTCTTGGCCTTGCAGGGGACTGTGATTCTCTGCATGTCTGTGAAAGCTGGTTACCACCCAGGACATAGAAAAAGTCAAGCTCCTTTGGCCGTGATGCTGTTTTCCTATTTTTATTCAAATTGGGACTTAGACCACTACCTCAAATGTATCCAAGGCAACAATTTTCTGGTGCCTACAGTAAAAGCAAAAGACCCTGAGTCTAATTTATATGAAGTATGTTTGTGTGTTGGTATGCATGTATCTCTGATCAACAGATTTTTCATTATTTGTGGGCATATTTGCATGAAAACTAGATATCGCATTCTGCTAGAGAAGAAAGATTAAGGATTTTTGAGTCAGGCAAAGCATTGGCTCTGAAGGACTTCTGGCCGTGACAGGCAGCTCGGAGCAGACCAACACTCCCACCTAGGGCAGCTAAAAATAAAGCACATCAAAAGAGCAAGACAAGACAGGAAGTCTGTTTAGGGCACCAGACGAATAGGTCCTCTGCGCCCAAGGTCTCCAAGTAAAGAGAGCTCTCTGCAGCGAACCCCGGTCCTGCCATGCGCTTCCCCAAGCTTGACCAGCTCAGCAGATGAGGTTGAGAGGCAGGCGTTGGGGGCTGTGCCAAGGATGACCGCCAAGTTTGGAGAAGCCAAGAGAGCTTTGGCAATATCATGGAACTGCGGATTGAGAAGTTGGAGTTCTAGCTTGCCCACACTGAACGTGAGGGGTCCAGGTCCCTGAAAACAGGGAGGTGCAGAAAAATGAAACAAACGCACTGTATCTGTTTCCTTCCCCTCCTCCAAGGTGCCTACCTATACTTAACCAGCATAGGCTTCAGATTTCCAAAGACAGAAATCAAGCAGAAAGGATCTGAAGTGCAATTTATCAGAGATTTGTATACTAAGGAACTAAAAGTTGGCCTCCACGACCCACATAGGAAGATAAACTTTGATAAATACCCCCAGGGTATTGGTTGGAAAGGTTATAGCTTAAAAGAGGGGGTGTACCAGCAGCAGACTGATCCTTACAGAGGATGGAGCTCAGACTAAAGGTCCCACCGTCGCGGACAAAATTGAAGAGCCCTTTTCTCCATATCACTGCTGAAGAGAGAGTAAATACTTCCAGAAGGAAAAGAATACCATCTAGAGCCACTACTATGTTTCATTTACAGTGTCCAGTATTCAAACAAATATTATCAGGCACACAAAAACAAGATCAAGAGAAAAAGCAGACAACAGAAACCAATCTACAAGGTACCCAGATGTCAGAGCTGATATAAATTTTAAAATACTGTGATGAATGCATCTAAAAATATTCTTTCCAGCTTTCCAGATAAAACTGACATATGACATTGTGTTAGTTTAAGGAGAACAACATGTCAATTTTATATACTTATATATTGCAAAGTGGTTACTACCATAGCATTAGCAATCATCTCCACCGAGGCACACAACTACTTTTTTGTGTGGTGAGAACATTTAAGATCTACTCTCTTAGCAAGTTTCAAGTATATAATACAGCATTATCAACTATAATAACCATGCTGTACTGCTGCACATTAGATCTCCAGAAATGATTCATCTTTAAACTAGAATTTTAAAGTCTGCCCATTTCTCCCACACCCTAGCCCCTCGCAACCACCATTCTACTCTATGATTTTGGTTTTTTAAGATTCCACATATAAGTGATATCATGTAGTATTTGTCTTTGACTTATTTCACTTAGCATAAAGCCTTCATGATCCATCCACGTTGCTGCAAATGGCAGGATTTCCTTCTTTCTCGTGACTCAATAATATTCCATTATCCATTCATCTGTTGACAGACCTGTGGGTTGGTTCCTTATCTTGGCTATTGTGAATAATGCTGCAATGAACATGTGAGTGCAGATATGTCTTCAAGAAGCTGTTTTCGCTTCCTTTGGAAATATAACAAGAAGTGGGATTGATGGATCATATGGTAGTTCTATTGACAGTTTTCATTTTTTAGGAGACTCCATGCTGTTTTCCACAGTGGTTACACAAATTCACATTTCCACTAAAAGTGCACAAGGGTTCCCTTTTTTCCACATCCTCAACAGCACTTGTTATTTCTTGTCTTTTTGATAGCAGCCATTCTAACAGGTGTGAGGTGATATCTCATTGCTTGGATTTGCATTTCCCTAATGGTTAGTGATGTTGAGCACCTTTTCCATGAACTTACTGGCCATTTGTATGTCTTCTTTAGGAAAGGTCTATTCATATCCTCTGCCCATTTTTTAATTGAATTGTTTGGGGTTTTTTTTCTATTGAGTTGTATGAGTTTTTTTAATATATTTTGGATATTAACACCTTATTAGATATATGTCTTACAAGTATTTTCTCCCATTGCATAGGTTGCCTTTTCATTTTGTTGATGGTTTCTTTTGCTGTGGAGAAGGTTTTTAGTTTGATACAGTGACACTTGTTTATTTTTGTTTTTGTTGCCTTTGCTTTTGGTGTCAAATCCAAAAAAAATATTCATTGCTAAGACCAACATCAAGGGTTTTTTTTCCTGTTTTCTTTTCTAGGAGTTTTAGAGTTTCAGGTCTTATTTTTAAGTCTTTAATCCATTTCAAGTTAATTTTTGTGAGTGGTGTAAGACTGGGGCCACTATCATTCTTCTGCATGCAGTTATCTAGTTTTCCCAACATCATTTATTGAAGAGACTATATTTTCCCATTGAGTATGCTTGGCTTCCTTGTCAAATATTAATTGACCATATATGCAAAGGCTTATTTCTGGGCTGTCAATCTGCTCCATTAGCATGTGTGTTTTTATGCCAGCACCATACTGTTTTGATTACTATAGCTTTGTAGCACAGTTTGAAATCAAGAAGTGTGATGCCTCCAGCTTTGTTTTTTTCTCAAGATTGCTTTGACTATTCCAGGTAATTTGTGGTTCCATGCAAACTTTAGGATTGTCCATTCTATTTCTGTGAAAAATGTCATTGGAATTGATTCTATAGATGGCTTTGAGTAGTACGGACATTTTAATGATATTAATTCTTCCAATTCATAAACATGAGATTTCTTTGCATTTGTTTGTGTCTTCTTCAATCTCTGTCATTAAAGTATTTTAGTACTCAGTGTACAGATCTTTCACCTCCTTAGTTAAATTTATTCCTAAGTATTTTATTGTTTTGGATGCTATTGTGAATGGGATTTTTTTCATATATTTTTCATATATAATGTTGTTAGTGTATAGAAATGAAATACTTCTGTATGTTAAATTTGTATCCTGCAACTTTACTGAATTCATTGATTAATTCTAAAAGTTTTTGGTGGAATCTTGGGATTTTCTATGTATAAGATCATATCATCTGCAAGCAAAAACAATTTTACTTTTTCCTTCCTGATATGGATAACTTTTATTTCTTTTCTGCCAGATTTCTCTGGCTGGGACCTCCAGTACTATGCTGAATAATAGTGGTGGGTGGACATCCTTATCTTGTACTGATCTTAAAGGAAAAGTTTTCAGTCTTTCACCTTCGAGTACAGTGTTATCTGTGGGTTTGTCATATATGGTCTTTATTTCATTAGGATATGTTTCTTCTCTACACAATTTGTTAGATGTTTTTTATAATTGAAGGATGTAATATTTTGTCAAATGCTTATTCTGCATCTATTGAGATAATCTTATGATTTGTATCTTTCATTCTATTAGTGTGGTGTACACATTGATTGATTTTCATATGTTGAACTGTCTTTGCATCACAGAGATAAATCCCACTTGATCATGGTGTATGATCCTTTTGATGTAATGTTGAATTTGACTTGCTAATATTTTGTTGAGAATTTTTGTTGAGAGATATTGGCCTGTAGTTTTCTTTTCTTGTAGTGTCCTTATCTGGCTTTGTACTAGGGTGATGCTGGCCTCATAAAATGAGTTTAGGACTGTTCCCTCCTCTTCAATTTTTTAGAAAATTTTGATATGGATTAGTGTTAATTCTTCTTTAAATGTTTGGTAGAATTCACCAATGAAACTATCTTTCCCTGAGCTTTTCTTTGTTACAATGTTTTTGATTACTGATTCAATCTCCTTTTTCATGATTGGTCTGTTCAGATTTTCTATTTCTTCTTGATTCAGTCTTGATAGGTAGTGTGTTTCTAGAAATGTATCCATTTCTTCTAGGTTATCCAACTTGTTGGCATATAATTGTTCATAGCTGTCACTTATAATTCTTTGTATTTCTGTGATATCAGTTGGAATATCTTCTCTTTAATTTCTGATTTTATTTATTTGAGCTCTTTCCCTTTTTTTCTTGGTAAGTCTAGCTAAAAGTTTGTCAATTTTTTTCTATTTTTCTCCTCCCTATTCCATTTATTTCTGCTCTGGTCTTTGTCATTTCCTTCCTTCTGCTAACTTTGGGCTTCATTTGTTCTTTTTCTAGTTCTTTGAGGTGTAAAATTAGGTTGTTTATTTGAGATCTTTCTTTTTTCTCAATATATGCATTTACTGTTATAAATTTCCCCCTTAGAACTGCTCTTCCAGTTTCCCACCTGTTTCGGTATGTCCTGTTTCCACTTTCATTTATTTCAAGATATTTTTCCCTTGCCTTTTAATTTCTCCTTTGATCTATTAGTTGTTCAAGAGTGTGTTGTTTAATTTCCATGTATTTGTGAATTTTCCAACTTTCCTCCTGTTGTTGATTTCTACTTTCATTCCACTGTGTTCAGAAAAGATATTTGGTAAGATTTCAGTCCTCCTAAATTTGCTAAGACTTGTTTTGTGACTGTCATAAGATCTATCCTGGAGAATGTGTACTTGAGAAGAATGTATTCTGCTGCTGTTGGGTGAAATGTTCTGTATATGTCTGCTAGGTCCATTGCTCTAAAGTTTGGTTCAAATCCAATATACTTAGATGTCCTATATTGAGTGCATATATATTTACAATGGTTAATTCTTGATGAATTTATCTCTTTAATATATATAATGACCTTCTTTGTCTCTTGTTACCATTTTTGGCTTAAAGTCTATTTTGTCTGATATTAGTATAGCTATCCATTTTCTCTTTGGGTTTCCACTTTCATGGAATATATTTTCCACCCCGTCACTTTGAACCTGTGTGTGTGTATCCTTAAAGCTGAAGCGAGTCTCTTGTAGTCAGCATATAGTTGGATCTTGTTTTTTAACCTATCCAGACCCTCTATGTCTTTTGATTGGAGAATTCAACTGATTTACATTTAGAGTAATTATTGATAGGTAAGAATGTACTAATGTCATCTTATTATTTTCTGGATGTTTTGTAGTTCCCTTGTTCCTTTATACCTTGCATGCTGCCTTCCTTTGTGAATTGATATTGTGTAGTGATATGCTTTGATTCCCTTCTCTTCACCTTTTGTGAATTTACTGTAAGTTCTTGCTTTGTAGTTACCATATTACATAAAACATCTTATAGATATAACAATCTATTTAACACTGATAACAATTTAACTTTAATCACATACAAGAACTCTACCTTTTCACTCCACCCTCATTTATGTTTTTGATGTAACAATTTACATATTTTATATTATGTATTCATTATCAAATTATTGTAGCTAAAACTATTTTAAATAATTTTGACTTTTAACCTTTACACTAGAGCTATGGTTAACCCATCATCATATTAAATTAGAGTATTCTGAACCTGACTATATATTTACCTTTACCAGTGTGTTGTATATTTTCAAATGTTTTTGTATTACTTAATAGCATCCTTTCATTTCAGGTTGAAGAACTCCTTTCAGCATTTTTGTAAGGCAGGAATCGTGGTGATGATCTCCATCAACTTTTGTTTGTTAGGGAAAGTCTTTATCTTGCCTTCATTTATGAAGGAAAACTTTGCTGGATAAAGTATTCTGTTTGGCAGCTTTTTTTGAAATAATACATTCTATTCCATCCTGCAGGGTTTCTGCTGAGAAATCTGTTATAGCCTTATGTCAGTTCCCTTGTATAAAAGAAAATTTTTCTCTTGCTGCTTTTAAAATTAACTCCTTATATTTGATCTTTGATGGTTTTATTATAATGTGTCTCAGGGAAGATTGTTTTGGATTGAAATTTTGGGGTGACCTGTTAGCTTCATGAACTTGGATGTCCAAATCTCTCCCCAGGTTTGGGAAGTTCTCAACCACTATCTCTTCAAATACCTTTCTACCCCTCTTCTTCAGTACTCCAATGGTGTGTGAATTTTTCTCTTAAACGTTTTTCCTAGGCCTTATTTCTTTTTTAATTCTAAAATTTTTTTTTACCCTTCTGATTGGGTAATTTTAATTGATCTGTCTTCAAGCTCACTGATTTTTCTGCTTGGTCAAGTCTGCTGTTGAAGCTCTCTATTGAATTTTTCAGCTCAGTCATTTTACTCTTCAGTTCCAAAATTTCTGTTTGGTGGTTTTTTGTTTTTTTGTTTGTTTTGATTTTTTTGTTTTGTTTTTTTCTTCTATCTCCTTGTTAACTTCTCATTTTGCTCTTGTATTGTTTTCTTGATTCCATTAAATTATTTACCTATGTTCTCTTGTAGCTCTCTGAGCATCTTTAGAAGAATTATTTTGAATTCTGTCAGGTAATTCATGGATAGCCGTTTCTTTGGGGTCAGTTACTGGAAGTTTACCTTGTTCCTTTAGTGGTATCATGTTTCCCTGATTCTTCATGATCCCGGTAAACTTGCACATGTATCTGCTCATTTGAAGAAGGCAGTTACCTTTTCCAGACTTACAGACTGACTTCAGTAAAGAGAAACCTTCACCTGCAGATGGGGGCATGCTGGAGTGTGCTGTGACCCAAGTATAATGGTTCAGGCACCTCGCTTGGGGGCAGAGTAGTAGGACTGAGTCCAGGGGTGGGGAGGTAGGTGTGATGACTCATTGGCTCAGGCCATTGAGATCCACAACATCAACAACTGCGTGGTTCTTAGAAAGCTCAGTGGGGGAGTTCAAAGAGGCTGCAAGGGCTGCTGGGGTGCTTAGCAGCACCTCCACATCCAGCACCTCCAGGTCTAGGTGATTTTACCCATTAAAAACTACTTAAGATGCCTTTTCAACAAATGACACTGGAGCAGTTGGTCATCCATAGGCTTACGACCTTGACTTAAGTCTCACACATGATTTTAAAAATTAACTCAATGGATCATGGGATTAAATGTAAAACATAAAACTATAAAATCTTTCGTGTAAAACATGAGAGAAAGCTTCAGAATCTAGGATGAGACAAAGAATACTTAGATGACACCAAAAGCACAATTCATGAAAAGAAAAATTAAGTTTTATTCAAAGGAAAATGTTTGCCCTGTTAAGAGGATGAAAATACAGGCTACAGAAGAGATGTGCAAACCACATATCTGACAAAGGGCTAGTATCTAGAATATATAATGAATTCTCAAAACTCAGCAATAAAAGTCAAATAGTCCAATTAGAAAATGGCCAAAAGACATGAAGAGACATTTCACAGAGGAAATATACAAGTGGCAAATAAGCACATGAAAAGATAATCAACATCATTTGGCATTAGGAAAATTCCAGCGAAAGCCACAGTGAGATACCAGCACACACCTATCAGCACTGTAACATCAACAGCTGATCTCATTTGGTGCTGGAGAAAAGGTAAGGTGAAAAGCCACTCCATGTGGGGTGTGAGGGGACAGGGTGTGTACACACACACACCCTCAGAATTCACCAGTTTCTGAGCAGTTTCCCTGGCAGGACTCCAGGGTGGCCCTCCTTTTGGCCAATAGACAAAGGCCAAAAACATTCCTGCTGATGAGTACGGGAGCCGTGGTAATGGCCCTTTTTCAGGATCTGACAGTGTTCTTATGTACTTCCAAGCCTGACTGGTCAGTATGGAGCAACCTAGACAAGAGTCCCAAAGCTCCCAGCATGGCTGTCCTCCACCCTCCCCTCCCAGTCATCAGCAGCGTCTGCTGCCACAGCCCTGGCTGAATCTCCCAGTCTTTATTCTCCAAATCTGCCACATGCCCCCCCACCTTCTATCTGTGGTCACAGCAAGACTCTCCCTCAAAGAAACACATCTCATTTACTCATCCTGGCTCTACCACACTCCCACCAGAGACTCTGCTAGGTAAGAGGAAAGCATCTGACATTTTTCTAATTTCTATTATACGCATATGCTTTTCACTTTATCTCATTTAACTGTAACAACATGAAATAAGCATTATAATATTTTTGCAAATGAAAATATGGAGACCTAGTGAGGTTGTTACTTGGTACATTTCTTTTCAAAGAGCATTCCAGAGTTTTCTATGGAGTCTGGAAGCTGCAAATAGATCTGGAACCTGGGAACTGAGGCAAAATCTTACCCTCCTCTCCCACATTCCCAACCCAGCAGTCATACTGTATTGTCTGCAGGTGGTCATTTTTATCGACGGAAAGGATGAAATCTATCCCTATCCCATTTGCTTCCTTTCTTCTGCCTTTGCCTGTTCTGCAAGGACAATGCCACTTGAGTGTGTCCATTGCTCTTCTAAATCAATTTTTCCATTTCTCTTTTTTTTATTATTATTTAATTTGGCTGGGCCAGGTCTTAGTTGTAGCACGTGATAGCTTTGATCTTCCTTGTGGCATGTGGGATCTTATTTGCGGCATGCAGGATCTAGTTCCCTGACCAGGGATCGAACCTGGGCCCTCTGCATTGGGAGCGTGGAGTCTTAGCCACTGGACCACCAGGGAAGTCCCCCATTTCTCTTTGTAATCTCTCATTTATTGAGCACCTCCAATTGCCAGGCACTGTGCTGGCTACATTATATAAATCATCCCTGGTCTTCAACCCCATGAAGATTATTTTCCCCTTAGATGCCAGACCCCAGTTTTGCTCCCATCAGCTAGCACTGTATAACAGGTGGGCATGTGTGGATGGGGTGCACTGGCATACACACGCTCAGAATACACAAGATTCATAGATGTCATATCTCAAACCAATGTTCAGAGAGTCAAAGGCTTCCCCCAGCTGGTTCATGAATCAAGATTTGAACCCAGAACCATCTGCCTCCAAAGAATCTATAACAAACGTTCCTCTTTCTATCCTGACTTCCTGGCAAAACTGCTACATGCAGGGAGGTCAGGAAGGGGCACCATAAAGGCACAGAGGCAGTTTGAGGGAATAGAACCTTAGCAGAAATGAGCCAGATCATTGAGATGAAAAGGTAAAGCCCATCCTGTCAGAGGAAAGCCACTCTCAATCTATGATGTTAACTGATGGAAATTGTTTGACTGGGACCCCGTCTCCTTGATGACAGAGACATCTAAACAGGGAAAGGGGCATATCCTCACATTTGTTTGCAGTTAAGGATCAGTATTTTTCTCTGCCTCAGGAAATACAGAAGTCTTTCACTTCGTTTGGGGTTGGGGAATGGAGCACTAGCTTTGTCAAAATACCCATGTGGAGGTGCCACCAGGTACTCCTGGAGGCTGAGCCCATGCTCTGCAAACACATAACGTCTCCTGTCAAAGGAAGTGAGCCGACTGGGTAGCTCCCCAGAAGGAGTGGCTACGGAGCACAGGAGAGATCGTGTACTTCCTCCCAGCCCTGCTGCTGGCCACAAGAATGGCATCTGCATGCTGCCCACCTGCCTTACATCATAAACATCCTCACAACCATATTTTATGTGAGAATGTGCATCACCCCCTCCCATTTACATCCCAGCTCTGCCTTCTTCCTGGGACCCCTGGTTTCTTGGGTTCAGTGTGATGCGTCAAAACTCCTTCTTGCTGGACAAAGAGAATAAGACCTCTGTATGTGGGGGTTGAGCCTGGGTGGGTGGCTAGAAGCAATAGGAGAGTCTCTCCAAGAGCAAGTTGATTCTGTTCCCAATATCTCCCCAAAAGAAATGTGGGGAGGTCAAGACACAGACGATTGGTAACAAACAGGATAAGGCCCCTGGATCTTTGTCCAGTGCCCTTCTCGCTGAGCCATGAGCCCTCCTTCAAGAGTGATGGAGTGTCCATTTCCATCCCCAAGCTATAGAAGCAAAGAACCCTAGGTCTGGAAGAGCCCAGGGTGGTGGTGGGGGGGGATGTCTCTCTGGAGTTACTGCTCCAACTCCACTGATTTGAAGACAAAAGTGAAAGGGGTTAAATGGCTCTGAGAAGAGGGACTTACTTAAAGTTCTAGAACCTTCTAACTGCTGGTGAATAGTCCATGATTGTTGCAACAGCAAGTTGAATGATGGGGGAGGGAAGAGACAATCAGGGAAACATGTTCATTCCATCCAAGCAAGCGGGATTGACTATATCATTTATTGGGCAACTACCATGTGCCAGGCACTTGATCAACATTAGCTCTTTTGGGGCTTCCCTGGTGGCGCAGTGGTTGGGAGTCCGCCTGCCGATGCAGGGGACCGGGTTCGTGCCCCGGTCCGGGAAGATCCCACATGCCGCGGAGCGGCTGGGCCCATGAGCCATGGCCGCTGAGCCTGCGCGTCCGGAGCCTGTGTTCCGCAACGGGAGAGGACACAACAGTGAGAGGCCCACGTACCGCAAAAAAAAAAACAAAACAAAACATTAGCTCTTTTTCATCTTCACCATGATCATGTGAGCTGTGGCCCATACCATTTTGATGACGGGAAATTCAAAGTTCAGAGAGATTGCGTCACCTGCTGAAAGTCACACAGCTGGTCAATGAATGAGCTTGGTCTGTGTCAACACAGAGCCCTTGTTCCTTCTTCTGTACCACATTGCCTCCAATGGCTCCCCAGCAATGGGAGCTGCCCACTTGGGAAGAGTCAGGCAGACGTGGGATGGACTTGGAGACTGTAAGTTCCCTCTGATTCTGACCCTCAGACACCACAGTTTGAAGCACAGAAGCTGCAGCCAGATTATGTGGGTCCCATCCTGGCTCCATCACTCGCTAGCTGCATGATCCAGGACAAGCTGCTTAACCTCTGCTGACTGCCAGCTCCCCACAAAGACAACCAAAATAACCAGCTAGTCAGGCAAAGCCAGATTCTACTGCTCCCTGTGGTGAGGAGGGCTATAGCCTTTGTAGACTCCTGTCCGAAGGGGAAAAGCAAAGGTGGGAAATTTATAAGGTTAGGGTGGTCTGATTTAAGGTAGCTCTTTCAATGCTGGTGGTCTAATTGGCCTTGGGCAAAATTCACAATGCAATAAGATCGGTGGACACAGCAAGGAGGTGATAGGGATAGAGTAAGATAATCAAAGAGTTAGTTTAGAAATCCCACGAGGGGATTAAAGATAGAAAAATAATTCTTAAAGCGTTTGGGAGACTGTTGTAGGCTAAGGACCACTCAAGAAAAGAATCCAGTAACCAAGCAACAATCTACATATGTCTTGTTAAAGTACAAGACAATAGATATGGGGTCTGAATCTTGTTACATGAAGTCGGGGAGTTAACGGTCCTTGAAGAGTAGCATTTTTGCATACAACGAAGACAGGATTATAGCTGAAAGGGGAAATAAACTAGGTGAAAGGGGACATTATACAGAAACCTGAGATGAATTACCATTTTTAATACATATTACCACCCTTTTTCTAACATACATATGGTTTATATAGCACCATGACAGTCCCAGTTAAACCATATAGGGTCAAAGGAGGAACTAATGATGTAAGCCTTGCTGTCTACCCAGGAACGAGGAAGAAGGTGGTCTTCTCTCTTCCCCACTTTTTCTTTGGTTATAAAAACGTAGCCCTCTTTGTTCCCAGGGCTGCGCTCCCCTGCCTGCCCACATGTATCTCTTACAAGTGATCTATGCTAATAAACTCACTCTTTGTATATCACTTTGCCTCACACCAAATTATTTCTGTATCAAGACAAAAGAACATGAGTTTCAGTAAGTCCTGAGTCCAGGTGAGCAGTTTCAATTAAAAGACAGTGAATTCGAGTCCCCTCCCAAGTCAGGGATTGTGGGTTCAAGTCCAAATCTGAGGTGCAGCTGGGTTGGAGTCCTATCCAAAGGAATGCGGTTTTAGAGGGGGGATGTGAAACAAGTCTTTGCAGTGTATGTGGTCCCTCGACGAGTCCAGTTGATCGATCCGTTTTTCTTAGAAAGGACTACTTACCCTTTTGAGAGAAAGTTGAATAGTCCCTTACCCAGATAAATGGATTTTTAGGAAGTTTCTGAAATAAACCCTAAAGTTATTTGCAACTTTGTCTTCTTGGGCAAGAATGTCCTGCAGTAGGAGTCATGCTCGTGCTGACCGTCCAATGGTAAAGTCACTTGAATGCAGACAGTCAATTCTGGGTGTGTGTGGTTTCACTTCTCACCCCTGTCCCTCGATGTCCTCAGCAGCAAAATGGAGAGAGTGGTGGCGCCCACTTCTTAGGGTTGACATGAGAAATAAGGTCATAGGTATAAAGGGCTTAGTTAGAACACATGGCACTTAGCAAGTGTATTAGTCTGCTCTGGCTGACGTAACACAGAACCACGGATTGGGGGTCTTAAAACACAGACATTTATTTTCTCACAGTTCTGGAACTTAGATGTCCAAGAGCAAGGTGTCAACATAGTTGGTTCCTTCTGAGGTCTTTCTCCTTGATTTGTAGATGGCCATCCTCTCCCTGTGTCTTCACATGGTCTTCCCTCTGTGTGGGTCTGTGTCCTCATCTCTTTTTATAAGGGTACCAGTCATATTCGATTAGGGTCCATGCTAGTGATCTCATTTTGCTGAATTATATTTTTAAGACCCTATCTCTGAATACAGTTGCATTCTGAGATACTGGGGAACGAGGGCTTCAACAAATAGGTTGGGGGAGGGGACTGGATTCAGCCCGTAAGAGTAAGAATTTGGTAATAGTATCATTATCGTTACTGGATACCTCAGTTATCATGTTTCCAAAGAGCTAGACTAAGCTCTGCCTCCGCTGGGCTATCTTTAACTCCTCAGATGTGCCATTTGCCTCACCACATGTTTCCTCTCTGCCTCCCCCAGTTGGGTAATTCCTACTCAGTGTGGATATCTCCCCTCAACCCTTCTTTTCTCTAGGAACCCCAGACCAGGGAGGACCCGTGCTCTACACAGCCTTCCTCAGCCCCCTTCTGTTTCAGCATCTGCCACCACTGAAATGCGATAGGTATAGGTCTCCTGGGTGTCGTCTGTCTGCCAGACAGGCTCTGTGCAGTGGGACCTTCCTGCCCATCTCCCCTTTATGTCCCAGCCCCCAGCACCATGCCTGACAGATGCTCAAATAATACTTTTTGAGCAAATGAATAACATGAATAAATCTCACTGACTGTTTTTCACTGACGAGTTGATTCCTTGTTCAATTCATCCAGACGGGTCAGAAGAGGAACAGCGGGGAAGATACCTGATGCAGAAACTTGAAACCCTGGTTTTAGGTGGGTCAGGAGCTCCTGCACATCAGTGCCTTCCTGGGGTGGATGGGGTGTCAGCTGTGAGCAAAGTCTGGTTGTTAGGCGCCAAGCCTATAGCTCATGGTCAAGTGGGGGTGAAGCCTGGGAAAGACACCCATCCTTTCGTGTGCAAATTGGCCCTCAGCCTCAGACCTCGTTAACGCATGGCTTTGCTCTTTCTGTGCATGACAGGCATTTTGTCCTTTTTCCTGCTCTCTACCTGGCTTCCAGCATGGCAGCGGCACGACCCTGAGTCCTCCCATCAGTTCCTCTGCCCCTCCCCAGACCCCAGACCCCTAAAGGAACAGAGCCAGTGCTCATTGCATGAAGTGTCGGTTCCTCCCTCCAGTTCAGCTCCTGGGATGCAATTAACCTGGGTCTGCTAAACTTGACTGCCCTGAAGGTGGCTCCGTGGAGAGAGCCAGTTCCTCCTCCACCCTGGCTTCACACCCATCTCGGTTCACTTCCTCTTCCTGCCCAGGCCCCCTAAACGCACCAAAATGCTTGAGCTGCCCACATTTTAGCCTCACGCAGGATGAACTCAGGCTCACACTTTGCATGTGTCAATGTGCTTTCAAACTGCCTTAGTCAGCTCAGGTGGCTACAACAAATTACCCTAGTCTGGGTGGCTTAAATGAAAAACACTTATGTCTCCAGTTCTAGAGGCTGGAAATCCAAGATGAAGACACTGACAGATCCTGTGTCTGGTGAGAGGTGTCGTCCTGGGTTGCAGATGGTTGTCTTCTCCTTGTATCCTCACCCAGCAGAGAGAAAGCCAGTTCTCTCCTGTCTCTTCTCAGAAGGGCACTAATCACCACCCAAAAGCCCCACTTCCTAAGACCATTACATTGGGCATTAGGATTTCGGCAGCACATGGATTTGGTGGAGGAGGATACAAATATCCAGTCCTTAACATTCACCCTCTGAAAGTCAGAGTGGTGTTGGCCCCTCCCTGCCCCATGGTATCTCTCCTGTGCTCCTGGTCACTGCGGTGGCTCAAGCTCTCACTGGCCAAGCACTGGGCGCTGGGAGCTGACTACCAGCGTACTCACGGAGGACAGCTTCCTGTGCCTCACGCGGTCTTCACACCTGACCCCCACCTTGACAGGTTGCAACATACCACTGTATCAACGTGCACCTGAAGGGCCGCTTCACACTGAGCGTGGTGACCGTCAGCTTGGCTGGGCTGACCTCTGCGCCCCTAGAGCTCCCACCCCAGGGCTTCTGGTTAGGAGGGGCTGCAGGAGATGCTCTGGCTGAGACTAGAGATTAGGAGGGCAGAATCCCAGCCGCTGAGCCCTTTCTGTCGCTCACACTCAGAAGGGTGGGGCAGGCACTCTGGCAGGTCACCCATGTCGTCCCCAATTCACTGACTCATGTGGTGGGCATCAGTGGCCGGGCCTGGGCAGCTCCACCTCTCTGGATCTCCCTCCCATCCAGGAGTGCCTGAGGCCACCAGCTTCTCTGGCAGGACGCTGGCATCACCAGGCTTGAGACAGTAGAATCCACGCAGGTTCCAGCCTGTCCACGTGAGCTCCCCCACCTCACATCCTTCTCCCCTTCCCCAAGCCCATCCTGAGCACGTTGCTTCCAGCATCAGAGCCTTGGGAGGGCCTCCCAGGTGGTCCCCAGCCAGCTCCCACAGCCACTGACGCTCTGACAAACAGCAGTTTTGATGGACACACAACTGCTCTGACTGAGTCCTACTGACAGACACACAAAACAAACCTGTCTGGCCACAAGCGTTCACATGCTGTGGGCAGGACAAGGGGGCTGTTTGGGTGTCCCAATGGCCGGTGGCCTCCTGAGCCCATCTTCTCGGGAAACCAGAGCTCAACTCTGTCTCTTAGCTCTCATCCCTCAGACGTTCCGTACCTGCCCCCCAGCCCCATCCCCACATCAGAACTTCACACATCTGTGCTGACCCGCTGCGCCCGCCTGGAACCTTTGGGGCCGGGGGTGGGAAAAGATCCCTGGTGTATTGGGATTAGACGTACCAGGAGCAGCCAGAGTCTTCACCAGCATCGGCACCTAATCCCTGCGGCAGTGACCCAATGAGATGCTTGCTATTTTTACCCCCATTTCACAGGTGAGGAAACTGAGGCTGAGAGAAGTTAAGTGAACTTGATCCCTGTCACAGGACAAGGAAGCGGCAGATCTTGGGTTCTAGCCCAGGACTGTCTGCCCTCCTGAACAACTTCATTAGACACCCTTCTGGAGCTACGCCCGGGCCTTTGACTGGTCTCCCCAGTGTTTCCAGCCTCATATTTCTAGGCCCATACATGGATCCTTTGTGAGAATCTCGTTAGCATCCCCTCACACTCGATGGGAATGTCTGCAAACCGGATGTAGCTTCCTTTCCCAGTTGAGCAGCTGTTACCTGGGATAGCATCACGCAGACCAGGCTTGGCCTCATGTGGAGCCCCCAGGGGGACAGAGAAGTGGTCAGGGAAGGCCTTCAACCTGAGACCAGAGGGTGGGGTGCCAGCAGAAAGAAGGCACCAGAGCAGAGCCCTCCAGGCCAGGGGCGCAGCAGAGCAGGAACCCTGAGACAGGAGAGACCTTGGCCTATGGGAGGAACAGGTACAGCAGGTGCAACCTGGGTGAGAAGAGGGAGGACCGGAGAGCCAGAGCCCAAGTCATGCAAAGCTGTGGGGTTCATGGGGGAACACTGGATTGTCTGGGTGAGATGAGAAGGTACTGAAGCATTTTAACAGGGGAACAGTATGCTCTGCCTTACGCCTTAGATGGTTGGTGGTAGAGAACGGAAAGAGGGCTAAGCATGGTGGGGCTCCCAGGAAAGACGGGCCACCACCCCTTTCTCCCAGACATGCAATGAAAATGTTCTGAGCACATGGCCTGTGTCCCAGGACATCCCTCTCTCACGCAAGCCAGCTCACCACCTCTCAGGTTGTCTAGCAAGCAAGTCCCTCAGGAGCTAAGCCATGGATGGCATTTTGTTAGGGAACCATTGAGTGAAACCACCCGCCCTGGCCAGGCACCACGATAACCACTTGCCTGAGCTGTCGCATAACAGGAGGTCCCAGTAAGGAACATGGTGCAGCCACCGAAAACTAACCTGGAGAATTCGGGAGGGGCCAAAAGAGGGGGGAGACACCAGCCCATAATATGTCCCACCAGCCTCCCAGAAACACTCACACTGGAATCCACCTTGGCTGAGCAACGCGCACGCCACCAGGAAGGACCCTGAGTCAGACTGTGGGCCAAGCAAGACGACGGTCCAGAGACAACCCCAAACTAACCCCATCGCCATAAAACCCAAGCCTGCGAGCCACGTGGCAGAGCAGTTCTCCCGGGTCCCCTTACCCTGCTGCTCTCCGCCCAGGCGCCCCTTCCCAATAAAGTCTCTTGCTCTGTCAGCACGTGTGTCTCCTCGGACAGTTCATTTCTGAGTGTTAGACAAGGGCCCACTCTTGGGCCCTGAACAATTTCAGTTGCTATAAATTAAAGATATTCATGTACTGCCTTCCTTGTGACCTAGGTTCTGCGGCTCCAGAATGCTCCAGAGAAGAATTAGACGTATGAGGGTATTTACAAAAAATAATTCCTAAAGGTGCTTCCGGTTTCTGATGGAGGATTGAATACCTTCATCTAACTTGGCTCCCTCCTGAAGAATTTTTTTTAATCATAAACCTGTGGGATCGGGGTGAATAGGAGAGAAGACAGTAGCAGTTACACTTGGGGAGATGGACAGCAGAAATAAGAGGGAACTGGGACTTCCCTGGTGGCCCAGTCGTTAAGAATCTACCTGCCAATGCAGGGGACGTGGGTTCAAGCCCTGGTCCAGGAAGATCCCACATGCCGCGGAGCAACGAAGCCCGTGCGCCACAACTACTGTCTGAAAGGCAGGATCAGATGTGGGGGGCTCTGACACAGGAAAGGCAGCCAGGATCTGCCTTCCTTTGGCACACTGGGGTGCTGTGTACAGTGAAAGGCTTTTTTACTTTAACAAAAAGTCACTGCCCTCTGAGATCGGGAAGTTTAACTGGGAATATGGCTTCGAAGGGGAGGCCAACTGCCTGAGCCAGAGCTCAGGCAGAGAGGACTCTGGTTTGACTTCCTAATTCAGTAGCGGGGGTTCAGGGTGAACGTGAGGCGGGAAGACTTGGGATCCACGGTGAAAGTGGAGCAGTGCACAATCGAGGTTACTGGAAAGACTGGAGGGAAGGTACCCCCCTGAAGACAGAAGGAAATGGGACAAGATCTGGAGAAGTTAACAGGCCAGGACCCTGTGACAGACCGCTCCGGCCACCAGGCACACGTGTCAGATTCAGACCCACAAGGTGCAGCCTTGCTTCTTTGGGTGGGAGCAGTCTGGACCCTTCAGCAACACCCCTGGTGTCTCCTGGAAGGACTGTCTGGGCAAAGGCTCCGGCATCTTCATCCTTCCTTCAGTGTGTCTGTCCTCTCTGTGCTGTCTACCCATGCCCACATTCGGCCCCGTTGCCCACCCTCCTCCCCAGACAGCTTCCAAACCCACCTATCAGGTTTCTGGTCAGGGGCTGGCCTGGACTAAGTGAGGAGGGGCAGGTGATGGTGGAAATATAGTAATACCGTTTTGTGCTAAGGTACAGATGACTAATGATGGTTTCATAAATTAGGCCTTCCTTTTACTGTAGACTATTTCTTCAACCTCAGAGAATGAATCTCTTCCTAATGCAATCAAGAGCAAAACCTGGGTCTGAGAGGGAAGATCTTATGAGGTGGCCAGGACCCCCGAGGTCCAGGCAGGTGGGAGGTCTCAGTTTGCTGAGCCATTCTGCATGTACTCAGAAGACAGTTTCCACCTACCTGCATACCCTGGAGGAGAACAGGGCGTGCAGTCTAACCGTGGATTTGGTCACCTAGTGTTAAAAGCACATTAAAGTGCGTGCTTATCTTAACCACAGGCACAAGTGTTAGAAGAGCTGAAGCTCTGAGAAGATTTTGTAAGGAACAGTGACAGTGAAAGATTAGACTGCCTCACAGCAAAGCAGATTCATTCATTCGTGCCTTCGTTCACTCGTTTATGTGTGCATTCGACACATGTTTCTGCAGCACCTGCCCAGCGCCAGGCACTTGTTAGGCGCTAGGGGTTCGATGATGACTAAGGCACAGTCCCTGCCCTCAAGGAGCTTACGGTCTAATGGGGTTACATGAACCACCCCCATTCCACAGAGAAATAGCTGCCCTTTGCTGCTGTGCAGCTGCTGGGTGGGCCCGGTCCAGACCTCCAGCCGCTCCCTCCAGCCGGTCTGTAGAGAGGGAGGCCTGTATGGTCCAGAACTTGTCTGGAGGACGTCGCGTGTCTCTGAGATACCTGCAGCCCCCTTTCTCTCTTCCCCGGCCTCCAAGAAGAAGCACCGTTCTCTTCAGTCTCATCTATTACCAGGGGATTTTTTTTTTCAGTGACTGAATAAAATAGTCTTCCTTTTCCTCTTGTCCATAGGAAAAGGGGTTCTGAAGCAGCAGAAAAGAGATTACAAACTGGGGGCGGTGGGGGGGAACAAATTAGAATTCAGTTTGCTTAACTCAAGTCTGTTCTTGGACTTATGGTAAAAAGCCTTCTTCATGTTAGAACTGAGGCCTCGGAGCTCGTCCTGGCCCTCCGCTCCGCCCTGGAACATCCTGCCGCCGCTGAGGCACGATGGCCGGATCAGAGAAGGCATCGTGGGGCTGTGGTACCGTTGCTGAGCCAACTTCCGAAGGCCTGTGGCCCCTAACCGCCCCGCTCTCCGGGTCCTTTCTTCAGTGTTGATTGACATCAGTGGTTCTGACCACTACACACGTCTCCTGAGGCCTCTCGCTATATTTTTACACATTGACCGATCAGATGGCCAGTAAAAGATGTAACGGTTGCGGTGACGACCAATTCAGCGGAAGCCCCAGAGCAGCCTGCCCGCAGCAACAGGACCTGTGCCGCAGGCCCGAGGGGCGGCGCCCAGCTCTGCGGTCTAGAATGAGCCACGGGGTCTGAGATGGGACCTCGTCTGAGTGCTGGGAGCCAAGGAATTGGTTCCTTCCGTGTCAGAAGCCTGGGATAACTAACGCCCAGGGCTGCAGCTGGCTCCGTTCTATTCCGTTCTGTTTTAGGTGTTTCAGAAATAAGTCCTCCTGTTCTGTTCCCTTCTGCACAGTCGGTCAGCTCGAAACGTCTCTTCAGTAGAGAGGTCGAGCAGGCCCGGGCTGGAATCACTTAACATGCTGAGTCCATCGAGGCTCAGGGGTTCGATCTGGAGCTCTTCTTGCAATGGAAACGGAGTGTCCACGTTTAGGCTGACCTCGGGCATGCCTGCCAGAGCACTGCCGAGGTCTTTGAACAGGCTGGTGCTCGAGTCTTCTGGAAAGAGCAGCGGGAGGGGAAAACAATGCAGATTAGGAGGCGTGAGGACCAGGTCACTAAGAGGACACAACTGATGACAACCCCCAAAACGCCATTCCTGTCATCTTCCCAACCAGGACAGTCATCACCTGTGTCCCAACCACTCCTGGGCCAACGGTTTTGCTCTGGAATCTATGTTCTTTTCAGTCAGTCCCACAACTCCCAGTTTTGCTGGTTTTCTCCCTTGGAACAGTTGTCAACCACGGGAAATTAAGTAGTTCGGAAAAGGCTTGGGTCACCAGGTCCCTTCCCCACTGCCTCACAGGCTCTGGGGCTGGACACCTGCATCTCAGAAAGGTAAAGTTGAGCTACAGGCCTTTCATTTTCTTCTTTATATAATATTATGTTGTTTAAACTATCTTACAGTGGTATCTGTAAAACAGTGAAATAAAAGAAGCAGCCCTCACCTGTCAGGATGGTGTTTGGGAAATTCCCACAGTTGGAATACAGGTTTGGTCTCAAATGAAAGGAGTCCTGTGGTTCTCGGGGACCCTGTTGCACCAGGGACACCTGGAAGCATCAAAGGTCACATTGTAAGGGACGGTCTCTGTTTCCAAGAACAGAATAGTGTGGCGTGCTCCCGGAGCAAAACCAGACGTCAACGCTCTCTTACGGTCCCTTCTCTCTAGGATCCCAGAGTGCCCAGCCGCTGCGACAGCCTACACAGAACATTCTTCTCAGGCAGGGGGATGCTGCGGTAGCGGAGGGGTCCCTGAGGGCCACACTTGTCCCTGTTTGTGCGCTGCCTGGCCCTCTATGCCATCCCAGGAGACACCACTGGCCATGGTTTCTGCGGGCCCTCTGGTCTCAGCCACCTCCCCTGTTCAGCACACAAAGACGTCTGGAAACTACCACCTGTGGAGCCCTTCAAAGGCCCTGTGTGTAACCAAGGAAGTGATGGGCTCTTTTCCTCTTTGGTTTCTAGAAAAACGAGAAAGCAGAACCTTCTCCTTCTCTCACTGAGAGGGAGGAACCACAGGCAAGCCCCTCTCTGCGAGAAAGCCTCTATGAGGATGGGTTAGAACTGGCGCCTACTTTATTTATCTTTTTTATTTTTTTGTTAATGAAAATTTATTAACTATATAACCTTTGACTACCAGAGAAACTTCAATATGTACAGATCACCATGAAGTTCCCAGTTTCTGGGGCCTACTTTAGGTGCCGTTCCTGAAATTAATTTTTAAACCATTTAAAAAAATCTTTCAAAAGTAGGAGTTTTCATCATTTTTTCAGAAACACACTGACTCACCTAGACTCAAATGGCTTCTTTAGAAATTGGGGAGGCAGGGACTATTGGTTCTTCCCACGAGGCTTCCCCATGGCCTATTCAGGAAACATCTGTCTTTATTTATTTTACTGTTATTATTATTATTATTAAGTTCTGGAAAGTGCTCTTCCTTCTCTCCATAATATATCCTGGAGCCCAAACCATAATTACTGAATACTATAAAATCTAGGGATATTAAAAAATGGTCTGTGTTAGGGAGAAACTAAAAAGAAAATGAGGAAGTCTGAATGAAAGTACCTTCGGGATTGACCCCAGCCAGGACGAGCTCCCAGGAGGCCACACACTGTGCAGGTCACAGCAACTCAGGCCGAGGCAAAGCCCCTCCCTGGGTCTGAGTCTCCTCAACACGATAGATAGATCTGTGAATTGCTACAGTTCCGTCCAGCATCAATGACTCTACGATTCTACGGCTAGAGTGTCATCACAAAGTCTTCTACCACTTGTTCAAACAGGTCCTCTGCTAAGGCCTGACAATTAACTAAGGCAGCCAGCACCAGCCTCTAGGGCCTGGGGCAGTGCCAGGCTGTCCTAGCCGCTGAGCACACCTGAGGTCAGAGAATTGCGGTACCGAGTCTGTTTGGTGTGGGTTCCACACACGGAAGAGGCCTGACTGTGGCAGTTCCTGCTGCGAGGAACAGGCAGTCCCCAGCGACCGCTCACCTGCTGAGTAAAGGCTGGGCCCGGCCTCATGGACTGCTGCTCAAAGCTCACATCTGGGAAGAAGCTGGTCAAAGATGAGCCCTTCAGGAAAGAAGGAGGGGACCATTTAGCTTGGAACTCGGGGCGACCTAAGCGTTCCCTCCTCCTGGTGTTCCCGGTGGGACTCACCTGGGCCGCGAGGAGCTGGAAGTCTGACTGGGGCAGCGATGGGGCTGCACGGGGCTGCTGAGCAGTGGCTCCTGGGCGTGGGGCTGCTGCAGCAGAGCCTGGGGGAGGTCCTGGGGCGTGGGGTAAGGGGGTGGGGGGTGACACTTGGGCTTGAGCTTCTGTGGGCAGGAAGGAGAGCGGGCTTTGATCTGAGGACACCATCTGAAAAACAAGGCCACCAACTACTTCGCTTCTGAGTTTCTAGCAGTGAGTCCTTTATGATCAGGAAATGTCAAAGTGAGGAAAAACCCTGAGATTTTCCTCACCCTGATAGTCTATACTATGCTCTGAGAGGCCAGTTCTGTATCCTTCAAAGTATATCTCAAATCTCACTTCCCCACAAAACATTTTCCATTCAACAACTATTTCTATGGTCTTAAAAAACAAACAAAACAAAACCCAGCCAATTTAACCAGTTTCATCTCAGTTGAAAATCATGTTTGTTTTCTCACAGCCAAAACTTCTGGTTAAAAATGGAAGACTGAAAAAAACATTTAGCTCTGCTGTCTCCCAAAACGCTCCTAAAACAGCATTAAACAATACACTGTAGACAAAGAAACAATAAATTTGTAAGCAATTGACAGGACAAAGAAACTAAGTTTTTGGGTGCCCAATTAGTGAAGAATCTAAACAGAGTTTGGGCTTGAGATAATAAATTAAAGAAATAACAAGCTTTGTTAATGCAGGCTTCTCAGCCAGAATTCCCCATCTCTGGTGATAAGGGTGTCCTTCTACCTCCATATCTGGTGTGAGGGGGGGGGGGACACCTTTCACACAAGAGACATATTTCCTGTTTTCAGGAAGACAGAAAGGGGGGTCAGAGTGTCTCTCTTGCACCAGCCGTTTCTTAAGTAACTTTAATTCAAAATAATCAATATGCCATTGAGGCCCATTTTGGGGTAGCCTACCCTGGGCCCCAACATAATCATGAACCACTTCAAGGGAGCCTGAGAACTGAGTTGGGTGGCAAAGGGTGGAAAAGTAACCAGGCCAGTGGATAGCATGAGGGCATTCTGGAGGCAGGAAAAGCATCTTCTTAATGTCCATCCCTACCCTGGTTGTTGTAGCCCTAACAGAGTGGTCTTTCTGTCCATGGTTCTGATCTTCACCAGTCAGGTAAAGTATTAACCACAGCAGGGAAACTATCCAAGTTCATGAGCTAGGGCTTTGCTTGCATTTCTATTGCCAGGGTTTACCACGAATTTGTTTTACTCTCATGCTCACCCTTGACTGCAGCAAATGAGAATCAATAATAATTGCCCCTGAATTTGCACACATGTAATTGAATCGTTCATCAGGCTTCATTCGTAGATTGACCACTGCGATTCAATTCTACTCAGCAACCATCGAGTGCCTATCATTCTGAACATCATCTGAGGCTCTAGGGACAAAGACACTATGACGTTCGTACATGGAAGAGCTCACAGTTCAGAGGGGACACAACTTGAGAACAAATTACACCGCAATGTGATCAATGGCAGCATAAAAGGTCTCACTTCTAAAACTAAGTTTATCTGAGCAAACTCTTTACTATGAGGACCTCATCAAGAAACCACAGGCACAGAGGGACAGAGAGATCTGAAAAAAAGAATGAAGAATATGTGTTTTCCAAGGCAATATGGAATATGTGTTTTCCAAAGCAATCTCCATTTTAGAGATCAGCTTTCATGAAAAGAGAAGACAATGAGCCCACTTAACTGGAATTTTCTTTAAATACAGGATCTGGTATAAGAGTTAATGAGGCCACTTTTTGAAGAGTATTTAAAATTATGATTTTTGTTAAAAGAACATTTGTTGAGGTCCAATAAATCCAGTGTGTGTGTGTGTGTGTGTGTGTGTGTGTGTGTGTGATTTTTTTTTAAATAAATCTAATATCCCTTCAGTCACTAAAAGCTAACACTGGCAATAACCATCTGATTGCAGCTTTTATGGTACAGTAATGGGGACAGTACACAGAGTCCGTGTGAGGCATTTTATAGTTAACAACACTGCCTGTAGTGAAGAAAACTGATCAAGGTCTTCCCTGGTGGCGCAGTGGTTGAGAATCCACTTGCCGATGCAGGGGACACGGGTTCGTGCCCCAGTCCAGGAAGATCCCACACGCCGGGGAGTGGCTGGGCCCGTGAGCCATGGCCACTGAGCCTGCGCGTCCAGAGCCTGTGCTCTGCAATGGGAGAGGCCGCAACAGTGAGAGCCCCATGTACCACAAAAAAAAAAAAAAAAAAAGAAAGAAAACTGATCGATAGTAGAGAGTGTTTATTATTCCTGTAATTGAAGAGAACAACTCGCAGTCCATCTTCATTTCAGGAAAATGATCCTGTTAGGATATTTATGTGAACCCATGGCCCCATTATCATTCTCCTTTTTTACCAGCTCTGTCTTCTAAATATGTTGGTGAGATCCTTGGGCTGGGGCAGTCCTGCCCTGGAAGGCCTGGCCTCTCACCCTAGGCGTCCAGGTGTCCTCCACCCACCATGTCGGCTCGATGGAGAGAAGGGGTCCTGGCCTCATCGATCCAGGAGGAAAGCAGATTTTTCAGAGCTCAGAATAGCTCATCTGACACACGAGCAGCTGTCTTGATAGGACCGCCACACACACACACACACACACACACTGGATTTATTGGACCTTCTCCTTTACTCTCTGGGGCGCAGATCACAGTGGGTATCCTTAATGCCTATTACAGTGAGAAGCCCTCTAACAAGTGGAACAGACTTCACTCTGAGCTTTAGTGCAAGGAAGAAAGAAAATCATTAATGTGAAAAGCTCTTAATGAAGCAGCACATACATTTTCCATCCGGTCCCAGCCACCCTCACTAACACACTGATGAACATTTAGACAAATAAATACTCTCCTTCCTGCACCATCTTGAATACACTTCACCAGGACTGATGGACCTAGGTTTAGGGAGCTCTGGTCTGGCATTGGGCTGAGGCCCTGAGAAGGTAAAGGATTTACTGGGTTCCTGACCATGTGTTCCAGGCCCTCATCCCCAACCTCACTGAATCCCCACAATAAAACTACTGAAGATTTCATCTACTTTTGTAGACAAGTTACCAAGCTCACAGAGACTAGCCTTCACAAGAAGGTTACCCAATGTAACCAATTGGGATTCCAAAGCACATCTGTCTGCTCTCCCCACCCCCTCTGTCACTCCCTACCACCCTGCTGTAGAGGAATACATACGTACTGCTGATCTGTTCTGATGGAGTTTCACAATGGCCAATTTCATGGAATCGGTCCAGGTTTGCCCAAGACTGAGGGGGTTCCCAGGATGCAGGACTTTCAGTGCTAAAACCAGGAAGGTGCCAGGCAAATTGGGAGAGGTTGGTCTCCCTACCAGCACCTGCTCCCCCTTTGCCCTTCCCAACAGCACCCAGAGTTCACTGGGTACCCTCCTCTCCCACACGCAGTTCCTGTGTTGTGCCCTGTTGGGCTTCAGTCATTAGTTCAGAGGTGGACATGGGGTCTAATCAGGTTCAAGTGATGTGAGTGGAGGGAATGAGGACTCAGGCCTGGAATACTGGGATGGCAGTGCTCTCTCCTCAGTGACTTTTTGGAGTAAGGGTGCGATGTCTGAAGCAGATGCAGCCATATTGCTACCATGAAGCCAAGGCCACAAAGAGCTGGCAAGGAGAGATTAAAAGGAATTGGGTCCCAGATGACCTGGAGGCTCACTCAACCCTGAACCTGCCCTACCTCCAGGCTCCCTTCTTGTAAGGATCACAAATCCTCTTTACTTCGAAGCCCATTTGGCTTAGGCTTCTGGTTTCTGGCAGCCAGAAGCATCCTAAGCTGTGGTCCTCAACATGTAGCCCATGACTAGCAACACTACTGCACCCAGACTTGAGTAAGAAACCCTAAGGGTGGGACCCAGCCACCTGCTTTTAACAGGCCCTCTTCATGATTCTGATGGAGGTTTGTTCTCCAAGGACCTTCTGATGTGCTTCCAAAGAGCCCTGGAACCGTGTGAAACTGGGTCAAGTGACACCAACAGCTGCCTCATAAATGTCACCTTCCTGAGACAAAACTCCTCAAAGAAGAAAGTGCGCCTCAGAATCAAAACTGCAAGAGCAGATCCTGCATGAGTTTTCAGCCTGTCATCCTGTCCAATGGATTTTGGACTTGCCCATTCCCAAAATTATATAGGCCCATGTAAAGTATATACCCTATCTAGCCTTACTCTCCTTGGAATTTCTCATGCTTATGTGAATTTCCCATGCGTATGAATTAAATTTGAGTTTCTCTTGTTAATCTGCCTTATGTCATTTTAATTATGCAACCAGCCCAAAGAACCAATATTCCCCTCCCCCACATTGTCTTTGTGAAATGAAAAAGGAGAGGATGTCCTTCTCCCACCCTCTTTGTAGCTGGATGGCATCTGCATCATCGCTGAAAATTTCCTTTGAAATCGTTTCAAATCTGAAATGCTGTACATGGTGTTGGTGGTGGTAGAGATGGAACAGGTGGATAGCAGGTTGGGGCTCCAGGGCAGTCTCACCTTTTCCTGTACTCAGCCTCCCAGACTGAGGAAAGTGTCTGAATCAGAATTTCCTCTGCTCCCATGAGCCCTTCTGTCTGTGCTCCCACTGTCCTGGCGTCAGAGACGGCTGGAGCTGGAGAGACACTGGCACTGCATTTGACCCCTCCTGGCCGTCCAGTGTTGCTCAGACTCTTCTCTTGTCCCAAATGCAGCACAAAGGCCTCTGCATCCGTCAGGCTTCTCCAGAGAAACAGAACCACACCACCAGCTCTGGCTTCCCAATCTGACCTTCCTTCTTATACTTGCTTTGTTCCAACTGAGTTCTCCAGAGATGGGTGATGGAGAAAACTGGGTAACTCCACACGCCTGGATCCACTCTGTGGGATGTACAATCTCTGAAATTTCCTGCTGATGGAAAATCAGCCAGGTTTCTTAAATCCTCCGGGTCCACCCATCAACCCTGTGAGGAGTGCCAAATATGCCCAGGCAGAGGGTCTTAGTCAGCTGTGGCTGCCCTCACAAAACACCACAGATGGGGAGGCTTAAACAACAGGAAGTCATTACTCACAGTTCTGGAAGCTGGAGGTCCAAGATCAAGGTGTCCCGGAGGTTTGGTTTCTCTCCTTGGCTTGCAGACAGCCACCTTCTCACTGTGTCCTCACTTGGTCTTTCCACTGTGGGTGCAGGTCCCTGGTGTCTCTGTGTGTCCCAGTTTCCTCTTCTTATGAGGACACCAATCAGATTGGATGAGGACCCATTTTAACCTAATAACCACCTTAAAGGCTTTATCTCCAAACAAAGTCATACTCTGAGGCACTGGGGGTTAGGGCTTCAACATAGGAATTTGGGACACAATTCCACCTATAACAGAAAATGTGGATTTGTCCCAGAAAAGGGAGGGCAAAGAGGAATGATCCCTGGGGAGAAACACCTTGGAGGAGGAGTCTGCAGAAAGACAATTGACTGGAAATCTGGCCCCTCCCCTCTCTGGGACAGGCAAAGTTGACCCCTTCCATGACACATGCCTGGAATTCGTGTGTATTTATATGAGAAAATTCTCTAAAATCTCATAATACTAACAGGCACCATCATTATAGATTAGAATTTCATGTAATTTTCTTTCTGGCTGTGCATGTTTTTTTCTCCAGTGACCATAAAAATGCAGACTCTACAGTCAAACTTTCTGATTTGGGGAGGTGGTTGGCACCCTGAGCTTTGGTTTCCTCCTCTGCAAATGAAGCTATAACAGCCTCTATGATGTCATAAAGTTACGATGAGATCCACTTCAAGCCCTCAGCCCAGGGCCTGGGGTACAGAAGTGCTCCGTAGTTGTTGTTTCTGTAAGTAGCACTCAAACCTGGAGGCAAATAGTCTTATCCTCTTTGTATCCCCCCCACTCATAATTGCAAGTATGATGCCTAGCTACCCCAGGCATCCAATACATATACTAAAACTAGAAGAAATGAATAAATGACTGACCAAGCCATCCAGCTGGGAAAGCTGCCCAAGCAGGCTCAGAGCTCACGCTCACTGCCGGCCCAGGTCCCTCTAGCCTGTATTTGGATCATGCTGGGCACCACCAGGCCCACAACTGGTCCCACACGGGTGCTTCCCCCAGAGCTGACATCTAGGCCCCAACTGTGGCCCAGCGTGGCCCCAATGCCCACCTCCAGGCACGTCCTGCTCTGCCTGCTCTCACCTCTAACTCTCCCACTTCCCAGCCAGCCTCAGGGTCCCTCATCTGACGGTGGGTTTCTGTTACAAATTAACCCTGTTATTTACTGAGCACCTGCCCTGTGCCAGCCCAGGGCTGGATTCTTCACATACATTGTTGAATTCCAGGGCACACAAGAAACCTGTGAAGTAAACATGAGGCTTAAACTGGACATTATGTGTTACATGTCAACCCAAACCCCATTTCCTAAAACATACCAGAACCAGTAATGTAGCCAAAATAATATGTTAGGGTGTGAAATGCTTAAGGTATTGCTTCCTCATCACTAAACATTGTGATTATGAGCAAATAATTGCCTTTTGTCAGGCATAAGACCGCTCAGCATCAGCGAAACCTGATACACATTTGGCTTTTGGACATCCAGAGATCTTCCAAAGTCTACAAGACATTCCGGTAATGAATTATTTGTATTTGGAATGTAACTTAAGACTTTTTTCTCACATGTTTTTGTTTTAATCAAGGTGTGATTTCCATACAAGGAAGAGCACAAACCTTACGCTTTTGTTTGTTTGTTTGTTTTGTTTTGTTTTGTTTTTGCAGTATGCAGGCCTCTCACTGTTGTGGCCTCTCCCGTTGCGGAGCACAGGCTCTGGACGCACAGCCTCAGCGGCCACGGCTCACAGGCCCAGCCGCTCCGCGGCACGTGGGATCTTCCCGGACCGGGGCACGAACCCGTGTCCCCTGCATCGGCAGGCGGACTCTCAACAACTGCGCCACCAGGGAAACCCCTTAGGCTTTTTATACTGTATACACCCTGGATACTGTTCCATCCTTTAGAAGTCAGTTATATTAGTTTTTTGAGACAGAGGGCTGTACATTAAATGACTCATTCTTGACAGTTTACACAATCCAAATCTAAGTGTCATCATGGCCCCTTACAAGATCAAGAAGGAATGTTATCTTTTAAGGAGTTGTCCTGTTGATGCTAGGAGAATGCTGCTCTTTACGGTTGAGCAGGTATTTTTGTCGATGGAGGACATTTGGTCTATGCAAAATGCAGATACACAATGCACAGTAGTGGGGGCGAGAGGAGGCCAACAGACAAAAATAGTTTATGCTTAGATTTTTCTTGTCTTGCCATAAAATGTGAATTTTATTTCACATCAGAGTGGGACCTTATGAGGGTTTATTGTCCTTATAAGAGACACCAGAGGCCTTACTCACTCTCTCCCTTTCTGTCTTTGCCACATGAGGACACAGTAAGAAAGCAACCATCCACAAGCCAGGAAGAAAGCCTTCATCAGAACCTGACCGTATTGGCAACCTGATCTCAGACTTCCAGCCTCCAGAACTGTGAGAAATAAATTTCTGTTGTTTAAACTACTCAGGCTATAGTATTTTATGATGGCACCCCAAACTAAGACAGAACCTCTATCCTGACAGCAATTACCATAGGCTGGTTGGGACCCTCCCCACCCATGAGGAGATGTGGCCTTAGCTGATGAGGTGGAGGAAACAGCAGAGACGTGGTATCTCTTCAGATGGCCTCTTCCCTTTTGGGCTCGGGCCTGTGACCCTTGAAGATAGGAGCCTAGAGTCAAGTGGAGAAGCCAGATGGCTTTGGAGAAGGACAGTCGTGGGAGCTCTACTCCCCTCTGCATCCCTCAGAAGCTTCTGCCTCTGCATTCCTTCTGTCCCACTCAAGTCCAAAGGGAAACCTACAACTTTCTTGAGGACGAGCTTACAGATCTGCTTTATTTTTAGACAGTTTCTCACTTGCTTTCTCCCAGGGCCAGTCCTGTCAGTACGAGAGAGGTGGGTGGGAGCAGGGCAGCTACAATACATCCTTAATCAGTGGTGAAATCAGTCCCAGAAATATGATGGGATTTATCATGCCAGGAAATGGGCTTCTAGGTCCCCACACTAGAGGTTTGTTATTTTTAATGTGAAGTCGAGAGAAGAAACTGTCTCAAGGTAAGGACCCCAGTAAATTCATATTACTTTCTTCCTCAATTTCATAGCAGTTGAAGCTTGGGAAATTCAGAGAAAGCCACTTGAAATGGAAAAAAATAGACCATAGAAACCTGATAAAGTACTTTTACTGGGTATTTCCTCTTCCTCATGAGCTGTGAGTCAGCAGCAAGGCCCACCCTGCAGGGTGCAGAGCCCTGGGCTCTCATGAGGGAGGGTCTAACTCAGGCTCACCACCAGCCAGCTGCGTGGTCTTGGGCTCCTCCCCAACAGCATGGGAGGTTAGGAGTCACTTGCTTCATTCATTTGACATTGCCTGAGTCCCATCTGGTGTCCAGCACAGTGTTGGGCTCTGAAGACTCAGAGATGACCCAACCGTGTATCCTACACTCCAGAGCTTCCCAGGGGTGGCGAGCTGACAATGACCCACGGAGTGACCAGTGCTATGCAGAGGCATGTGGCAGGGGGCCCTGTAGGGGCACGTGAAAGGGGGCACAAACCCCAGAATGGAAGTCGGGAAGGACCCACAGAGGTGTGGCCCCTGAGCTGAGTGTTTAAAGGCAAGCCGGAGCCGCCCAGGTTGGGAGTGGATGGGAACTCAAACAGACATAGAAAACAGGCATAAGGATACTGGGGAAGAAGGAGGGGTGGGATGAACTGGCAGATTGGGATTGGCATAGATACACTACTATGTATAATGTAGATAACTGATTAGAACCTACTGTACAGCACAGCGAACTCTACTCAATGCTCTGTGGTGACCTAAATGGGAAGGAAATTTTAAAAAGAGGGGATGTACGTATACATATAGCTGATTCACTTTGCTGTACAGCAGAAAGTAACACAACATTGTAAAACAGCTATACTCCAATGAAAATTAATTTTTAAAAAGATAGAAAAAATAAAAGTTTAAAGAAAAAAAGCAGAAGAAGTGAAGGGAAGCATGGAGGGGCAGGTGTTGGAGATGGGGTGAGAGAGACAGGTGAGGCCAGGCCGCAGGGACTGGCAAAACATGCTAAGGGGCTTGGAATTTGTCCCACAGACAATACAGCTCCAGAATAGCTCAAGGCAGAGGTGTGACTTGCAGTTTAGAAAAATATAGGAGAGGTGATGGAAAAAGGTGTCAGGAATGATACTTTGGTTTCTGGCCATTACCAAGACAGACTGTGAGCTGAGGGGATGGGGGAGGGTGAAGTAGGGAGAGGATAAGTTTAGTTCAGGGCACGTTGATGACGTGGCCTCTGTGAGGCGTCCACACAGAGGCGTCATAAACACAATTGGATGTACACTATAAAGCTCAGAAGAGAGGGCTCTGGTTGCAAACACAGCTCTGGCAGCCACTGGCATGAAGTGTGTACATGTTGTTCCAAACCACTAACAGCCAAATCAGCAAGTGGTCCAGTTTCACACCCTTGGCCACCTTCGCCCACACTTCCTCAATCATCCAGAAGCCCAAATGGCTCACTCAGACCAAAAGGGAGACAGTCCACTTCCTGGGCAAGGCAGGAGGAGCCCTGAGGGCAGGGTCTGCTGCAGAGAGGACGGGTCCCCCTGAGGTGCACTGGGCAGACTCAGTTCTGGGCTGTTGAGCTAGCATAGCAGCTGCATGACAACAAAGCTGTGTGTCTAGGTCAGCACGGTCCTCTGAGGGAGGGGCGTGCACCTGACAATCCCTTGCTTCCATGCCAAGTTCAGCCCCAGCAAATCTGGGTCTAGACCCCTCACCTACTCTCCCAGCCATTCTCCTCCAAAGCTCCACTGTGTCAGAGTTCACTCAGATATCCGCCATCCACAAAATGCATGCCAGCATCCCTCCTAGCAGCCCCAAGCAACTAAAAGCATTCATTCCCTGCCATTCTCCAAAAAAAAGTATAATTGCCTCTATGGCTTATTATGGATGTGTTAAACTTATTTCTTGAACAAGCTGATAAAACACATAATACAAAATCCATGTAATTCAAAATCCATATAATACAAAGAGGAAACCATGAAAAAATCTTCCTTCCCACCACTGTCCTCCAGGTTTCCCAGCTCCCTGCCCCACAGGTAGCCAGTTGTCAGTTTCTTGTTCATAGGCCTAGATGCATTTTCTAGCTACACAGCATATACTTAAACATATTCTCACATAAATGGCAGTAGACTGCACACTCTGATCTGTACCTTGGCTTTTTTGTTTAACAATATATATTGGAGATCACTTCAAATCAGAAGGAGAGAGCATTCTCGTTCTTTTTAGAGGTGTGCTGTGATCATGTATTAATATGGTTTGTGTAGACATGTCCCTTTTGGTGAACGTTCAGCCTGTATCCCTTGCTTTGCTATTTCCAACTGTGTTCTGGCAATCACCGTGCTCCGATGTCATCTCACACATGTAAAAAAATCTGTCAGATAACACCCTAGAAGCAAAAGGACTGGCTTTGTGTTACCATCTCTCAGAAACCACCCAAGAGACTTGCCAGCACCTTTTCCTAATAGCAGAAAAAATAAAATATAAGTGTCATCAGAGAAGGTAAGACAGATGGCAGGAAAACAAGATTGCACTTGTGTTCAGATTCTCTAAAATAAACAGGATTGAGATAAAGGAGTGAGGGAGGTCCAAGTAATTGATGGACATGGCAGTTTGGGTTCCCCAGGAAGCCAACTCTGAGATGGAGTCTGGGCAGGATGTTCACGAGGGGGTTGCCTTTGGAATCCACACCCGTGGAAGGAAGGGAATGAAAGCAGGAGTGGGCAGGGGAGATGTCAGGCAGTCATGCAGCCAACACTGTGGAGCACTCACAGGTGAACCCTGACACCTCTGCCTCGATCAGCCACTGGCTTCTTGCTACCCCAGCCAAGGTGACCCTGTCGCTGAGGGAATCCCTGAAGACAGCTGACGGCTTTATGCCAAAAGCACTCAGAAGTTTGGGCAACAAATCCTTTCCTGAAGGAAGATCTGGGCAGTGCATCTTCATGTCCATCTCAGCAGAGGACGGGGCCTCAGGAAATAGCAACAGTTAATAGAAAGGCAGATTAGAAAGAACCCCAAAAATTATAGATAAACAACAAGGTCCTATTGTATAGCACAGGGAACTAGATTTAATATCCTGTAATAAACCATAATGGAAAAGAATATATAGATATATGTATAACTGAATCACTTTCCTGTACACCAGAAACTAACACAACATTGTAAATCAACTATGCTTCAATTTAAATTAAAAAATAAAAAAGGAAAAGCCCAAGAAACATTCTTTTGTAGGTAGAGATGAAGGATATCATGGGAGCCTACAGCTTGTGAAACGAGAAGTGGGGTCCTCTGCTGAGACAGAAATGATACTAAACCATAAAACAAAAAAAACCTACAACAACAAAAACAGCTGAGTGGCAAGGAGGGCATGGCTGAGTGATCAAGGGTGTCAACTCCAGGCTCTGAACTGAAGGACTCTAATCCTGACCAAACCAGGTGTGGTATGAACAAGTAGCTCTGCATTAACTTGTCTTGCCCACCACTTCCAGGCAACTACCTCTCACTCTACCTCACGGCTCAGAGCTGCTGTCCATGGTGCTGCTTGGCAATCCTAACCCTCCCTCTGGACCTAGGGTCCTGCAATTGAGGGTGAGACAGGAGGGAAAGTGCACAGGGTGGGGAGCAGTTAATCCAGAGTTTAACCTCTCTGAGCTTCAGTTTCCCCATCATTAAAATGCAGGCAATAAAACCTACCTTGCAGGGTTGTATACGATTTTGATGAAGAAAAGATATAAAGTCCCCAGCACATAGCAAGAAATAGTAGCTACCCTTGTTTTAATAGTGTTGTGGTTATGGAGAGAAGTGACTCTAGAATTTGAAAATTCAAACTTTGTGTGAACAAGGCTACAGCCAGTCAAGACCTCAGCTGTCTCTTTCCCTTTCATCTCTCTCTGACTTTCTCCTTTTCCTTTCTTCATCCTCATGCTCCCCTTCTTCTTGGTTTCCTCTTCTTGCTGAATCCATTCTTTTTCCTCATTCCTCCCTACTCCCCTCCACCTCCACCTCACCCCACCCATCACTCCACAGGGCCTGAATCTTAGGAGCTTGTAACAAATCAGCAAAAGCAGTCCTTAATACCACCATTTTTCCCCATTCACAACCTCTCTCCCCGTGCAGTCACTATTTCTTCAGCCCCTGGCCATGTCCCCTTCTCAGAGGCTCTGCTACCTACTGGTTCTGAGCCAATTCAAAGGCAGGTCAGTTACCTTTTTGTGGAGACCGAATTGAAAAGCCTGGGAGACCCAGAGGAATGGGACACCATTTTAGGAGCTACAGGCTTCCCATTCAGGCCACTTCGTCATGTGACCACACCTGAGTAGACAAATGTGCATTTGTGCAAAGAACTGATCTTGGTACTGCATCTCTGTGAGCTTATTCAGGTTCTCAGTAAAGCTGATCTGTTTCCCAGTGGTTCTCAAAATGTGCCCCAGACCAACAACCCAGCATTCCCTGGGAACCTGATATAAATATAAGCTCTCAGCCCCGACCCCAGATCTTCTGAATCAGAAACTCTGGGGTAGGACCCAGAAATCTGAGTTTAACAGCCCTCCAACTGGTTCAGGTACACACTCAAGACTGAGAACCGCTTCCCTACACTAAGAGTCTTTGGGGTTGGGGTTGTGTGGTGTGCTGCAGAGAAAGAGCTGGCCCTGGGTCTGGCATTTAGCTTCTTGGCCTCATTCCACCTACTGTGCCAAATAGTGCAACTTCCCATTGTCTCACTGGACCACTGCCACACTCGCATCACTGTTTTGCTCAAATCCAGGTTCCTCAACTGCTAGATTATGCTTCTCAGGGCATAGCTCTGGTCATTCACTCTACTGCTCAAACATCTTCAGTGGCTAAGAGCCAAGTCCAAACTCCTTGACAAGGCCATCAGATGATCTGTCTGACCAAGAGGTATCTCCTGTTTCTTCCAACCCAGACCTCATTGCTGGATACACTGTGCCCACTTAGCAGAGTCCCTCTGACAAGAATGACCATCATTCCTATTTCAAATGTGACCCCCTCCATGAAACCTCATTCTCTCAGGTTCTTTCTCTATTTCTGCATCTCAGACCCTGCTTCACATTCATCATACAATCTTCACAGGAAAGCTAATTGCATTTCAGCCCTTTTTCCCAAGACCCCTAAACTCATATCCCTTTGTCCTGGCTGGAAAACACCAACACCAAGAGAGAGGGATAATTTGCTAAATAGAGGGACTGGTAAGTAAGACATCCCACAATGAGGACACAGCCTAGTAAGAACAAGTGCTTCCGAAGATAAAATGGCTTCCCCCATAAACCATAGAGAATTTTGTAGAAAAAAAAATTTTCAGGACTTAGTAAGTTTTCCCATTGTTAGCAAACTTTATTAATTTTCATGGCCTCGAAGAGTGACATAAATAAACATGTCAATGGATCTCTACTTGCAAATTTGCTAAACATCAATTAAAAAGCCATGATCTTTTTCTGACTGACTAAGAATATCATCACTGATTCAGAGCTTCCCAAATGTTTAACGGAGCACCTCCTCTCCACTGAGAAAATACCAATTATTACTAAAAACTCCAGAATTTGGTTAAGGAGGAACAGAAAGAACAGACCAGAGCCAGTGGAGATTGGAGGTGTCTCACTGAAGACCACCAGGGGAAACCCATTGGTGAGTCACTAAAACAGCTAACACATATAAGTTACTATATGCCAATGACTGTTCCCAGCCCTCTACTCTCATTAACTCACATTTTCACTCTGATTTACATAAACCAACATTAACTTTAATGTCTCCAATGAATCCGGCTTTGATTTTCTGGGTTTTTTTATAACTAGCTTGTTGTTACTGTGGGGTTGAGTCATCATTCATTCATGCATTCTTCCATTCATATATTGAGTCTGAAAATACATATTAAAGTGCCTGCTATACTTGCAACACAGTGTCTTTATTGAGCATAAATAATGAAACAATTCACCATATATGTGTTCCCAAAAATCTTATTTTTCCCCTGGGAACACAGTTTAACTATATTTCTGAGCCCCCTGGGAATTAGTCTGAGCCATATGACTGAACTAAGATGAAGGGAATGAGGGTAGAAGTGGTGTGCACCACCTCTAGCCTGGCCCATATAAATCTCCACTTTATTCTCTTTCCTTCTGGGGTGACATTGGTGGCCACATTTTGAAGGTGGTAGCAGCATGAAATAGAAGGAAAACAGCCCTTGAAGGACCGCATGGAGCAGATTATTCAGCAACCACCCAACAACCACAGACTTGTTGCTCAGAGTTGAGCAATTAATACTGTTTTAGGTATTAAGCCATTGAGATTTGGGACTTTTTGTTACAACAGCTACCATTACTTCCCTAATAAATATGAAAGATCCCTGAGACTTGAGGCAACTAATGTTCAGTTTTTTATGTCAACATCCCTGCTATACTACTTATAAGCTCTGTGCCTTTGAAGGAAATTATTTTACCTAAGTCAACTGTGATTTACACATTGCAAAATGGGTCTGTTGACCTAAAACAAGTAGACGACCTGATATTTCTCCAGGAAAGATGGGTTTATTCAGGATCAGCAGGGAATTGCAATTTGTGGTCTGCAACCGTGGTGAGCCATGTGCAAGTTTCCACATGGCAAGGGAAGGAGAACAATTTTATAGAAGGGAAAAGGAAGTTGGGAAAACTAGGGCAAACAAACAGTCCATGGTTTTCATTGGCTGAGTCCTTGCCAGGAAAGGAGTCTTTCTTCTTCCTGTTGTGCTTTGTTATTATCAGAGGGTGTGAAAGAACACCCTCTGGTCTCCCAACTCTATTAAATAGAGGTTTCTGTTTGTTAATTGTTTACATTTTCCACTTTGATCAAGATTTACCTCTGAAAATGTTGCTGATCAAAAGTCAGATTTTCCAGGTTCAGGACATTTTTGTCCCTCAATGGACCAAAAAAATTTTTTTTTTACTGAGTGTTGTGTCTCACAGCACACAGATTAAAAACCTATTGAGGTCATACTCAGGTAACATGGAGGGGTAGGAGGGAGAACTCTCAGGCACTTCTAATCTAAAGTCCATATATATTTAAGATCACAGACATTGGTTATCATCAGAAGCATTATATCACTATTAAAGGCTGTTGACAAACTTGCAACAGTCCTGGTCCAGATATCTTGGGAAAGCTGTCTCACCAGGTGCTATCTGCTTCAATTCCAGGGACTCCTTACTTTCAGGCCACCAGATGATGTGCAGGTCCAGTAAGGGTTTGGTGGTTTCCTTGTGTGTGTCAAGTGAATCCAAGAGTCTATGCCTTGGAGTTTGGTGGTACAAGGGTTGATTAGCAGTATCTGATGGGAGCCTTTCCAGCAAGGTAGAAGAGAGTTCTTCTGGAGGTGTCTTTTTCCAATACACAAAATCTCCAGATTGCAAGATATGATGCTTAAGGTCTTTGTCTTTTGAGAGCACACTGTGAAAAGATTGGTCTACCAAAACATGGTTATTTTTAGTAGAAGCAATTAGACCTTTGCAAAATTGGATTCTCTTTTTTTATCAGTTGTGGGACAAAAGAGAAGGAGCCAAGTGAATTGGACATCCTGTGATTATCTCAAAGGGAGAGAGATTATGAGTTCCAAAAGGGGAGGAGCTGAGAATTAAAAGGACCAATTGCAGTGTTTTTGGTCAAGGTATTTGGAGGGCCACTACAAATTTTACTAATTGAGTCTTAATAATGCTATTAGTGCATTCAACTTAACCAGAGGATTGAGGGTGGTAAGCACAGGGAAAGTGCAGTAAAACAAGCCAAACAGCACAGACTTGTCAAAGCACCTGGCCAGTAAATGAGTTCCTCAATCACTGTGAAGTTTGAGAGGAGGATAATCTTTTCCAAAAGGACTTTAACCACAGAGGAAGCAGTAGCCTGTCTACAATGAAAGGCTTCAGTCCAATGTGAAAACATACAGACCATGATGATAGCATATTTATATCCATTAGACAGAGGAAGTTGTATGAAATCCATTTGCTAAACCTCAAATTGTCCACTAGCCAATTTAAAATGTCCAGAAGTAGGATGAACAAGCTTCCCTGGGCTGTACCTCAAACAAGTGGGCAAGTGAAGTAGGTACTTTCTGCAGCCTTGTTAATGTTTCCCCACCAATATCGATTCATGAGAGATATCATTTTGTCAGTAGACAAATGGTTTAATGCATGTACAGTGGTAAGGAGTGGAAATTTTAGAGTCTCAGGTGGGACTGGGTAGTTATTTGGTCCAAACCAGAGCCTTCTCTTTTTATCAAACCAACAATTGTTGAATTTCCCATCTTGTTTTCTTTTTCTGAGGCCAATTGCTAGACTTTTCCAGCTAGTTTTTCTTTCTTTTTTCTTTTAACATCTTTGTTGGTGTAGAATTGCTTCACAATGTTGTGTTATTTTCTGCTTTATAACAAAGTGAATCAGCTATACATATACATATATCCCCATATCCCCTCCCTCTTGCATCTCCCTCCCTCCCACCCTCCCTATCCCACCCCGCTAGGTGGTCACAAAGCACCGAGCTGATCTCCCTGTGCTATGTGGCTGCTTCCCACTAGTTATCTATTTTACATTTGGTAGTGTATATATGTCCATGTCACTCTCTCACTTCGTCCCAGCTTATCCTTCCCCCTCCCCATGTCAAGTCCATTCTCTATGTCTGAATCTTTATTCCTGTCCTCCAGCCAGTTTTGTTAAGTTATCATTTAGGGATATACCACTTTGGACCATGACAGAGGTTATGCTGCTGTTGGTCCCTTTAAGGATTGCATCCCCTGAGGAAATGTCATCAAGGTGTTTTCCCTTAGCTTTCAGAGAGTCAAGTTTAGAATGCCCTGGAATCTTAATAATAGTTAAAGCAGCAGGTAAAAGTATTGTATCCAATAATTCCTGAACAGAATGACCATTTTTAAGTTTATTTCTGCTAGAAGTAAGAAGGCCATATTGCTTCCACAACATTCCAAAATCATGAGCCACTCCAAAAACATACCTGCTATCTGTATAACTATTGGCAGTTTTCTCCTTGAGTAAAGTACAAGCCTGTGTTAGAGCGTAAAATTCAGCCTGTTGGGCCAAAGTAGCCATGGTAAAAATTCTGCCACAACAATTCAAAAGTATTGTAGTTGCAATAGCATACCCAGCACAAAATTTGCCATTGTCACCTTTTAAATAAGAACCATCAGTCAACCATGAGAAATCAGTGTCACCCAGAGAAGCTTCCTGTAGATCCTCACAAGGAGACAGGAGGTGATCCCCCAACATTAAGCAATCATGAGAGACTTCATCAGTGACAGAAGGGAGGAGAATAGCAGGGTTAAGGTTATTACAGTGTAAAAGAGCTATATGAGGGGCAATTAACAAAATGACTTCACAGAAGGTGAGGTGGTTGATTGATTAATGTTAAGCTTGATGAGAAATTCAGGAGAGCGTCTACTGCATGAGGAACAAAAGTGGTTAAAGGAATCCTATGATTTTCTTAGTGGCCTTAGCCAGAACAGCAGTGGCTAAAATGGCTCAAGACAAGGGGGGGCATCCTCGTGCCCCAGGGTCCAGTTGCTGGCTAGAATACCCTGTGGGTCAATGGTGCTCCATATATTTTGGGATGAGTTCCCTTCCTTTTCCACAAAAAAAGGGAAAAGGGAAGCTGCTAATTGGGATGCCCAAGGGCAAGTGAGTTCATCAAACTTGCCTTTAAGGTCTGGAAGGCTGGGTCGTAACGGTTTTTCCGACAAAATTAGACTGGAGTTGTTATTGTTGATTAAAACATATAGAGGTTTGGCTATAAGAGAGAATTTTGGAGTCCAATTTCTGCAATAATCAACTAGTTTGAGACAAACCTCACAGTTGGCACTTAGTTTTGGGTTTGGGGAAATTTAGGATATCCTAAGTTTATCTGGATCTTCGTGTAGCCCTATCTGATATCAGATGCCTTAAATATCAAACCTGGGTTTGGGCAAACTGCAATTTTTCTTTGGCAACCCTATGCCCCTTTAAGGCTAAAAGTATTAGCAAGGGGATGTTGTCTTCCTGTGAAGAGGCTTGAGAAGGAGAACAGAGAAGCAAATCATCCACATATTGCAACAAAGTAGAACCTCTAGGGAACTTTATATCATCTGGATCAGCCTTCAGTATTGTGAGAAATAAGAAGGACTCTCAGTAAAACCTTGAGGCATTGCTGCTCAGGTGAACTGTTTTTCTTCCCAAGTGAAGGCGAAAAGGTATTGGATAGCTTCATCAACTGGAATACTAAAGAATGCACTGAATAAATCAATTACAGTAAAGAACTTACTTCCATTGGGAATGGATGTTGGTAACATATGAGGGTTAGGAACAACAGGGTGTTGAGAGATAACAATGTTGTTTATTGTACGGAGGTACTGGACAAATCTCCACCCTCAGCCCTTAAGTTTTCTCACCAATAAAAGACAGGAGTGTTACAGGGACTGGTACAAGGGATAATGAGGCCTGAGCCTTGCAATCTTCTTTAAGGGCTTTATGCCTAGAAAGGATTCTGGAAAGAGGTTTTAAAGGATCTATTAGAATCTTGATGGGAGGTGAGCTGTGAAATTTACGAATGTCAGTTGGAGATATAGCCCATAGGGAAAGTGGTAGCTGTTTCAATAGGGACAAATGATCAGTGTTTCCAGAATCAGCTCTAGTACCATCAGAGACAGAAGAAATAAAAGATGTCAAAGAGTCATTTAATTCACCTGATTGGTTACTTTGATGACTACTTGTTAATATCTAGAATTATTTCCCCCTTTGGGGAGAAAGAAATTTTGGCATGATACTTCTCTAGGAAGTCTCCACCTAAGAAATAGATAGAGGCAGAGGAACTAAGGAGAAAAGAATGTCTATCTCTCAAAGAGCCTAAACAAAAGGGAGTAGGTTCAGAGAGAGGAACCTCTTGAAGTTCATTAAAGATCCCCACTAGTTGAACGGTTTTAGTACTCAGAGACAGTGGTTGTTTTATAGTATTGGGATTGAGCACCAAGTGTGTGGCCCAGGTATCAGTTAGGGCTGGAAGATATTTATCCCTAATGTGGAGAAACATTTTCCAAGCTGATTAAGAGGGACAATTGGATCCTTTCTGACCCACCTCCTAGAGAAATGGAAATAAAAACAAAAATAAACAAATGGGACCTAATGAAACTTCAAAGCTTTTGCACAGCAAAGGAAACCATAAACAAGACCAAAAGACAACCCTCAGAATGGGAGAAAATATTTGCAAATGAAACAACTGACAAAGGATTAATCTCCAAAATTTGCAAGCAGCTCATGCAGCTCAATAACAAAAAAACAAACAACCCAATCCAAAAATGGGCAGAAGACCTAAATAGACATTTCTCCAAAGAAGATATACAGACTGCCAACAAACACATGAAAGAATGCTCAACATCATTAATCATTAGAGAAATGCAAATCAAAACTACAATGAGATATCATCTCACACCAGTCAGAATGGCCATCATCAAAAAATCTAGAAACAATAAATGCTGGAGAGGGTGTGGAGAAAAGGGAACACTCTTGCACTGCTGGTGGGAATGTGAATTGGTTCAGCCACTATGGAGAACAGTATGGAGGTTCCTTAAAAAACTACAAATAGAACTACCATATGACCCAGCAATCCCACTACTGGGCATATACCCTGAGGAAACCAAAATTCAAAAAGAGTCATGTACCAAAATGTTCATTGCAGCTCTATTTACAATAGCCCGGAGATGGAAACAACCTAAGCGCCCATCATCGGATGAATGGATAAAGAAGATGTGGCACATATATACAATGGAATATTACTCAGCCATAAAAAGAAACGAAATTGAGCTATTTGTAATGAGGTGGATAGACCTAGAGTCTGCAATACAGAGTGAAGTAAGTCAGAAAGAGAAAGAAAAATACCGTATGCTAACACATATGTATATTCAATTTAAGGAAAAAAAATGTAATGAAGAACCTAGGCATAAGACAGGAATAAAGACACAGACCTACTGGAGAACAGACTTGAGGATATGGGGAGGGGGAAGTGTGAGCTGTGACAAGGCGAGAGAGAGTCATGGACATGTACAGACTAACAAACGTAAGGTAGATAGCTAGTGGGAAGCAGCCGCATGGCACAGGGATATCGGCTTGGTGCTTTGTGACTGCCTGGAGGGGTGGGATAGGGAGGGTGGGAGGGAGGGAGACGCAAGAGGGAAGAGATATGGGAACATATGTATATGTATAACTGATTCAATTTGTTATAAAGCAGAAACTAACACACCATTGTAAAACAATTATACCCCAATAAAGATGTTAAAAAAAAAAAGGGACAATTGGGAAGAGCCCCATCCTTGGAGCTCCATCATTGAGAATTGGGAGGATGTTGAAAAGGCTGGTTAAAGTACTGAAGGCACCTAAAGTGCTTACATTCATAACAATCTCTTTTCTAATGTTCTGGTTCTTTGCAATAATATCAGAAACTAAGAGGGTTTTGGTCTCATTTGGGGTCTTTCATTTGCTAGAGTCGAAGATTAAGAATGTTGTCGGTCTTCCTTTTAGGTGACTCATCTAGAGTACAAGAGAGCTGCTTTGCCATGCCAGATTAACTAAATCTGGAGTGAACATAGTTTCCCATTCCATTCTGGTCCTTTTTCCTAGAAGGGAAAAGTCCCAGTTCAGCCCATTAATAAACACAGATTTAAAAGCTACCTGATGGAATCAACATCTGAAGGAAGACCAATTTTCTTTAAAAACCATCTGAAGTAAATAGTAAGAGTCATGAACAGAATCATCAGGTTTTTGTGTGCGAGACTGAATTTTGTTTGAATCAAGAGGCTTTGGGGCTTCCCTGGTGGCGCAGTGGTTAAGAGTCTGCCTGCCAATGCAGGGGACACGGGTTCGGGCCCTGGTCTGGGAAGATTCCCACATGCTGTGGAGCAGCTGGGCCTGTGTGCCACAGCTGCTGAGCCTGAGCTCTAGAGCATTCGAGCCACGGCTGCTGAAGCCCGCATGCCTGGAGACTGTGCTCCACAGCAGGAGAGGCCACCACAATGAGAAGCCCACACACAGCAACAAAGAACCAACACAGCTATTAATTAATTAATTAATTTAAAAATAAAAATGGAAATCTCTTTTAAAAAAAAAAAGAGGCTTGGGAGGACTTCCCTGGTGGCACAGTGGTTAGGAATCCACCTGTCAATGCAGGGGACGTGGGTTCGATCCCTGGTCTGGAAAGAGCCCACATGCTGCGGAGCAACTAAGCCCATGCTCCACAACTACTGAGCCCTCGTTCTAGAGCCCGTGAGCCACAAGTACTGAGCCCACATGCCTAGAGCCCATGCTCTGCAACAAGAGAAGCCACTGCAATGAGAAGCCCATGCACTGCAAAGAAGAGTAGCCCCCACTTGCCGCAACTAAAGAAAGCCCACATGCAACAATGAAGACCAAATGCAGCCAAAAATAAATAAATAACTTTATGGAAAAAAAAAGAGCCTTTGGAAAAGCCCTAGGAATTGCTCGATGAAGTGACCTAGCGATTGTCCAAGCCTGATCATGTAAGTTAGCAGGTGGTTCTCCTGGTTTTAATTCTAGAGACCCTTTAAAATTTTCCCAATCAGCAATTTTCATCCAATGCTGGGCAGGGCCTTCCACAACAAGCATATAAACTAGCTGATATAAATCAGAGAAACAGGCTGATAAGTTTAAATGACTCTATTAAATTCATCAGCAAATCTATGAGGATCTTTGGTTACTTTGGAAAAAATTTTGACTAAGTCTCACAATTCAGCTTTAGTCCAGGGAATATAAGAAATTAAAGGTTTAGCCTCTGGATCCTTAGAAGGCTTAAGTTTAAAGAGGCAGGTCCTGATAAGTTCGGAGGAAAAGGGAGAAGGGAGGGTTTCAGAGAAAAAGGGAAGTTTGGCAAGATAGTTAGTATGGGGGAACTACAGGTATAGAGGAATCATAGGTGGCATAGAAAGGAAGAATGATAATGGTGCCAGAGGCAGAATCTGACCAGGAGGAGCTGAGGGAGAGAGGCAAGATGGGGCCAGAGGTGGGGCCTGAGACAAAGAAGCCAAAGAGGAAGGGCCTGAGGCTTCAGGACCCATTTTATCTTTTCTTAAGTGCTTGTTTGCCTCAGTTAGTATTAAAATATTATTTTTCAAAGATGCAATTTTAGACCCCTGATAACATTGGGAAACCTCAAAATACCAAATAAAATAACATTCCACTCAGTTATAGAAATTTTTGAGCTATTGTAGTCCAATTCAGTTTCAAGAAAACCAAGTTTGGGGATTTCAAAATTTCCCCATAATAGCCATTGATATTCTAAATTGCCTTTGGTTAGGTGAGTCTATTTAATTAGAAATATGCATGAGGAAGGACCACAATTTTTAAACCTAAAATCAGCCAGAGTCCCTGTTGGGGTTAGGGAGAGGACTCAAAATATTTAGATAACTGGAATCCCATTTCTCAGCGGTTTTCTCCTAGAATAAAAGTACAATTTTCAAACAGCTCAATGCAAACAGCTTGAACCTCAAACAGCCTGCAAGATAATATCAGCCAGTTCTAAGGAAACAGCTTGGTCCCAGATGTGCCAGGCCAAAGACTTTTCAGCCAGTTTCCATAGAACAGCCCCTATTCCAAAGGAATGGGCCAAAGGCTGAAAAACCAGGACAGTTTCAGTGAAGTAGCCATTGTTCCCAAAGGAATGATCTGAAAGCATCTCAGCCAGCTTCAATTGAAACAGTATGTTCTCAAAATTGATCAAAGTGTGAAATGAGTACTCGTATAAAGAACAACACCTTATCATTTAATCACCTTAAAATAGATCCCCTGTGAGCCTGGAGAGTTTCAAATATAAAGAGGGCATGAACTGGGATCCAGAAGAAATATGTACCTTCAAAATTCAGGGTCAGGGAGAAAATCAGTGAGCATCACTGGGCTAAATTGTGGATACTGCACCTGTGTGTTCACCAGTCCTAGAGCCACTGGGAGTTTACTCTGGTGTCCATACAGACCACCAAAATGTTGACCTGAAACAAATAGACTGCCAGATATTTCTTCTGCAAAGATGAGTTTATTCGAGATCAGCAGAGAATTGCAATTCGGGTCTGCAAACATGGTGCGCCATATGCAAGTCCCCACATGGCAAGGGAAGGAGAATGATTTTATAGAGAGGATTAAGAAGTTGAGAGAACTATAGTAAATAAGGAGTCCATGGCTTTTCATTGGCTGACTCCTTGCCCAGTAAGGAAGGGAAGACTTTCTTCTTCCTGTTGGACTCTGCTATTGTCACGGGATGTGAGACCTCCCCTTCTAGTCTCACAATCCTATTTAATTGAGGTTTCTGTTTGTTTACATTTTTGCAGGCCTAATAAAACTTAAAATACGGGGTTGTGGGGATATTTAAACATAAATACCCCCAACATGACCCTGGCTTGTAGTAGGTGCTCAGTTAATGCTAGTGAGTTATTTCCCCTGCAGCCCTTCAAGCTCAAATTTTTCACAGATAAATGATACTGGATGAAGAAGGAAGACAACTTTATTTTCCTTCCTCCTTAGGACAGATTGAGACCAGAATTTTCACAGTTTTCCTCAGTTTGGCTTCACACTTCTGTGTTCACAGGGGATGTTTATTTACCTGGATGTGGAATTGAATAGGTGTGAATTCCAAGGTAACAGCTTTGTAGCACTGACATTAACATTTCCAAAAAAAAAAAAAAAGCCGCCAAGTGTCTGATGGGAAGTGTTTTCACACACTGCCTAATCTATTTTCACACATCTTTGCTCCAGGCTGGATGATTTTTATCACCTGTAGAAGGAATTGAATAGCTGTGAGTTCCAAAGCCAAGAAGTTTACAACATATTTTAGCATTTCAAAGAGAAATCAAAGGAGCCTTTAGAAAGCACTTTCATATTTCTCAATGCTACACCTGAGTTTTTTCAGGCTTCTAGGAAGTAAGTTTTTATTTAAGTCCAAAAGGAACTGAACTGAGAAATATTGACAAACCACCGTTTCACAGACGGGAAGGACCTCAGAGTCCAGCTGGGCCCCTTCTGCCACATGCTGATGTGGTGGTCACTCAGCCTCTGCTACATCTCTTTGGTGATGGGGAACTCATCCTTCAGGAGGCAGCTGCCCCACTGTTGGACCACTCTGACTATGAGGATTTTCTTTCTTGTTAGCAAATATATGCTTCCCTAAACATCTGCCCATCCATCCTGGTTATATGCTTTACAGTAAGATAGAATGAGATAAGCTCCCTGTTATGGGACAACTCTTTAGACATCTCAGGGCAGCTGTCACAGACTCCCTTCACCCTCACCTCTACCTATCCAGCATCCTCATTTCTTTTTTCTGTCCCTGACATGCCCTGATTGGGTTCCCTCCCGGATATCCTGGCAACTCTTCTTCCCATGGATTTTTGCATGTCACAACTCCTCACAAAAGGACACATCCGTAACAGACTCCACAATGCCAGTCACAACCTCCTCTACAGATCTGAGTACTAAAATTATTCACATGACCTCCACAAGTTCCTCTCAAACCTGAAGTTGTGCCTCTGGTTTCTAGAACCTAAATGACACACCTTTTACTCATTACTATTGAAGCCAAACCGGGCCTCTGTGCCCCAACACCAAATTAAATCTCAGAGAAAGGGTTTTGGGTGAAGTAAGAAAGGATAGCTTTATTGCTTTGTCAGGCAAAGGGGGCCACAGTAGGGTAATGCCCTCAAAACTGTGTGTCCTGACCTGGAGAGGGTAGTGAGGAGTTTTATAATAATGGTTCAAAGAGGGCATAATCAGCATGTGGACATTCTTCTGATTGGTTGGTAGTGAGGTAAGTGGGAGTCGGCATCCTCAACCTTCTGGTTCCAACAGGTCTGGGGTCTACGTGCTTGTAGGCAGCATACAGTTAACTCCTCCCACCTGGTGGAGGTTTCAGTATCTGCAAAATAGCTCAAAGATATCGCTATGTATATCCCTTGATGGGAAACCAGGACCCTGCCCCAAGGCTGCACTATTGTTTCTTGCCTGCTCCTCCCTTGTCTCTGCATCCCCTCCCTTCCCTAATTAGCAACAGTTTGAACCTGCTCATTGGAACTCAGGGGAGGTCATGGAGACTGAAGTTTATTTCCTGTAATCAAGAAATGAGGGACACAGAAAGGCTTTTGTGCCCAGGATCCCCAGAGGGTCCTGCTAGGTATCACTATTGAATTTTATATGAGGTTCTTTTTCCATATTGATTGAAATTTGATTCTATAGAGGAAGAAAAATAATTTTTCCTCTATCCTTCTGAGTTCTTGGCTGAGACCTCCTGTAATAAAACATAGACTAATAAGAGAAAAACAGAAGTTTATTAATATGTATACCTCATGTATACATGGAAGATGCCAAAGACAACTGAGTAACTCTCTGAGATGGCCCAAGCCACCACCTTAAATACCATCTTCAGCTAAAGACCAGAGCAAGATGTTAGGGAATGGGAGAAGCCAGTTATGGGTGGTAACCAGGAAAACATGTAAACAAGGGTACAGTTTGTTATACAAATTTAAGTCAGTGCCTTCTCCATTGATAAGAGTTTCTTGTGATTTAAAGTCATCCTTCCCTTCCCCAGTATGGAGAGGGAGACACTCTTACAAATGGAGATTCATAAGTATAAACTTACAAACACACATTAACTACCACACCCAGATTTTGGTCTTTCCTGCATTGGATCAATATCATTTATGTGGTGAGAGTCAAAACATTCATACAGCTTACTGCCCACATTAACGTGCCTTTACTATTCCATCTCTTCATCACCATAACTTTACTATTCCAGGAAACTCTTTCCCAGGAAGACAAAAGTTGCAAATAACTTTATTGTTCACTCCAGGAACTTCCTGAAAGACCATCAACTCTTCAAAAAAAGTCAGCAGTGACAAATTACACCCTAACACTCTTTGAAGCCTTTGCCCAAAACTCCTCTCCTTGCAATGCCCACCAATTCTAAATTATTGTATCATGACCCTGACCCAAACCTAACCAAGTCCCTGATTGAGACACTCCTTAAACCAGACTTCAAATCACAATAAGTATCCCAACATTACCCTTTCTCTTCTGAGACACTGAGACTCAACTGTCAAAGTAGGATTTTCCCTTAACACAATAAGTAATAAGCTCATTTGTCTTACAAACAAGTTGTTTTGGGGACATTTCAGGGAGCCCTTATTCAATAGTAGAATGGGAAAAATGCTGCCCATCTCACAGGACCATTGGAAGGATTAATTTTTTTTAAAAAGAGAGAATGTTAAATGCTCCATTTGTGCTATAGTCTCAATAAACACAGTACTTGCCACACAGTAGGTACTATCAATATAATTAATTGATAAAACTGATTAATAATAAGCAAGGTATTAAGACTTTCCCTTCCCCGAGCATCAGATCTGAGAAGGAAAAGGAGGAAGTTGGAGGGGTAGATGCAAGGGGAGAGAGATGAAGAGAGAAAGTGAGAAACAGAGCTTTCATACCTTTCAGCAATGTGTCAGTGTGTAAATACATCACCAGAAGGCATGGGTATCTGAGGAAGCAAAAGGCAGCTGCCCATCAAAAGTCCATGCTCCCCCTTCCATAGATTCTGAGACATGGCTAGAGAAAATCGCCCAGCCAGGACCACATAACTCAGACTCATGCATCTAGGTGGGACATTTGTCTCCTTCCAGTTGTAAGGGTGGAAGCATAATTTCCCTCTCCCCTTCTAAGTTCTCAGTTGTATATGCCACAGCCACTGGGTCATCTTTGCTGCATGGTCCACAGGCACACCCAAGCCTGAGTCACCACCTTTCCTGCTGTTGCAAACCCAGCTCCAGGGAAAGGCATTGTAATACACATGGGCCCAGAAGCCAGCCATGCTGTGGGTCTCCTCTCCCTCATCACCGGAACTGGGTTCTGTCACCCATCATGTTGACTATCCCCCCCAGGTCTGGATCGTTCCTGCCCCACTTCTTACCCTCATGACTCCTCCTCTGACCAGGTGCCCACTTCCTCCCTCCAAAGCTCCATTGTATGCAATTCTGTTACTGCACATCCCCTTTCACCACGACTACCTGCTCATAGGCAGCATAAGCAGTCACCATCAATGTCCAGTCCAAAGATTCAACACACAAAAGCACCACTAGGGCTGTGTCAAGAATGTTCACACAAACTTGCCTAAGGAAGAAGAAGAGAAATAAAGACCAGGCACAGTCCAGTGGTTCCACTTGACCAGGAACTTCCTATCAGAGGGAGGAAGAATTCAAAGTCCCCAAAAGCCATGCATAGCCTGTAGTATAAAATCATACCTACGTACATACATAACTGTATGAATTTTTTCTCATTCTGAGTGAATCCATTTGCTGTGTGTTTAAAGTCCTGAGCTAACCAAAATCCTCAGAAAACAGTGTAGGTAAATCCACCTACCTACCAGGGTGGGATTCTGAGGTCCAACTGAGCTACCCAGGATGTGGGAAACTGACTGAACAAGAAGGGTTTGTTTTCTTTCTCCTCTTAGTTTTATCAGTTTTTTTTTTTTTAACAACTGTATTTGTATAAATAGCATATGCTCACTCTAAAAAAAAAAAAAAAAAAAAAAAAGAGCCAAACAGGACAGAAAAGCATAAGGGGAAGAAGTAAGAATTGCCTGAAATCCATCCACCCTTTCATACATTTTCTATGCAAGTTTCGTGCTTAAACATAGTCCTCAGATATTCACGTTTAAGTTTACAGTAAATGGAGATTTTTGCTGAGTTGAGCCAGTGAAGTGAAGAGGTTAAGAGTATGGTCTCTGGGCCAGACGGCCTGGGTTCCAGCCCTCACTCAGCCACTTACTAGATTTGCTACCGTAAGCAGGTTGTTTGAGTTATCTGTGCCTGTTTCCTCATCTGCAAGATAGAGTTAATAGTGTGTACCTACCTCATAGTGTTGTTGAGAGGATTAAATGAGTGCCCATGGAGACAGATACCATCATCCCATTTTACATTTACATTTTCCTTTTAAATACAATATCTGCTACCTGGGCGAGCTCATCTGCACTTGCAGGCCAGTGCTGGTGTGCTGATCCTGTTGTGTGTTGTTTTCTGTAACAGCAGGGAAACTGAGCAGAACCCTGTGGGTGCTCCTGGGTACGGAAGCCTTTCTGTCTCCCATTTCTTGTTTGTAGGGAACAGACTCCAGCCTCCAAGACCTTCCCTATTGGCTATTGACCTAGCTATTGGCTAGGAAAGCCTGGGGCCATTCACTGGGGTCTGCACTACTCTGAAAGCCCCTGCAGACACTTCCCTGACTGGAGCCAAATGCAGGCTGGACCAGCCCTTGAGGTCGTTATGACTATAGGACGCACCTCAGCAATAACCAGCAAGAAACTGAAGAAACAAGGTTTGTTACCCTCAGGTCCTGGAAATGTACAGGGCCCACACATCTGGGTTCTGCCCTTACTGGGGTTGAGGGTGGGATGCCTAGGATTATGCAGGTTCACTCTTTATTGGTGAATTTAAAACATAAGAGTAGCAATTAGGGCATGGGAAAAGAAAAGCTGGGTCCCTCAAGAAGTCAGCTATCTAGGTCACCAGGGGCTTTCTATCAATAAAAGGAGAAGACAACCGGCAGTCAAGTGAGTGGGCCACATCGGGAGCACAGGGCTGTGGGGACACGATGACAGACCCGATCCTCCTGGTGTGCATTTCTCCATTCAGAGACGGTCATGGACAGGGCACAGGGGACCCAAGGACTGGAGCCGTGGGACCTGGGACCTGGGACCCGGCAGCATTTTTCTCCAAGGTCCCTGTGTGAGGTACAGCTGCTGGGGAGGGGACGGATTCCTCACTACCCATGCCAGGCCGGTTCTGGGCACCAGAATGCGATTCCACCGAAGGTTGACAGCAGGCCGTCGTCAGCTGGCGTGAGTACGTTGAGAAATAAAGTTTCCTTTTGCTGTTGTTGTTGTTTTCCCCTCCTCTTTCCCCTCGCTGTTGCCGCAACGAAGGGACATCCACCAATGAGACGAATAAAAATACGGTAATATTTTACATTTTAAATTAATTAATTAATTAAATTAATTAAAGAAAAGGAGAAGTCTATGGGTGGGGCAGCCTGGCTCTTTACCAAGTTGTGTAGCTAACAATATGCTTAATCCAGATGGATGCTTTTGAAATGGATTCTTCAGCAATGAAAAGCTTAATGTCAGGCACTTATCTTACAATTTAAAAAGCTAACTGTCAGGCACTTACACTACAACAGGTGTTAGCCCCCTCTTTATGATTAGTCTGTAAGCAAAGACCTAGGTGTCTGGACATCCACCTACTAGCTGATCACAGCACCCTTTAAACCTCCACATCCTGGCCTGTTACATGGGGATAGAAGCTCCCACCCCCTTCTCAGACTCATTAAACAATTTTTTCCAGCTTTATTCAGATAAATCGACATATATCATTGTGTACGTTTTCAGGTATACACTGTAATGATTTGATACATGTACATGTTAAAAAATGATTACCATAAAAGATTAGTAACACACTTATCACCTGAATAGTTACAGTTTTCTTTGTGCTGTGAGAACTTTTAAGATTTACTTTCTTAGCAACTTTCAAATATATAATCCAGTGTGTTAACTATAGTCACCGGACTGTACATTACATCTCAAAAACTATGCAGCTTAAAATGGAAGTTTGTACCCTTTGGTCACCTTTGCCCATCCCAACACCCCTACCCACCTCCAATCCCACCCCTGGCAACCACCAATTTGCTCTCTGTTTCCTTGAGTTTATTTTTTTTAGATTCCACATATAAATGAGGTCATACAGTATTTGCCGTTCTCTGTCTGACTTATTTCACTTAGCATAATGCCCTCAAGATTCTATGTTGTTTCCAATGGCATGATTTCCTTCTAAGGCTAAATAATATATCATGGAGGACCTTCAAGATGGCAGAGGAGTAAGACATGGAGATCACCTTCCTCCCCACAAATACATCAAAAATACATCTACATGTGGAGCAGCTCCTACAGAACACTTACTGAACACTGGCAGAAGACCTCAGACTTCCCAAAAGGCAAGAAAATCCTCACATACCTGGGTAGGGCAAAAGAAAAAAGCAAAAACAGAGACAAAAGAATAGGGACAGGGACTGCACCTCTGGGAGGGAGCTGTGAAGGAGGAAAAGTTTCCACACACTAGGAAGCCCCCTCACTGGTGGAGACGGGGGTGGGTTGGGGGGAAGCTTCAGAGCCACGGAGGAGAGCACAGCAAAAGGGATGCAGAGGGCAAAACGGAGAGATTCCCGCACAGAGGATCAGTGCCGACCAGCACTCACCAGCCTGAGAGGCTTGTCTGATCACCCACCAGGGCAGAGGGTGCAACTGGGAGCTGAGGCTCAGGCTTCGGAGTTCAGATCCCAGGGAGAGGATTGGGGTTGGCTGTGTGAACACAGTCTGAAGGGGGATAGTGCACCACAACTAATGGGGATGGAATCTGGGAAAAAGTATGGACTTGCCTAAGAGTCAAGAGACCATTGTTTCGGGTGTGCGAGGAGAAAAGATTCAGAACACCACCTAAATGAGCTTCAGAGATGGGCGTGAACTGCGGCTAACAGCGCGGACAACAGAGACGGGCATGAAACGCTAACGCTGCTGCTGCAGCCACCAAGAATGCTGTGTGCAAGCACAGGTCACTAGCCACACCTCCCCTCCTGGGAGCCTGTGCAGCCTGCCACTGCCAGGGTCCAGTGATCCAGGGATAACTTCCCCAGGAGAACACACGGCATGCATTTCACTTAGCATAATGCCCTCAAGATTCTATGTTGTTTCCAATGGCATGATTTCCTTCTAAGGCTAAATAATATATCATGGAGGACCTTCAAGATGGCAGAGGAGTAAGACATGGAGATCACCTTCCTCCCCACAAATACATCAAAAATACACCTTCCTCCCCACAAATACATCAAAAATACATTCCCCAGGAGAACACACAGCATGCCTCAGGCTGGTGCAATGTCACGCGTGCCTCTGCCACCCCAAGATCGTCCCCCACTCCATACCCCTCTCTCCCCCTGGCCTGTGTGAGCCAGAGCCCCCTAATTAGCCGCTCCTTTAACCCCCTCCTGTCTGGGTAAAGAACAGACACCAGAGGGCAACCTAAATACAGAGGCGGGGCCAAATCCAAAGCTGAACCCCAGGAGCTGTGCAAACAAAGAAGAGAAAGGGAAATCTCTCCGTGAGCTCAGGAGCAGTGGATTAAATCTCCACAATCAACCTGATGTACCCTACAACTGTGGAATACCTGAATAGATGACGAATTAGCCCAAAATTGAGGCAGTGGACATTGGGAGCAACTGTAGACTTGGGAGCTGTGTGGCTGGCGGTCTTCAAGCTCTGTCTGGGTGTCAGGCCTGTGCCTCTGAGGTGGGAGAGCCAAATTCAGGACATTGGTCCACCAGAGACCTCCAAACTCCACATAATATCAAACGGGGAAAGCTCTCCCAGAGATCTCCATGTCAATGCTAAGACCCAGCTCCACTCAACGACCAGCAAGCTACAGTGCTGGACATCCTATGCCAAACAACTAACAAGACAGGAACACAACCCCACCCATTAGCAGAGAGTCTGCCTAGAATCATAATAAGGTCACAGACACCCCAAAACACACCACCGGACATGGTCCTGCCCACTAGAAAGACAACATCCAGCCTCATCCACCAGAACACTGGCACCAGTCCCCTGACCCCAGGAAGCCTACACACCCACTGAACCAATCCTTAGTCACTTATTCTAACCTCTGTGGGATCTGTGAGTCTACTTCTATTAACTTTATTCTCACTATAGGTCATATTTTTCTCCTTCTTCGCATTTTTGGTTATTATTGTATGCTGGACATTTTCAATGACACTGTATAGAGATACTTTGTTATATTAGCTACTTCTAAATTGTGCTATGTTTTGTTCTGTTAGGCAGTTAAATTCCTTGTAAGGAGGGTCTATTTCAGGTTTAGTCTTAATCTTAGAGTATTGCCCTCCATGGACACAGACTTTTCATTTTAAAGGTGGTCTTCCTAAGGGTTTATATTAAATGTCCAGTGTGCTCAACAAGGTCACTCTGCATGAGACAGAATTCCAATGTCTCCCCAGCACATAGCAGAAAACTGCTCAACTCTAATTTCATGTTCTGGTAACTGTTTCTGTTTAACAAATCCCCAAAATGTAGCAACTTAAAAAAAATCTATTTTATTATGCTCTTTAATCCTGTGGGTAGGGAAATCAAGCTGGGTAGGGTAATATTGACTTGTCTCTGCTCTACAACGTCTCAAGCCTCAGCTGGCAAGATTCAAGTAAGTGATGAGTCTACCTTGACAGTTCAAGCTGGAATTATCTGACCTCTCTGGTGCCTGGCTTCAGAGGACTTGAAGTCCAGGGCTGCTGACCAGACTGTCTGTCTAGATGTCGCCTCTCTGTATGGCTTGGGATAGGCAGAATGCTTCCATAACCACCCAGGACTCTATGAACAAGAATTCTGGTAAAGAAGATGGAAGCTGAATAGTCTTTTGTTGCCTAGCTTTATAAATCACAGAGCATAATTTCCCTGTGCTTTACTGGTTAAAGCAATCACAGCCCATCCAGACTCCAGGGTACAGAAACAGACTCCAGCTCTTTATGAGACCATTCCAGAGTCACGTTTTAGAAGAGCATGTGGCATAGGAGATATTGCTGTGACCATCTTTACAAAATACAATCTGCCAAAGTGCCCCAGCAGCTGTTACTGTCTTCTCAGAGTCTTTCTCTAAATGTGAACAGACTGGGACTTGGCCAAGTTCCTAGGGAATTTGGGGGACTTCTCCTCTGTGGTTTCCTCCTCTCTGGTGCCCTACGCCTCCAATTCCAGCCACTTAGCAGCCCTAAATTCCAATCTCTGCTTCCTCTGCTCAAAAAGACTTCCACCTTCTACCTGAGTTCTGTTTTCCTGTACCACGGCTTGAAAACTGACCCCAGGCTGAAAGCCAGGGTAAATGCCAGGCTTATCTCCCCTGCTTATTTCTAGGTCCACAGTCCAGTTCTGTGCTCTGTTCAATGTCCGAAAATAGTTGTTTCAAATATTTTGTGCCATTTTATAGTCGTTTGCTGTGAGATGGTGTGGCAGACTCTAAAATGACCTCCAGTTATCCCTGTCTCTTGATGTTCACATCCTTATGTGGTCCCATTCCCTTGAGTATACAGAGGATCTGTAACCTGCTTCTAACCATAAAGAATATGTCAAAGGTGATGGAATTTACACCACCATGTATACATGATTACTGTACATGATGGTGTGACACACAATCGTAGGGCTGTTTTACTGCAGTTCCTCCCTTTCCTTTGCTGCCTGTGAAGAAGCAAGCTGCCATGTTATGAGCTGCACATGGAGAGGGCCACATGGCAGGGAACTGGTGTTGGCCTCTGGCCAACAGCCAGTGCAAACCTGCGGCCCTTAGTTTAACAACCTGTAAAGGAACAGATGAGATCCCAGCCATGCCCAATACCTTGATTGTAACCTTGCAGCAGTTCCAGCTAAGGGGTGCCCAGAATCCTGACCCACAGAAACTATGAGATAACTAACGTGTGTTGTTTTAACCTTAAAAGTTTGTGGTAATATTGTTATGCAGCAAAATAACTAATACAGAGAGTAAGTCTGATACCACCAGCTCCTTTTGGACCAAAATGAGAAGTCATCCTGTGTTGTGAGTCATAGAGAAGGCACATGATACGAGACCTGGGAGAGGGCAAGAGATGATACCTTATACATCTCTTGCCAGTCCACTAGAAGAGACCTCCCAGCCTCTAAGCAACCCCTCCTATCACAGGGCCTGCTAGTCCACCCTGAGAGCTTTACTCTTTGAATGAAACTTTCATCCATTCAACAAAGTTGTATTAAGTCCCCTGCATGACAGTCCCTGTGCTTAGCACCCAGGCGCCAAAGATGAGTTACACACTGTCCCTACCTTCAAGAACGCACAATGCCACTTATTCACTTATACACATTATGTCATTTAACACCCACAGTAAACCATAAGGTGGGTGCCATGCTTGTCTGCATTTTACACGTTAGGAATTAACACTCAGAAAGGCTTAATCACTCGTCATAGACATACAGCTAAAGAGTGTTAGAGTCGGAATTTGAACTCAGGATTTATTTTTTATTCCAAAATCTTCCCACTACATGCTAAATGACTGTGAGAGACAGACAATTAGTGTGAGAGACAGACAAATTTAAAAAAAAACATAACTGTGACTCAATGTAATAAATACTCTATTGCAGAGAGCAAGGCTTTACTGGGGAGCATAGACAAGGAATTTTTGGGCTCAAAAAAGGCTACAATGAGGAGCGGACAATTAAGCTGGGTTCTCCTGGTGATTAAGGAGAGGGGCAGTGCTGGAGAGATGCATTCCAGGATTAGACAGGGCAGTGGGATGGCAGAGCCACATACATGGCAAGTGTGGAGGGCTAGTACCCGCTCAGTCATGGAAGAAGTTTGGGAAGAGTGGCAGGTAGGATCAGATCCCACTGCTAGGACAAGTGCTGGGTTAGCAACTACATAGTGAAGCAGGAAGAAGCATGGCAGAACGATTTGGGCCCCTGGAGGCCATGGGACCTCTGGCCATGCAGGGTTACTGGGAGAAGAGACAGGGGTCCAATATCCCAATCTCACCATGACATCAATGTCAGCCACCCAACACCAGCTGTGCCACGGCTGCCTCCCTATCCCACCCCTGGAGAGGAACTGCTCCACCCACAGTCCCTGATGACAGGGTTGTCTAAGCAGCCATAATTATACCCACTGACCTCATGCTTCCAGCCACAGATGACTGGCCCAGAAGTGAACACGTGTTTTTGCTTTCTTCCCAGGCCATGTTAGTATCAATACATCACATCAGAAGACAGATGGCTGAAGTGCAAAGTCACATAGGTCAGGGCCACAGTGGGCACAGGGCTGGCCAAAGCCACAGGTGAGCTTAGGTATAGGTAACGAGTCACAGAGGAAACTAGTCTACAGAGGGAAACAGAAGACTGGAACAGAGAAACCCAGAAGGAAGCAGAGTTGAGGCCATGAGACCCCAGAGGGAGAGAGAAGGAAAGATCACTAGAGGAGCTGCCTCATGATCTCATGGACCTACAAGGTTTAGCTGTACACCACTCTTCTCAATTCCAATATATGTCCCCAAGTGGTCACGATAAACTCCCTGTATACATAAGTTAGTTTGACTAGGTCTCTGTTTAGTACAAGTGATCCCTATACTGGTCAGGACTCTTGACTGCAAGGGACAAAATCCCTGCAGTAGCTGGCCCCATCATAAATGGAACGTGCTCACTCATATAACTGAGAAGGATGGGTGGAGGCAGGGGTAGCTAACACCCCACGCAGCTGAATCCAGGATGCAAGTCGTGACCTTGGGGAGCTCTCTTGCCACCTCCTGGCCCTCTATTTTTGAGCTTCCTCTTCGCTTATGAATGGGCTTCCTCCATAAGGTGGGAAGACGTTCTGGCAGCCCAGAGCCACATGTTTCCAGCACTGTGACCCCAACATAAAAGATTGTCTTGCCGCCATCAGTAGAAGAAAATCAAGGGGAAAGACTCTAATTGGCCAGGTGGATCACATTAACGTTCCTGAACACATCACTAAGGCCAAGGAAATTGGGATGCTCTGATTGGCCAGGTACAGGTCACATGCTAATCCCTATGATCTGGAGGAGACCTGAGGACCATGTATGTTAACTGAAGTAAGAAGAAAAGGGAGAAACCTGCTGGGCAGCCCAACAGAATAACTGCCACATCCCCAAGTTAAGTTGGGACCAAAGGAACAGGCACGCTGTTTGCCACAAACCACTCGAGATACATAGATAATTTTGTTGATAGATCACTCAATGTGTTATGACTGAACTGCGCCAGTCTAATGGTAGCCATAAAGGTCTCTGGATCACCTGTCTTACTAGTCTGTTATGGTCCAAGAAATCATTTACCCTTGTTGCTTCTTTCCATATCTAGAGTTCATACTATCACAACCAGTCCTAAGCTTATATGGCATTATGTAGCTGGTCAATCATTTCAAGTCACTTAGCCATCATTATTGTGGGTGAAGACACAGTTGCATAGTGGGTAATATAAGAAAATCAGCAGAATACGAGTAATAGAGCTAATAGCAAAAATAAAAAGATACACAGAGAATCAATCAGTATGTGGTCCACGCATCTCCAGCTGACGATCACGAAGGGAACCCCTGAGAGTCCAAAGCTCTATCCATCTGCCTCCAAACACCAAACTGTTGGAGGTGCCTCAATTCTCACATGAAGCGGATCAGCAGAGCAGAAGGAGTTCAGGCCTGGCATCAGAGACCTGGATTTGAGTCTCAGTTCTGCTGTTCTCTGGCTGTGGGATCTTGGAGGGTCTCTATAACCTCCTTGAGACTCAATTTTTCATCAGAAGAAATGGAAGAACTATCATCTACATCACAAAGCAAATGTGAGGAGTACAGGATGACAAAAAAATCCCATAATACTGTACAAACGGAAAAGAAGAGTAAGAGGCGATATTGTACATCCAGGTAGGCTGCATAAGGTCCCGTGGAAAATATCTGCAAGTGAAAACATTGGGAACCACGAAATGCTTCTGATCACACTTCTTCCTACGTGTCATCTCAGACCTGAGCATTTGAATTTTGAGTTCTGCAATTCTGTTATGGCAAAATATCCTGCCCCCTTGCTCCAGGCAGCGGTCCAGACAGGGAACAACTTTAGTGCAATGGACATTACCAAGGATAAACCAGTTTTATTACAATATCAAACGAGTCTGCGTTATATATGCTCCAGTATAATAAAAGTATCTTTTCTTTTTTTACATCAAGATGAGAAAAACTTTTTCTTCAACTTCTGTCTTAAGATGAACCAAAATCCTTCATGCTGCACATTCAGGGCGGTCTTCCTCATGTCTGATCCTCCCTGGAGAAAGAGCTGTCAGACACTTTCTCTGAGATGTCACAGGCGTGGCCTCAGCCACAGTTCCCCAAGTGCACAATCTCCGAAGTTGGAACTGTCAGACCACTCGCATCTTTAAGAAAGGGCTGGAAGGGCTTCCCTGGTGGTGCAGTGGTTGGGGGTCCGCCTGCCGATGCGGGGGACACGGGTTCGTGCCCCGGTCCGAGAAGATCCCACATGCCGTGGAGCGGCAGGGCCCGTGAGCCATGGCCGCTGAGCCTGCGCATCCGGAGCCTGTGCTCCGCGGCAGGAGAGGCCACAACAGTGAGAGGCCCGCGTACCACACACACACAAAAAAGAAAGGGCTGGAAGACCCCAGGCCTTACCTTGGAGTCCTGCCACTGCAGGGGAACATACATCCTCCGCAGACACAGCGGCTCTTCTCAGGCCCAGAGGCTGAGCCCTTGGGCCCAAGGCCCATCCTTTCCAGAATCAGGCCCAGCTACACCCTGGCACCCCTGCCTTCCACACTGGGTCTCTGGTTTTCAGAGTCTTCTGTCCTTCCTCTGGTCTCCCATAGCTGCTCCCCCTGCACTCCCCATCTCAGTACCAACACAATAATGCCGTCACCTGGTTACAGCTCTGCCTGCCCTAGGGTAATCTGAATTTCCCAAGGCCTGGGGCTGCATCTTAATCATATATGCAAAACAGGGTCAGACACATCGTAGAAACTCAGATGTTGAAAGCGGTTAATGAATTCATAAGTGTATGGATGAATGGATGGATGAATTCATGGAAGGATGGACAGATAGGTGAAAGGATGGATAGCCTTTATCTGCTGTTCCCAGGTTCCAGCCCTCCAACCCAGAAGTTCCTTCAATTTGTTCCTAGCCTCCTCTCTCTGCCTCCTGCCTCCTGATAAAGTATCCCTCTTCCTCTGTTGCCTGGGAGGACCCAGAGTTGCCCGTAGTTTCAGGTTCTCCCTGCGGCTCCCAGGAGCTTCTTTCCAGCTGGGGCTGACCCAGCCAAGACATGCTGTGAGCTTGACCCTTTCTGAACCCTCCTGAGCAGTCAGCTCCCTGCTCCCCCTACCATAAATGGCTCTGAAGGGCCCTTTGGATGTTAAGGTCAACCTGGTCCTTCTGCTCTGAAGATTCCTGAGCTGAAGACAAAGCATGGCTTTGCTTCCTGGGGACCACAGTGCAGTGGAAGAGGCACAGCTTTCCAGAGAGAGACACCCTTGGGTTCGGAGCCCACCTTTCTGCCTCTCCAGCTTGGCGAATCCTGCAAGCCATTACCAGGATTTCAATTTCTTTATCTATAAAAGGGGGCCGATTTTACCCATCTCACAGGATTACTTGGAGGATTAGGGAAAATGAAAGTAGAGTCCACCATCTGGTACAGAGTAAGTCTGCAATTTGTGGGTTTCCTTCCCTGGCAAAGATCGGTCCTTTCTAGCCAACTACCAGCCCACTGAGCAAAAGCCCCCCACCCCCCCACCCCCCGGCTTGCTCTGCCCTCCCGCCCTCAACCACACCACCAGCCTGCGCTCTGCTCCTCAGACGCGCTATGGTGTTTTAAAGGTTTGTTAAAGTCTTGTGAAACACAACGTGTCTCCATCTGACAAGGGGAAGCTGAGGCCTGGGGCCATCCAGGACTAGGGTGGATTCAAGCTGGCCATGAATTCCTTGGCACTCTCTTGGTTTCCCCACTCCTTGAATCTAGGCTGGCCCCGGGGCTGCTGAATCAGAAGTCCTCGCGAGGCGTTAATGCAGTGCCTGCCCGGGAAGTGGAAACGTTTGCTTTGTCCCCCTTGGAACACTTCCTCTTGGGATGCTCCCTCCGGAAGTGCAGCCACCTGGAGCGGCCACGTCTGGGCACTGACTACAGCTGGCAGCCCCAGCGGCCCTCCCAGTCCACAGCCACGTGGATGCGTCATCTTGGACGTCCCAGCCAGCCGAGCCCTCGGAGGACAGCAGTCCCAGCCAACACCATGTGAGTCAGAACTCACAGAACTGTGAGATAATCAAATGGCCGTTTAAAGACACTGAGGGCTGGGGTGGTTTGTTACGTAACCAATAGGTACCCAGAACGAATGCCTTGACAGCAGGGGTGGCACACAGCTCAGGTCTGGACCCCAGCCCCATCCATCCTCCATCCGAGCTGTGTGGGGACTGGTGGGGCTTTAACAGGACCGGCGTGCCCCTATCCCACACCACACACCAGAAGCACTTTGACGGGCAGCTCTCTTAGGCCACAGAACCAAACGTGGGGCTCTATCTCCCCCTTGCTGAGTAGAGTGGACACTGCAGAGAGCTCCCTGCCAGCCCTGCATCCCTGCCACCATCTGCCTCCCTAGTGCTGGATGGGCAGCCAGCCCCGGAAGCCCCCAGCTGCCAGGAATGCTTGACTGTGAGGCCAGGGCCTGCAGCTGTACCAGTCCCGGCTGCCAGGGCCAATATCAGAGCAGCCGGCCCCTGACGCTCACCAGGGCTGCCAACGGGATTTCAGAGAACAGCAGGAGACATCTTCCGAACGAATCAGGGGCTTCTAGAGGGGAGAGGGAAAGCAGGGCTGGCAGAAGAGGGGCAGCGTTCAATCTAAAAGTCTGTGACAAGTGGAGCTGCGAACAGAAAGTGGTCTTTCCCTCAACAGGAGGATGGGGACACCTGGGAAAAAGAAGTAGAGCTCAGGAGGCTGAGGGGGTCAGCCAGACCCTTCCCCTCCACCCACATCGAATGTCACCCCAAGTGTAAACTCTGGATTCTTATTTATTGTGGTGAAATATACATATCATAAAATGTACCATTTTAACCATTTTTAAATAGTGTGTATCAGTGGTACGAAGTACAGTCATAATGTTGTGTAACCGTCATCACCACCCATCTCCATAACCCTCTTCATCTTCCCAAACAGCAGCTATGTACTTATTAAATAACAATTCTCCTTTTCCCCCTCCCCCAGCCCCTGGCAACCACCCTTCTCCTTTCTGTCTCTATGGATTTGACTCATCTAGGGACCTTATGTAAATGGAATCATGCAGTGTTTACCCTTTGGGGACTGACTTGTTTCACTTAGTGTAATAGCTTCAAGGTTCATCCATGTTGTACATGTGTCCAGATTTATCCATTTATCTATCAGTGGACACCTGGGTTGCTTCCAGCCTTTGGCTATTACGAATAATGAGTACACACTCATCGGAGTCCATGCCTTCACTTCTTTCTGGATGCTTTTAAAAGTACTCTTTTTCTCTCTGTTGACTATAAAATTTAGAGATGTCATTATTCCTACCTGTCCCCTCAGCTGACTTGAGATTCAGAGCCCTCGCACCTATGCCTCTTGTCCTGACCCATCGAGTTAATAATAGTAAACATTTATAAAGCAGGTATCATGTGTCACTACTTTAGAAATGCTTCAATTCCTACAACAACCTGTGAGGTAGGTATTATCTTCTCGCTTTATAAATAAAGAAACTGAGGCTCAGAGAGGGCATGAGTCTTACTGAGGTCACCAGGTAGTGAGTAGCAGAGTCAGGACTTGAAGTCAGGGCCGTGTGAACCCCAACTTCACATCCTTACGACGGCTCACTCTACCTTGTCCCAGCCCCTAACCTGAAGAAGCTTGTCTCTGGGGATCGTTCTTGCCTCTCAAACCTGAATCTTTTTACTGAAGTATAGTTGATTTACAATGTTGTGTTAATGTCTGCTGTGCAGCAAAGTGATTCACTTATACATATGCATACATTCTTTTTCATATTCTTTCCCATTATGGTTTATCACAGGATATTGAATATAGCTCCCTGTATTATATAGTAGGACCTTGTTGCTTATCCATTCTATATATAATAGTTTGTAACTGACAATCCCAAATTCCCAATCCATCCCTCCCCCTTTGCAACCACAGGTCTGGTCTCTACGTCTGCAAGTCTGTTTCTGTTTCATAGATAAGTTTATTTGTGTCATATTTTAGATTCCATACATAAGTGACATCATGTGGCATTTGTCTTTCTCTTTCAGACTTACTTCACTTAGTGTGATCATCTCTAGGTCCATCCATGTTGCTACAAATGGCATTATTTTATTCTTTTTTATGGCTGAGTAATATTCCATTGTATACGTGTACCATATCTTCTTTACCCAGTCATCTGTCGATGGACATTTACGTTGCTTCCATGTCTTGGCTATTATAAATAGTGCTGCTATGAATATCGGGGTGCATGTATCTTTTTGAATTATAGTTTTCTCTGGATACATGCCAAGGAGTGAGACTGCTAGGTCATATCATTTTAGTTTTTTGAGGAACCTCCCTACTGTTCTCCACAGTGGCTGTATCAATTCACACTCCCACCAGCAGTGCAGGAGGGTTCCCTTCTCTCCAGCATCTGCTGTTTGTAGATTTTCTGATGACGCCCATTCTGACCGGTGCGAGATGGCACCTCATTACAGCCAAACTCGAATCTTAATACTGTTTCTCCGCCATCTCTGATCTGTTTCCTTCTCTCCTGGACCAAAACTCAAGCAGCTCATCCCCCTGCATGGGGCTGTGTGGTATGCGCGGCCCGTCTCACCCCCGTCGGCACAGCCATGCCCCACGCAGTGCTCCTTGGCCCAAGCTCATGATAGCAGTGGAGACACTGGCCCTGGCAGTGGCTTCCAGGGGAAAAGAGAACAGCTCCTATCTATTCTCACCTCTCCAGCAGAACAGCCTCTCCTGACAGGTCCCCTTTGCAAAGAGGCAGAGCCGCTGCAGTGACCTGCAGGTAAGCCAAGCCCCGGCCCCTGCCTGTGCTCCTGGGGTGGGCAGGACGGGGTCAGGTGGTCCCAAGGTCCAGCTTCAGGGAGTCAGAAGCAAGAGCTGTCTTCCAGAGCGGCTTTTAGCAGAGAGTCCCTGGTGACACAGGCACTTTGTCCCACTTGGCTTGGCTCTTCGTATTCAGCTCCACTGGCGGGAAGAGGGTGAGAGATGAAGTGGGCGGTGCAGGGCTCCAAGCAGCTCTGAACCCCACCAGGGAGGAGAAATTTCACTTGGGAGAATGGCGGCACCTCGTACTGCAGGGGGGGACTCCTTGAGATTGACCCCAGACCCCACCATCAGGTCACCCAACCAGCCCCCCCCCCCCCCACCGCGGTGGCAGAGCCAGAATTCCCACTCCCAGGGAGGTATTTATTGCCTGGAGCTGGGGGAGGAGGACGGTTGGTGTGAGAGGCGTCCTAAGACAATGGGCTTGTGTGTTCTCTACCCCCAGCCTTGGCCTCAGGAGAATCATAGAACCTCAGAGCCACGAAGACCATCTAGTCACAGGCTTTTAGCTGGATGATTTCAGGGATTCTATGAGGTACTGTGGGGATTCTTCTGGGCAGAGTCTGTAGCTCTCCTCATGAACCACCGAAGTGAGTCACCATGCAGAAAATGTCCAACACCCGCCCTCCCCCACTGATGTAAGAAGCCGGGCACTCACAGCAGAGGTGGGCCCGGCGCCCACGTGGCCTGTCTTTGGGATAGGTTCTGGGGGCTCTCCACAGCCCAGGAGGGAAAGGGAGAGGAAACCGGAAGCCAAGGAGGAGACATGAGGGGTGGGGGAGAGGGGAGCCCCGCAATTTCCATATCCAACGGGGATGCAGCGGGAGGGAAAGAAGCCATCTCCCTGCTGGAAGGAGACCATTAAAAGTGAAAGAGAAGGGCTTCCCTGGTGGCGTACTGGTTGAGAGTCCGCCTGCCGATGCAGGGGACACGGGTTCGTGCCCCGGTCCGGGAAGATCCCACATGCCGCGGAGCGGCTGGGCCCGTGAGCCATGGCCGCTGAGCCTGCGCATCCGGAGCCTGTGCTCCGCAATGGGAGGGGCCACAACAGTGAGAGGCCCGTTTACCGCAAAAAAAAAAAAAAAAAAAGTGAAAGAGAAAACTGAAAAACGGGGACAGCTACCCAGTCATGAAGAGAACGGTGTATTGTTCCCAAACGGCTCTGAAGAGGGCATAGGAGGACACGACTTCAGCCAGAGGAGGCATCAGGGCGAGAGTGCTGGTCTACCCTTGACCTGAGACCAGCCACAGGTGCACCCTGCTCCACCTGCACTGGGAGAGGGTGCCCAGTCCCTCTTCAGTAGCTTCTGTCCCTAATACTGCCCGGCTCACCGAGAGCCCGTGAAGCCCCACCTGCTGCTAGGGACAGAAAGTGACCTGGCCCTGCCTGGTCATCAACACATTTTTAGGGAGCAACAAATATAAGGTGTGATTTTAAAAGACTGCCAGATTGAGGGTCCCATCCCCGGCCTCTCCAGCCAAGGTGCCAGCTCCTCCTGGCCCAGCCAGCCTTCCAGGACCAGCCCGATGGCGGGCATAATGGCCAATCCTGGGGGCATTTCTCCCCCTCATCCCCTCCCTTCTGCCTCCATCACACTCAAGGCATTGTTTGCTTTAAAGGAGCTTTGCGGGATGAGTTGCTAGAGAACAGGGGGAGAGGGCAGCCCAGGATCTCCCTCGGGGGGCACGAACCCCGGCAAGCCCAGCTGACCAGAAACCAGTCGGCGCCCCACGGCTGCACCTCCACCTGCTTTCCTCCACGCCTCTCTTAGCCAGAATGGCCGGTGGAGGGAGCATCCCCCGTTAGCTGGGGATCCCGACAGCAGTAGCCACTTTAATTCTGCTGAGGGCCCCCTGTGAGCCTCCTCAGGACTTTTGGCGGGCTGCTGGACCCACTGAGCAGGGACACCGGCTCCAGACCGCCCCCACGGAGGCCGAGGGGTGGGAGACTGAGACCACTCCAGGGGGAGGGAAAGGAGAGGCCTCTCGTCTAGAGGAAGGGGAGCCTGCCCTCCCCCTGCACCACTGTGCCACGTTTGACTGAAATTTAATTAGAGTGCAATGTAAGCAAGAACAAGCAAAGACTCCTAATTGAAAATTGCATTTCCAGCTCCTTCACGGCTCACAGCCCCGATGCTATTAGAGCATCTGTAAACACGCCAGCGCCCTGCAGAGAGGGCTCCCCTGTGCCTGCCCCAGTGCGTGTGCACCTGGGCTGCAGGGCCAGTCAGGCAAGCCTGGAGGGGACATTACTGTCAAGGGAAAAGCTTGAAGGCAACTCTCCCAGCTCCTCCGAGGTCACGCTGCCTCTCCATCACAGCAGGCAAATCGGATCCCAGCAGAGGAGGAAATGCACACATGGGGAGCCCTCCCCACACATCCCCTAAATGGATCCTCTCAGATGGTTTCTGCTTCTCAATATCCATTTCATAGGTGAGAAAAGTGAGGCACAGAAGCTAGACAGCCCGTCTGCCTCGGTCACCCAGCTAGTCAGTAGAGGAGCTGGGCTTGAAACATGGGAAGAACTACCTTCGCCGCAGCTGTGATCTTCACTCCCAAATGCCCCCCATGCTGCGTCCTCCATAGGACACAGTCCTTGGGGCAGGGTGAGGGGAGGACACCACCTCCAATAAGACAGCTCCCCATCCATGGCAGATGGATCCTTCAGACACCAGACCCAAACGGGGCTCGACAAGGCTCTCTCCCTGGAATATGAATGTTGAAAGTTCAAATCCAGAGGCAGGAATCATTGCTGGAAGTGCCCTGGGTTCCACCACCTCCAGCTGCCAAAAGAGGATTTGGCCCTTCATTCCCAACTTTGCTTCTAGAGAATTCTCCCCCATCACTGGGACTGCCCTGGTGGCACAGTGGTTTACAATCCACCTGCCAATGTAGGGGACACAGGTTCGATCCCTGGTCCGGGAAGATCCCACATGCCTCGGTGCAACTAAGTCTGTGCACCACAACTACTGAGCCTGTGCTCTAGAGCCCACGAGCCACAACTGCTGAGCCCACGTGCTACAACTACTGAAGCCCGCAAGCCTAGAACAGAGCACAAGCACTAAATTGCTTGTAAGGATGGCCTGGAAGAGAATATTAACACTTGATCAAAAACTGTTTCATTTTTAGCTACACCACCCATCCCAGACCCTCTGCGTTTAGGCACGGCCATGTGACTGTGTTCTAGCCAATGGAACGTGAGCAGGAATATGAGTCGCTTCCACCTGAGTGTGCCCACCCACACCCTCCTTCCCCTCCTTGGGCTACATGCAGACAATCACAAGGTCCTAAGTTCTAAGCCACTGTGTGGAGGACATCTCTTGCCAACCAAGAACACCTGCTGCAGACAATTACATAAATGAGGAAGAAACTTCTACTGTATTGGAGCCATCATACATTCTGTGGTCCATTTGTTAGAGCAGCTAGTCCTACCCACCTACTACAGATGGGGGGCAGTGATGCTGGAGGAGGTCATGGTGTTTGTAGTGGTGATGACTGTGGGCGTGACCAGCGGTCATAGGGCCGCAGTAACAGTGGGGATGGCAGGGATGGAGACAGGGATGGAGACAGTGACAATCTTAATGATGACGATGATGTGGCTGGTATTGCCCATGACTGTGATACTGACGACAGCAATAATCATATAATGGGCTGCTGATAAAGACCACCTGTCACCACTGAATTGGCAACCAGGACCCAAAGCCGAAGAAAAAGGGTCCCTAAGTTCTCCCTGTTTAAACAGGGCCACCCATATGTGGGCAGCAGGCACTCACTCAGAGGTAAGTAAGAGTTGGCAGTCCCCTTCCCCATCCCCCCACTTCTACGTAAGCAAAGAACTGGGGACGAGGACAAGGGAGAGCCACGTTGCTGAGGATACAGTGTCTGTGGAGACAGGTTACTGCCTCCCAAGCCTTTCCCATCCCTAAGCCCAGATGGGGAGGGGGCGGGGATCCCTGAGGTGGCCTGCAACGAGTAAGGACCTACAGCTCCGTGTCCCACTGAATATCAGCCTGCCGACCTGGCCCGCGTGGAATACATGTGTCTGGGTCCTACCTGGGTCGGGTGAGCGGAGTTGATCCTACACAGGTGCGCTCCACACAGGGGCAGGAGGATACCCTGCTCATGATGGGGGGTGGGGGGCACAGGAGTCAATCCTCAACCAGACCTGCCCTGCCTGTGTCACTTCCCTCACATTCCACTGGGCCGGACCTGGTCACAGGCCACACCCACTACCAGGGAGGTTGGAGTGTCATCCTTACCTGGGTGGCCACATGACCAGTGAGAAATTCCATTACTACGTAAAGATAGTAAAGATGGATATTCGGGAAGAGCTGGCGGCCTCTGCTGCACAGTGGCGGCTCCACTGGCCAAAGCGATCTTTTAAAAAATATCAATATAAATTGGATCTTGTCACCCGCCCCCAACTTAAAATATTCCTATTCTCTTAGGATAAACTCTAATTCCCCAGAAAGGCCTGTCAGATCTGGTACTCGCCCTCACTCAAACCTCATCTGGTACCTCACTTCCCCTTGCATGTGATTCTCTGCCCACATTGACCGGAGTCTGTGAGATTCCTATGACATCCAAGTCCCTTGCCGTGTTCTCTCCGCTCTCCTCTAAGTTCTGCTCAGGGCTGGCTCTTCCCCATCTTTCAGGTCCAGATTAAGTGGAAGCTCCTCAGACAGGCCCTCCCTAGCCACCAGGTAGGTATAAGCTAGACCCCCAGCCAACCACCAAATTCCTCTCTACTGTGTCACTTTCTGTATTTCTTTCAGGGGTCTTATCACCACTTATGACACCTTGCTTATTTTTTTCTCTTCTTATTTACTCACTTTTCCCCACTGAAATGTTAGCTTCCTGAGGGCAGGAACCCTATCTAGTATATTCACTGTAGCATTCCCTGTGTAAAGACTCTATAAATATTTGTTAAATAACACTTAGATTCTAAGACCTCCTCTTTCCAAGAGTAACTATTGATCCATATTCCCCATCATGCCTGAAGATTGTTAAGTAGGTAATTTGGCCCCAAGAAGACCCCTGAATCACCTACCCAACCAGCCACTTGGTAGAGAATGTCTACTTCTAGCTTTTACCCAGTGAAGGGACCACACAGAGCAAAAGAGAGAAAAATTGCACATGGTTCTTGATATTAAGGCCTGGAAATTACATCACAAATAATCCATGGCTCAATTAATTGTCAGTCTCTTCCCCTGGGTAAGAATGTAAGGGGACAAAGGAAGTGGGTCCACCGTGAGGAGAAGCAGGAGCATCACTCCCTAAGGTTAGTTGTTTGGGTAGATTAGTGAACATGAAACTAAAGACCTAAAGTGAAGTAAGGGAGACACCCTTCAGCCGCAGAAAACAATCAGCCGTGGTTGTCAGAAGACTGAGCTGCTGGCCTTAGCCCCACCTTCACCCACTGCACGAACTGGATAAATTGTGCCACCTCTCTGGGCAGTAGTCTGTCCACCTGTTTAATAAGAGGGTTGGACCAAGTCATGTCCAAGGTCCCTTACAGTTCTGTTGGTCCATAAGGAGGAAGGGCTTCCTTCATTTGTTTTAGAGCCCACCAAGCTACTGCACTGAATGGGTTCCCCTCCAAGCACATCCTTTCTCCATGACTACGTGGCTCCTTTTCAAATCAAACTTGTTTAGTGCGTCTCTGTGTCATCAAATATTGGCAAAGAAGGCTGGAGAGGGTCCCGTTGCTGGTCTAGCAAGCCGGCATCTGTGAAGCAGCCAAGAGTGGCTTCTTGTGTTCTTTGGATCCTTTTCCACAGGAAAGCAAACACACTGAGGCTCTGCTCCCTGAGCCACAGGCCCACAAGGGAGAGAGGAATTGCTTGCTCAATAGCCAAGAAATTCCTAACATGTTTGGAGACCTCTGACATTAAGATCCCTTACAAATGCCAAGTTAACATGTGTAACATCCTTTCTGAGTCAAAAGAAAACAAAACTCCAAACTATTTACAGAGCTTCCCTGTAAAGACCAACCAACAGAACGAAAAGAGATTCCAGCAAGAGTTGGGAACAAAAAGGAAAACAGAAAAAACAATAACTAAATATGGAGTATCTATTTTAAATCTATCCTTACACTAGATGCTGTGAGTGATGATATCCAGGATGGAGTGACAGCTTTAAGGTAATATCTTTACATTTCCTAGCTTTTAGGAAATAGGAAGATGATGCAGAGTGGGAGGAGCCCTGAGGGGATGACGTGGAAGTAATTCTCTTTTAGAAATTAGTTATAAAAAAAAACAAAAAAAATCTATAATAACACAACAGGCACAAGAAGAAGTAGAAAATCTGAATAATTCTGTAATGATTAAAGAAACTAAAACTGTAAGCTAAACAAAAACATATCCACAAACAAAACTCCAGGCCAAGGCGGCTGCCCAAGAAAACTGTAACAAACACTTAAAGAAATAAAGTCTTTATCGCATACGCTCTTCCATAGGTATAAGAAGAAACATTGCCCTAGTCATTTACTATACCAGCAACACCTAGTTCTAATATCTAACAAGGAGAATGAGAGAAAAGAAAAATACTGGACAAACTCATTCCTAAACAGAGCCTGTGCTCCGCAACGGGAGAGGCCACAGCAGTGAGAGGCCCGCGTACCGCAAAAAAAAAAAAAAAAAAAAAATGAGCAAAATAAATCTAGTGATATATAAAAAAGATAATATATCATGAAATACAAGACTAGTTTAACATTAAAAAAATCAAATGATGTAATTCACCACATTAACAGAATAAAGAGGAAAAAACATGTGATTACTTCAAGAGATATCGAAAAAGAGGCATGAGATAAATTTCAGGACATGTTTAGTATAATAGAACTCTCAGCAAACTGAAAATGAAAGGGAACTTCTTAAATCTGATAAAGAATGCAACTAACATCACTCTTAATGGTGACAGAATGAACATTCTTCACCCCCAGAGTTAGGAAAAACATAAGGGTGGCCACTTCCACCCCTTCTATCCAACCTTGTGCTGGCAGCCCTAGACAGGCAAAGAAAAAAAAGTAAAAGGCATAAAGAATGGAAAGTAGAAAAACAGAACTCTCTTTATACACAAATGGCACAATATATGTGTTGACAATACCAAAAGAATCTAATAATTGAATTTTTCAGGAATGCAAGACTTTAGGTCAATATAAAAAAATTAATTGTATTGCTGTACACTAGCAATGGACACTTAGAAATGAAATTTAAGAGATAATACTATTTTACATGAAAAGATTCTCAACATCACTAGTCTTAGGGAAATGCAAATTAAAACAACAATGAGAAGTCTTTGCTGCAAGATGGCAGAATAGGAAGACCCTGATCTCACCTCCCCTCATGGGCACGCCATGATTACAACTATTGATGGGAAAGACAGGAATCTGGCAGAAAAGATCTTCTACAGCTAAAGTTATAAAGAAGGAGTCATAATGAGAAGGGTAGGAGGGGCAGAGTCACAGTACAGTCAAGACCCATACTCTCAGGGGAAGACCTACAAATGGAAGAATAACTACAATTGCAGAGGTTCTCCCCAAGGAGCAAGGATCTTAGCCTCACATTGAGCTCCCCAGCCCAGGGGTGCTGTACTGGGAAGATGAGCACCCAGAACATTTAGTTTTGAAGGCCAGTGGGCCTTACTTTTGAAAGACCTAGAGGGCTGTGGGAAATAGAGACTCCACTCTTAAAGGATGCACACAAAATCTCACACACTCCAGGACACAAGGCAAAAGCAGTAATTTGAAAGGAGCCTGAGTCAGACCCACCTGCTGATCTTGGAGAGTCTCCTGAAGAGGCAGGAGGCAACTGCAGCTCACCCTGGGGACATAGACACTGGCAGCAGACATTTTGGGAACTTGTCCTACCACGTGGACATTGGTGCTGTCAAGTGCCATTGTGGAATCCTCCCTCCAGCCCATTAGCACCAAGAACTGGCCCCACCCACAGCCTGTTGGTGCCAGTGCTGGGACACCTCAGGCCAAGCAACTACTAGGAGGGGACACAGCTCCCCCCACCAACAGGAGGCTGCCTAAAAACCGTCTGAGCCCAAAGCCATCCTGTGACACAGGCCTATCCACCAGAGAGCACAGGACCCAGCCTCACACACCAGTGCACAGGAATTAGCCCTGAGACCCCCAGGCCCCTGAAGCCAGAGATCCTGGGACCCAGATCTGCCCTCCAGTGGACAGCCATGAGCTGCAGGACCTCCTGGGCCCTGGCTTCATCCACCAGTGAGCTGGCTCTAGCCTAAGGACCAGCCTCACCCACCAGTGGGCAGGCACCAGTCCAGAGACCCACTGGGCCTCAGCTCCACCCACCAGGAGGCCAACTCCAGCTGTGAGACACCTTGTGCCTCTCAGCCAGCTGCCCCAGGATCTTGTCTGACCCACCAGCAGGCTGACAAACTTCAGGATAGCCAGCTGTGTCAGGAACCAAACCTGCCCACCAGTGGGACAGTACCAGCTCCAGGACTCCCAGGGTCCTGTAGCCAGAGATTCTACGACCTGGCTTCACCCACCAGTGAGCCAGCATTAGCTCCAGGACTCCCTAGACCTTGGCCCAACTGACCAGTGGTCCAATCTCAGCTCTGGGACACTTCAGCCCTGCATTCAGTGACCCTAGGACCTGGCTCTGCCTGTCAGTGGGCAGGCACTAGCTCCAGGATCTGGCTTTACACTGATGGTCAAGCACTAGCCCTGGGATGACCTGGACCACAACACCACCCACCAGCAAGCCAACATGGTCTCTGAGATACCTTAGACTCTTCAGCCAGCCACCCAGGGATCCAGCCCCATTCACCAATGGACCAGCACCAGCTTTGGGACACGCCAGAACCCACAGCCAGCCATGTCAGGAGCCAGCCCTACCCACCAGCAGGCTGACAGTATAACTGGGAACCCAGCTCCACAATCACCCACCCAAGAACACAACTGTGAACACCAGTGGGCCAGCACTAGCCCTGGAACATCCACAGTTCCACAGACAGCCACCTCGTGACTCAGCCCCATCAACCAGTGGCCAGCAGCCTCCACACAAAGCAGGGCATGGTAAGCAACTGGACCAGGAGCCAGCCACAACTACCAGACCACCCTCAGTAGTCAGCCCATCACAGCAGAAGGATCCTTGTAGCCCACATAGGGGGCATCCCTAGAGCATATAGCTCTAATGACCAGAGGGGAGTGTGCTGTTGGGGTGCACAGGATGTCTCTTACAAAAGGCCACTTCTCTAAGGTCAGGAAATGTAACCACCCTACTAGATACATAGGAATAAAAACATCGAATTAGACAAAATGAGGTGACAGAGGAACATGTTCTAAACAGAAGAACAAGATAAAATCCCAGAAAAAGAACTAACTGAAGTGGAGATTAACAATCTATCTGAGAAAGAGTTCAAAGTAATGATCATAGGGCTTCCCTGGTGGCGCAGTGGTTGAGAGTCCACCTGCCGATGCAGGGGACATGGGTTCGTGCCCTGGTCTGGGAGGATCTCACATGCCACGGAGCGGCTGGGCCCTTGAGCCATGGCCGCTGAGCCTGTGCGTCCGGAGCCTGTGCTCTGCAATGGGAGAGGCCACAACAGTGAGAGGCCCGCATAATGCAAAAAAAAAAAAAAAAGTAATGATCATAAAGATGATCAAAGAACTTGGGAAAAGAATATATGAACAGATTGAGATGTTAGCAGTTTTTAACAAAGAGTTAGAAAATATAAAGAAGAACCAGAGATGAATAATACAGTAACTGAAATGAAAAACACACTAGAAAGAATTAATAGTAGATTAAATGGTACAGAGGAACAAATTAGCAAGCTGGAAGACAGAGTAGTGGAAATCACTGCACCTGAACAGAAAAGAATAACAAGAATAAAAAGAAATGAGGACAGTTTAAGAGACCTCTGGGACAACATCAAGTGTACAAACATTCACATTATAGGAGTCCCAGAAGGAGAAGAGAGAGAGAAAGGAAAAGAAAATATCTTTGAAGATATAATAGCTGAAAAGTTCCCTAACCTGGGAAAGGAAATAGAAATCCAGGCCCAGAAAGCACAGAGAGCCCCAAACAGGATCAACCCAAAGAAGACCACACCAAGACACATTGTCATTAAAATGGCAAAAATTAAAGATAAAGAGAGAATATTAAAAGCAGCAAGGGGAAAGCAACAAGGTATATATATACAAGGGAACTCCCATAAGTCTATCAGCTGACTTTTCAGCAAAATAACTCTATAGGCCAGAAGGGAGTGACATGATATATTTAAAATGATGAAAGAGGGAAACCTATAACCAAGAGTACTCTACCCAGCAAGGCTTTTGAGAAATCAAAAGTTTTACAGACAAACAAAATCTAAAAAGAGTTCAGCACCACCAAACCATCTTTACAAGAAATGTTAAAGGAACTTCTCTAAGCAAAAAAGAAAAGGCCACAACTAGAAACATGAAAATTATGAAAAGAAAAATCTCATTGGTAAAGGCAAATATACAGTAAATCTAGTAAATTAACTCCATATAAAGCTAGTAGAAAAGTTAAAAGACAAAAGTACTAAAATCATCTATATCCACAATAAGAAGTTATGGGATACATAAAACAAAAAGATTCAAAATATGACATCAAAAACAGTAAATGTGGGGAGAGGAGTAAAAATACCAGGTTGTTAAAATACATTTGAAATTAAGAGATCAGCAACCTAAAATAAATACATATAGATTGCTGTATATAAACCTCATGGTAGCCACAAACCAAAAATCTATAATAGATACATACCAAAAAAAAAGAGAAAGGGATCCAAATATAACACTAAAGATAGTCATGAAATCACAAGGGAAGAGAACAAAAGAAGAAGAAAGGAGCAAGAAAAACTACAAAAACACCCAAAGACAAGTAACAAAATGGCAATACAAACATACTTGTCAATAACTACTTTAAATGTAAATGAAATAAGTGCTCCAATCAAAAGACATAGAGTGTCTGGATGGATACGAAAACAAAACCTGAATAGATGCTGCCTACAGGAAACTCACTTCAGATCTAAAGACACACACACACACTGAAAGTGAGGGAATGGAAAAAGGTATTCCATGCAAATGGAAATCAAAAGAAAACCAAAATAGCAATATTTATATCAGACAAGATATACTTTAAAACAAAGATGTAACAGACAAAGAAGGACAATACATGATGATACAGGAACTAATCCAAGAAGAAGATATAACAATTGTAAATATATATGCACCCAACATAAAAACATTTGAATACATAAAGCAACTATTAACAGACATAAAGGAGGAAATTGAGAGTAACACAATAATAGAAGGGGACTTTAAAACCCTACTTATATCAATGGACATATCATCCAGAAAGAAAATCAATAAGGAAACACTGGCCTTAAACTACACATTATACTAAATGGACTTAATAGATATGTACAGAATATTTCATCCAAAAGCAGCAGAATACACATTCTTTTCAAGTGCACATGGAACATTATCCAGGATAAATCACATGCTAGTCCACAAAACAAGTCTGGAAATGGCAGCCCAAACAAGTCTCAGTAAGTTTAAAAATACTTAAATTGTATCAAGCATGTTTTCTTATTACAACGATATGAAACTAGAAATCAACTAAGAAAAAAACTGCAAAAACCACAAACAAGTGGAGGCTAAAAAACATGCTTCTAAACAACCAATGGATCACTGAAGAAGTCAAAGAAGAAATCAAAAAATATCTGGAGACAAATGAAAACAAAAATATAGCAATAAAAAATTTATGGGACACAGCAAAAGCAGTTCTAAGAGAGAATTTTATAGTGATGCAAGCCTACCTCAGGAAACAAGAAAAATCTCAAATCAACAACCTAACCTTACCTAAAGGAGCTAGAAAAAAAAGAGCAAACAAAACTCAAAGTCAGAGAAGGAAAACAATTCATGAAAATCAGAGCAGAAGTAAATGAAATAGATACTAAAAAACAATAGAAAAGATTAATGAAACTAAGAGCTGGTTCTATGAAAAAATAAACACAATTGATAAACTTTTAGCCAGACTCATCAAGAAAAAAAGAGAGAGGGCCCAAATCAATAAAATCAGAAATAAAAAGGGAGAAATTAAAACCAATGCCACAGAAATACAATGGATCATAAGAAATTATTATGAACAATTATATGTCAATAAAATGAGAAACCTAGAATAGACAAATCCCTAGAACGGTACAATTTCCCACAGCTTAACCAGGAAGAAATAGAAAATATGAACAGATCAATTACCAGTGATGAAATTGAAACAGTAATTTTAAAACTCCCAAAAAACAAAAGTCTAAGACCAGATGGCTTCACAGGTGAATTTTATCAAATATTTAGAGAAGAATCAATACCCATCCTTCTCAAACTATTCCAAAAAATTACAGAGGAAGGAATGCTTCCAAACTCATTCTACCAGGCCAGCATCACCCTGATACCAAAACTAGACAAAGATATAACCAAAACAAAGAAAAAGAAAATTATAGGTGAATAACATTGATAGACATAGCTGCAAAAATCCTCAATGAAATATTAGCAAACTGAATTCAACAATACATTAAAAGGATCATACACCATTATCAAGTGGAATTTATCCCACTTGGATAAGGATGCAAGGATAGTTCAATACCCACAAATCAATCAAAGTGATACACTACATTAACAAACTGAAGAATAAAAATTATATAATCATCTAAATAGATGCAAAAAAAAGCTTCTGACAAAATTCAATTTATCCATTTATGATAAAAACTCTCAACAAAGTGGGTATAGAGGGAATATACCTCAACATATAAAGGTCATATATGCTAAGCCCACAGCTAACATCATACTCAACAGTGAAAATTTGAAAGCATTTCCTCTAAGATCAGGAACAAGACAAGGATGCTCAGTCTCACCACTTTTATTCAACATAGTATTGAAAGTCCTAGCCAAAGCAATCAGACAAGAAAAAGAAATTAAAGGAATCCAGTTTGGAAAGGAAGAAATAAAATTGTAATTCCTGGCAGAGGACATGAGACTATACATTAGAAAATCCTCAAAATGCCACCAATAAACAACTAGAGCTCATCAGTGTATTTGGTAAAGGTGCAGAATACAAAATTAATATACAGAAATCTGTTGCATTTTTATACACTAAAAATTAACTATTAGAAAGGGAAAGTAAGAGAACATTTACAACTGCATCACAAGGAATAAAATACCCAGGAATAAATATAATCAAGGAGGTAAGGGACTTCCCTGGCAGTTCAGTGGCTAAGACTTCGTCTTCCAATGCAAGGGGTGAGGTTCAATCCCTGGTCAGGGAGCTAAGATCCCACTTGCCTCGCATCCAAAAAACCAAAACATAAAACAGAAGCAATATTGTAACAAATTAAATAAAGACTTTAAAAATGGTCCACATCAAAAAAATCTTTAAGATGTAAAATACCTGTACTCAGAAATCTGTGAGACACTGATGAAAGAAATTGAAGATGACACAAACAGATGGAAAGATATGTCACGTTCATGGATTGAAAGAATTAATATTGTTAAAATGACCACGTGACCCAAGGCAATCTACAGATTCAATGCAATCCCTATCAAAATACCAATGGCATTCTTCACAGAACTAGAAGAAATAATTCTAAAATTATTTGTATGTAAATATAAAAGGCCCCAAATAGCCAAAACAGCCTTGAGGAAAAATAGAACAAAGCTGGAGTTATCACACTCCCTGATTTTAAACTATACTATAAAGCTACCATCCTTAAAACAGTATGATACCAGCACAAAAATAGACATGTAGATCAATGGAACAGAACAGAGAGTCCAGAAATAAACCCACACTTACATAGGCAAATAATCTATCACAAAGGAGGCAAGAATATACAATGGGAAAAAAGAACACCTCTTCAATAAATGGTGTTGGGAAAACTTGACAGCTACTTGCAAATGAATCAAACTGGACTATTCTCTCACACCGTGCACAAAAATAATTTCAAAATGGATTAAAAACTTAAATGTAAGACCTGAAACCATAAAGTTCTATTGAAAAAATAAAACAGGCAGTACTTTCTTCAACATCGGTCTTAGTCATATTTTTTGGAGAAGTCTCCCCAGGCAAGGGGAACAAAAGCAAAAATGAACAAATAGGACTAGATCAAACTGAAAAGCTTTTGCACAACAAATAAAGCTCTAAAAATGAAAAGGCTGCCTACTGAATGGGAGAAGATATTTGCAAACAATATATCTAACAAGGGGTTAATATCCAAAATAGACAACTCATGATAAAAACAAACAAACAAACAATCCAATTAAAAAGGAGCAAAGGATCTGAATAGACATTTTTCTAAAGAAGACATGTAGCTGGCCAACAGGCCCATGAAAATATGCTCAACGTCACTAATCATCAGGAAAATGTAAATCAAGACCGCAACAAGATATCACCTCACACCTGTCAGGATGGCTATCATCAAAAAGACAAGTATTAGCAAGGATGTGGAGAAAAGAGAACCTGTGTGCACTGTTGGAGGGAATGTAAATTGGTGCAATCACTGTGGAAAACATTATGGAGTTTTCTCAAAAAATTAAAAATAGAACTACCATATGATCCTGCAATTCCACTTCTGGTTATTTAGGCACAGAAAACAAAAACATTAATTAGAAAAGATATATGTACCCTGTTGTTCATTGCAGCATTATTTACAATAACAAAGATTTTGGGAAACAACCCAAGTGCCCATCAACAGATGAAGGAAAAATATGATGGAATATATATTATATTCCATATACATATATGGAGTAGAATATTACTCAGCCATAAAAAAGAATGAAATCCTGCCATTTGCAACAACATGGATGGACCTAAAGGGTATTATGGTAAATGAAATAGGTCAGACAGAGAAAGAAAAATACTGTGTGATGTCACTTATATGTAGAATCTAAAAAGCAAGCAAACCAAATGAACAAACAACAAAACAGCAACACAGCTATAAGTACAAAGAACAAATAGGTCATTTGCAAAGGATGAGAAAGTGGAGGGAGGAAAGAAATAGGTGAGGGAGATTAAGAGGTACAACTTCCAGGTGCAAAATGAATGAGTCATGGGTATGAAGTGTACAGGGCGGGGAATATAGTCAATAACTAAGTAATATCTTTAGGGTGGGATTACATATTATAACTAGACTTACCATGGTGATAATTTTGTAATGTATAAAAAAATCACTATATTGTGTAACAGGAACTAACATAGTGTTATAGGTCAATTATACTTCAAAAACAAACATACAAACTCATAGAAGAAAAGATCAGATTTGCAGTTACCAGAGGAAGGCTTGGTGGGGGGAGGGGGAATTGGATGAAGGCAGTCAAAAGTTATGAACTTCCAGTTATAAGATAAATAAGTACTAGGGATGCGATGTACAATGTGATAAACATAATTAACACAGCTGTGTGCTATATATGAAAGCTGTTAAGAGAGTAAGTAAACTCTAAGAGTTCTCATCACAAGAAAAAAAACTTTTTTTCTATTTAATTTTGTATCTACATGAGATGATGGCTGTTCACTAAACTTCTTGTGATAATCATTTCATAGAGTATGTAAGTCACATCATTAGGCTATACACCTTAAACTTATACAGCGCTGTATGTCAATTATATCTCAAAAAAGCTAGAAGAAAAAATTAATTTTTAAAAATAAGTAATAAAAAAATGAAATATCATGATATTTGCAACCTACTTTTAAATAATTCTTGTGAGTGTGTGTATGTGTGTGCAAGGCAAATACTAAGATCATCTATTATTTCTGTTACCAGAAAAAATATAATAAAGCTATTTCCATTTTGGAAAAAAATGGGAAAGAAGTTCAGTTTTCTTATAAAAGTACAGTATAAACACTTTATTTTGGAACAACTTTTAATCAGGGCATAAAGGGAAAGGTTGATATATATGACTGTATTAAAAGTAAGAACTTCTTCCATCAAAAGATGAAATAAAGAGAGAGAAAGGATAAGCCACACAATGGCAGAAGATAGTCATGAGCATTCACTTTACAGTAATTCATTAGGCTGCATATTTATATCTTTTATGTACTTCTCTGTATGTTTTTGTATCCAAAGTAGACATTGGATTATAGAGGACCAAGTGCATTAGACTCAGCCAGTAGTGGCTCCAAGGAAGATTTTATTGTACTTGTTCAATGGCTCATTTAGCTGCAAAGAGGGGTAGCATTGTTGCCTGTGGAAGTGTTAAAAACAAACAGACAAACAATAAAACTAACAAGGAATCTTCTCCAAAGTGCCAGGGAAGAAGAACCTGAGGCAGGGAAGAAGTGGGGGACCCCGCCTAGAAAATATGAAACATCATGAAGCCAATTAATGTTCCCTGATTGGCATGAAAATTAATTTGCCTAGAATTATTCATGCTGGAGGGTTCTAATTATTCACCTCCATCAAGATGCAAATTGAGTTTTGCACAAAGAGAACAAGAGGGGGGCCAGAGGGAAATGGTGGTGTGTAGTAGGCAGGCCTGGACTGAAGGAGAGGCTGAGACCCAGGTGTTGCGGAAACCACAGGAATTCTGAGCTACAGCTTTGGTAGGGGAGCCGCGGGGCCAGCTTGCCTTCTACCTTTAGTCATTCGCCTCTGGGAAGAGACACTGAGATCCAGGAGAAGCACACCTGAAGGGCCCATCCTCCTGATGCTGGAAACAGCAGAGAGATGCCTGGTGCTGGGGAGACCCCAGAGGTGCTCTCTCAGCTGGCACTAGTGCTGGTGGCAGTTACATAACAAAATAAAAGGGATGTGCTCTGAATGTATCCTTGCCTGTGATGGGTGTTCAATAAATGTTTAATGACTCACTACTGCATTATTAATCTTTTGACACACCACTAAAATAATGTCACTGTCTGTATGAATAATAAAATTCATTAATTATGCAAGAAATATTTGTTACACAGCCACTCAGGGCAAAGTCCACAGGCTTGGTGCAAGAGATGGGAGGGGAAAAGTCAGCACTTACACCCTCAGGGAGCTCACAGTCTAGTGCTGAGACTACAACAGACCATCAGAGTGGCTAGGGATGTTTTTAGGGAGGAAAGATGTGTGAGACTTCTACCAATAAAAAACACAAAACATCACTGGGAAAAGATGAAGAAGACCTAAATATATGGAAATGCAAAGGACCCAGATTAATCAGCACATTCTTTTTTTTTTTCAGTGAATTGATTTGCTCTGCTGGCTATCAAAACATTATAAAAAGATAGTACAGTAGTCAGGGTTCTCCAAACAGAGCCAACAGGATGTGTATATGTAGAGAGAGATTTACTTTAAGGAATTGGCTCAAGTGATTAAGGAGGCTTGGCAAATCTAAAATCTGCAGAATAGACCAGCAGACTGGAAACCCAGGGGACAGGTGCAGTTGAATCCAGAGACAGCCTGCCGGCTGAATTCCTTCTTGCTCGGAGAAGACCAGTCTTTGTTCTATTAAGGTCTTCAACTGATTGGATGAGAACCACCCAATGGGGGAGGGCAATCTGCTTTACCCAAATCTGTCCACCAATTTAAAAGTTAATCTCATCCAAAAAACACCTTCATAGAAACATCCAGAATAATGTGAGCAAATATCTGGGCACTGTGGCACAGCTGAGTTGACACATAAAAGTAACCATCACAGACAGCAGTTAAGAAAGCACGGTATAGGCACAAGGATAGACAAATAAGCCAATGGAAAGATTTAGAAAGAAATTCCAGAAACAAAGTCATAAATATAAAGACATGTGATTTATGGGGCTTCCCTGGTGGCGCAGTGGTTGAGACTCCGCCTGCCGTTGCAGGGGATGCGGGTTCATGCCCCGGTCCGGGAAGATCCCATACGCCGCAGAGCGCCTGGGCCAGTGAGCCATGGCCGCTGAGCCTGTGCTCTGCAACGGGAGAGGCCACAACAGTGAGAGGCCCACGTACCACAAAAAAAAAAACCGTGATTTATGATAAATGTGATACTGCCAAGTGCTGGCGAAAGGCCAGCTTTGTTTCAAATGGTACTAGGACAATGGGATATCATATAAAAAAAATAAATTTGGATCTTTAACTCACCCCATTCCCAAAAATCAATATTGGCCGATCATAAACCTTAAAGTGAAAAGCAAAACAGCAAATATTTAAGACGATCTAAGAATGTCTTCCATAACTTCAAGGTAGAGAAAGATCTCTTAAATAGGACACAGTAGGCACTAGACATAGGAGAAAAGGACTCATGAATTTAGCCACGTTAAAATTAAGAAATTTTGTTTACAAAAAGACACTATTAAGAGTGTGAAAAGCAAGCCATTGAGTGGAAGAAGATGATAAATGACAAAAATCCTGTTACCAGGATATGTAAAGAGTTGCCCCGAGTCAATAAGAAAAAGGCAAAGAACCAAGCAGAAAAATGGGCAGAACACCTGAACAGGTACCACGTGAAAAATAATATCCCACTGGTCAATAAATATATGAATATGGACTCACACTCACTGGTAATCAGGGAAATGAAAATTAAGATCACAATGAATCATACTACACACCTACCTGATTGGCAAAAATTTTTAATTCTGAAAATACCAAACATTGGTTAGGAGCAACAAGGCCTTGTACACATTGCAGTGGGAGTGTAAAATGGTACAGCCACACTGGAAAAGTGTTTCCAATATCCAGTAAATCTGACATGTTTACCCCTAGATATATACCCTACAGAAATACTTTCTCATGTACCTTTTGGAAAATGTCAAGATAGCTAAAGTGGCAACAACTCAAATGTCCATCCATGGTAGAAATGATAAACAAACAAGTATATTCATGCAAAGGAATACTATACAGCAATGAAAATGAATGAAACAGACAGATATACAACATGCATTAATCTTCGAAACATTATATTAAGAAAAAAGAAATCAGATGCAGCAGAATACCACAGTGTAATTCCATTATGTAAAGTGTAAAAAAATAGCAATATTAAATTATATGTTTAGGGATACATAACAAACAAAAAACACTATAAAAATAGTACCATAGAAGTCGAGATTTTGGTTACTGCTAAGGGGAGGGAAAGAGTATGATTGGGAGGGTCATGCAGAGGCTGCTAAAGTGCTGGCAGTACTCTATTTCCTCACTTGGTGCAACTACACAAGTGTTTGCCACAATTTGTTAAGCTAATGTGCTTGTGTTTTACATATATTTCTGTATGTTTGCTACAATTAACAATAAAAATGTAAACATTTAGCACAGGGAACTATATTCAATATCTTGCAATAATCTATAATGGAAAAGAATCTGAAAAGGGGGACTTCCCTGGTGGTCCAGCGGTAAAGAATCCACCTTACAATGCAGGGGACGCGGGTTCGATCCCTGGCCAGGGAACTAAGATCCCACACAGCACGGGGCAACTAAGCCCACGCACCACAGCTACTGAGCTCGCGCGCCTAAACTAAAGCCCATGTGCCGCAAACTACAGAGCCCATGCGCCCTGGAGTCTGCATGCCACAACTAGAGAAGAGAAAACCGCATAACCCGCCTGCCACAACTAGAGAGAAGCCTATGTGCCACAACAAAGAGCCCATGTGCCGCAACGAAAGATCCCACATGCCTCAATGAAGATTCCATTTTCCGCAACTAAGACCCAATGCAGCCAAAAATAAATTAAATAAATAAATAAATAATAAATCTTTAAGAAAAAAGAACCTGAAAAGGAATGTATATTAATATATAAAACAAATTACTTTGCTGTAGGCCTAAAACTAGCACAGCATTGTAAATTAATTATACTTCAGTTAAAAAATGGTTTTAAAAAATCCAAACATTTAAACTTTTTCATTTGTGCCATTAAAAACAAAACACTCAGTGGGTAGGTTATATAGCATATTATACACAAATAAAGAGAGAAATGTGATGAAATAAAATTTATATTTTTAAGGCAGGACAAGAAAATTTAAACATAAAATTCTCTTTCTGTCCCTTTGGGCCTCCTCCCTCCCTCCCTCCCTAATGTGCAGTGTGTGTCTGCATTACAGGTTAACCAGAGCACCTCAAGGATGGGAGTGCCTGTGCTACCAGAAAGATCTTTTTTTTTTTCTTTCTTCTGATGCTAACAATGTAACTTTGTAAAAAAATAGTGTTATTTCCCAAGGCTGTAAGAGGTCATAGTGACTTGCTGCCCGCTTTGTATGTGCTTATCTGGATTTTGTATCCTTGGTGAACTTTATGCAGAATCTCAGTATGTCTATTTGATGTACCACCCTTTGTCTCATAAAGGTATCACTGTGCCTTTGACTTCCAACAGGTGGAACAGTTCTCAGAGCTTCTGAGACTTTGTCTCCCAGGTTATAATCTTCAGTTTAGTTTGAATAAAATACCCTTTTTTTCTTCTTAACTTGATTGTTAATTGAATTTCCATAAGCAATTGGTAAATTGGAAGACAGGTTTGAAGCACAGCCTGAGAAACAAAGAGATGGGAAAATATGAAAGAGAGATTAAGATAGAGATTAGAGTAAAAAGGGCTACTTTACATCTAATCAGGTTTTCAAAATGAGGTAGTAGAGTTTAATAAAGAATATTCAAAAAGATAATGGCTTAGAAATTTCCAGAATTGATGATAGACACACATCCTCAGATTCAGAAATCCAGTATGTCCCGAACAGAATAAATAAAAAGAAATCCAAACCCAGGCATTTCATAGCGAAAGTGCAGGTAGCTAGAAACAAAGAGATCTTAAAATTAGTCAAGAAGGGAAGAGAAATTGGTTACAAACAGCAGTTAGATCAATAGTTAACTTCTCAAGAAGAACAAAGATGGATGGACCCAGAGATTATCATATTAAGTGAAGTAAGGTAGACAGAGAAAGACAAATATCATATGATATCACTTATATGTGGAACCTTAAAAAAAATGATACGAATGAACTTATTTACAAAACAGAAACAGACTCACAGACATAGAAAACAGACATATAGTTACCAAAGGGGATAGCAAGGGGGGCGATAAATTAGGAGTTTGGGATTAACAGATACACACTACTATATATAAAATAGGTAAACAACAGTGAACTACGGTTTAGCACAGGGAACTATACTCAATATCTTGTAATAACCTATAATGGAAAAGAATCTGAAAATATATATATACATATGTATAACTGAATCACTTTGCTGTACACTTGAAACTAACACAAAATTGTAAATTAACTATACTTCAATAAAAAAAAGAAGAAAAAAGAAAATCAGAAGACTGTGGATTGACATCCTCATTATATGAAGAACAAAATAACTGTCAACATAGAATCATATAATTAGTGTATTAGTTTCCTAGAGCTGCTATAACAAATGAACACAAACTGCATGGCTTAAAGTAACAGAAAGTTATTCTTTCACAGTTCTGGAGGTCCAAAGCTGAAGTGTTGACAGGGCCATGCTCTCTCTGAAGGCTCTAAAAACAAATCTTTCCTTGCTTCTTTTTTTTTTCTTTTTTTAACATCTTTATTGGAGTATAATTGCTTTACAATGGTGTGTTAGTTTCTGCTTTATAACAAAGTGAATCAGTTATACATATACATATGTCCCTATATCTCTTCCCTCTTGCGTCTCGCTCCCTCCCACCCTCCCTATCCCACCCCTCTAGGTGGTCACAAAGCACTGAGCTGATCTCCCTGTGCTATGCGGCTGCTTCCCACTAGCTATCTATTTAACGTTTGGTAGTGTATATATGTCCTTCTTTGTAGCTACTGGTGATTGCCAGCAATCGTTGGTGTTCCTTGTCTTGCAGCTGCAACACTCCAATCTCCACTTCCATCATCATCTGGCCCTATTCCCTGTGTCTCAGTGCCAAATTTCCTTCTTCTTAAAAGGATACCCTCATTGGAATAGGAACCATCCTAATCCAGTGTGACAGCATCTTAACTTGATTACATCTGCAAAAATTCTATTTCCCAATAAGGTCACATTCACATGTACAAAGGGTTTGGACTTAAATATATCTTTTTTGGGAGGGGGGACACAATTCAACTCACAGGACCCAATAAAACTATCTTTCAAGACTGAGAGAGAAATTCAGAAGTTTTCAGACCAAAAGCTGAGAAAGTTTGCCCTCACAGAAAGAAATCTAAAGAATATATTTTGGATATAAGGTGGGAGACACTAGAAAGGATACTGAGCAAATAATTTTTTTAAATGTGGATAAATCAAACAATTAACTTACAAAGCCATAACAAGAGTGTCTTATTTGTATCTACCCAAGAGAAAAGAAAATATATGTCCACAAAAAAAAAAGAAAATTTCACAGCAGTATTATTTGTAACAGCAAAAATATGCAAACAACTCAAATGTCCATCGACTGATGAATGGATAAATGAAATGTGGTCTATCCACACAACAGAATATTATATGGCAATGAAAAGGAATGAAGTACTGATACATGCTGCAACATGGATGAACTTTGGAAATATTATGTTTAGTGAAAGAAGGCAGTCACAAAAGACCATATGTTATATGATTCCATTTATATAAAGTGTCCATAATAGGCAAATCTACAGAGACAGGAAGTAGATTAGTGGTTTCCGGGGACTAGGGGAAGGAAAGAGTTATTAGTGACTATTAATGGGTATGGGGTTTCTTTGGAGGATGGTGAAAATGTTGTAAAGTTAGATTATGGTGATGGTTGCACTACTCCATAAATATACGAAAAGTTATAGAATTACACATTTTAAATGAATGAACTTTATGGTATGTAAATTATATCTTGATAAAGCTGTTTTTTAAACATGAGAGGGAAAAAATATTGCAAAATAATGGCATATAGCTGCTCCAGCTTCAGCTATCACACATCTCTTCCCAGGGGCTGGATCGAGCAAAGAAAGGAAAGAGAGCACAGCCTTACTTTTAAAGAGATTTCCTGAAAGGACCACAAAACTTCCTTTTACATCCTGTTACCCGGAACTTACCTGAGCTGTCACACAGTGAGCAAAGAAGGTTGAGAAATGGAGTTTATAACTGGGCATATTATGCCCCCAAATTACTTGGGGCTCAGTTACAAAAGAGGAGTAGAAGGATGTTGGGGAAGATGAGTAGCCAGGCTTCCACGTCTTCTTACCTTTGTCTGATGTGTTCTCATCCCCTTAGCCGTGAAGCTACCCAACAGACAGCGCTGAGAGGGAGCTGTCTCTGATCTGCTCTGCCTCGCGTGCTCATGCTGCCAGAGCGAACTGAATCTGACCTGTGTGAGAAAGCCTGGTCCACTTTCTGCTGAAGCTGCTTCTTATCACCACTTCTGTTTGAACTTTTCAACCTTGCAACGCTGCAACTTGGCCAATTGACATTTGAGGCTGTGGGCAGAGAAGCATCCTCTCAATCCAGCATCTTCACATCTGCTTGCAGACTGGCTGCCTCTAGTTTGAGTTTATCCTTTTTCTAGACATTCCTGAAAGCAGTCATAAAAGCCGCACACACCAAATGCTAAATCGTTCCTACCATTTCAAAACACAGGACTTGCATTCTAAGGCTGTCAGCAGACAGTCTGCCCCAGTGTTCCCACTGCTCCAGAGCAAGGGCATTCGCTCTCCAGCCTGTGATGTCTGTGTGCTCAATGCCAGAAACCAGACTCCCTCCACTTTTAGGTTCTGCTTCTTACAGCACCCCACCTTCAAATTCAGTTAAGAAAAGATCTGGGGACTTCCCTGGTGGTCCGGTGGTAAAGAATCTGCCTTCCAATGCAGGGGACGTGGGTTCGATCCTTGGTCAGGGAACTAAGATCCCACATGCCGTGGGGCAACTAAGCCCACCCAACACAGCTACTGAGCCCACGCGCCTCAGCTAGAGAGCCCACATGCAGCAAACTACAGAGCCCACGCACTCTGGATCCTGTGTGCCACAACTAGAGAGAGCACATGCCACAACTAGAGAGAAGCCCATACACCACAATGAAGAGCCCACACACCGCAACTAACACACGGCACAGCCAAAAAATAAAATAAATAAATAAATAAAATGTTTAAAAAAAAGAATAGATTTGGAAGGTCATTTCATAATAATTCACCATAAGAAAGAACAACTTAACAATGTAGCTTTAACTATACAAAGCAAAAGCTGGCGGAATTATAAGGGAAAATGAACAAAGTCACAATCATAATGAGAGGCATTAACAGGCCTCTACTGGCAAAAAAAAAAAAGTCTAGCCGATGTGGGGATAAAAAGCAAGGACGGAGAATAATTGAACAATATAATAAATGATTTTGATTTAATGGATATACTCATATAAATCCCTTTACCTCAAAATCTGCACATTCATGTTCTTTTCAAAACTTGATCATAGAAGAGACTGATAAAATAGACAAATTCCTGACAAGAAGGATAAAGGGAAAAAAGAGCAGGTCCAGAATAAGCAACATTGGGTTGGTAAGGGGGAAGGAACCTAATAACAAATATGATAGAGATAATATTTAAATCATAAGAGATTACAAAAACTTCATGTCAAGAAATTTGAAATTTAAATATAAATGGGCAATTCTCCAGAAAAATGTAAATTACCAAACTTGGCTCAAGAAGAAAATTAAAAACCTGAATGGGATCCTACAATTTCACTTCTGGGTATATACCCAAAGGAAATGAAAACAGGATATTGAAAATGTGTCTGCACCTGCATGTTCATTGCAGCAGTATTCACAATAATCAACATAAGGAACCAAACTAAGTCTCTGTCAATGGATGACTGGATAAAGAAAATGTTGTACATATATATAAAGCAATGTTATAGCCATGAGAAAGAAGGAAATTCTGCCATTTGTGACAACATGGATGGACCTTGAGGACATATTGTAAGTGAGATGAGTCAGAAAGAGAAAGACAAATACTGTATATCATTTATATGTGGAATCTAAAAAATCTAGACTCATGTAGAGTGGTGGTTACCAGGAGCTGGTGGGTGAGAGGATAGAAGAGACCTTTGTGGCTACAAACTTCCAGCCAGTAGATAAATAAGTCCTGGATCTTTAATGCACAGTATAGTGCATGTAAACAACAACATTGAACTATTGTTGAAATACTGAATTATTGCTAAGAGACTAGATCTCAGTTATTCTCACCACAAAAATGAAACAATAATTATGTGACATGATAGAGATGGTAACCCTTGCTACAATGACAATCATATTATCATGTATAAATGTATTAAATCAGTATGTTTTGCACCTTAAATTTACACAATGTTGTACGTCAGATATATTTCAATTTTAAAAAACCTGTATGGGTTTTTTGCTCCTAAAGGCATTGAGTTTGTATTTTAAATTCAGTCTGCAAAATAAAGTCCAGACAGTTTTACCAGTGAATTCTGCTAGACTCATTTAGTAAAACCTTGAATACAAGACAGGGAGGTAACAATATAAGAAAGGAAAAGTATAGCCAATCTTACCTTGGAACGTGAATACAAAAATGCAAAAAAACCATATAAATCCAGGAATAAATACTATAAACATTCAAATTTAGACATATACACACATGCATCATATATGATAAAGGAGAAAAACAGCAAAATAACATCCGCAAATGCAGAAAATCATTTTATAAAAAATCATGTATGATTTAAGGAAAAAAATTCTTACAAAACTAGAAATAAAAAGAAACTTTCTAAATGTGGTAAAGCACAGTTCAAAAACCTACCACAGCAAATGTTACTGGTACTACAGCAGGTTCATCCCTTTAGAAGCCTGGAACAGCCCAAAGAAGCCTGTTATCTTAGCTGTGTGCTCAAAGCCATTATCACTTCTATTTACCATTGTCCTGGAACTCCTGGCTGCCAAAATTATAAAAGAAAAATAAGTAAGTATAAGGATTTTTTAAAATCATCATTTGCAGATGATGACTTACAGATATCAGAAAGAGATGTACAGAAAAAATATTGGAATAAGCAAGAGCACCTAGCAGGTTACTGGAGCACTCCTATCCAGCAGCAACAGTCATTTAGAAGATGAAGTTGTAAGAACGACAGATTTTATAAAGGCAACACAACAATCAGGTACCTGGAAATTAATCTAACAAAATATGTGCAAGGCCTGTACAGGTAAAAAAGTTCAAAAACTTTATTAAAAGAAAACGAAGGCTTAAATAAATGGAGAAACAAAACACATTCAAGTATGGGAAGACAATAGCATAAAGACGGCAATTTTCCTCTAAGTTAATCTATCAATCACTGTGGTTCTAGCTAAAATCCCAAACTGTGGATACAAAATAATATGCCATTTAGTTAATTATTTTGTTCTCCCTGTTTCTTTTCTATTTTGTAAGTTATGGGCTCCTGGCCTGATTTTCTTTCCCTCCTTGTGTGCTAACTAAGGAAGTTCTAATACTTAGTCTTAGAATGATAGGATCTTATAAAATGTTGGTGAAAGCAATCTCAAGATAAAAAGGAAATATTGCCTCTTTCCCAAAAGAGGCATAAAAGTATCATTAAATGCACTTAATTTTTCTTATTTTTAATAAAATGATCTTGAAATATACCTGGACTTCAGAAATTATCACTATGACCTATGGAAATAATTTTTAACTCCTAAAAATGTGATTCTGACCCCTTTTCTTTCTTTATAGTTTATTTGCCCTGGTATTAATATTTAAATTGATATCTTTGTTTCTAAAAGATAACTGCTGGGTTTTTTTTAATTTTGGCAGAAGATGAGCATTTCTAGTTTCCTTTTCTCTTGCTTGCATACAACTTTAAAAAAATAAAAATCTATTAGTCTGTGGAATTTCTCACCTATACAAAAAAAACTGTGAAAATCTTTCTCATTTAAATTATTGGACTTAGTCACGGAATTTGACAAACTAATCCTAAAATTCATATGGAAAAGTAAAGGAACAATGTAGCCAGACCATGTTTAAATAAGAGGAATAAAGACGTCTCTGCTTATCATACATGAAGATTCCACAAGCCACACAAATTAGGACAGCATAATATTTGCTCAGAACGATAGGCTAGAAACAGACCAGACTGTATTTGCCCAGACATTCCCTTCCCTGACCACTCCTTTAAACAATCCCTTCCTTCCATACAGCTCCATCCCCTACACTGTTTTAATTTCCTCATAGCACATTCATCAGATACTTATGTGTCCATACAGTTTTTTATACATGATTCCTATTGAAAGTAATGGTATTACCATAATAAGTGTATTTCATAATAATAAAAAAGCCAGTTCATTAAGAAAGCATAACAATCTGAATAACAAAACATCTGATCACAAAGCATCAAATACATGAAGCAAAAGCTGACAGAATAAATGGAGATATAGACACATTCACAATTACAGGTGTAGATTTTAACAGTCTTTTCTCTATAATTGATCGAACTATTAGACAAAATATCAATACGCATATAGAGATTTAAGTAACTTTTAAGCAGCTTAACCCAGCGTTTCTCAATGTCAGCACTATCGACACTTTGAGCCAGATAATTCTTTGTCATGGGGGATGGAGCTGTCCTGTACATGGTAGGATGTTTAGCAGCAGCCTTGACTTCAACCCGCTAGATACCAGTAGTACCCTCATCCCAGGTGTGACACCAAAAATGTCTCCAGACCCTGCCAAATGTCTGCTTGTTGAGAATCACTGGTGTACCTAGTTGAGTTGTAGAGAACACTACAACCAAGGCACTGCATTTTCAAGTATACATGGAACTTTCACCAATACAGGGCATATATCTCAAAAGATTTCAAAAGATTTAAATCATATTAAGTAAGTTCTCTGACCAAAATGGAATTTAATTAGAAATCAATAAAATATCTGGAAAATCTCAAAATAAGCTGAATGATAATTTAAAAAAAAATCAATATTTACGGACCACAACTAAAGATGTACTTACCCTAGGAAAAAAAATGAGTTTCCTCAAAAATATTATGATCAAGCAATTCCATTTCTGGGTATTTACCCAAAGAAAACAAAAACACTAGCTCAAAAAGATACATGCACCCCCATGTTCATTGCAGCATTATTTACAATAGCCAAGATATGGAAACAACCTAAATGTCCACTGACAGATGAATGGATACAGAAAAATGAGGAATGTGGAAAACACAATGGAATATTATTCAGCCATAAAAAAAGGAATAAAATCTTGCCATTTGCGTCTACATGGATGGAGCTTGAGGGCATTATGCTAAATGAAATAAGTCAGATGGAGAAAGACAAATACCATGTCATCTCACTTATATGTGGAATCTAAAACAAAAAGCAAACAGAAAATAATCTTACAGAAACAGAAGACAGATTGGTGGTTGCCAGAGGTGAGGGGTGGAGAGTGGGCAAAATGAAGGGAGTCAAAGTGTACAAACCTCCAGTTATAAAATATGTAAGTCAGGTGGATGTAGTGCACAACATGGTGACTCTAGCTAATAATACTGTGTTGAAAGTTGCTAGGAGAGTAAATCTTAAAAGTTCTCTTCACAAGAAAAAGAAATTTGTAGCTAATACATAGTTACAGTGACAGATGTTAGCTAAACTTATTATGGTGATCATTTCACAATACATACAAATATTGAATCATTACATTGCACACCTGAAACTAATATAATGTTCTGTGTCAATGATACTGGAAAAAAAGAAAAAGAAAATAATAAATGTAAAAGTGAGATCAAAATTTAAAGATTTAAATTTAAAATGTACCATCTTAACCATCTTTAAGTATACAGTTTGGTGACATTTTAAATCTCACCATCAACCATCCTAAGAACTCTTTACATCTTGCAAAACTAAAATTCTATACCCATTCAACAGTAACTCCTTCTCTCCTGCCCCCAGTCTCTTGCAACTGTCATCCTACTTTCTGTCTCTATGATTTTCACTACTCTAGGTCTTCATAAAAGTAGAATCATACAGCATTTGTCTTTTTGTGACTAGCTTATTTCACTTAGCATAATGTTCATCCATGTTGTGACATATGTCAAAATTTCCTTCCTTCTTGAGGCTGAATAATATTGCATGGTATATAAGTGCTAAGTTTTATTTATCCATTCATCTCAGTGGACACTTGGGTTGCTGCCACATTTTGGCTATTGTGAATAATGCTGCTATGAACATGTGTGTACAAATCTGAGACCCCTGCTTTTTTGGGTATATGTGGAATTTCTGAATCATAGGGTAATTCTATTTTTAATTTTTTGAGGAACTGCCATACAGTTTTCCGTGGCATCTGTACCATTTTACATTCCCACCAACAATGCACCAGGGTTCCTATTTCTCCACATCCTCTCCAACACTGGTCCTTCTGTGTTGTTTTCTGTTTGCTTGTTTTATAGTAGCCATCCTAATGGATGTAGGATTCTATCTTATAGTGGCTTTGATTTGCACTTCCCTAATGATTGGTGATGTTGAGCATATTTTCATGTGTTTATTTGCCATTTGTATATCTACCTTGGAAAAAACTCTATCCAAGTCCTTTGGTCATTTTATAATTGCATCATTTGTCTTTTTGTTGTTCAGTTGTAGGAGTTCCCTATATATTCTGGATATTAACACCTTACTAGATATATGATTTAAAGTATTTTCTGCCATTCTGTGGGTTGCCTTTCTACTCTGTTCATAATGTCCTTTGATGCACAAAAGTTTTTAATTTTGTTGAAGTTCAATTTGTCTATTTTTTGTTTTGTTGCCTGTGCCTTTGGTGTCATATCCAAGAAATCATTGCTAAATTTAACGAAGATTTTGCCCTATGTTTTCTTCTCAGAGTTGAGAACATCAGATCTTTGATGTTTAAGTTAATTTTTGTTTATGTTGTTAGTTAAGGGTCCAACTTCCTTTTTTTTCTTTTCTTTTCTTTTTTTTTTTTTTTGCATCTGAACATCCAGTTTTCCCTACATCATTTGTTGAAAAGACTGTCCTTTCCCCATTGAATGGTCTTTGCACTCTTGTCAAAAATTATTTGATCATACATGCCAGGGTTTATTTCTGGGCTCCTCATTCCATTGGTTTATATGTCTCTCTTTCATACCAATACCACAGTTTTGATTATTGTAAATTTGTAGTAAGTTTTGAAATCAAGAAGCGTGAGAACTCCAACTTTGTTCCACTTTTTCAAGATTGTTTTGGCTCTTTGTGTTCCCTTGAGATTCTATATGAATTTTAAGATGGACTTTTCCATTTCTACAAAGACATTATTGGGATTTTGATAGAGATTGCATCAAGTCTGTAGATTGCTTTGGATATTATTATCATCTTAACTTAACATTAAGTCTTCAAATCTGTGACCATAGAATGCTTTTTCATTTAGTTATGTCTTCTTTAGTTTTTTTCAGCAATGTTTTATAGTTTTCATTGTACAAGTCTTTTGCCTCATTGGTTATATTCTTTTTGGTGCTATTGTAAATGGAATTGTTTTCCTAATTTCCGTTTAGAATTGTTTATTTTTAGTGTATACAAATGCAACTGATTTTTGCATGTTAATCTTGTATCCTGCTACTTTGCTGAATTTGTTAATTATTTCTAATAGTTTTCTGTAGAATCTTGGGAGTTTGCCACAGTAAGATCATATCATCTCAGAACAGAAACAATTTTACTTCTTCCTTTCCAATTTGAACACCTTCTGTTTCTTTTTCTTGTTTAATTGCTCTGGCTAGAACTTCCGGTAGTATGTTGAGTGGAAGTGGTAAAAGTGGGCATCCTTGCCTTGTTCCTGATCTTCAAGGAAAAGCTTTCAGTGCTTTACCATTGAATACGATGTTAGCTATGGGTTTTTTGTATGTGGCTTTTATTATGTTAAGGTAGTTTCTTTCTATTCCTAGTTTGTTGAGTGTTTTCATCATGAATGTATGTTGGATTTTGTCAAATGCTTTCTCTGCATTAATTGAGATAGCACGTGTTTTTCTTTCCTTCATACTGTTAATGTGGTATATTACATTGATCTATTTCATATGTTGAACCATCCTTGCCTTCCAGGCATAAATCTCATTTGATCATAGTGTATAATCCTTTTAATATGTTGCTGAATTCAGCCTGATAGTATTTTATTGAGGATCTTTGCATCAATTTTCAGAGAGATATTAGTCTGCAGTTTTCTCTTCTAATGACTTTGTCAGCTTTGATGTCAGAGCAGTGCTGGCCTCAGAATGAGTTAGGAAGTGTTTCCTCCTTTTCAGCTTGTGGAAAAAGGTTGAGAAAGAATGGTATTAGTTCTTTAAATGTCTTGGAGAATTCACCAGTAAAGCCATTAGATCCAGGGCTTTTCTTTTCTGGGAGGTTTTTAATTATTGATTCAATCTCCGTACTAATTATAGACCTATTCAGATGTTCTATTTCTTCATGATGCAGTCTTGGTAGGTTCTGGGTTTCTAGAAATTTGTCCACTTCATCTAGGTTATCCAATTTTTTGGCAGGCCATTGTTCATAGTATGCTCATAATCCTTTTTATTTCTGTGGAATTGGTAGTAATGATGCCACTTTCATTTCTGATTTTAGTAATTTTAGTCTTCTCTTTTTTTCTTTGTCAATCTTATAAACTTATTTTTAAAGTGAGAGTTTTCCAAAACTACCTCCTTCAGTGGGGTAAGTGAGTAAGTGGGTGACTGAATGAAAGTATCATATAACTCCCCTCTTACTATCCACATGCCTCCCACCTACCAGGCATGGATGTTGGAAAAGACAATCAAGGCTCAAAAAAGAATACAATCCTAAAAGTCAGTTTTCCTTAGAGACCCATCCAGAATGTTTCACAGCAACCTCCAGGACCCAGTCCATTCTCAACTTTATCCTTTTCTTTCTAGCTCTTTGAAAGTTGTTGACAGTTCTGAGCTGGTTTTCTTCTAGGTAGAGGAAAAGCAAGCACTTCCAGTCCAGCACAGACTGGACAGCTGACTTCGGAAGAAAGTAACTTTCCTCCACATTCCTGCTTTCCCTGCAGTGGGGCTCACACCTTCCTCAGTGCAGCCAGGCCCGTCATCTTTCACGCCAGTGCAGTGTCATGCTGCAATGTTCCCTTTTCCCCTCCAAGCATGGGTTTCTGTGTCCCAGGCTGGGACATTGCTCAGGGGCTGACTAATCCAATGAAGTTATCCAGGCTAAGACCCTAATGAGCCATACAGCTTAATGGATTCTACCTTCCATAAAACACCTGAATTTTAATTCAGTCTGAATGCATTAAGCCAAAGGAGGAAATAATTGAGTTTCATGTGCAGTGGCAGGTCAGTGGAAAAAGAGATTTGGGGATGTGGGAAAGACCTTCTTAGTAATGGCCCCCATACTGAGTGAAAGCTAAGAAACTGGAAGCATTGGAGAATCCAAGGAACATCAATTTCCAGCAAGGGTCAGGGAGACTGGGAGGGAAGAGGGATGATGAAGCAAAAGCTTGGAGCAGCCTTGGACACATCACAAAATATTTTCAAAACTACCTCACCCATCTTTTCACTCTCCTTCCAAAGATTTCAAGAAAGTATCATAATATACATTATGATAGGTACATTGGTCTCATGTGAGAGTTACTGAAATCAGTTCAGACTTATAGGATGACCAATATTCCGGGCTTGTCTGGGACATTGCATTTTTTAAAATTTTTTTTTTATTGAAGTATAGTTGAGTTGATTTACAATGTTGTGTTCGTTTCTGCTGTACAGCAAAGTGACCCAGTTATACACATACATACATTCTTTTTTATACTCTTTTCCATTATGTTTTATCTCAGGATATTGAATATAGTTCTCTGTGCTATACAATAGGACCTTGTTGTTTATCCATTCTATATGTAACAGTTTGCATCTACTAACCCCAAACTCCCAGTCCCTCCCTCCCCCACCTATATGATATGATCCAGCAATCCCACTCCTGGGCATATATCCAGATAAAACTATAATTCAGAAAGACACATGCACCCCTATGTTCATAGCAGCACTATTCACAATAGCCAAGACATGGAAACAACCTAAATGTCCATCGACAGATGCCTGGGACATTCTTAATTTCAGCACTGAAAGTCTCATTTCTTAGGAAACCTCTCAGTTTCAGACAAACTGGGATGGTTGGTCACCCTAAATCTGAGAGACACCTTTGGGATGCCTACCCAACCTACCCCCATCTTTCCAGAGGTCCACCAGTCTCCCGACTCCACTCTCACCCTCATAGAGGGCATCCAGGAGAGCAGGCTTCTGCACAGCCAACTGGACAAATTATACCAAACATGCAGCCTGACACAAGCTGGGCCAGTCAGAGTCTGATTCCCAGAAAATGACACCAGAATTCAGATACGGCAAAAACAATGGCAAAAAGATGAAGATTTATTAACATTATCCGAACATTATCAGAACATGCCAGGTTCTTTTCAAAACTCTCTACTTGTAGCAATTTCTTTAATCATCACCCTAACCCTAACCCTGTGATGTAAGTGCTACTGTTCCTCACCATTTTGTTGGAGAAGTGAGGGAATATGCCTGAGGTTGTACAGCTAGTAAATGGCAAACCTGGGGTTGAAATCCAAGCAGTTTGTGTCCAGAATTTTCTCAGTGTACCCAGCTTGACCCCTCTACACTGTTTCTATGAGAGGCACTCCTAAGAAAGGAATCAAATCTGGGCTGAACAACCATGTTCCTCTGTGTGTCTGGAGGAGCTGAGAAGGCTGGTGTGTTTATGGGAGAGAGACAGACTGGGAAGGAGAACGTGGCCCAGGGCTGGGCAGCCAGCCGGCCCCTGACCACTGACCACATCTAGACTTGGTTCCATGTGCTCCTAGATGTGGGAACACCTACTGCCCCAAATACCCCTGAACCCTTACATTTGTGTGGAAACTGGCTGGACTAGGTTTCTGGTTCTGCAAACCAAGCGGTCTAGTCTAATCAGACTGAGAGTTGGTAAGGCATGGTGGTGAAGGGCAGATTGAAAATAAATAAATAAATTCAGCTCTCCACTGCCCAGCTGAATGTCCCTGAACAAGTTTTGTGACTTGGAGCTTGAGTTTGCCTCTCTATAAGGCACAAACACAAATCCACTCTCATACTGGTCCTCGGGAAGACTGAGTGGGATTAAACTCTGCTGAAGAGATACACAACTAGCTCTTTGTGAGGCTGTAGCTGGGACCCCTTTCTTCCCTAGGGCTTCCCTGCAGCCATCTCTGAATCTAGGATTCATCTGGTATTGGTCATCACCTCTGCCTGACATCCATAAGGGAGAGCAGATGCCCCAGGGGCAGGGTGGAACCAGGAGTTGGTAATTTGAAGCCTTGGAAAAACTGGATTCGTTGACCCAAGAGGAAATGCCAGCAGAGGACAGGAGGAAGCATATTAGCAGGAGGCCACTGGGGCAATGACCAGCCTGAGCCCCTACCCCTCCACGCACCCTCAGTGAGCACGGCCTGCCCAGTCACAGGGACAGCTGTGCTCACTAGAAAGTTGTCCCTGGGATGCAGCAGTGGAGCATAGGGGACACACACACACACACACACACACTCAAACTCACACTCACACACACACAGAACCTAGAGACCGAGGTGAAGGTAGAAGCCTTTAAAGTTAGATCTAGGGCAGTGCATCTCAAAGTGTGTCCCCAGCAGCAACAGCCCACCTAGAAATGTATTAGAAATGCACAGCCTCGGGTTCCCACCCCAGAACTGCTGGATCAGAAACCTGGGGGTAGAGAGCCAGCTCTCTGTGTTTTCATCTTGTCTGTGATTATAACCAGACAAGAGCTCTAACTGTGAGAACAGCCCTGAGCAAAGAGGTGAGAGGCCCAGCCTGGCTGTGACCACTCCAGCCTGACATAATATCCAAGCCAGCAGGAAGTAGGCAGCACTGCAGACAGAACCCCCACCCCCGCCCCTACCACCCCTGGAACCAGGATCTGGGACTTCACAGACAACAGTGGTCACAGAGACTCACAGGGGCCCTACAGGGGCTGCTAGGTGGGCTGGCCTGGGAAACGGCTCTGGCTCACCCTCTCCACTCCTGTGTGTGCTGGAGACCTGTAAGTGCATCACAAGGTTCTTCTACAGGTAGAGTTTCTGTTCTTACCAGCTCTCCTGTTCCCACTCCACCATTGCACAGCGTGTGTGCCAGGGCTGACGAGCAAGGCTTTCAGCCAGAGGCTCCACCAGAAGGCGATCCACCTCGACCTAATGGACCAGTATCCAGACACAGAGATCGTGGAGCAGCTGCAGGAGGCGATGACATTTCAGCATTGTCTCCCTTTGGGGAGCGTCCCATGTGTGTGAACATCTTTGAAGGCCGAGGTCTGGAGGATGTTGGTAGCCAGGGGATAGACCCTAGTGGACACTGACAGCTGAGTCCTCTGTATCCATTTTATCCTTCTTGACTGACTTTCACTCAGATCTCCACTGTCCCCTGACCCACCCTATGCTTCAAGGGAGCCCGGCCTGCTCCCCAGTTCCTGGAGTGGAGTGGGGTGGCCAAAGGACGTAAAGGTAATCCAACCACCCTCTTCAGTTACTTGTTCCAGAATATGGTCCTAACCAAACACAGCCTCCACACCGCCGGGAATAGGCATATGGCCCAACTCTGAAAGAGGGTCAGCTAGAGCTGGAATTAGCTTTCTAGGCTAGTTTTCTTACTTACACATAAGAAATAACCAAAGGAATTCTCCTTTCTCTCTCTCACATCAAAATTTTCCCCCTCTCTGGATTAACCCCATCACCAAAGAAACTATTATTCATCTCACCTTTAAAAAAATATTCTTTTGATCCTTTTCCTCTGTAAGCAGCTTTTCGCAGGAAAGAGGTCTCTGCAGGGGGACCCTTTGTCTCTGACACACTATCCTTAAGCCAGCAGCTCCCATGCGCTACTCAGCTCCCATGCTCTACTCATCTCCGGCCCTAGCACACCTTTCAAATCTTTTGATCACACCATACCGTGCCTAATGTGTTGGTATGGAATCTATGGAATAGATTGACTACAGTTACTGTCTACCGCCCCCTGCTGGAACATGGACTCCTGGTCAAGGCATCTCCACCGCTTTTGTTCACTGATTTAACTCCAGCACCTAGAACAGTATAACACATGCAGTAGGCACCCAGTAAATATTTGCTGGATGAACGAATGAATGAGATGGTTTCTCTTCCTCTGGACATTGTGAGGCACAGACGCGAAGGCTGAAACTTGCCCCCAGCCTGAGGGCTGCTCCCAGACCTGGCAGAAGGCAGAGAGGAGAGAACAGCACAGGATGGAGCTGAGCCTGACTCCTGCACCAGTCACCCCCTGCACTGGGGAAGCTGCTGGGCTTGGGAGCTTTACTACTAGCAGCTCAGACCCTTCTGTGACCGGAGGTGACAACAGTTGTCTATGAAGACTTCAAGAAATCGCTCCACGGTGGTACGTAATTAAAGCGGTGACTGACAGCTGGTGGGCGGGGCTCAGCGTTGCCCACCACATCCGCCAGCGGGGGGCCCCCAAAGGTGTGATTTCTTCCTGCTGACTTCTCCCATCAGCCACACTGCGAGCTCGCAACCGGGATTTATTCTGATGTCATCCGATGTAAACGAGAGCCCTCATTAGCATCCGTCCCAATGAACAATTAGGCAGCTGAAAGCAACGCCCCCGCACGTGCAGTTCAGGAAGTACCAGCCCAGAGGACACAGCTCCCTCGCAGGTGAGGGCACAGACAGGCAGGCCCGGGGGACAGGGGCACGTGTGCGAGGACGTGGTAGAATCATCAGGGGCCTCGGAAAGCCCTCCCCGCGCCTTCTCTCCTCTTCGTCCCACATCCCCAGTAGGTGACCCTTCAACGCGCCTCTCCAGGCGCTCAGCCTCCACACTGCCCCTGCCCAGCCGCGGGCAGAGGCCTCCTCAGCCTGTCGTGACCGCGCATCGACACCCTCACACCGGGTGGGTCATCCTGATCTCACACGCCCCCACCCGCAGCTCAGTGCTCAGAGAGTCTGGTCCCCAGTTCTGGCTCCCTCCTCTCCTCCTGGGTGATCTGGGGTAAGCCCAAGCACTTCTCTCACCCTCATTTCTCCGCTGTGAACTGAGATTACCTCTGCAGTCTGTTAGCTCGCAGTCTGAGCACGGCAGACCTAGGACCACTTGGACTGTTCTGGTATCATTCTGCTGCTCTGCAGCCTCTGGGTCCACACACACACCCTCGCCCCACCCTCCCCTGCCCACATGCTATCTCCCCTCAACCAGGCCCTCCCAGGATGCTCATCCCCTCCTTTTTTCCTACCCAAACACCAAAGATCTTTCTCCTTTCAGGGTTCTCCTCACACTCTGCTTCCTCCAGGAAGCTCTCTTGGATCAGCTCAGCCTGAGCTCTCCTTCCTCTTGGTCTCTACGGGTCTTGGGCCCATCCGCCGTATTTAGAATATTGTGGATGATATTAGAATAAACCCTCCACTTACCTCCACCAGTCTCATGCCTGCAGCTTGTAGAAGTTTGCCAGTAAGACAGAGCAGTGATGTGACCGGAACAGAGACTGTGTGACCATGGGTAAGTTACTCGACATCTCTGAGTCTCAGCTTGGTTGTCAAGAAAAACAGGAATAATAACATGTGCTTTTGGGGATGCTATGAGCATTAAATGAAAGACTATATGTAAAGTACCCAGTACAGCTTCTGGAAACCAACAGCCAGTTAATAAATGGAAATTAATACCCTAGCCACCATGGAAAGGGGCTTCTTTATTGTGTCTCAAAAACCTACATTCCAAGCGTTTCACTGAGCTGTGCTAACCGATTCTTTGGTTAAATTATAAAAATATTCCAGCGTCTACAAAGCTGCCTCCCTTTATGATAATTCTAACCATGCCAGGTTGTCATAGAGGGACGCGAGCACTGCCACCACCTCCGCCCACCGTGACACTCTTCTCTACTGATCCTGAGACTAGCCTCGGAATCTTTCTCGGCACAGTTTTGAAAGCAGCCACTAACAAACCAGAATGGGCATACGTTGTATAATAAAGAATTGGGCTGGCCTTTTTCTAGGTTTCTGGGAAGTAACCTCGAAATCCCTGGAATTCCTGAGTAATAAGAGTACCTTGGTTATTCATAGCGCACCCCGATAGTTCATGCTAACAAGGTAACTCACATGGGCCCTGAGAGAGTCTCAGGATGGGGGAGAGACCAACCATGTGATTAGAGGGTTGGGCTTTGAGCCACTTGAGATCAGCCCAACCTCTGACCTCTGGGAGGAGAAGGGCTGGAGATCAAGTTCAACCCTATGGCCATGACTCAATCAACTGTGCCCATGTAATGGAATCCCAGTAGAAGCTTCCTGCCTGGTGAGCACATCGGTGTGCCTGGAGGGTGGCACATCCTGGGGGTACAGAGGCTTCACATTTGTGGCCCTCCCAGGCCGGACACTATGCATCTCTTCATTTGGCTGAATTGTATCCCTTATAATAAAACTGTAATGATACATGTAGCACTTTCTTGAGCTCTGTGGGCCATTCTAGCGAATTATTGAACCTGAGGTGGTCATGGGGACCCCTGAATTTGTAGCTGGTTGGTCAGAAGCACAGATGGCCTGGGACCCGCCCCCCAGAGCCTGTGGCTGGTTTTTAAAGAGAGGGGAGTCTCCTGGAGGAGGGTGCCCTCGGCCTGTGAGGTCTGCGCTAAGTCCGGGTGGTTAGTGTCAGGACTGCATCACACTTTCATCTAATCGGTCAAAAGCAGATCCTGTGGGTCTGGTGCGGGCCAGGCTGAAGGCCAGACCAGGGACCTACAGTGGAGCCAAGAGGACGATGAGAGGGAGTCCTATGGTCCTGCCCACAGGTGCTCAGGTACGAAATCAATCCTCAGTCAGGATGCTGCAAGTGCAGAGTTGGTGCCAGGCCCAAGCCTACAGGGCGAGCAGGAATTGCTGCGTGTCTGTCCCCCTTTGCCCAGGTCCTTAACGGTCCCCAGAACCACCCCAGCAGGTGGGGGACGAGAGCAGTAAATGCTCCAACTGCAGACCTCCCAATGGACGGTCTTTGGGAGTGACCCCATTGTCCACAGAATCCTACCTGATATGGGCTTTGTCTGCTTCCCAATCTTGGTTTGCCTCATTCCCTCTCTCCTGCTTCCCTTTGGGGTCACCTCCCAAATAAACTCCCGGCAGAGTCTGTTTCCAGGACAGCACACACCACAGCTGCGGGCGACTCTGCAGCGCCGTGCTCAGTAACATGGCTGGGCGGCCCGAAGCCCAGCCCCACCTCCATGCCGTGAGGGAATGGAGGGACAGAGAAGGGCAGTGTGGCACTCCTGGGGACAAGGTGGTCCTGGACAGGGGGAGGGGGCTCCTGGGGCCAACAAGGGAGTTCTGAGGACCTGCAGGGCAGCTTCAGAGGGGGCCACAGACACAATAGGAAGAGCCTTCATCCCTCCTGGCGCACAACCAGGGCTGGACAGCGGGGCCCTGCGGGACTGCCGTGGGGAAGGACGCAGGGACACGCAGGCCCTACTCCCCACCCACACCCCGGCAGGCTGCTCTGTCCAGGGGCGCATTGGGCTGGACGCCACCCCAGGCTGAAGCCCCAGTGACCTAATGACCTGGGACCCTTACCAGACCCATCTGCAGGGCAGCGTCCAGCCCACGTCAGGACAGACCACACTCTGCCCCAAGGTGCTGTTACCCGAAAACTGAGTTCGCCTCTTGGTGGGTGTCGAACCAATAGATACAACCAAGCCAAAGCTCCAGAGAAGGAAGCATTTATTACTTGCAGCAAGTGAGGAGAGCACCGGGGATCTTTCCCAAAGCAGGGTCTCCCCAGACAGCAAAATTGGGGAAGTTTTAAGCTAAGGGAACATGCATATTCATGAAGGGTCTTGAGCAGAGGAGAATTCAGCATAGAACTGGGGCAAAGGTTGACAGAGTCCAAGCTTTAGTTGACTGAAGTCAGGAGGGTCGCATCATCTTTCCATCCTCCACCTGGGTGGGGACCTTTGTTCCTGCAGAACTCAAAGATTTACTATTATGTATAGTCCTTAAGGAGGAACTAGGACCCTGCTTTACCACTGCACAATGGTTTGACTGCCTTTTCTCTGTTCCTGCATTCCTTTGTCCCCTTAAGATCATTAATTACTGAGACCTGTTCAAGGGCAAGCTTTGTGGCCAGGCTTAGGTCCCAAAATGGCTTAAGCCAAAATGGCTTCTCTTATGTCAAGAAAGCCATGCGGGGTTCTCTTTCTCCAGGGACCCCCTAACCTGTCTGCTTACAGTGCTTTCCGAGGGGCGGGGGTCAGGCACCACTCTGCTCACATCAGCCACCGTGCAGGGGCCTTCCCCTGCCCTCCGCCTCAGGGAATCTCATTCTAATTCACAGAACAACTGTGCCAGCAGAGGCCCTGAGTCCCTCCAGAGTCCCTCTTTCCCCCAGAGGGAAAGACCCCAAGAGGAGTGGCCCTGGATCTCCAGAATTCACCACAGCCTCGGCCTGGGGAAAGTTCTGGCACAGATTTTAGCGCTTGAGGGAGTGTAAGTGAGAGGACAGCTCCGTATCCCCACAAAGGGGGCTGCGGAGTGGACGTCTCTCCAGACCCTACTGCCCCAGCTGGCCTGGGGGCTCCTGACCGGCCAGCGTGTCCTGTTCTCTGAGGGTGGGCACTCCAGAGTGTAGGCAACCCAATGCCTGAAGGCCTTCAGTCTCCACGCTCACGCTCACGGCATGAAATCCAAGTCTCTTCACAAATAGCCTGCAGTCCCTCTTCTTACGCAGTCCAGAGGGAGCGCTGGGCCTTCCCATGCCTGCAGCTGCCCTGTCCCCTGCCTCCAGCTTAAAGGACAGCCCTTCCCCCTCCACCGCCCCAGCAGGAACTCTGTCTCGTTCCTAAGCTCCCTCTGCACTTTGTGGCATGAAGTGGGTGGTTCACTCCTGGGCCCAGCCCTTCTACTGAGACACCTTCAAGAGTAACGGGGTGAGGGAGTGCCTGTGGAGTTTCAGCTGTAGAGCCCCCTCTCCCGGTGACAGAGTTAATGCAAAAAACAACAAAAAACTCCATGATACACAAAATATCAAATTTTCCATTAAAGACAGCATCCATATTACTGATTTTTCTTTTTCCCTTAAGCTCCAATATGATTTGGCACTGATACTGTCTTCATTTAAAACTTTGTTATTTTGGGTTCATCTTGAAAATTTGACCCTAATTTTTTTTTATTTATTTTTCTAATTTTTTTTTATTATTATTATTTTTGGCTGTGTTGGGTCCTTGTTGCTGAGCGTGGGCTTTCTCCAGTTGTGGCGAATGGGGGCCACACTTCGTTGCAGTGTGCAGGCCTCTCATTGCAGTCGCTTCTCCTGTTGTGGAGCACGGGCTTCAGCAGTTGCAGCATGCAGGCTCAGTAGTTGTGGGTCACAGGCTCAGCTACTCCACGGCACGTGGGATCCTCCTGGACCAGGGCTCGAAACCACGTCCCCTCCACTGGCAGGCAGACTCCCGACAACCATGCCACCAGGGAAGTCCCTTAATTTTTTTTTAACATTGCATTAACATAATATGTATCTTGATTCCTGAGTTTTTTGGGTGCCATTTTAAAATTTGCACCCAAGGCAACTCCCTCATTCCCTGACCCTAGTGCCAGCCCTGCCCCCAAAGTAAACTTCTTGGACCTTCCAATGGAGGGGGCTCTAGACCAAGCCATTCCCTGCCATGTTTTGTGCAAGAGGGTTGACTAATCAACCTGAACCATGAACAGTTAAGACAGTCTTGGGAGAGGAGAGGAGAGGAGAGCAGAGAGAAAGAAGAGAGACACAGAGACAAAGGCAGAGAGGGAGAGAGAAGCGCAGAAGATGCAAAGATTAAAGAGAAGAGAAAGGACTGGGTCCAAGCCAATGATTGCAGGAGCTCATGCAAGGACTCCCCGCTCATAGATGCAGTACTTGTCCTGATTTGAAGGCTTTCCCTTCAAAGAGCTAATGTTTGTAATCAGCCAGACACAGTAGCAGAATCATAGTGAGTAATTCAGTAGCTTCCAAAAAAAAATCCACTGTTTATCTTGGATTCCCTGAAGAGTGGAAATAACCTCCATGGGGGCCCAAAGCACATGTCAATTTACAAACTCATTCCAAGCATGGCAGCCCTACTCACCTGTCCCGCTGTCAACATCTGGCAGAGCAAAGGCCGAAGTGTACAGAAAGGTCGCCCTCCATACTCAGGGTCACCAGGAGTCCCAATTTGTTCAGCATTGTCCCATTTGTACCTACTGTCCCTCTGTAGTTATGAATAACACACCCTGCCCCTCTCAAATCTGGCCCAGCTTGGACCAACAAACTACGTGGGTCACCTTATCCATACACAATGTCTGCGTGGGTTCTTTAAGCCTCAAAGCAACTCTTTGGGACAAACAGAACAGGTAGAATGATTTCTGTTTTATAGTTGAAGAGGCTGAGGGTCAGGGAAGTTATGATCCTACTCAAGGTCATAGAACTATTAAACAAAGGAGCCAGTATTTGAAGATTGGTCCACTACTATCCAGGTTCAAGGAACAAGTTAAAGCCAACAGACTGCAAAAGCAGGTCAGAACTGTCACAGATGTCAATCCACAAACACACCCTAAGGCACCAATATATGGCTCCTGGGTTTTGCAAACCAGAAAAAGGAGGCAATGGCAGCTCAATGAGCCAGTTTACTCTGTCAAAATCCCACGTTCCCACAAATGGCAGCCCTCCTGTTTTCCAAGTGGTAGATTTGTGATAATCAAATCTTTTTAAATCTTTTTCTCCTGAGGTCTGTGTTCCACAAGGCTAATTAACTCCCTTCTTGGCCAAGTCCATTTTCCTCAGTGGAACTTGAGTCAGCACGGAGAATGCGACAAGATAAGGCAGGAACGGTCGGCGAGGGTCAGACCGCATCAGGCCTTGAAGGCCCTGTTAGGGGCTGTGGTTTTTAAAGGCGAGAGCAATGGACAGCTACTGAGGAACTGTTTGCAGAGGGGCGATGTAAGGAGATCCATAGTTCTGGAAGATTGCAGGGGACAGAAATGGGACAAGAGTGTAGGCAGGCTGGCAATAGAGCAGAAACTGATTAGACTTGGTTAAGATTGGTTCTGGAAGGCAGTAGGAGGAAGAGGAAGGAGGTAAAAATGACCCCACTTCTGGATGGAAAGGATGCCTCTCATTGAAGGAGGAAAGGTGTGCGGGGCCTCAAGCCCTGCATTTTGTCTTACATGCTGGGCTAGGTCTGAGGTGCCTTTGAAAAATCCGTAACAACAGCCAGGTAGGCAGCTGCATATTTATGTTTAAAGCTCAGAGGAAAGGTCTGGGCTGGAGATAAAGAGAGATGGCTAGTCATCTGCATATGAATGGTCACTGCACCTTATAGCAGCTCCCAGGGAGCGGTTCACTCAAGGCCATGGCCTCCAGTGGGGCTGGAATGAGGCCAGAGTCAGGCTCACTCCTTTGCCCAAAGAACCGTAATATTGCTTGGAAGTTAAAGAAGTATTTACCCACCAAAATGTAAATTGGTGCAGCCACTGTGGAAAACAGTATGGAGATTCCTCAAAAGAATAAAAATAGAGTTGCCGTATCATCCAGCAATCCTACTCTTGGGCATCTATCCAGAGAAAACTATAATTCAAAAAGATACATACCCCCCAACGTTCATAGCAGCACTATTTACAGTAGCCAAGACATGGAAGCAACCCACATGTCCATCGACAGAGGAATGGATAAAGAAGATGTGGTACATATGTACAATGGAATATTACTCGGCCATGAAAAAGAATGAAATAATGCCATTTGCAGCTACATGGATGGACCTAGAGATCATCATACTAAGTGAAGTAAGTGAGAAAGTGAAAGACAAATATCATATGAGATCTCTTATATGTGGGATCTAAAATATGACACAAATGAACTTATCTATAAAACAGAAACAGACTCACAGACATAGAGAACAGACTTGTGGTTGCCAAAGGGGGCAGGGGGAGGGGTGGATTGGGAGTTTGGGATTAGCAGATGCAAGCTGTTATATATAAGACGGATAAACAACAAGGTCCTACTGTATAGCACAGAGAACTATATTCAATATCCTGTGACAAACCATAACAGAAAAGAGTAAGAGAAAGAATGTGTATGTGCATAACTGAATCACTTTGCTGTACAGCAGAAATTAACACAACATTGTAAATCAACTATACTTCAATAAAATTAATTTAAAAAAATTTATCCACCAAAACAACCTCTTCAAATACCCTCTCTTTGCTCAGACCATTTAGTCTTTCTGGGCTGTAGTGACCATCGCTGTGGCCCTTCCCACAGCTGTCCAGACCCCTGCAGCCCTAGTTCATCTGCTTTGGAAATTCCTTCAGTGGGATTTGTTTGCTAGAGGAAGCCCTAGAAGAATGGTATACCCAGCACGTCTTATTTGGGGAGCCGGCTTCACCCAGGGCCTCTCAGGGCCAGCCCACAGCTGCTCTGGGTCGGCAGCACCAGCTCATTCAATCCTCACTACCGCCTGGGAGACCAGTGTTACCCCCATTTGACAGACAGGAAGCCAAGGCACTGCCCAGGAACACAGATGGCAAGAGCAGAGCTCACACTGGAACCAGGCACCTGGGAGAGGAGACGCATGAGTCATGGGGGAAATGGCCCAGCGTGGCCACTTTGCCGTGACCAAGGAGCAAAAAAATTTAGCGCTTTGGCTTCGCTTTCAAAAGGAATTTTCTACTTTCGTTTTCAAAGGGAATGTTTTAGAATTCTTACTTGTAAAGGTGTGAGCACTCAGGTTGTTACTCAAAACTACTGGCACCGAAAAAACGTCCCTAAAAGTGAATCTGCGTAAAGCAGAGACTAAAGTTCAGAGGAAATATTAGAGGGAAAAGCTTCTAGTTAGACTTATTTTGGAAAATAAAGCTAAGAATTATAAAAATAACATTATTTCATCTTATCTGAAATAAAACCTGGTTTACAATTATAAACTGTGTTTCCACCACACAAAGGAGTACTGAGCAGCTATAATTAGAAATATCTCTATATACTGATGTGGCAAAGAAATAAGTAAGTGAGCACAGTTTATTCAATCAGTCCCCTGTACTGGTTTGAACCTTTATAGCGATTTTCCCTTATGAGTTCTACTTTTCAAGTCATTTGAATAATTTTTAGAAGTGAAGATTCCAAATAAATAACAACAAATCCTGTCCTATGGTTTCTCTTAAAATTTTTGATTTTTGTTTATCTTAGTTCCTTAAATGAGGTATTTTTAAAAATCCCATTGAGATCCCAGTGTTATGAGCACACATGAGGCAGCTGGAGTTGCCACCATGAGAATGGTCATTTGCTGGGCTTGTCACATATGACCCTCATCCCCACTCAGGCACCTCTCTGCCGTGGGAGCCTCTCTCCTGGTGCTCAGGTAGCTTGCTGTTCTGTTTCACTGATGCTTGGATACCACTGAGCCAAATTAAGGTCTTGTAGAAGGTGCAAAATTTTATAGATGTGACTTTGGAAAATTTTATAACTGTGACTCTGGAAAATTTCCATGTGCAGTAGAGTAACACAATTTGAATATCAAAATCACGAGGCTAGGACAGTGCATGACTGTACTGGACAAGTTCAGAATGAAGGGAAGTGCGCCTGATCACGCCACAATACTGTCAGCACACACTTTGTAGGAAAATCACCCCTGACCTCGTGCACCAATTGATGCTCTCCCTGCTGGTTCTAAGAATTAAATTTAATTGAGTTTTTAGCTCTAACTTGGAGTTTATAGGCAAAACAGGGGGTAGAGGAACAAATTAAATGACACCACGAAGAAATAATCAGACAGATCTAGAAGGTGGGTATTCTATGTAAAAACTGGCCAGATCCCTTTAACAGGTCAATATTATATATAAAAAGATGTCAGAGTGAACAAGGGGAATGTTCTAGACAAGCAGTGATGAGTAGAATTTTCTGTGATAATGCAAATGTTCTGTCGTGTAGGTGTGACTGTTAAGCACCGGAAGCGTGGCTGGTAAGACCTAAGAGCTGCATTTCTTATGTTATTTCATTTTTATTATTTATTTATTTTCAATTAATTCAGATAGCTGCATGTGGCCAGTGCCTACCATTTTGGACAGTGCAATATCTAGATTACAACATACCTAGAAGTCTAGGTTTATTGGACTTCTAGGTATACTGAAGTTGCATGCAATGAGTGGTTCTTGATTGGATCTTTGTTTGAACAACAAACTGTAAGATATTTGGGGGGCTATAAATGCGGGGCATTTAAACATGTTTTGGGTATAAGATGATATTAGGAAATTTTTGTTGATTTTCTTAAGTGTGATGATAGTTTTGTGTCTATGTAGGTAGATGTCATTTTTAAAAAAGATTCACATTGAAATGTCACAATATCTGTAATTGACTTTAAAATACTTGTGTCAAAAAAAGTAAATATAAAAAAATGTTCACAATGATTCAGTCTAGGTAATGGACACATGGAGTTTTGTTATACCATTCTGTTTCCTGTTCTGCTTGAAATTTTTCATAATAAAGAGTGGAAAAAAATCACTCTGCTGTACACCAGAAAATAACACAACACTGTAAAGCAACTATACTTCAATTTAAAAAGAAGAACAAACAAATGAATACAAAAAAGAAAGCAAGGGAGCTGTCAAAGACTGATGAGGTCATATTAAAGTAAAACAGAGGAGCACAGGGCCACCTGCAGCAGCTACTCCATAATGGAAAGACTGATCAGTCATTGCAAGACTCATGGGGGAGGGGTGGGGACTGCAGGGGGAAGGAAGGGGGGAGAAGGAGGCTCCCAGCACCAGCAGGGCAGGCCTGGATGCACACAGCATGGAGGGTGGGATTTAAACCCCAGCCTTGCATGCAGAGCCCCTGCACAGAGACCAGAACAAGACTGAGAATGCAAGAACCCAAGTAGCCCAGAGGGCCCCACCATCCCCAGGCTGAGGGTAGGGAACAACACCAAGGGCTGGAAACACATGTTGAAAGAACAGGTCCCCAGCCCGGCAGGAACTGGTGTCGGGAGAGTGTTGGGGGAGCAAAAATGTATTCTGAGGAAATAAATACGGATGTAAACAGAGAATATGTTACAGACGTGAAGTTTGTTAGAGTCCAACAGCAGGAGAAAACTTTAGTGAATGATACTAGATCCACACAGCCTGTAGGTAATCATCAGACTTAAGAAGGGTGTTTCACATATGCATGTAGCCGATTGATTTTAACTGCAATATAACGGATACTGTTAATCATACTTAAAAGTATAGATGTAGTAAAATATAGATAAATGTGTGAATGAAAAGATGTGACCTGCCATATCAGTACACGAAGGGTGTTGCAGCCATCAAGCCATCACATTACAGCCTCCCCAGGTGAGCCCTGAGGGACCTCAGGATAGAAACAGATGCGCGCCATCCAGCAGTCAGCCGCTGCAGCCACCCCTTGACAACGGTGCACCCTGGGGAGACTAGGGATGAGAAATCACAGGATGCTGGCCCCAGAGAGCTGAGGTGCGAATCAAAGGAATGATTTCAATGAGCCCAGACTCTTGCATCTTCCCGTATGTAGAAAAGCGCTAAATTCATTAACTTGAGATGTCTGGTCTTCTTTAATTAACAGTAATCTTCTGATGTTCTGACTACCTGGTCTTTGTTGCAAAAACTCCTATATATCCTGGCTCCCCCGCTTACCTCTTCAGAGCAGTCCCTCAGAGCATCTGAGAGGCTGTGTCCCTGGCTTGAAGCCCTCAGAATGTCTGCTGAATAAAACATAATTCTCAAATTTTAGGTTGTGCATTTTTCTCAGTCGACAAATAGAAAGACCCCAAATTATATACACAAAATATTAACTGAGGCTGGGCTCCTTTAGGGCATTTTCTGACTTTTCTGTCATGAACAGGCTGAAATTCACAGGAAGGAACTGGTCTGACCAAACCGAACTATTGTTTTTGCAGCTCACATCCATTCTCATTGGTCAGCACAGGGGCTCATTGGTCACTGTTGTGCCATTTTGGTTGTTAAAAACTTTTCAGCTCAATTCTGTAAGAAGAAAAGTAGTATGTGCATTTTTTAAAAATTATTACAGTATTCAGTCCTGTGCAGATTCCTCCAACACAGTTAAGATAAAATTTTATTTGTGAATACTCTGTGCAACTTTCCAGAAGAACTGGGGGAACAGAGGCGATAGCTACACATCCCTGCAGGAAGCCAGCAAGCCCAGGTCCTTAGCTGGTGTCCCCCTAGTCAACTTTAATAATGTAATAGTCAGTTATCTCACCAGCAAAGGCTAGTTTATCCAGGAATAGCCAGAGGAATTGCAATTAAGGACATGCCAATTATGATGGAGAATAGGCAAATCCAGAGAACAAGGAAGGGGATCTTGCTTTTATAGGGAAAGGAGGGGAGTTGGGAGGGGCTGAAATAACCAGAGTCTGTAACTGAGCAGGACCCTAGGGGCCTTCCTGGAACAGACCCCTCCCACCCATCTCCTCCACCTGCCTCTTGTGTGTAAAAATAACGTTAGCCTCCTAAGCCTTCTCCAAGTTCCAAAGACTAAATTTAATCAGAGAAGTGAGAAAATGCAGAAAGGAAAACAGTCAAGCAAGACAAAACAATAATACTTTAGCCATTAAACAAAGTCAAAGACCTTTAGTTCCTCCTCAAGGGCTATAGATAATATTCTGAGCCATGTCCTTGGAGCTGTTTTGCAGATACTGAAACCCTCATCAGGTGGAAGAAGTTAATTTTATGATTGACGCCTACAAGCATGTAGACCCCAGAAAGTTGGAACCACAAAGTTGATGATGTTGACTCCCAATTACCTCACCACCAACCAGTCAGAAGGTCCACGAGCTGATCACGCACCCCGCAACCCCCCTCCCTCACCCTGTCTTTAAAAACCTTTCCCTGAAAGCCATCAGGGAGTCCAGGTATTTTGAGCACCACCTCTCTGGACTCATTGCTGGGCACCCTGCAATAAACACTGCACCTTCCTTCACCACAGCCCAGTGTCAGTAGATTGGCGCACAGGCAAGAGGACCCAAGTTTGGTTTGATACCAAGTCCACTGGAGGAAGCTGGGAGTCCAAAGGATGAAGGCTTCTCATTGTTTGGGATGCTACAGTCTCTGATTGGCTGAGCTGTTGTAGGGTGGACAGAAGTATTTTTCTTCCTGCCGGATAGTAAAATAGGCAACACCTTTCTGCCCAAGATGTAAGGCATAGGTCTCATCCTGTTTGGAAGCAATTGAGAATGCAAGGCAGGGTGTGAGAGCGCCCCCTTCAGGCCTGTCCATACTTTGATTTTTAACTGAGGTTTGTTTAATTAATTCCACTGCCTCCACTTTCACCCTCTCCTAGACCCACACTCAATCTCTTTCCCCCGGGAGAAAGAAGTCAACTCAGAGGAGCCAAGGCAGAAGCCAAGTATGTACAACATCCTGGGGCCATAGCTCCTTCCTTGCTTGAGAACATCTCTAAGCACCTGGTGACTCCTGATCACTGGACTGACCAGTAGTTGCCAATTAGCTGGCCTCTCCTCTGTGACAGGTGCACTTCCTGCATCCTTCTGTCACGCAAAAGACTCTGGAATGGGAAAAAAAGATTCCAAGGTATCCTTACAATGGAATTCTGGTTGGTGGCTAGCGGACCCTCCAGGAGCTGTCTGATTCTATGGTGATGCACGCCTTGGGCTGTCTTTTTTTTTTTTTTTTTTTTTTGCGGGGAGGGGGCGTCTATTTGGCAACTCTGAAGAGACAGAAGTTAACTTGCAGAGGGTTGATGGTGATGTGGGTGTTTTCTGTCCTAGTAATGCCAAAGATGTTCACAGCCACGCAAATGGGTTTTATCCAATGGAGAATATAAATCTCTGTAAATCCATTTATCATTTGAACTGGCTCTCATTAATTTGTAGTTAAATAAAACCTTTGATAGGTATTCATTTTATATTTGTGTGAGAGTCACGATTTCACCTCTTGGAAAATTATCCTTTAGCAGTCTCAGAGGTCCCACTGAGATACATGGTGGATTCACCAAACAGAGCCAGGTAAACTGTGTGCTGGAGAGGACACAGGTAAACTGTGTCCTGGGCTGCTGAGCTAAGACACAGTTATTCTAGCCCCAGGGTGAGTCCCAATCAGCCACAGAGCTTTGACCTGATCCATTCTTTGTTTCTCTACTTCTATTTTCATAATCTTTACTGAATCTGTGTTTATGTTTTTGTTGCTGGTTCATGCATGACTGATAAGTTATTCTCCATTCTTGGCAACAGTGGTTGGGAATTTGGTTTTATGGTCTGAGCATTTGGTGATCTCTGTAGACGGATGATAGAGATCTAGTCCCTTCTGGTGAGAGACAACAGAAAATCCACCTTGTTAGTGCTTTTTTATTTAACTTTTTTTTTAATTGAATGAATGAGTCTTTAAATTCTATAGTGCTTTACAACTTTCAAAAGTTTCACACGTATGATTGTGTATACTCCCACAATAACCCTTTTTTCCCTCCAGTCCTATATTGCCCCTCCCCATTGGTAACCCACTAGTTCGTTCTCTATGAGTCTGCTTCTTTTTGTTTTATTCACTACTTTGTTGTGTTTTTTAGATTCCACATATAAGGGATATCAGACAGCATTTTCCTTTCTCTGATTTAAGTATTTCATTTAGCATAATGCCCTCCAAGTCCATCCATGTTGCTGCAAATGGCAAGATGTTATTCTTTTTTATGGCTGAGTAGTATTCCGTTGTGTATATATACCACATCTTCCCCATCCATTCTTCTGTTGCTTCCATACCTTGGCAATTGTAAATAATGCTGCTATGAACATTGGGGTGCATGTATCTTTAATACATTTTTAGTCCTTTTTTGTTTGCTTGTTTGTCTATTTTGAGCTCAAGTCAATTAAGAATTTAGTGCCTACTGGAAAGACCAGCTCTTTGAGATCTGGGATTGGTCAGATTTTGTCTTTACTTTTGGCCTGTGACTGAACTTGTAAAACCGAAGACAAATCTCTCTATGTATCTATGTATTCATGTGTCTGTGGATCTATTGTGGAAAAAGACCTTGACCTCTTGGTGTGTGAGCATAAAATACGTTAATAGATTATATTAGATTATCATATCTTAAAGAAACTCTGTTCTGATTTGTTTATAGAAAAAAATTAAGCAATATATAAATCTAATATTCCTAAGTGGTGATACTTTCAATGTATTTGAATAAAATATCCTTCATAAATAAATGGCTATCCTAGAAACATTTTATAAATCCAAGTTCATATAAATAAGGTAAATCAGGTTAGCTTAATAATTTTGGCTTTAAAAAACAGGTAGGTCTTTTCCTTGATTTGTCAGTGTTCAGTATAATGCAAGTGTACATTTTATTTGATTTCTCATGGAAAGAATAATTCATTGAACTTCTTAAATAGCTTACCGACCAAAAGGCTAACATTACTCTTATGTAATATTCCAATTATGAAAACTGTAAATTGGTGTTACTCGAAATTGAATCATTATTCAGACAAACTTACATGTTTTGTAGTGAATCAGATGAGGTCAGGTTCCAAGATCTTCACATCTTGGAAACTTTAAACTGATATTGAATGGAGATAATTAATGGATAATCATTGGCTACCTAGGTAATTTCTAAGATAGAATACTGAAAAACATTACTAAGCATAATTATAACTCTATGTACTTTTGCTTCTAATTTTTACATGCTACAGAAACGCTCTGTGTGGGAGTCATGTTAACAAACGTATTCACATTTTCCACTTGAAGAAGGAGTAACGCAGCCATAAAAAAGAACAAAATAATGCCATTTGCAGTAACATCAGTGGACCTAGAGATTCTCATAATTAGTGAAGTAAGTCGGACAGAGAGAGACAAATATCATATGATATCGCTTATAAGTGGAATCTAAAATATGACACAAACGGACTTATCTACGAAACCAAAACAGTTACAGATGTAGAAAATAAACTTAAGGTTACTGCGGGGGTAAGGGAGGGGAGGGATAAATTGGGAGATTGGGACTGACATATACACACTACTGTATATAAAATAGATAACTAATAAGGACCTACTGTATAGCACAGGTAACTCTACTCAATACCCTGTAATAACCTATGTGAGAAAAGAATCTAAAAAAAGAGTGGGTATATGTAGTTGTATAACAGAGTCACTTTGCTGTACACCTGAAACTAACACAACATTGTAAATCAACTATACCCCAGTAAAAAAATTAGAAAAAAAAAAAGAAGAAGGAGTAAGGGAGGTGTGTGCCCGTGAACTCATGTGCCCTGCTGGTCAGCTCAAAGGCTTGTGTGGGAAAGTTCTCAGTTTTCCACCCACCGCCCCAGTTTTTTCTGTAAAATACAAGCTAGTTACTTTGGATAAAAGTTATCACTAATATGGGTGGTTGATGTTCTACACAAAGCAATTGTAACAAAGAAATAACAACTGTGGATGGGCTTTCGTTTCGTGAGGCAGCGAAGGGCAGTTTTCTTCCACAATGTGAAAGAGTACAGTGAGGGACAAAATTGAAAAAGTAAATTTTATTCATCTTGGTTTAGAATACCTGATTCTGAAAAGAAATCATGAAACATATTTAAAATAGAACTACCATATGATCCAACAATCCCACCCCTGGACATATAGCCAGAGAAAACCATAATTCGAAAAGATACGTGCACCCCAGTGTTCACAGCAGCACTATTTACAATAGCCAGGATGTGGAAGCAACCTAAATGTCCATCGACAGAGGAATGGATAAAGATGTGATACATAAATACAATGGAATATTACTCAATCATAAAAAAGAATTAAATCGTGCCATTTGCAGCAACATGGATAGACCTAGAGATGATCATACTAAGTGAAGTAAGTCAGACAAAGACAAATATCATATGATATCACATATGTGGAATTTTTTAAAATGATACAAATGAACTTATTTACAAAAGAGAAACAGACTCACAGACATAGGAAACAAGCTTATGGTTACCAAAGGGGAAAGGTGGTGGGGAGGGATAAATTAGGAGTCTGGGATTAACATGTACACACTGCTATATATAAGATAGATAATCAGCAAGGACCTACTGTATAGCACAGGGAACTCTGCTCAATACTCTGTAGTAACCTATATGAGAAAAGAATCTGAAAAAGAATGGATATATGTATATGTATAACTGAATCACTTTGCTGTACACCTGAAACTAACACAATATTGTAAATCAACTAGACTCCGATATAAAATGAAAATGAAATTTTAAAAACATTGGCCAAGTTCACTCCCTATGGACGAGCCTGCTGCCTTTGTTTACTGACTAGCGCCTTTGTCTACAATATGAAAGGTGACTCTTTACCTTGCATGTAACCTGCCCAGATAACAGATAGTCTGGGTCTCACCATAAAAATTACTGTGCTTTATGTTGACTTTATGATGTCCTTGATTATGAACAAACAAAACACACACAAAGCCTCACTTGGGAAAGAGATGCAGCTCTTCAGAATCATCCCACCTTCTAGGTTGGCTTCACAATTTTGTATTATTCCCAAGTAGGAGAGCAAGAATTGTTTCTCAGTGCCTGATATTCTCTTAATCACATGCCCAGATCCTCTCTGACAACTCTTTTGATTTCTCCGTCCCAAGATCAGATCCTAACTACAGAAACAGTAAAATAAAACTTTCAGATATCTTTAAAACATTCTTTGAAACTTCTCAGAGGGGCCCTAGAAACTCACAAAGATTTGTTCTTTCACCTTATGAAACAAGAGAGTGAGATGCCAGAAGGAATTGTGTGTTTAATGGGTTCCACATTCCTTCATCAGAGCTGCACTGGAGGAGCTGAAACATCAGAGGAGCCCCTCAGCCTTCCGCAGGCTAAGTTGGTATCGGTAAATGTCATCAATATAAATATTCCCGACATTGCCTGCCTTATGGGAAGGCTCTGAAGGTTTGTCAGTGACCTTGCTTTTCATAATTCATTTTACCTTCAGGGAAACACTGATCAAAACTCTTATGAAATAGTTGTTTCCCAATAGAGATTTTTACTCTCCTCCATTTTTGCCTTGCTCGTTGCTGTCATAAATGAACCACAGCTTTTGTCATCGACAAAATTAGTCTTTAGTTTGCTGTTGGTCTGGAAGTTCTGCTATCAGCTACAGACCGGATGCTTTGTCTTCGGCAGTGACGTGCAGCCTGAGAGCCCCGTGAAAAGACCACTGATGCCTCATGGAACCACCTCCTGGGGACAGACTGGTGAGCTGACCTCCCCTGCACAGCCATCAGACCACACCAACCCGTAGATCAGGATTTCTAGGACTCTTTGTTCAGAGGAGACCGTTCTTGAAAGCAGACTGTTGACCCAGGGTGCAAGGAACGAGAATTAATTACTTAGGATTGAATGAGGCCATTTTATTGTGGGTAATTTTTTTTTTTTTGGAAAATTCCTGACGTTGCTTTAGCCTTTTTCATTTATAGATTCTGTGACAGAGGCCTTTCTCTTCCTCCTTAACCTACAGTTTAATTCACTTTGCTTTCGTAAATTGAAAAGAGACATTTTTTTTTCCAGAGATGACTTAAGTCCCTGGATAACCCCTCCCCACCTTCCTCCCTCCTCAGCGGTACTTATTCATCTAAATTTGATGTATGTTACTCCCGTGCATTTTTAAACACTTTGTTATATATGGATATCCATTAGCGATATATGGCATAGTTTTTTGCAAGCTTTCAATCTTCCTAAAGTTGGAATCATAACTCTCCTCTTGCAGTTTACTTTTTTGGGGAGAGTGTGGTGGACATTGCTTTTGAGATGACTCCGTATTGGTCTATATAGTTCTTGCTTATTCTTTTTCCTGTCTGTATATTCCATCATGTGACTATACTTTAATCATTTTTTGTTGGTAGACATTTAGGTTGTTTCCAGTTTTTACCCATATATGGTACACTAAACGTCTTGTACAGGTCTGATGACCTCTGTACTGAGTAGAACCACCTCAGATGGAAAGCGGGCATTGTTTTTAGCTGCTGAACAGTTCATAGCTGGGCATGGAAAGAAACATTTTCATCCAATTATTTCTGACCCCCTCAACTCCAGGATTCAGAGACTCTTGCTTAGTTCCCTGAACTTTGCATGGAAATGCAGTTATTGTCATATGTTCAATGAGAAACTGTCCTCCTTTTTCCTGGAATATAACTGGACTGTGTATTTGGGATGTCATACTTGGGGACGATTCTCATTTCGTCAGGTGTGATGAGCCACTTTATAGACACAATCAGTGCCACAAAGCCCATCCCAGCCTCACAGGTGGTGAAGAAGGTCGCTTCCTGCAGATCGGGAGGATTCCCCAATCGGAGAAGCTTTGACAAAAGAGGAAATATATCCAGTCATCCAGTGGCAACAGTTCCTTGGGGTCTGTTTCCCAGCAAATAATAGAGGCTTTGAAAAACCCAGCCTGGATCATATTCCAATATGACCCAGCAATATAGCCAGACAAAACTGTAATTCAAAAAGATACATGCACCATTATGTTCATAGCAGCACTATTCACAAGAGCCAAGACATGGAAGCAACCTAAGTGTCCATCGACAGACGAATGGATAAAGAAGGTGTGGTCTATATATACAGTGGAGTATTACTCAGCCATAAAAAATTGCAATAATGCAATTTGTAGGAACATGGATGGACCTAGAGATTATCATACTAAGCGAAGTAAGTCAGACAGAGAAAGACAAATACCATGTGATATCATTTATAGGTGGAAACTAAAATATGACACAAATGAAACAATCTCACAGACATAGAGAACAGACTTGTGGTTGCCAAGGGGGAAGGGGGTGGGGGAGGGATGGATTGGGAGTTTGGGATTAGCAGATGCAAACTGTTAGATATAGAATGTAGAATGGATAAACAATGAGGTCCTACTGTATAGCACAGGGAACTATATTTAATATCCTGTGATAAACTATAATGGAAAATAATATAAAAAAGCAAGTATATGTATGTATAACAATCACTTTGCTGTACAACAGAAATTAACACAACATTGGAAATCAACTATACTTCAATAAAAAAAAAAAAAATCCAGGCTGAGACTCATGAAAACTTCCCACAAAGGCTAATTCCAGGGCCTTGGCAGTTACTCGATGGCTCACAGAAAATTTAAGGAGGTCCGTAAATTAATGAACATTCTTACTGCATCTAAGTAAATAATCAGGCCAGACCTAATGAGACCGTAGTTTTGTGACCAAGAGGAATTGAAGGTGAAGCTTATGGCCCTAAAAATTGTGAGAAACTTTATTGCACAGAAAAAAAAAAATTACTGAGTGTCCCTTCATGGCATTCTGGGTGTCACCCAGTGAGAGGGTTGTCTGATTGTAAGAGGTGCGTGCCTGCAACCAACCTGGTGTTCCCGTTCTGGGGAGACTGAGTTAGTTCACGCAGGACTGACAGAATACATGTGATTCCTGGTCACAGGGCACGTGAATTTTGTCCAGGAGAGACCGTGAATCTCTGTGAATCCAGTGCCCATTGAAACTACCTTGTAGCATCTCGCTGGTTCCTCATTAATTACATAAAATGTGTTGCTTTTTTATTTGTATGATATGTATGTATGATTTTACCTTTTAAAAAATATTCTTTAATACTTCTTAGTTCATGCAACAACCCTGCAACTTAAGCGTTGTCACCACTATTTCGTAGAAAACAATCTGAGGCGCAAGGCAATGTCCCACCATCAAGGCCACATGCTTGGAGCCCAGAGGCAGGCTGCAAACCGGCCCATCACCAGCTTCCGGGGGGGCCTGAATGCAACCCAAACATCTGCCCTCTCATTGCCCAGGGCCCCTGCCCCTTTGGGAACCACCCTTTCCTTTGCTCCCAAGTGGAATGGCCCTCTGTCCTTTCCTACAGCTTTTGAACATTTCAGACCCTGCCCCACCGTCTCCTAGGGCCTCTGCGGGACGGAGGGCTGGGGGGAGATGGTGCTCTTCTCCACACTCTGCTCTCAGCACTTCCTGCTCCTTGATTTCCTCAAAGCAGATTTGACACATAAAAGGTTCAGGATCGAAGGTGGGATTTTTCAGCCCAGCACAGAATTAGAAACAAATTGAATATTAGTCTTCAGTGTCCTACAGACTTAAAGGTTCACTGCCGGGGATGTTCTGGCCGCTGGGTCCTTGGGCCTGGCTTCTCCCCATTCTCAGGCCCCTTTCCCTCTAGACTCCTCCTCTCCTTCTCTTTCCACGACCCCACCACCACCACCACCACCCCACCACCGCCCCACCACCACCACCCACACACCCCCCACACCCCCCTCACCCCCCACACCCACATACCCACACACCCACCACCCCACCACGCACACCCCCACACCCCCACACCCCACACACCCCCACACACCCCCACACCCCCCTCACCCCCCACACCCACACACCCACACCCCCACACATCCCTCACCCCACACCCCCACACCCCACACACCCAATGCACACCCCCCCACACACACACACACCCCCACATACACACACCACACACACACACACACACACACACACACACACACACACCCGTCCTCTCCGACAGGCAGAGGGAAGGTATTCAATACTTCCTTCTTCAGAACAATTCACCTCTTTGTCTCCTCCCATCCAGGCCGTGATTGGGGAAGGAATCATGATTAGAACCAAACAAACCAAACGTGATCTAAAGACATTATTTTTCCAACAAATGACCTTTTTCCTCATTTAAAGGAATTTTTTGCTTCCTCTCCGTTTAATCCATTCCAACTTCAAACTGTAGACAACATTTCTGATAGAAGTCGCTTTCTTCCTATTACACAAAAAATGGAATTCCCCGACAGAAGAGGATAATCTTCCAGCACAGAAAGCTTCCACACACAGCTGCCCTGGCCTGAAGACGCTCCCCGAGAAATCCTAGAACATGCTGGACAACCGTAGTCTTTTGTTGGAATAAGGACACGTACACCAAACACATTACTTTGAAAGATAAATGTTCATTTGGAGAAACTGTTGGCTGAAAAAATTATGGACACACATCTTAAAATGCAATTCTTGCCTCAGGATCTCATGGGCTCTCAAGAAATTCTTGTGAACAAAATAGAGAAAGATTAGCAGCTGGCAGGACGATGGGTATTGGGAGGGGGTGTCTAACTGGGGAAACTGGCGTTCCAGAAGAGACCATCTGAGGAGAGTGGGACTCCGCAGGGGGGGCTGGTGGTGTAGGGTTCAGCAATTTTATCACAACCTCCGGACTTAAACATGGGGAAGATGGGTTCAAGGCCTCTACGCGGACTGGGGGAGGTCCCCTGAGGGCTCTGAGCAGATGGGGACTTGCTCCTGTCCTTCTGTCTGTCCACCACCCTCAGAGCCAGGCATTGCCCACTTTAGGACATGGGTTGACACGGACGGAAGTCAACCATGGCAAGATCGAAGCCCACCGAGGACCAACGCGTCTCAGCCATGGTGACCAATGCTGAAACAGGAGGAAAGGGGACAGGGCATAACCTTTAAAAGCATGGCATAGCCTGAGGACATGACATATAAGCTGACTAGAACCAAATAGGTCCAAGATGGCAGATGAGTCGACTTCCAGTAGCCCCTGAGCCTCATTATACTCTCATTGTAATACATTAGCTAAATGACACACCCCCAGGTGCCGTGACAGTTCCAAGGCCAACCATAAAGGTCAAAAAGTGGGTGGTGGCACAATTCCTGGAAATCCCTGCCCCTTCCCGAAATAGCTGGAATACTCCTCCCACCCATTAGCCTATGAAATTACCCAGCCCTATAAAAACTGACAACCCCATACCCTGGTGCCTTTCTTGCCTTCTGAGATGGCCCACACTCTGTCTGTGGAGTGTGTGTTTCTCTCTGAATAAATCCACTTCTTACCTATCACTTTGTCTCTCACTGAATTCTTTCTGCTACGAGACATCAAGAACCTGAGCTTTGGGCTTCCCTGGTGGCGCAGTGGTTGAGAGTCCGCCTGCCGATGCAGGGGACACGGGTTCGTGCCCCGGTCCAGGAAGATCCCACATGCCGCGGAGCGGCTGGGCCCGTGAGCCATGGCCGCTGAGCCCGCGCATCCGGAGCCTGTGCTCTGCGACGGGAGAGGCCACAACAGTGAGAGGCCTGCGTACCCAAAAAAAAAAAGAACCTGAGCTGCATTAAGTCCTGAGACCAGGTATATGATCTCAGTTAAAAGACCGTGGGTTCAAGTCCCAATATGAGTTGCATGGTTTCAACACCACCAGCAGACATGTGGCCAAGAGAATCGCCAATCTGCCCTGGAGTTTTAAAAACTGCAGATCGAAACAGGAAAACAGGCAAAAATGAAACAGGTGACCAGGCTGTGGTGATAGGAGTATGACTCATTTCTTCCAGTTTTACTAAACAATACCCTCTGGCTTCTGCAACAAGCAGAAGTGGTAGTCGCTTGGCAGGGACTGTGCAGAGTGTGGAGGACTGCAGCACCCTGAACCCCCCGCCTGGACCCCCGAGCGGGCAGCTCCATCCCCTACATGCAGCACTAGCACCAAGCACCCCTGACAGACAGATGGACAGGGCGTGGGGGAGAGCCAGAGGAGGCAGCCAACACCTAGGGCTGAGCACGCAGGTCCTACAGGGAGCAGGGTCAGCGGAGGGGAGAGCGCATCTCTGCAGGGCGCTGGGCCACAGCAGGGCAGAGAAGTCACAGCGGGAGAGGTCAGGCAGCTCGGCTGTGTTCCAGGGACAGTAGATTCAAGGCAGGGAGTGGAAGAAGATGGGGTAGAGAGACGGTCAGGATGGGAGATTTAAACAAGAGAGCGATTTAATCAGAAATGAGTTTCTGGGGCTTCCCGGAGGTCCAGTGGTCAGGACTCTGCACTTCCACTGCAGGGGGCATGGGTTCAAGCCCTGGTCCAGGAAGATCCCACGTGCTGCGGAACAAATAAGCCTGTGTGCCACAACTACTGAGCCTGTGCTCTAGAGCTCGCGAGCCACAACTACTGAGCTCACGTGCCACAACTACTGAAGCCCGAGCGCCAGAGAGCCCGTGCTCCACGGTAAGAGAAGCCACCGCAATGGGAAACCCGCGCACCGCAGCAAAGAGTAGCCCCCACTCGCCGCAACTAGAGAAAGCCCACGCGCGGCAACGAAGACCCAATGCAGCCAAAAAATAATTTAAAAATAAAAAATAAACAAAATGGGTCCTTGAAATAATGAGACTTAACACTATAATCAATAAACTGATAAAAAAAAAAAAGGAAGGAAGGAAGGGAGGGAGGGAGGGAGGGAGGGAGGGAGGAAAGGAAGAAAGGAAAGAAAGAAATGAGTTTCTGAAAAATTGCCCTGGCAGCCCTGGTCCACTCCAGGTATTGACTAAAGGGAGACACCACAGACAGGCCAGGACACTGTCACATTCCTGCAGGAAGAGGTGACAGGCCTGACCTGGGAGGAGGGGGAGATAAAAGGATTTAGAGCTCTTTAAGAGGCCGGTCAGAGGACTTGGTGACAGACACCGGAGCACGGAACAACCAGGACCCTTCTGGTCACAGAAACCTCACGAACGTGACGGGCTTGTTTCATTCCAGGCAAGGAAGGAGGCGAGGGCCCTGCTCTTTTTTTTTTTTTTTTTTTCCTGTTGACCAAGTCGCACGGCTTGCAGGATCCTAATTCCCAACCAGGGATGGAGTCCAGTGAGAGCACCAAGTCCTAACCACTGGACCGCCAGGGAATTCCCAGGGCCCTTGTCTTAAGAAGGCTTTGACTCTACGGGGAGAGGATGCCCTCCCTCTTCTCGCTGGCCAGGATTGTGTCAAAGGGTCACCCATAGCTGCATGGAAGTCTGAGTGATTTCAGTGGAGTTGATTGGTACCCTGGACAAAATCCAGAGTTCAGTTAGTGGGCAGGGGCAGGTGAGTACCGAGTGAGCACGAAGTGGCGTCAGGGGGACGCCCCGGGTTTGACAAGCCCATCTGAGAGGTGCCGTGGCCATCGGGGAAGATGGGCAGTTAGACACCTCCACCTGAAGCTTGGGTGAGGTCACTGGCCTGAAGCCATGAATTCAGGCTTGCCAGCTCATAATGAAGGATGACCTTCTACAAACTTCCCAGCCCATTTTGTGACTCTGCCCCATAGACCGCCCAAAGTAAGAATGGGGCGTCACATCAGGCTTCCAAAGGAGGAATGCCACTGCCTCCACGCTGGGATGGTCTCTGTGTGCGAACCTTGGCCCACCACGAGCTTATCACCTCTTTGGGGGAAGAGCTGGGCCTCCTTCCTGGTCACCCCGGCAGTTCACACAAGGCAGGTCACTGTGGGGACGTGAGATGAACCTCTGCCCACCCTGGGATTCCGAGACTTGGCATCCGTCTCTGCCCACTGTGCGTTGACCTTGGCGGGCTGGGAGGCCAGGAAGGTCTCTCACCCCCTCCCCCATCAGCAGTCGGGATCCTCATCTGTAATCAGGGGCTGGCTTCCTGCCTCATTGTCAATTATCCTTCTTTATTATACCGAGAAGTGTCTTCCTCAGTGATTTGCCTCCGCACAACCAGAGCCGGGCCTGGAACGTTGTTGGCAGTGGCCTGCCCGTGTTCTCTGGCAGGCCCACGGCAGCCTCTCCCCGGAGTCCCGGGGACCCAAGAGCAGCCGAGGCAACGCTGTCTTGACTGCCCTTCACATCCTCTCTGGCCTCACTGGCCACAGTGGCTTTCTTTCTTTTTTTTTTTTTTTTTTTTTTTTGCGGTACGCGGGCCTCTCACTGCTGTGGCCTCTCCCCTTGCGCAGCACAGGCTCCGGACGCGCAGGCTCAGCGGCCATGGCTCACGGGCCCAGCCGCTCCGCGGCATGTGGGATCTTCCCGGACCGGGGCACGAACCCGCGTCTCCTGCATCGGCCGGCGGACTCTCAACCACTGCGCCACCAGGGAAGCCCCACAGTGGCTTTCTTGAGCAGGGAACTCTTCTTAAAGGAAGGCATTTCGCAACTCCGTAGCATTCTGTGCCCGCAAAACTTCTTCCTCCCTCCTCTTGAGGCTGTGCTCAGGCCGCACCCCCAGGGCCCTCCCCCTCCCAGGTGCCCTCGTTTCTCCCCCGGGCCATCTCTACCTCGCTGCCCCTCAGCCCAGACCTCTCCCCTGAGCTCCAGGCCCCCTGCGAGAGCCTGAGCCCTCACAGGCCCCTCCAACTCCACTGACCTCGCCCCCAGACTCACCTACTCTTCTGCCCGCTTCTCTCTGCCTGAGATAGGCCCCCAGACGTCAGCTCCTGGGGACCCTCGTTAACTCTAAAGGCTCAGCGCAGACACCCCCTTCCGTGTGAAGCCAGGTGGTGGTGCCTTTCTGTCTCCAGAACCTTGGACTCACCACCACGAGAGCACCTGTTGTGGTCTTAACTGTACCCGTCTGCTTCTCCCCAGACTGAGCACAGCGGGGTAGGAGCTGCACTGAATGATCTCTGTAATCTCCTGTGGGAGATGCGAGGAACGAATCAGGGAACGGATGAACAGTGAATGAACGGTCAGGAGACTGGATCTACGCAGACACAGGCGCATCCCCAGCCACACGTCTCCAAGCGGCTGGGGAAGGTCACAGTCTACACGAGTCTCCAGTAGTGGGACAGGTCCTATCTCCAGCGGGAGAGCGGGGGACGGTCGGTGAACATTACTCCTGGAACATGGAGGAACAGCCCTGCGTGGTCACACGCTGACCTTGAGATAGATTGGATGTGGTGAATAAAGCCAGGGTCTCCCAAATGTCACACACATACACTTACGGTCTCCATCAGGTACGTTCCCTGGTCTCTCGGCCCTTTCTGGAAGCCACCGTGGTGTGCACAGTCACTGGTTCCAGTTCCTAGAAACCATCCCTCTTCTCCTTGGAAGCTATATCCAAATTTTTGTTCAGGTGTCCTCTCTCTCCAGCCCCCCAGCCCAACCCCACCTCCATCTCAAGGCCTTGTAAGTTTGGGGCCAATCCTGAGGTCCCACCCCTGGCCACACGGCTGATTCAGCACTGGGGACCTGACCCAGTTCTGGCCAATGAGACAAAGGAGCTTTGCTGGGGGGCTTCTGGGAAGGAAGTCCCCCGCCGCTCTGGGTGGGGTGTGCAGACATCAAACCTGAAACCGTTGAGGACGCAGCCCAAAGATGAAGCTGACGCTCAGGGCACAGGGGAGCCGGGAGCATCTCGGAGGGCCTGAGCTGCAGCCCAGCTGCCCACCCACCTCAGGCGCTGAAGACTCTACCAGCTGAGGTTTGCTGAGCCAACAACCCCAACGTTCGGTCACAGAGTCCCTGCACAGAGCTTGGTGTTTGGGGTGGTGAGGCTAGAGGTGTGAACACTTGAATTCCCAGAGGCAGAGCCGAGGGTCTGCAGGCCAGTGGAACCAAGAGAAGCAATGCCAGCCTGGTTCCCAAATCCAACCGAGGAGGAAAAACAGGAGGCCAGCCGGCAGGCTGGACAGCGTCTGAGTCACTGTGGAAGGCCTCCTGGGGAGCCGGCCAGAAGGAGGGGAGGCCAGGGGAGTCCATGAGATGAGCCAGGGGCGTCTGTGGCCTCGAGGATGGGGAGGGGAGGCCGACAAGGTGTGAGCTGACTGGCTCTGAGCTCTCTTGGACTGACGCACACCTGGAGATGTCCCAGCTCCCAGACACGGCGCAGCCCAGGCCTCGAGCTAGCTACTTATTCGCTTGGGCTGGAGCTGTCCCTGCAGGGCCGGCTCCCTCCCCACTCCCACAAGGAGCTCCCTGCAAGCCCCACCTGACACAAAGCAGGGCTCTTCCTGCCAAAGTGCCCCAGCTGCAAGGGGGGAGACCCCCTTGAGGGTCAGCCACCAGCTGATACCTCTCTGAATCTCACCTTGTGAGAAACCTAACGCAAATACTTTCTCCTGACTAATGTCTTTAAATTTCTCATCATGAAATAAAAGTGAAGCCTCTCGTGTTGGCACCGTGGCTGCACGCCTCCACAGACCCCAGGGCACACACACCCCAGGTTTGGAAGCTCAGTGGAGCTCGCCTGGTCTGGGCTTCAAGCTTGGCTCCAACAACAATGATCTGAGTGGCTTTGGGCAAGAGAATTAACCTGTCAGCCTGGAAGGGAGGGAGGGAGGGAAGGAGGAAATGCTAAAGCATGCGAAGCAGGGGCAATAGAAATCAACTTCCTGTGCCCCACTCTCATAATTTCCTTGCTCACAGAAATTTTGGTTGACAGAGCAGACACTGTCAGACACAGGACAAGGCAGAACCACGGCAGTGACAATCCCGCCACCTGAAACAAAGCTCAGGAGTTATACCCAAAAATAAAGCTAAGACTCCAACATTCAGCCCTTTCACCTGCTTTTTCTGCAGAAGAGATTTATGCAGAGATAAATCCTTGCCACCTGGAAGTCCAGGCTGGTCCCTGGGCCCAAGAGCACAACTCCAGCGGCCCCCCGGGGAAGGACCCAGGCCACTGCTGCATGTGCCACATGCCACTCAGAGCAGCCCGCGTCCACTGATGGAGCTGGAGACCCGGGCTGCGTGCAGTGGGGGCCTTGATGCCGGAAAGAGAGGCAGGTGGGGAGCGGGGCGGAGCCAGCCCGTCAGGCCTTCCCGCGCCCGGGGGCCAACTGCTCCGGTTCAGCCCCTGCCCCTACTCCCGCCCCTGTCCCACCACTCACCAGCAAAACCCCTAAATCCCTTGAGCCTGACTCCTCACCTGTGCAATGCTGCCCTGATACCGCCCCCGAGTTCTCACACGCACTAAATAAAGTCACTGAGGGCGGCACCCAGCAGACTCCTGGGCACAGAGCTGGCTCTTCGAGCCCCTTGTCTGCCCTTCCCGTCACCTGGCCCCCATCTCCTGCATCCCCACCAACAGCCAGTGAAAACATCACGGAACAGGGCCGAAGCCCCTGCCGGGTCCGGGCCCAGATGAGCCCCAAAGGACGCGGAGGTCACGCACGGGCAGGGGTGCTGGTCAGGGCAGAGGGCCTACTGGGTGGGCTGTCTCAGGACAAAAGCACAGATAATCGCGGCTGCACTGCATAGCAGACAGAAATGGAGGGACACACACACACACACACACACACACACACACACATTGAGTACTTTTGTCATTTTTGTTTGTTTCATTTTGTTTTGAACACTAAGATTTATTTTCAAACAGCACACAGACGTCTGCGGGGCAGGGCCAGGCCAGGCTGGTGTCTGGGCCCGAGGTCTCAGCGGACGCTGGACGCCACCGGCGGCAGCTGCCAGGAAAGGAGGGCCCCGGCCCGGGCGGCCGGCCCAAGCTTCAGGCAAGCGCGGTGCGCGGCGGCCCCCAGGACCCGCCCCGCGGCCGGGCACCCAGGCGGCGGCAGTGGCGCCACCCAGCGGGCGCGGGCGAGGGAGGCGGCCAGGAACTCAACTAGGGGATACAGCAGCTTCAGGAACACTGGCGATTCCGCCGGACTCGCCGAAACCAGGCTCTTTGGAAAACCACCTCATCTTTGGGAAGACACCTCCTGGCTTAGGTCTCTCCCCTCAATTTCCCTTTGCTTTTCAAAAGTTTAAAAACAAAAACGGAAAAAAAAAAAAAAAAGAAACACACATTTTTCGGGAAAAGGTGCTGCTGTTCACGCATCCGCAGCACCACCAGCCGCTCTGCTCTCACTGCACCCTCGCGGTGAAGTTCTCGGGGAAGACGCCCCGGCACTTCTCCAGTTCCTTGTGCAGATTCCAGTCGCTCTCCTTCACACCCATGAGCCAGCCTTCATCCTGAGGGGAAGCCAGCGCGTTGCATGGGGCTGGGGGAGGACGACGTCCACCCCGACAGGGCGAGCCCTCCTTCTGGCCGCTCATTTCCTCTAGACCGTCACACCCGCCTTAAAGGACGCCTCCTCCAGGCAGCATTCCCTGCTCTTCTCTTGAGACCCAAACCGGGCCCCCCAGCCCAGGAGCCATCCCTCCCTGCAGTAGGTGCATTTAACTCTTTATTGTTTGGTGAGTCCTCAGGCGGGAAGGCAGCCTGACTGCTGCACTGGTCCAAATGCCTCTAAACGACTCCTTCAATCCCCCACCAAAGAGTTTCCCACCAGCTGGTGCCCACAGGGGCCACATCACCGAGGAGGACATCAGGTGTTCTTCCGGCCTTCCACAAACAATGCCAGAAAGTTCTGCTGAGCACTGACCACTTGAAAGCTTCTAGAGCGACCTGAGGCCATCCCACCAAGCCCTCCGAGTCGAACCTGACCTTTGCTTTAATAGTGACCCCTCAGAAGGATCATCTACCCAAGCCGTGACAAGCCCTGACCCCTGGGCCTGCAGTGACCACACACTCCCTGCCATTGCTGCCCCTGCAGCGGGGCTATGCCTGGGACCCACCTGCAGGATTACCTGCCTTGTCCTAGACCCTGAGCCACTTCCACCCATCCCAGATGGCTCCCACTGTGGGCTGGGAGGCCAGGAGTCTGCTCCTACAAACCCCACCTAGCCCGGGGCTGGCCCACTGGGGAGATCGGCGGGGACCTGGGGCTTTAGGAAAATGGGCTGATTCAGCGCCAGGCCCAGGAAATCCTTGTTACTCAAACCTCCCAGCCCATGGTGGCCTCAGTGAGTACCTACCGTCCTCAAGCCCCAGCCCAGGACGCCCCAGCCGGGTTGGCCTCACCCAAATCCAGCCCTCCTCCCACCCTCGGCCACTCTGACAATTCCACCACAGGGACATGTTGGTGACTGAACGGACTAGAGTCCCACTAGGTCCCCTCTGCACTGTGGCTGCCACCTGGATACCCATGTGGGCAGCCCCACTGGACCGCCAGCACCCCACAAACAGGGGCTCCTGCTGAGGGGCCCCAGCGACCTGAATAAAGCAGCCCATCCAGACCTGGCGGGGGAGGAGAGGGGGCAGTTCTGCTCAGCAAAGCCCACTCTGAGGACCTTCACAACAAGGAGAGGCCACAGCAGGAGAAGGGTCTGCGAGGCACAGGGTGAGGACCAGCTGGGGACAGGGCTGTGGACTCGGGGGTCTGTCACATGGGCAGGGAAGGGCGTGCCCTTGGGGACAGGGCGGGGCCAGCCTGGAGGGTGGCACCTGGGGCCAACAGGAGGCTGCAGAGCGGCGGGTGGGGGGTGTGGTCCATGGAGGGGCAGCCTGGGATGCGGTCCTGGAGGAGGGGGGCCCGGGGTTGGGGGGGGCCTGGAAGGGAGAAGGGGCCCAAGGAACTAGGATGCAGAGAATCGAGAGAAAGGCAGACAGAGGCTGAGGAAAGGAGGAAGCAAGAAGCAGGAAGTGAGAAACTGAGGGGGGCAGACAGGGTGAGAGCAGAAAAGGGGAACTGTGCCGGCCGCAGGGAAGGGAGGCGGAAGCAAAGGCGAGGCCGTGGGGAGAGGCCGCGGGTCGGCCGGCGTGGCTCTGCTGCCCCCTGCTGGCCGCGCCGCCTCCCTGCAGACCGGGCCTCACCTGCTCCTCTGGGTTCTGGAAGGGGATCACCAGCACCACGTCCCCAGCTTTGAGCTGCAGCTCGTCCGTGTCAGTGGCCGTGTAGTCGTGCTGGGCCTGCACCTGCAGAGGGTGGGGAGAGCTGACACCCCTTTCCTCGGCAGCCTCTGTCCCACCTGCAGCCCCGTGGGCGCCGGGAGAAGGTGATAGTAGCAGGAGCGGGGCTCGGAAGCCACCTCGCGGATTGCGGAGCAGAGGGCGGGTAGTCGGGCAGGGACGGCTTTGGGCCCCCCACATAGCCTCGGGCCCAGCGTCCTCCCCCCCCCCAACGGAGGCAGCCGAAGGCTGCGGGTCAGCAGGCCAGGCTCACCTTGAACATGAACCCCGGGGGCAGGTCCAGGCGCCCTGCCCCGCTGCCGCCCTCCACAGTGCCGTTCACAGCTGCCGAGAAGGTCTCCACCACCAGCGCGGGGAGAGAGCTCTGGCGGGAGGGGCGCAGGTTAGCGAGGGCGGGGAGTGGGTCCCGGAGGGCGGGGCCGCGCGGGCAGAGAAGGGGGTGTCTGTGCCCAATGCCAGACCAGCCTGCCTCCAGGTTCCTCACCAGGAACCATGACCTGGACCAGCACAGAGCAAGACACGGGGCTAGGGAGCCGCGGGCGGCGGGGAGAAAAGACAGGGCCTTGGTCCCTGTCCTCTTACGGAGGCTGCTTCACTTGCTGCCGTCTCCCCGGGCTCCTGGGCTCCAGCCGCAGGGTGGGTCCCACACGTCACCTCCGAGGCCTCTGCTGGCTGCAACATAAATGCCAGCATGGGGTCAGACACAGGATGGGGCGCTGAGACCGGGACAAGGAGAGGGGCCACGGAGAGCCAGTGCCTCTGCCTGGTACAGGGAGCCCCTCAAAGAAAGGCTCCGGGCACGGAAGCGGCTGGAGAAGGTGCTGGCAGACACACGGACCCCGAGTGACATGCTGCTGAGAAGCCCAGCGCAGCCCCTGGCTGCCACCCCTGAGCCTCCCTCAGGCCCTGCCCTCTAAGCCCAAGCCCTGGCCAAGCCTCGGCTGCCTGCCACCCGCCTGGTCCCGCTGGCCCCTCACAGGTGGCTCCCGTGGCGAGGGCCCAGGCAGGGCACCCCGACGCTGCCCGGCTGCAGTCAGGCTGCGCTGGGCCCGCACTGAAACTCAGCCACTTCTGAGCTCTGGGAGCAATCACTCGGCCCTCCTAGCCCCCACCTCCTCATCTGCAGGAGGAAATGTCTAGGTCAGGCTGCAGGTTAAAGAATTCTGGAGAGTGCCCACCATGGACCTGGAGGTGCTCGAGACATGCCTCCCTCCCACCGTGGGAGTCCTGAGCTGGGAAGCTGGGGCGGGGGTCGGCGAGCGGGTGAGGGGCTGACCTGACTGAGCCACAGCCCTGCCCCGGGGCCTCCTGGCTCAGGGCCCTAGCCTCACCCTCAGTCCCACGGTGGCCTTGTCCGTCCTGTGCCCCCTCCTCCGGGCTCTTCCTCCATGCTACACCCCCAGAGGCCGGGGGCGGGTGAGGGGCTGGCGGGGGCACTTACTTGGGCAGGCCCCGGCTCGGCCGTCTGGCTGGGCCAGGCCACGGCAAAGGTGCCCTCGGCAGCGCTGGGCTCCCTGGAAGGCAGGCTGCCAGCTGGACTCTCTGTGGGCTAGTGATGGGCCACCAGGGAGAACAGGGTGGGAGGGGCGGGGGGCGGGGGGCGGGCGGGAGACAAGAGAAGACGGTCGTGAGCAGCCCAGCGTGGGCCCACGGGAGCAGATGGGCACCTGCAGCCTGGCCGGAGCCCCACGGGGCACAGACAGAGACTCCCCAGAGGGACACCTCCTCCCACCACTGCCCAGGGGACAGGAAGGTGCGAATGTGCCACACGCAGCTCAGCACGTGGCTCTCTCTGGCCTCCTCCAGGGAAATACCCTGGAGCTTGCGAGCCCCGGAGCCTGGGCTGCAGGCGCCTTCTCCCCAGCCCCTCCTGGTCCTGCGGGAGCCGCGTCACCAGCTGTGGGGTATCCCGTGTCCTCCCTGAGGACGTGGATGTCTGAGCCACCAGGTGATGGCAGCACCTGTTGGGCAGGCGCCTGGCCTCACTCTGTCTGTCCTGTTTCTCGAATCATCTCTCCCCCCTCCTCTGTCCCAGCAGCTCCCTGGTGCCACTGCCCTGCGGGGCCCCTGCTGACAGAAAGCTCCTCGGGGGCAAGGACCCTCCACCCCAAGGCACCCCTAACCAGCAGGCCTTGGCCCAGCACGGGGACACCCCATCCACCCTCGGGGACCAGTCGGTCACTGTCTACGCCACTCACAGGCCCTGACAACTGGGCTGCACCACGGGGGACTCTTCAGAGGCTAAGCTGAGGAGCCTTTTCCCACAGGGCCTGGCTGAAGGCCCAGTGTCTCCATGGGTGGGGGGGGCGGGGGGGAAGCAGAACAGCTGTAGGCCCGACAGCTCCCTGTGCGCGTGGGCACGGCCAGGCGTGCGTGTGCATGTGCACCTGTGAACCAGCCAGGTGCAAGACGAGGCAGGGTGGGCACAGAGCAAACACAGCTTACCTCCCAGAGGTCCCACGGAATTGACTGAGCACAGCAGAGGGGAGAAGGACAGAGTTAGCACGGAGGTTAGAGGCGGCGGCAGGCAAGCAGTCCCCAGGGACGCCCACCCCGCACCCGTCCCAGGGCCCTCGAGCCCAGCAGGCACAGGGCAGGCAGAACAGAGCCGGGCTCTGCGGTCCCCAGAGCACCGAGTCCTGGACACCTTCCAGGCTACGGAGACGCCCAGGCCAGGGAGTGCCCAAACCCGGGGCTGCCACCATGAGAGGGGCAGGAGGGTGCTGAGATGGACCGTGTAAGCTGCCAGGTGAGTGAGTGTTCAGCTGACCTCGTCCCGAAGGTCCTCTTGCTGACCTGTGTCCACCCTCTTCCCTTTCCCATGGTCAGGACCAGGGGAGGTGACAAGAGCTGGGGACCAGGGCTCCAGGGGAAGGGCAGTGAGTGGGCAGAGAGCCTGGTGACCCCAGGACCCCCAAAGGCCTGGGCCTAGATGGGCCCACGTGGCCGGAGGGCAGACATGAACCCAGGCCCCGGGGCCCAGAGGCCGGTGGGCCCGTGGGCAGTGCTGGGCTCACACCAACCTGACCAGAGGGCGTGGGCGCCTTCACAGGGCTTGCCACAGGTGGGAGGGGGTCAAAGTCCAGGTCCAGCAGACTGGCCTGCTCCGAGAAAGGCCCCGGGGCCTCAAACTTGGCAACAGCGGCAGAGAAGGAAGGCAGTTAGTGCCAGGCTGTGAGCACTCGGCCAGGGCGGCACAGCAGGCTCCGCTCCCAGACACACCCACCAACACGAGGCCACGCCCCCACCACACCCCCGGCAAGGCTCCGCCCACACGAGGACACACCTGGGGCGGGGCCGGCCGCCAGGCAGCCACCCGCCGGACCAAGGCCGAGCCCCCAGCTGTCTCGCGTCTGTCCCATCCTGCAGGCCGAGGAGGCCTCCCCGGGCCTGCGCCCCCCAGCAGCAGCCCAGGCCAAGGCACGGGCTGGACAAGACCACACTCAGTCCCCCGGCTCGGAGGGCCCCTGGACGGGTACAGGCCTCCCCTTGCTGCCGCAGACTGAGAGGCAGTCCTGTGGTGACACCCACCCCCAGCCAGCTCAGGGCCGAGCCAGCACACAGAGCCCAGGAGCCCCGTCGTAACGGAGGGGGCGGGGGGGTCCCCAACACCTGAGCACCCGTGTTCACACTGCACGTCCCTCCCCAGCCCCCCCAAGTTTCCCATTCAGCGGGGCTGAGTGCAGCCCTGGGATGTGCATGTAACAGGAATGGCCCCAGGAGACGGGCCGCAGTGGCCCCGTCCACACTGTGAGAAGCCAGCCCCTCAGTAAGCTGGGCCAGACGATCGTGGAAGAAAAGGGTCTTTCCCAGAGCCACCCTGGAGGACAAGCCGCCTGGCACCAGCGCCCAGCGGACACGCTGCCTTCCTAGGAGGAGGGCTTGGTCCCCTGTGGCCCCATCTCACACAAGGGGCTTCCCCGGGGACAGGGAGGGCGATGCCTGCCCTGGCTCAGCCCAGGGTCCTCCCCTCAGGCAGGGCTGGGAGCGCCACAGCCCCGCAAGCCCAGGCCAGCCAGCTTCCCTCCCCACCCCCTTGATGGGGCCCAGAACTGACGGAACACACTCTCCACCCCAAAGCACCTGTGGTCCTCCATTTAGAAGGACCCGAGACCTGGAAGCATGGGCAGAGGTTCCCAGGGGGGGCCTTCCCACCTGAGCTGTGGCCTGTGTGGGGAGACCCAACACCCGCACTCCTGAGAAGGGCTGGTGCCGGCAGCGCACAGCTCAGGGGATGAGGCGCAGAGCGCAGAGGGCCCAGGCCCAAGCTCAGGGGACTCACTCCCGCCCCACACTCATCCCCAGCCACAGACTCCTTCAAGTCAAGCCCTGTCCAACGAGCCTGGGAGGAAGGTCACTGCCATCTCTAGGGGACCGAGTGTCCGGGAGGCCGCGCAGGCTGGGCCTGGGTGCCCTCACCGGCTGCAGGCAGCATTTCTCTGCCCCTCACGGCCCCACCACCCACCCCTCTAAGAAGCCAGCCAGGCCCAGGCAGCCACCGCCCCACCCACCAGACTCCAAGGGTACAGGGTCACCAGGCCAAGGGCAGACCGCGCACGCTCTGCTCACCTCCCAGCAGGCCAGCCACCCACCATGCAGGCCCGGAACCGGCCTCGGGGGCAGGCACGCAGGCTACTCACCAGAGCCCAGCAGAGCAGCGCTGTCGGCACAGCAGCCTGGGGGGACCAGCCCACCCCAGCCCCATGCAAAGCACCCCGGCGAGCGCTCTCCAACCCCGCTGGGCGGGGCCCCGGCTCCGAGGAGTGGGCGGAAGGACAGACGGGAGGCATGCAGAGAGCACGGAGGGGCGCAAGGGCCACGCTCAACGGGCAGCCTGGCTGCAGGTGAGGCCCTCAGTTCCTCACCTGTGAGGTGGGGACAGCCCCTCCCAGAGGGGACTGAAAACCGAACCAGGCCCCGTAGGTCAGCGGCTGGCTCCACCCCCTGCACAGTGTCTACTAGCCCTCGAGTGCACCCCAAGGCGAAGGTAGGCTCCAGGCGGCAAGCGTCCCAGCCACAAGCTGCCCTGAGGCCGCGGTTCCCCAAGGCACCGCGAGTGCCCGGGGCCAGCCTCAGCCAGGCTCTCCAGAAAGGCTCCCTCCCGGTCCCCCGAGGCAGGGCAACCCCCGCCCTCCCCCAGCCGCCCTGCACTGAAAGTTCCTAGCTCCCACCCGAAGTCCTCCCATGGGGGCTTGAAGCCCACTCACCCCACGGTCCCTCATCGCGGAGAGCACGGTCCTCCGCTCCTAACTGCCTCTCCCCCGATGTGCCAGCCCCCAGCCCAGCCCCTCCCTGCAGGCCTCTGAGCTTGTGCAAAGGAGCCTGCACAAGGCAGAAGCCGGAGACCCGGGCAGGACAAGCCCACAGCAGTGCTGCAACGTGGGCCCAGCACAGCCTGGGACTAGCCAGCCTGCACGAGTGGCGAGGCCCGGCGGGGACAGGGCAGCCCGGCTGTGAGGCCCGGAGGCCAGGCTTGGAGCGGTCGGCGCACTGCGGCCTCTGTGAGCTGACACGACCATGTGCGGCCCACCCCCCTGCGACCACAGTGACCTCCCCTGCTCCGCCCTCCCTCCGTCCCCCTGGGGATGGGCATTACGTGCCTCCTAGGGCATGGACAGCAGGAGCCGGGCTCTGCGGCCCAGCCACAGCCCCGGCTCCAAGTGGGGTCAGCAGCTCTGGGAGCTAAAGTCTCAGCGCCTTGCAGGTGTTCCCAACCCTGCGAGTCACCTCCTCACCGCCGCCCAAGCAGTGCTCTCCTGACGCGCACGGAACTCCCGGCAGATCCTGAGCCTGTCCCTCACCCGTCCTGACCTACACGCTCGCACGCTACCACCTCTGGCCAACGCACGGTGTCTGCTCGTAGGCAAACGTCACCTGCTCCAGGAAGCCTTCCCTGATTGGCCCAGGTCCTCCGTGCTCCCTGCCCCTTTTGGCCACAGCATCAATGGAACGGAGAGGCCACTGCGCAGCTGACGGTCTCTACTAGGACTGTTTGCCCGTGTCCCTAGGTCTGGCCACGTGCTCAGAGATGAGGGATGACGGGTGGAGAGACGGAGGGACGTGCGAGAGAGAGAGGCCCAGAGCCGACCCCTGCTCCTGAGGCAGAGGCACCGGGGGTGGGAGGGGGGGAAGGCCATGCGCACCCTGAAAGAGCGAGAGAAGGGAGAGAGAGCTGGGCCGCGGCGGCCGCGGCTGACCTGGGAGGGGGTGGTCACGCTGATCTCAGGGACAGTTGTGTCCTCAAACAGGCTGAGGGTCTGCTGCTGCTTGACCTCCGTGCACGGGGTGTGTTTGGGAGGCGGAGGGACCGGTGGGCCTTTCCGGAGCTGGGGGTCGGCAGCAGTTGGGGGGCCGCACAGCAGAGCATGGGGGCCAGGGAGACAGACAGAGACAAAGCCACGTTAGTCACACCCCCAGCCGCCGAGGAGGACGAAACAAGGAGAGCCACTGCTCCCCGAGACATGGACACCGAGACCACAGGGGCCCCCGGGAGGGGCCGAAGCAGGCGGTCGGAAACCCTGTGCAGAGAGAGGGGAGGGCGGAGGGCGAGGGAGCGAAGGAAGAGAGAAGAGGAGAGAACAGGACAGAAAAGAAGGAAAGAAGGGCCTGCGGGGCCACCAGGGGCTGGCATCGGAGGATCTGGCCCTCACCGCCCTCGGGGGAGGCTGAGGAGAGAAAGAGGAGCTGAGAGAGAGCCGGGCGTCCAGCCCCCTGCCTCTGCTCCTGCACGCCCGGGCCCTCTGCCCACCCCAACCCCTGGAGGAGCTGCAGCCCAGCCGCTGGCCGTCACCCCCGAGGCCAGCACACAGCCAGGGCCCCGCAGAGGGCCACGCACCTGCCCACTCGGGGACCTCAGCAAGTCACCCCCCCGCCCAGGCCTGGGTTTCATCGCTTGTCACTGGGGTGATAACAGCGTCTGCCTTGCAGGCTGGTTGTGAGGACAATGAATGAAAATACAGAAAGGCTGGCGGGGTGCGGCCCCGAGCAAGTGCTCGAGTCAAGTGCAGGCCCTCAACACCCTCTTAGCGTCGCTCTCCTAATCAGCCGTCCAGCGGGCCCAGGAGCCGAAGGGCCAGGGGACAGCCCAGCAGGGCTCAGATGGTCCTGCCTGGCGGACCCCACCCCTCCTTCCTCCCTTTGCAGCCCCTGGGGACGCTGCAGAAACCTGGAGAAAACTGACGGGGGGAGCGGGCTTCCCCCGCCCTCTCCCCTCACTGAGCCCCTCCTCGCGATGCCCCTTTCAGGGTCCCGCATGGCCCCCCGCAGAAGAAGGCAAGGAAGAGGGGGAGGCAGCCAGCTGCACAGATCTGGATGCAGTCTCCCCTGGAGACTGTGTCTCAGGAGGAAAGGAAGACGGAGAAGGTCAAGCAGCCCAAAGGCCAGGGGAAAGGAGAGAAGGGGATGCTACAGCAGGTGCGGGTGGGGGGACACTTAAGGAGGAGACAGACGGTCACAGGTGCCCCTGTGACCCTGGCAGGGGCCGGGGCCACAGAGAGGAGCCAGGGCCGGCAGGGACAGGGGACAGGGATGGAGGGGAACGGCGGCAGAGCAGGAGGCAGAGGAAGGAAGGGAGGGACAGGCCACCGAGACACGTGCCTACCTGAGACGGGGATTTGGGGAGGGCGGCCCCGGGGGTGGCCGCAGCAGCCGGCTCGGGCTCGTGGTTGACTCTGATCTCGGGGGTGGCGGCAGGGGAGCCATCAGGCGGAGGAGAGGGGCTCTTGTTCCCTTTCGCAGGGGCGTTGTCACTGCGGAGGCGAGACAAGAGAGGGGCCCGGATGCAGGGAGGCCGCGGCGTCCAGGAAGGTGTGCGTGTGACAGGGTGTGTGCACGTGCCAATGCCCCGGGGACCCGTGTGTGAAAATGTGCACGCACGTGTGTGTGTCCACGTAGATCCTGGGAAACTGAGGGTGCACGTGTGTGTCCAGACTCACTGGAAAAACGTGACGCCCACGTGTGCACAAGTGTGTGTCCCTGTGCACCCACGTGTGAAACTGCACATTCGTGTGCAGAAGGACAGGTGGAAATGAGGCAACACAGGCGTGAGCACTGGGAACAGGCAGGTGTCCGCAGCAGGGCCTGCCCTGGACAACCACAGTGACAACCACACCCGGAGCTGAGGTCTGCGGGCCCCGGGGTGGGGGGGGGGGGGGAAGCTGAGATCTGCGGGGCCCCGGGGCGGGGGGACCAGGGCGGGAGCCGGGAGCCGCCGCCAGGGGCCGGCCAGCCTCCCTCAGGCCTCCACCAGGTGCAGGGGCACCGAGCCCCACAGCAGGAGAAAGCCACGCATCCTAGAAGCAAGGTGAGTCTCACCCCCACGCGTCACGCAGCAGCCTCTGCGCTCAGGGCGGCCCCGCTCCTCAGCCTGAGCCCACGGGCCTCCGGGCCAGCTTGCCTGCCGTCCACCCCTCACGCCAGCGCACTGCCAGCCCCGCTCCCCAGGCCCCGAGCCTTTGCTCCCACAGGTCCTCCCGGGGAACCCGGGGAACCGGCAGAAGCAACGGGCAGAGGGGGTAAATAAACGGGGGTGGGGTCTTCACAGCGGGGACGAGAGGGTGAGGCCCCCAAGTCGAGTCTCAGTACCAACAAGGACAAACGGTGTGCACGGCCCGCTACTGGGTGCAGAATAAAAATCTATGCTGTACTTGCCTAAAGAAACTCTAGAACAGTGCTGACTGAGACCAGCCACCAGCTACAGGTGGCTGTTTAAATTAAATAAACTAAAAATTCAGCTCCTCAGTCACCCTGGCTACATTTCCAGGGTTCACCAGCCACATGAGGCAGGCGGCCACTGTGCTGGACCGGGCAGGTCTAGAAGGACAGACAGAAACTAGTGACCCCATCACCTGCCCAAGCATGGCGGGGGGCCAGTCAATGGCACAGATGCATGGGAGACTCGCTGCTTCCTTCTCACCTTTACTGAATGTGTTTTATGGGAACGTCTTTGCCTCCTTAAAGAATACACATACATCCAGCGTATGTACACACGCGCACACACACAGAGAATTCCTACACACCGCGGGGCTACAGCAGCCCTCTCCCCGAGCCTCCGGACCTCCCTTCTGGCTGCATCCTCCACTCCTGGTCAGGCCGCAGCCCAAGAGGAACGTGCCGAGGCGGTCTGCCCGCCCTCCGTTCCCACCGACACCCCTCTGCCCTCTGCCCCCCAACACGCACACCACACACAGGAAGGCGAGTTAGGGGTTAGTGGCGCCCTCGGCAGGGCCAGGCGCATGCACAGGGGCCGGGGTGCTGGCCTCCGAGGCCCCCACCACACAGCACTCACTGCCGGTACCTGTTCTTCTTTCTGCGCAGCCGCGAGAACAGTTTAGTTTTCTTTCTGTGGGGACGGGCGGGACGTTGAGGCCTTTGTTTGGGGGACATGCAGATGTGGGCCCGGCCTTTTCCCTTCCCTCATCGGCAGCCCCTCTGCTCAGAGGAGGGCTAAGAGCAGAAGCCCTCCTAACTCCCGGAGGCCGGGAAGAGGGCCCAGTCCTGCCCACGGCCCCGGCTGTCCAGTCCTGGGCCCCCCGCTGGCCTCCGTGTCCTGCCAGGCACGCTGAGGTGGTGCCCACGGAACAAGCAAAAAGAGGACGCTGCCCTGAAGCAGGACCCGGCGGGCGGCAGGCGGCTCAGGCCGGGACAGCGCTGGCCACCCGCCCTGCCCGGGGTCCAGCCACAGGAGCTCTGGGGCCCAAGAAGGACTGGGGCCAGCGGGGGGCCCTGGGAGAGGTGGCAACCTGGCTGCCCGCTTTGCTGCAAAGGGGGCTCACGCGCCTCCAAGGCCCTTCCTCTCCCCTCAGACCAGCCCTTTCCCAAGGCGGCCTGGCCCCCGCTGCCTGCACTGCCCGGGTGGGCGGCGCCCTCCACCCCCCTCACCCATCCTGGACGCGCCACCATGACCTCCAGGCCAGGCGGTGGCCTGGGAAACACGTTTTGGCCTTTATTGCCCCCCAGGGCACCCTGTGGGCCGCCCCCTCCCTCACACATACTGTGTTTGCAGGGGACAGGAGGGACAGTGACGTTCACTGAATACTGACTGCCTTCCTCCTCCTAGGGGACACCCTAAGTACCCCAAGAACCAGATGCAATCACCCCGCCTTGTGGCCGAGGAGGGCGGGTGCATCGCTGCGCTCCACACTGTACTGCGAGGCAGGGCAGCTCACGGACGGAAAGGAAGGGAAATCTCAGACTTGCTGTGGTTTCCCACGGGCCACAGCCGAGGCCCAGGCGTTTCCCCTCCTCCCTGGAGCTCTCCTCCCAGGAAGCAGGGCTCCCCTCTGGGCAGAGGGCAGGAGCAAGGGCACCCCCCCTCCCCGCCATCCGGGGCCTCGGATAAGGTTGGGACCAGGCCCCCGCTCTACGAGAAGGCCCCCTTCCCATTGGGCTGAATCATTTAGTCCCCGGGTCCACCTGCAAAGCTGCACAGATAGGGAAGCCAGGCCCAGGCAGGGGAGCTGCAGGCTGCCCGGGTAGCTCCTTCCCAGAGGGGACACGGGGTGGAGGAGGAGGGGGGCCCTCACCTGCTCCCCTGAGCGCAGGGAGGCCCAGCCAGAAAGGACCTCAGCAAACAGCCCAGCCCCAGACCTCACCTCCCTGAGCCCCCAGCGGCCCTTGGCAGGGGAGGGGGGCGCATCACACACCTGGGCTGGGCCTTGATCGTGAAGGTGTTGCTCCCGTGCTGCTTCTCCAGGATGACCAGCACATCGTTGAGGTTCTGGTTGAGCTGCAGGAGGGACAGCAAGCCGGTTGGCTGGGGGCCACCAAACAGCCCCCCTCTCCCTAACAACATCCCTGATTCTCTTCCTCCCCACCAGCCCCTCCCCTGTGCCCCTGCCCCAACCAGGAGCAAGCTCTTCTCTTCCCATCACTGGGGGCAGGGAACCAGCACACCTGTCCCAGAAAACCCACAGGAAAAAAAGGAGGAGACAGTGGGCTGCCCTGAGAACAGCTACTGTTTCTGGGACCACCTTTTTCTTCTTCCTACTTACGGGGCGTTTCTTAAAATGCCCCATAGAGCTTGTACTGTTTTTATTTTTTTTCAATTGTTTTGGCAAATTAACTGTTGATCCTAATTGCTGAAGTCACTTGCCAAGATGCTTTCAGGGCACGTTACAACTGCCAGAGGTTTCACCAAAAGCCCAGGCGAGACGAGGGGCTTACCCCATGCACCTCGTGATTCTCTTTACTGAGTATACTTCCCTCTGCTTTAGCCACTAGGAAGCCCAGAACTGAATTTTCCTCCCACCTTACATAAATGTTTTCTTCCCAAAACACCTCTCTCTGTTTTTTTAAATTTTTTTTACAAGTTGTCTCAAATCTTTGAAGGGAAGAAGAAAAAGTAGGAAGGAAAGGGAAGGCCTACCAGGCAAGAAACCATACTGAGGGTGGTCGCTCAGGACAGGCCCCAAGCTGGCAAAAGCCCTCCTCCTGCCCTGGGCCTGGAAGCCCCCAATCACTTCATTCCTCTGGACCCAGGAGACAAAGTCAGGTCCACCCAGGGCACAGGGAGGGAGGGAGCTGCCAACGCCACGTTTCTCCCACGCAGCTTTGCAGCTTAACTGCCAGTTCAATCAGGATGAAGACAACACAACATAAGAATTTAAGCTAATCAGACCCAGATTAGCTTGCGCCGGATTCTGTAGGTAGAGCAACCTTAAAACATTTTTTTAATTGGGAAAATTTTAGTAATTTATTTCTTATCTGCCTACAAATTAGGAAACTGCCACCATTTTCTGACACTGAGCTCCCTGGGCCAAGGCTGCCTGAGAGCACGTTTCCAGTTTGAGGGTGGTGGGCTCCACCCAGGCAAGGAGAATAGAACTGGGAGCTGGGAGGGGGCCGGGGCTGGACCCCTGGGGCCCACTCGCAGCCTCCCCAGAGCCCCCAGCAGCTCCCACTGGGCCCTGACACTCTGTTCCTTGAGGACTGGCCCTGACACTGTTTCTCAGGGGCCCAGAGGGTCCCCCTGTGTCCAACCCCAGCAGGGAAGAGGAAGCTCGGCCCACCCATGCCTCTGACCCTGGCCCTTGGCAGGTGGAGCACAGCCCAGGGGCACTACCTTACTCATCTCCTTGTGGAAGTTCTCCTCCAGGCCTGCGATGCTCTGAAATGTGTTGACATAGAAACCCACACGGCTGCAGGGGGGAGGGAAGAAGGGCCAGGTGAACTGCAGACCAGGGCGGGCAGCCCAGGAGAGCCACACGGGCTGCTTCGCCTCCACCCTCACCGGACCCAGCCCTGGGAGGGCACGGAGCAGGGCACGCATAATGGCCATGCCGCCTCAGGAGGGGAGGGCGGCCGAGGCTCGGCCCGCCACCCCCCGCCCCTCACCTGTTCCACAGGGACGGCAGCTCCTCCTGCAGATCCACATTCATCTCCTCAAACACCTTCTGGGCTTTGACGAGCTCCTCCTCGGCCTGGAGGGCGGGACGGGTCATTCCCCTCTGCCAGGCCTCCGTCCCAGCCCACCCAGGCTAGGCCACGCCCACCCAGGCTAGGCCACGCCCATTCCCAAGACCCGCCCCCCCGCCCCAGTGCACGGGGACCAGGGCTCGGGCAAGATGGAGGTTGAAGTGGATGTGGACGCCCGGGCAGACCTCCCCATGCAGCCCTTCGGGCCCCTACAGCCAGGCCCGTCGGGGGCATTCCGGGCAGAGCAGCCACGGCCAAAGGGAGAACCCGCCCCGCCCCCCAGCATCTGGCGCAGATGCGCCAAGATGGAGGTGAGAGGAGCACAGCAAGAAAGCATGAGACAAGGGACAAAGGGGGCTGGGGCACAGGAAGGGCAGAGGCCCCAGACCCAGCCAGGTGGGACCCTGCTCACTTCCAGGGGAGCCTCTCTCAGGCGAGGAGTCCGCATGCCGCCAGCTCTCGTGCCGGCCCCTCTGACTCTTCCTTCCCTCCTCTCCCAGGTCTGGCCCCTACTCAGCCTCAACCACCAGCCTGACTTGGCCTCCCTGGGAGAGCCTTTCCTACCCTCTCCCGACCCCTCTCTCCTCTGTAACCCTTCCCCACCAGACTGAGGCCAGAGGCAGCAGATCGGGCACATCCACGAGAGGCAGGGGAGGAGGGAGCTGGGCTGCTGGGCAGGGGGCCTGCACCCACTCCCGAGGCCTGGGGACCGGGCGCCGGCCGGGCGCCCTCCAGGCCTGCCCACGCCCACCAGGCGGTGGCGCTAAGACCCCATCACAGAGCCCAAGAAAGGAGCTTGGCGAGGGCTGAGACGAGGGTAGGGGTGAGTCACAGACCCCGGCCCCACAAAGGGCTCGGCTAACACATTCCGGAGGGCGCTGCAGGAAACAGTGACTCAGAGGGGGGGTGACTTGGATTCAGGCTCTGAGTCACAGACCAGGAACGAACGTGGAGGCCCCGCCCAGGAGAAAACTCTCCTCCGGCAGCCTCACGTTCGCAGGCCAACTGGCCGGAACCGCCAGCTGCCACAGAGCACACCCAAGCTGCCCCATCCAACCTGAGCCCCCCCAGCTGTCCCATCCGGCTTCAGGCACCAGCATCAGCCCGACTCAGGGCCTACCCGCCGCTGTGCCGGGGCCGAGCCGTGGTGAATGTGGGGGTGGGGTTTGGAGGGAAGAAGGGCCACCATGCCCCTGACTACATGGCCTTCAGGTTGCTGGAACTTGCTAGAGTGAGCAAGGGCTCCTCGCCTCACTTTTTAAAATCTCACTTAAAAATTAAAGGGAGTCCACAGAATACTAATGAAAACAAATATTATCAAAAAAAATTAAAGGGCGATAGGAAATAAAAGAAACGTCTCTAAGCATGCATGCCTCAGGCCACTCCTGGAATGGGTCAGATCTGCGGTGCCCTCCAGGCCATGGGCCGCATCCTCCCTGCTTTAGTCCTCTGAGAATCCCAGTGCCTGATGGGGGGGCCACTACCCACACTTCCAGCCTCCAGCACCTCGCACTGTCACGTGGGCCTCCCACCCAAGTACCCACAGGCCAGCTCAAGTCCCACATCCTCCAGGACCACCTTGACCGCCCCGGCTCCTGCAGCCACAGAGACCACCACTCTGGTCCCCACGATGCTCGTCCTAACTCCCCAAATGGACAAGCGTAGCCAAGACGGTGGCGGACAGCACAGCAGCTTGTAGCTGTGCACCAAGCGCTGTTCCCACACCCAGCAATGCAGCAAAGGACAAGGTGGCTCCGTTTCAGAGTTCCTAGAAGTCAGGGCCTGTGTCTTTTATTCCCTTTGAGTCACATTCCTCATATCCTGGCTCTTTCAGAAACACTAGGGGTGGCAGGAGGTGGGGGGAGAGCTGTCCATTGCTGGGGAGACCCTGCAGCCCTGGTGGCTCCACTACACGCCGCTGGCGGACGTGGCGAGCAGTGGGAAAGCTCGCCATGCAGCAGGGCCCCGGGGCCCTGCAGGCAGGTTTGGGGAGGCCCCAGCACACATGGAGAGCAGCTCAGAAGCAGCCCAGGGGACATCCGGAGCTGGCCGGCTCAGGAGAGCACAGCCTCAGGAGGTGGCGCTGTCTCCCCAAAGTCAAGTCAGCCAGCAGGGCAGCCCCGGGACCCCAAGTGACCCAGCTCACTGCCATCCAAAGGCCTGAAGGCTCCCCAGCCTCCAGCCAGGCGTGAGGCAGGGTGGGGCAGAAGGAGGAGAAGCTCAAATGAAACGGATCCAAATGGGAATGTCAATTTGGCCGAAAGGCGAAACATCTGCAATCCAACATGCAAAGATGAGATCCCAGTGCCTTGGCCTGCCCCGGCCATCCTCCAGGACCGATCCTCCAGGGCGGGGGCTTGGGGGCCCTCCAGCAGGATCCCCAACCACACCCATCCCGGGAGCCCCAAAGCGGCCACGGCCACCACCCCAAGCCCCACAGCCTCCCAGGGGCTTCTCCCACAGAACAAAAATGTTCACCTGGCAACTGTGCCAAACCCGTCTCAGGGGAAATTATGCAGAAATCCTGGCTCTGGGTGAGTGGCCCCATTCCCCCTCCAGCCAGAAGTCCTGAACTCTACAGGCAGGACAGGCCACTCCAGCCCCTCGGCCCTCCTCCACCTCCTGCAGCAGGGGAGGACACGGGCCTGTCCAAGATTCCCCCGGCCATTTACCGCAGACCCTGGAGAGGTAAGGCTGTCAACAGCTCAGTGCCTCCAAAGTCGGCCCACAGCTTTGGCCTAAAAGACATCGGGCAACAGGTAGCCACAAGCCCACGTGGAGCCCAGAGTTCTCCATATCACAGGCGTTCAATACGTGTGGGCTGAAGGTGAGGAAATCGGAAGGTGGCCCAGATAAAAGGGGGCAGCTGCCCAGAGCGAAACCCCACCTCCTGGGTGGGGCCTCTGTCACCTGCCCCCACCCCAGGACCACGAAGGGGTGCTACAGCCTGGTCAGTTTCACCGGACTGAGAACCACGAGGCCACCTCTCCCAGGGCACTGCATCGTGGTCCTCGGCCACACTGTGTTCACCCAGGGCCCGGCCCATTCCGAGGTATTGCCAGGATAGTAGTCATCACTCGTGACTTTCGTACAAAGAGCCTCCTCCAGGAAGCCCTCAGGGACCACTGTGACGCGGACTGTTTGCCCTCCATGAAATTCCCAAAGAGCCAATCCTCTCGGCCCCAGGTCTCAGCATCCCAGCCACACTGAAGAGCCTTCCTGGCGTCCCCTCCAGGGGCACCATGGGGCCTACAGGTCCACTTACAAGGGTCACCATGACTCTGGCCAGCTGTGGCAGGACCACCCACATGGAGCCCCGGGCCAGGGAACCAGGATAATGACCCAGGGCTTGAGTCGGGTGAGCCCCAACTCAAGACACTAAGCGGCTCTGAGACCTTGGGCAGGAGATTCTGCCTCTCTGGGCAGGTTTGTCTCTTCTGTATATTCAGGGCAACCTCACAGTTCTTATGAAGCTTGAAGGACAATGCATTAAAGACACCACATCCCTCCCCGCAAGAGCCCTCACAGAGGACAAAGATTCCGAGGCTTTCCTGGGCTCCTGGAGGCTAGGATTTCAGAGTCGGTCCCAGGACGACCAGAGCCCCGGGCACCACGCAAACAGAGGTGGGCCCATCCCAGGTCAAGCAGAGCCCCCAGCCTCTATCCGCTTCCTGCATTGGACCTCAGATCTCAGAAGCAGGAGCTCTCGCAGCAGAGACATAATGAAAACAGCCCTGCCTCCCAACCCAGGAGGAGCCCGCCCCCGCCCCCGCCCCTCCCCCCCAGGGCGTCTGGGCAGATGGGCGCCCAGCACCACCCAGCACCAAGGACAGGACGACAAACCAGAAGGCGCCAGCACGTGCAAGGTTAGAAGCCAGTGTCACCTGATTTCGGAGCAGGTTAGTTTGAGCTACGAGATGAGCCTGCAGTTTGCCTTGGCACCACTGGGGGGCGGCTTTCTCAAGCAGCGAGACAGGCTGGGGGTGGGGAGGGGAGGTCAAGGTCAAGGCCAAGGAGCGTAGAAAAACAGGAGGGAGGTGGGGAGAAAGAAACAGAGACACAGACATTAAACACCACGTCCAAACAGTCTCCAGTGCAGTGACAGACACCTGCCACCCTCCAGAGGGCCGGCCCCCCAGAGCAGGTAAAGGCCCCGAGGCTGAGAATTAAGGGGTGCCCCGAGCGGGGCGGAGAAGGGGGTGAACTCCAACTGCAAAGCAAAATGTGACACTCGTTAGCTGGGGCAGAGGGGCTCAGCAAGCACAGTCCTGCCCCGGGCTGGGCGGGGGGCTCCGCCCGCAGACCCTCACCTGGAGAGTGTGTGTGCAACCTCCGCCCCACCCCCGCCCGGCTTGTTCCAGCTGTGGCAGGGTCGCTTGGGATCCAGTGAAGGAATTCCAGCCAGAGCGCGCCAGGCCAGGAGGGGCCGGGCCAGTGAAACCCAAGCCAGGCCTGTTCTCATCTTGGAAAGCAGCCTCAGAGCAGGCAGAGGGGCCAGGGGACAGGGCGGCACTACAGGAGGGGCCAGGAGGGGGGCCTCGCCCAGGGGCCCACAAGAGCCTCTCACTCAGGCCCTGGGCCCAGCGCCGTCCCCACCCCAGCTCTTCGGCCAGACCTACCGGGACTAGTCCCCAGCCATGAAGCCATCTGGCCAGGGGGTTGAGGATGCCCGCGGGCCAGGGCGCAGTGACAAACAAGCCCGCCAAGGGTGCGGTGAACGCAGCACAGGAAGAAGGCTCCCCGGGGGAGGGCTTGGGACCCCTGCGGCCCTGCTGCCTGCCACTCCCTGAAGACTCCCCGGCAGCACCCAACACCCCCAGCCTTACCTTAGCAATTTTGGCTTCATCCTTCTTCTTGGCGGTTTGGAGGGACTCGTAATGGTGCCGGGCACTGTCGTAGTCAACCAGCTTCCGCCCACGCTTGGCGATGCGTGACTGGGGGACAGAAGGAGGAGGGGGCTGAACAGGGCCTGGCGCCCACGCTGAGATGCTGACCCGGGGAAACTGGGTCACGGGCACGGTGACCTAGATGCACCCGGAGGGCTCAGGGCAGCCGACTCCAGGCTCAAGTCCGTCTAAGACGTGCCTGCGACTGTCTCTCGGACATTTCTGGTGGCAAAGAGCTCACCCTTCGAGGCAGTCCGTGCCCTCTGCGGTCCTTTCTTCTATGGAGGTCCTCGCAACAGTGAACCATTTTTGTCAGTTCCTGCCAGCCGCGTCCGATGAGCCCCTCAGCTCCTTAAAGAGGCCTCCTGGGCCTCGGGCTTCTCTCCGCCCGGGCCACCACCACCTGCCTCCCTCCTACTCTCCCCGTAAGGCACCTTCGGGAGCCTGAGGCATCTGCACTGGGTGGCCGAGGTGGCCAGCGTGGACCAGGAGCCCCGCACCCACCCACCCAGGGGATCGGGTCCAGCACTACGGTCACCACCTGAGCTCCAGACAACTCTGCCTGCATGTCCGGGGCACCTGGGGTCCCAGTCACCTCGGCGGCGATCCTGGCACACTGACGGGTCCTCACTCACCCGGGCCCAGCAAAAGCAGCTGGCTTTTTGAACACGCGGAGTCGCACAAACACACCCAGGTGAGAGGCGACACGCACAACTATACACACCTTCCCTTCCAAGCACACAGAGCCTAACACGGGGCACACATACCCAGGCCTTCCAGCCCCCTAATACACCTCGTCAACCCTACAGGCACTCCACAGGGACACGGCCACACACTTACATGCCCCATGAGGTGTCTTTCCATAGTCTGGAGACCCAAAGGGACAGGGCTCCCAGCTCAGAAAGGCCCAGGTCTGGGGGCTGGCAGGCTGGTCTCAGAGGGAGCAGCCCTGGAGGACAAAGTGCCAGGAGAGTGGGGGAGGCCTGCCTTCAGCCCGGGGCTGCCCTCTCTCCCTCTCCAGCTCCCCGACACAGGCTGCCAGGCCGCAGCAGGGTGGACAGACCAAGCGCCTCTCACCTTGATGTCAGGGAACTGGCCCAGGTACGTGTCCATGGTCAGCAGCGCCTGGTCCACCAGCTTCTGGTGGTAATCCACCCAGAGCAGGTCATTGTTCTGCGGGAGACGAGAACACAGCAGCGCGCACCAGGGGAGCCGGCCCACAGCCGGTCCGGCTCTCGCCTCCCAGGGACCCGGGGGCCAGCTCTGCCCCATCACTTCACGGCTGGGCGGCTCCTCAGAACCTCAGCCCCCTTATCTATGAAATGGGGTCACACCTCCTGCCTTTTCAAAACGTGACCCTGAGGATCAGATAGGCCCAGGGCGGGTGGGGCCAGGGAGGGAGGCTTCCCGAGCCAGGAGACAGCACAGAGAGGAGAGGTGCCTCAGGACCACATCAGGAAACCCATCTCAGTGCGAGGGCTGTCAGAGAGGGAGGTGGACTTGTCCAAGAGCACACAGCACGTGAGGACCAGAAGGGCTGGTCCCAGAGGGCGCCGCAGGGTGCGACGGGCGGCCAGCTGAGGTCAGAAGGGCCCTTGGGGAAGGGCCCAGGCCACCGGTCCCATACTCACCTCAGCGATCTTGTTCGCTTCATCCCTGCCAGGCCAGTCAGGCTCGTACACCTCCTGCAGACACTCGTTCAGCTTCTTGGAGGCCTCATGCATGGCTGTGGGGCAGAAGGGCCATGCTGAAGCTAGGGCCATGGGGACCCCTGATTGGGGGGGGGGGGTGGGGGGGTTACCCTTGCCCCACCCCTGAAGTCCCAGGAGGTAGGTGGACATCCCTGACAGCCCTGCTGCCCCTTCCCAGCTCTGCGCCCATCAGCTCCACGTGGCGAGGGCCCCCTCTCTGCGTCCCAGCAAGCCCGCCCATCCAGGCCAGGTCTGCCCCTTACCTTTGACCGAGGCCAGGTAGGTCCGGAGATCCTTCTGCAGCCGGGTGCCCTCGGTCTGCAAAGAGGCAGACGAGAAGAAGGTGAGGGCCTGGGGCACAGCCCACACCTGCCCTCTGCCTCCTGCACCTCACGGACACCTGCCACGGATGGGCTGTCCACGGCCAGGCACTGAGGGCCTACAGGATACCACACCGGGGCACGGCAGCTATCGCCTCTCTGGCCACTGACACACTGAGCTCCCTCTCGGGAGCCTGTGCCCGAAGGAACATTCACCCAAGGGTGTCAGCACCTCCTCTCTCAGACAGTATTCTCAGCCCTGTAAGGAAGGCAAGAAGACAGAGACCCCTCCACCCTGGACGAGACACTGGAGCACGGCCGAAGGACACACACACGCACAGCCCAGGTGTAGGATGGGACCAGCGTGCGGCAGGCCTGCCCTCGGGTAACCATGAACCAGGCGACCAACAAGCCCAGGAACACGACCGGGTGTACAGGAACCACCCAGCACCTTGTCCTGAAAGCTTAGGTGGTTGGTACCTGAGGCCAGCGGACTCCCACTGCATCCCACCAGGGTCAGGAGGGTTCTGATGGGGAGAGGAGAGGTCCGGAAGGGGAGGCCTTTGGAAGGAGCGCAGAGAAGTATGGGGGTCATGTCCAGGCCTCTCGGGACACTGGCCCAGCTGAGAGGGAAGATGTAGGAGGAAAGGGTGATGAGGGAGAATGGGCCAGGGAGTGAAGCACCCTGAGCTGGGAGGGCAGCTTCCGGGGCTTCCTGGAACAGCAGGCAGGGCCAGCAGGGAGGGTGGAACCACAGGCACAGCCTCAACTCCCTCTGGCCATCAGCACCGCAGAAGGCAGGAGCAGGACAGCTGAGCTCCAGGTGCGAGGAGGGGCGAGCAGGCTGAGGCCAGCGGGGAAAGTCTGAGACCACCGCCAGGGAGATGCTGCAGTTTTCAGAAGCCGCGTGGAAAGTGGGAGAAAGCACACATAGGCTTTGGGGCCGTGAAGACCCAGCTCTGTCCCTTACTAGACACGGAGCCTCTCTGAGCCTCGGTCTCCTTGCCTGCCAACTGGGTCGAACGACCCCAGCCTGGGAGACCACAAGCAAATGTGCGTGGAGTGCCTGCAGGGGCGCCTGGCACATCACAGGCCTTCAGGGAAATGGCTTAAGTGAGCTGGGCCGGGCCCGAGGTCGTGCAGGCCAGCCTCAGGAAGTGGGCTGTACACTGAGAACAATGATGGGGGACCTAGGGGGACACAGGAGACCGGGGCCTCTGGAGGGCCGTGACGGCAGACCTCCTGGGCTCTCCCTACCCTGACACCAGCCTACGCCTCAGTGACACCTTGTTTTGAAGTCCCTCCCCCTGGTGGAGGGTTAGATAGATGACAGCATCGAGCCACAGTCCCAGGAGACCTGAGTCCCTACAGAGCTCCACCCGGCCAGCCTGGAACTCCCGCAGGAGACGGAAGGTGGTGGTCCACCCCTGCAGGTCAAGGCTCCCGCCGAGGGCAGGCAGGGACCCAGCCCCCCTGCACAGGCTCACCCCCAGCACCCTCAAACCTCTCCTATCCCCCTGCAAACAGGCCCCTCTCTTTACAGCCAGAGCTCTTTCCTCCTGCCCTGGTGTCCTCAGAGCTCCGGGCAGCAGCTCCTCACTGGGGCCGGCACTTTCCACACACCAGCTCTCAACACCACTGTTTCCACCTAATGAAGAGGAAACTGAGAGGTTGCATGACTTGCCCAGGGTCACACAGGCACTGGGAGAGCCGGCGAGAACCTCCAATACCTGGCCACTCAGGCCCCAGTTTGCCGAATGGGTCACGAAGGGGCCGGAACAGGCAGCTGCCTGTTCATTATGACGAACGCCTCCATGGGACAGCAGAGACACTGTGCAAGGAGGGTTTCAGCACATTGCATTTCGAAGAAGGAAACCCTGGCCACATATCATTCTTAGGAACATCCAAGTTTGAGGTGTGTGCTGATTAAAGATTAAAGTACGAAACAAAAGGCCAATCCACAAGCATTCAAACCTCTCTGGAATTCCCTCAGGGATCGCATGTGGACCCCATGGGACGGGGGAACGAGGAAGGGTCCACCTCATTCCTGATGCAGCCTTGATACACCCACCCCCAGTCTTCACAACTCAGTGCTGTGGTGGTAGAGATGAAGACTCGAGTATGTTTGTGATGTGATGTGATTGTGTTCATCTGATGTCACAGAATCTTCCAGACCCAGCTTAGCCTCCATCACCTCGCTCCCCTCCCCAGAGTCCCCCAGCGTCTGTCTCCAATGCACCCTGAGAAAGGGGTCGCCCGTGGGGGGGAGGGGTTGCCACGCTTGCCCAGGCTTCAGGCCGTACCAGGGCCCCTTGTGCTTCCCAAACAAGGCCACGCTGTGAGCAGGCCCGCTGGGTACAGATGTGCAAGGCCCGCCCTGTGCCAACTGCAGCTGGGCCCAGGGTCGACGCCCCCCGCCCCGGGGCCCCCAGCCAGCTGTCTCCTCAGGCGGGCGCCCAAGCCACCTCCCCTCCACGCTGGCTCTGACAAACAGCTCGGGGGAGGCTCCTGGGCGCTAACAAACGCCTTGCAGAGCAGCTGGGGAAGGATAAAGTTCTGGAGCCCCTGCCCCTCAGCCTGCTCTCCCGGCTCCAGACTTGGGAGTCTCGGAAGGGCACCACAGCCTGGGACCGACGGCAGGTGCGGCTCCATGGGGCGGCCAGCAGGCAGTCTGTGTCCCCCGAACCTCCCTCCAGAGGCTCTCCCTGCCTCCCTGACGTCAGCCCCCATCTTCCCAGGGAACCCAGGGGGCAGGGAAGTCCTCCCCTGCATGGACCTCTCTGGCTCCAGCTGACTCTTGCCCCTCTGCAATCAATGCCACAGGAGCTTCAAACGACAGACAGCCAGCAATGCCCCCTTGGAGCAGAGGCCTGGGGGGATCCTGGGGGATGAGAAGGAATCAGACCTGCCCCACCTCGGTGACAGACAAACAGCAACGATGAGCCCTGGGGGGCAAGGTCCAGGTGGCTCCCAGGATGAAGAGCTTGGGCCACCTGGAGGACCCAGGATGGCTTCCGGGAGGGCCTGAGCTGGGTTGGAAGCACTCAGGTGGGCGGGAGTGTGAGTGGGCCCTCCAGGGTTTCACAGTGCAGGGACGGGACACAGGGGCAGGGATGTCGCCACTAACACTGAGCAGGCCCAGAGGAGCTATGCAAACTGGGTCCCTGTGAGAGCAGGTGACAGCAAGGTGACCGACACCCTCTCCTAGGACCCACCCCCATAGGAAGGGGTGGAAGATTCACTTCCCTGAAGCCCAAACTCCCTGCCATCCTGAACTCAGCTAGGGCTGGCCCGCTAGGCCTGGTGTTCCCAGGTGAAAAGCAGGGTTCCCCGTGCTCAAGCTTCACCTGGCCTTTCCCAAGCCGCCCGCCCCCGCCCCCCGCCAAGCCCTGCAGCTCCCCTGAGAATAGTGACCCTCACACCTTTGTAAATCCTGAACCCCACCCCCAGGTCCTAGTCATCTCCACACACCCATCAAATCCAGAACTGCCCAGCTGCCCTAACTCCTAAGGGAGGGTTACCCCGAGCCTCAAACGAGACCTTCAATTTGCCCACCCTGCTTCCACCCTTGGCCCCTGAGAAGCCGACCACCCCACCCAGCCTGACGGCAGAGCACCAGCTCAAATGACCGCCCATGTCCACAGCCAGGGAGCCACCAGCACTGGCTATCTTTAGCCCTGGCCCCACTCCCCAGCCCCTCTGGGCAAAGATCAGTGGGTGACTCCTTGCCCAGAGCCAGCAACGCAGAGGGAACCTCAGGGTTCTTGTTCAAACCTCTATTTTGCAAGTGAGAAACGTGAGGCCCAAGGGGCAAGGGCTCACACAGAGCCACGCAGCCAGCAGACGTCTCTGTTCTGGGCCTTGAAACGTTCCTGGCCTGGGGGACAAGCAGCCATGGGGGCTCCCAGCCCTGTTCTGGGGAACCCCTCAGTTCAGCTTCTCTGGCAGGTGAGGGTAGACTTGGTCCTGGGCCCTCTCCCAGCTGCTCCCCTGCCCTCTCCCAGCATGCTCCCGGCCCTCTCCCAACATGCTCCCGGCCCTCTCCCAGCATGCACCCCTGCCCTCTCCCAGCTGTTCCCCTGCCCTCTCCCAGCATGCACCCCTGCCCTCTCCCAGCATGCTCCCGGCCCTCTCCCAACATGCTCCCGGCCCTCTCCCAGCATGCACCCCTACCCTCTTTCAGCTGCTCCCCTGCCCTCTCCCAGCTGCTCCCCTGCGCTCTCCCAGCATGCACCCCTGCCCTCTCCCAGCAGGCTCCCCGACCCTCTCCCAGCTCCTCCCCTGCCCTCTCCCAGCATGCACCCCTGCCCTCTCCCAGCATGCTCTTTGGCCCTCTCCCAGCATGCACCCCTGCCCTCTCCCAGCATGCTCTTCGGCCCTCTCCCAGCTGCTCCCAGCCCCTGGCCAGCGGGCTGTCAAGAGTTTTCCAAAGGAGGCCCCTTCCGCCAGAGGTTCCATTCCAGCCGCAGAGGCTGTGGTGGGTACCTTCCGTGCTTTCTGAGGCGTCAGGTGTGGACAAGCAGGAAGAGGCCTGGGCCCTCCCAGCCCCTGTCTAGGCCCACCTGCCCCTTTCCTAGCAGAGCTGAGACCCTGACCTCACTCCCCACAGCCATGCCCATTCCTGTGGCCTCCTCTGGCCCCCATCCCCATCTGTCACTCACTGGGGCTGGTCTGCAGAAGCCACAGAGCCGTGGCCCGGCTCTCTCTCCCTGCCTGCTTGGCCCTGCCCAGTGAGCGGACACTTGCCAGGGTCATTTCATTCCCCTCTTCTACTACACTCAGACACAGCCACCAAAGTAGCTTATTCTAGACTTAGCAGACCTGAGCGGGGAAGGTCTCAGGTACAACCCAGTCAGGGTATTTAGAGCCCTTTGGTCAGGAAGTCCTCCCTTGGATCTAACCACTGCCCCCAGGCTGCCAACATAATTAAGGCCCTCCTGTCACCGGCCCCTGGCCTGTAAAAGGAATTGCTAAGGATGCCCTTCAAGTCCCTTGCAGTTTTTGGAATCAGACAAGTATGGGTCTGAATCCACTCCCAAAGCCGGATGGCCTTGGGCAAATCACCCAACTTCTCTGAGCCTCAACTGCTTCATCTGTGAAAGGGGCACAGTGACACCAGCTGCCTTACAGGGTTGTTACAGGCACCCACAAGCCATCTACAAATGGCCAGGCCTGGAGCTTGCCATTCAGCCAGGCACGGTCGACACTTTGATCGAGGTGCCCAAATCAAAGCCAGTCTGCTCTGCTCCCGCATTAAACCCTGCAGCCACCACTCTCCTCACAAGAAGCTTCTAGAGATCCCACTTGCCTTGACATTCAAGGTTTCCCAGAGCCTGGGCACAATCTAATGCCAGCTCCCACCCCAACCTTAAGTGTTACCAAGGACCTAAGGTATACCCCTGCCCCTCCTTCCTCTCCCCCACGGTCCACACCCAGGGCCGATGCTCCCTCTTCCAAGAAGTCTTCCGTGACCTCGCCAGCCCACACTGACGCTCTTCTCAAGTTCCCCTAGCCCACAAATTCAGCTCTTGACATTTTCCACCTGGCAGCCACAGTTCCATTTTCACAAGCTCCCTAAGGCCAAGGGCCACCCACACTCACCAGCTGCTTGTTGAAATTCTGGACGCACTGTTCAAACTGCTCATCCTTTGTCTCATCCGCCTTCCCCAGTTTCTGGAGGACCTGCCAAGGCAGAGGGGGAAAGAAAGTGTGTTACTCTGAGAAGAGAAGTGGCCAAGCCAAGAGGGCCCTGTCACCGATACCGCAGACCCCTCCCCACCCCAGCCAGGGTCGGGTCTGGGAGGGCCATGGCCAATATCACCCAGCCCAGGGCACCGGGGCCATCAGAGGTCTTGTGGCTGCTGTGACCCCCAAGGGCAGGACTGAGACCCTCTTCATCCTCTACACAGGGCTCACCCATCAGTCAAGAGGAGGAACTTAGGACAGACTTGCTGTAGTAACCGAAACAGCAGTATGAGGGGTCGGGCGCCCCTCCTAGCTGACCTTACACTGCACCCCTGGGTGCTCCCCCCCAACCCTGGCAGCTGAACATGAGGGGGCCAGTAGGGGCAGCCCCACCTCCCCACATGACTCCTTTTCCTGGGCCCAAGGCTCATAAATACCAGACGGAGGGGCAGGGAAGTGACCGCCCCAGGACCAGGAGGGCAGGGAGGGTGGCTGGGCGTCAGGCTCTTGCGGTCCCTGGGAGTCAGCTCCCAATCTGACCAGAGTTTCAGTTGTGACCCATTCTAGCCCATATCTAGACTCCCTCCCACCCCTGGCACTCACACTGGCACACGTGCATTCACACACACAGGCACACAAGGGCACACACACGTGGGCTCACGGCCACACACTCTACTCCCCAAATCCCAGAGGCAGACTCGCCCCTCTGTGAGTCACAGCTGTCCCTTCTCAGCTGTATCAGCAGAGAGGGCATTGAGGACACAGATGGGGAGGTGGGTGGGTAAAGGCAGAGAGAGAGAGAGAGAGAGAGAGAGAGAGAGAGAGAGAGAGAGAGAGACCCAAGGCCGAGAGAGGGGGGAAAGATCTAGAAAAAGAGGGAGCCGGACCAGGAGCCTGAGAGGAAACCCTGGCCCACCAGGTTCTCCCAGACTCCCCTCTCCCAGCTTCTGTCCCTCCAACCCCAGAGTTCTCTATGGGCAGAGAGAGAATAAAGAAGCAAGGAAGGGTGAGGGCAATGGGAAGACAGCAGAGAAAAACATGAGATGGGGGTACAGGAAGGGGCTACTGAGGGAGACAGGAGGTGGGGTGTGCAGGGGTAGAGGGAGGCAAAGACGCCCCTCCACAGGCCTGGGCAGGCAAGCAAAAAGGACAACACCGCGATGATGGGCGGCAGAGACGGCGGCCAAGACCCAACAAGAATAACAAGTCAGCAGGTGGTAGGGGGTGAGGGTGGCAGGTGGAGGAGACAAACAGGTGGGCCCCTGGCAGGGATGAGTACCAGATGGGGCTGGAATGCCAGGCCAGGGTCCTAGACCGAGGGATGCCCAGTCCCAGAACACAGCCTGGACCCTTCCCACCCCTGACTGACCCTAGGATGGCCTGTGCTGCCCCGCTCCCCTTCCCCCCGCTGCCCAGGAGCCAGGGCGAGGCCAGTCAGCTCTCAGACCCTCTCTCATCATGCAATGCATTCGGCCATCTCTTGCCAAATGCCCGCTCTGTGCCCAGCCCTGTTCATCTCTGCTGGGTCAGCAAATCATTCAGACGTGTGCCCAGTCCCAAGAGAGAGGGAGGTACATGAGTCTGCGGGAGCCCAGGTTGGAGATCCTATCCAGGCCGGGCAATTAAGGAAGACTTCCAGGGGGAAGGGGCAGCTCAGATGGAGGGGAGAGCTTGCAGCAAAGGCGAGGAGGACCAGAAAGATGAGGTCCGTTACCAGGGAATTTCAAGTCGCTCAAGATGACTAAAGGTCGCAAAGGACGGAGAGGAAAGGTGAGAGTGGCGGGTGCGGGGGCAGCGGCGCACACTGGGGAGCAGCCCGCCAACAACTTTGTGCTACAACAGTCAGGACACTCCATGGGTGAAGTGCAGCCGGATGCCAAGGGCCGACAAGGGACTGAGAGGAGAAAAGCAAAACCACGAGCAGGAAAACGGGCACTTTGGGACTTCCCTGGCAGTCCCGTGGTTAAGGCTGCGCTTCCAATGCATGGCGGGAGCGCAGGTTCGATCCCTGGTCAGGGAACTAAGATCCCACATGCCGCACAGTGTGGCCAAGAAAAGATTTTTTAAAAGAAGAAGAAAGTAAAAGAAAGAAAACGGGCACTTCCCTCAATCCACAGGCTCCCCATTCCCCTGGCAGCCACATCCGGCTGGCCCCATGGGAACAGGGTGGAGCTGTGGGGATGCCCAGCCCACTCGACACTGAGCACAGGTAGGTGACTCACCCCATCAACGCCCACCCCACAGCCCCGCCACCTCCAGAGAAAGAAATGGACCACCAGGGGGGAAAGAACCTGCAGAAGTCAGCCACTGGAGCAAACCATCAGGCAGGAGAACTGGAAAGTGAGCCTGTCCACCCCCTGCCTCTCCTTCTCCCTGAGGAGATGCCCTCCATCAGTGGAGTCACCAGTGCCCGGCCGGCTATCAGGGCTCCTGAGAACGCCAAGGCCCCGATGTACACACAGACATGCACACCTGGCCCCAGGCATCCAACACAGCTGTGGGTTTCCCCCAGCCAGCGGAAGCCACCAGAGAGAGCTTCAGGCCTCGAGAAAGAGGCCAGCCATGGTGAGACTACACCAGGTGGTGAGAAGAACCCTGAGAAAAGGGACTCTGACCATGTCTCTCAACCTCAAGTGCCTTGTCGGAAAATAAAAAGGACGTTAGCGGGCTTCCCTGGTGGCGCTGTTGTTAAGAATCCATCTGCCAATGCAGGGGACACGGGTTCGAGCCCTGGTCCGGGAAGATCCCACATGCCACGGAGCAACTAAGCCCGCGAGCCACAACTACTGAAGCCCGCGCACCTAGAGCCCGTGCTTCGCAACAAAAGAAGCCACCGCAATGAGAAGCCTGAGCACCTCAACCAAGAGTAGTCCCTGCTCGCCGCAACTAGAGAAAGCCCGTGCACAGCAACAAAGACCCAATGCAACCAAGTAATTAATTAATTTTTTTTTAATAAAGGACATTAGCGCCCACCTTAAGGCTCATGTCTGTAAAACATCTCTGTACCTGGCCCATAGTAGGTACCCAAGTACAGGTGATCCCCTAAAAGACTTTCAGAACAGCCTTCACACAGTTGATGGCTGGACCCGACACAAACCCACCCTCCCAGTCCAGACAGACGGCATCCCAAGATGTCAGACAGAAGTCACGTGCACACACTCTGTACCTGAACGCAAGGGCATGCATGTGCACACAGCAGACTCCTATTCATCCTCCAAAACCTCGCTCAGGCGACACCTCCTCTGTGAAGCTGCCCCTGCCCTTTCCCTCCTCCCCCCCACTCTGTACCACCTAGGGCCTGTACCAACTCTCCTCATTGCCTGAGTGTCTGCCTCTGGCCTTGCCCAAGCCTGCACAGCCTGAGATCGAGGACAGTGTCCAGCCCTCTCTGTGTCCCCAGCTCCGTTACAGGGCTGGGCACAGGGTCGACACAAAACTCGTTCTCATCTGAGCTTTGAACTTTGAGATCAGAGTCTTGAACTTGAACAAAACAGTCCACTTCTCAGTTTCCTGTTATGCAAAATGAGAGGGTCGTGTATGGAAAGTCCTCAGCCTGACACGCAGAGAGCTCACCATGAAGGTGGCTGTTAGGATCAGGGTGAGATCTGGCATTCACACGAATTTGAGGTCTGGTCTTGGGTAACGTGTGCTGGCTCCAGTGGGTCCCAGCCCTGCAAAGTCAGTGTGGAGGGCGGTGACCAGCACGGCTCCACGTGACCTCAGGCTAACTGCTTAACTCGCTACACCTCGGTGCCTGCCTCTGACACGGGAGTAACTGTACCCACGGCACCGTCGAGGCTCAGGGCATCGCCCAGTGAGTGTGTGCTGGCCTTGGCCTTGTTTATGGCTCACTGTACCCATCCCACTTTACAGACAAGGGGAGGAGGGCACACAGCCTGGGTCCTCGTCCTCAGGGGGAGCTCCCAGTGTGGCTACTGGGGGAAAAACAAGCTGGGCACCACCTGCCCCAGGCCAGGGACCAGGACAAAATTTGTTGCAGTAAAACTCCACAGCACCGATGGTTACCTGTTTGCCACCCTCCATAGCTGGGCCTCCTGCCACGCCCCAGACACTGGGGAAGAGGCCTTTCTGACCAGCCTCTGGGGTGCCCAGACTGCACCCGATCACCCTGCCACCTAAAAGCCGCTGGGCCATGCCCGATCTGTCCCCACCCCCACAGAGGCCCCCGGGTGGCTCTGTCCAGCCCTCACATACACAAGCTCACAGCCCTGTCCTCGCCGAGAGTGGAGCCCCAGACTCTCCTGTGTCACGCTAAGCACACGCTCGTCATGCATGTCTCCCCTGTAATAAACAAAGGGGAGCCTTTTGGACGATGCGACAGATGACGCCAAGGTCGCAGTTGCTCAGCCCAAGCCCAGCGGTCCAGGAAGCCTTATCGGTGCCACCCCGTCTGCTCTCACCACATCCTCAGTGCAGCTAGATAGCAGAGGGTACGGAGAGCCTCGGAAGGACCAGCCCCGGGCAGGGCAGAAAAAGGGGAGCTGGTGGCAGAACGAACCTCCCCGACAGCGTCCATGGGTCAGCCTGTCCGGGCTGGGCTGTGACCCAGGGCCAGTGGCCCCTCCCTGGGTGGGGCAGGAGGCTCACAGGACACGGCTGAGTGCCTCTAAGTGCCAGGGCTCAGCGACAGCTTCCTGTGGCCGGGGTGCTGCAGGGGGAGGGGGGTGCCCCTTCCCCAGCCCCTCTCACGGCCCAGAGGCCTCGTCCGGGCCATCTTGCCAGGCTACCTCCTCTCCTCCTGGATGGCCAGTGGCCCCAGGGGACAGACCAGCTGTGCCACACACCCGGCCACCAAACCCAGAAGAACAGAAAGGGCACCCGGGGCCAGTCCCGTTCGAACTAGGGACCAATTATCGCTCACTGCCCACCGAGCACAGCACTTTACAGACACCACGGGCCCCCTCCGCACAGGTAAGTGTCCTTGGCTCCACGCGACAGATGGCAGGCAAATCAGGACACACAGCCTAGGGCCTCACAGTCAGGAGTGAGCACAGGGCTGCTCCCAAGCCCCAGACTGGAGGAGGGGCACCCAGCAGACCTGGCCCCCTCCAAGCCACCCCAGCCCGGCCAACACGGCGCGGGGGAGCAAGCATGCAGGCACTCGCCCCTCGGCTGACCCCGGGGGCCCCGCTTGGACCCCTCCCTCCTCCCAGAGCGTGGCCCGCCCCCTGCATGTGTGGGACACATGCCCACATCTGAACATGTAGCACAGGGCTGGCAAGAAAAGCCCAGCCCAGGGGCCCAGGACGGAAGCCCTGGTCCCCAGGCTCTGGACCAGGCTAGAAGAGCCCTTCTAGAGACCAGCAGAGATGGAGACCTCCTCCCGCCTCCCCCAGCACCCGGAGCCCTCACGCTCACACACACGGAGGAGCGTTCAGCTCCCCCGGGCACCCACCACCCAGCCGCTGAGACCCCAGCAGGCCTTCACCTTCCTCGTCATCTCCTCCGGCACCTCCAGGGCCACGGCCTCGGTTGAGGTTGGTCACGGAATGAGCTGCGCCCGGGCGGCTGGGCCTCACCACTGCACTTCCTCCTCCGGGCAGGGGCTGCGGTCAGGGGACCACAGCGACAGGATGCACGTCCTTGCAGCCTCACAGAGGCTCCCGGGCAGGCAGGGGCACACAGACAGACAGGCAGATGGGCAGGTGGAAGGCCAGGCTTTCCCAGGGGTCACACAGCAGGGACCCATTCGGATGGAGACACGCCAAGAGGCAAAAATGAAGAGGTGGCCATCAGAATTGGGCCAAAGGCCACCTGGTGGCTGGAGCTGCCCCCTCCCAGAATATTCTGCCCCAACTTTCCACAGCCTCAGGGTCTCTGGCTCATTCCCCGACACCCTGGGGTGACCCCCTGACTCCTGCCCGACGGCTCCATCCTCTGTTCCAAACAGCGGGATGGGCCGGCTTCATGGTCCTCGAGCCCAGATGCTGCCCGGGCCCCCCGGGCCCCCTGTGATGGACGCCTGTCCCCACACTCCTCCCAACCCTCTAGTAACCTAGGAGCCAGGTGGGCAGGGCCTCAGCAGAGCAAGGAGGGAGAGGGGAGAGGTAAGCCCCAGCCCACCAGGCACGGCCACATTGCATAGGCCCCCTCCTGACTTCTAGTTTGAAATATAACCCACATAAATGGCAAAACAAGTTGAAAGAAGAGTACAACAGACTGCTCTCTGCCCTTCCCCAAACTCACCAATTGTTACCACAGGCCACAATTTTTCTCTCTTTCTCTCTATTGAAACAGTTTAGTTCGTTTGTTTGTATGTCAGCCCAACCACTGGAAAGTAGGCTGCAAACATCATGACCCTGTACCCCAAGTCCTTCACCCCTAACAATGTCGGCACATTTCCAAGAATAAGAATGTTCTCCTAAATCCCCGTGGTACCATGGCACCCCCGATGTTTACTCTTTACTTATTACTATTACCCAATATACGTCCATATGCAAACATGCCTAGTTGTCCCCCAAATCTCCCTTAGGTCTGGGTTATTTGTTTTTTGATCTGGGATCCAAACACAGTTCATAGTTCACACATTGCTTTTTTTTTTTAATTGAAGTATAGTTGACTTACAAGGTTGTGTTAATTTCTGCTGTACAGCAAAGTGATTCAGTTATACATATGTATACTTTTTCATATTCTTTTCCATTATGGTTTATCACAGGCTATTGAATATAGTTCCCTGTGCTATACAGTAGGAACTTGTTTATCCCTCCTTTATATAATAGTTTGCATCTGCTAATCCCAAACTCCGAATCCATCCCTCCCCCTCTCCACCCTGGCAACCACAAGTCTGTTCTCTATGTCTGTGAGTCTGTTTCTGTTTCGTAGATATGTTCATTTGTGTCATATTTAGATTCCACATATAAGTGATATCGCTTTCTGACTTACTTCACTTAGTACACACTTTGCTTTTTATTGTCATGTCTCCTGTCTCCTTTAGTCTAAAATATTCCCCCACATACCTATTCACTGTACATATTTGTTTCTCTTTCAAGATATTGACATTTTTTTTATTGCAGTACAGTTGATTTACAATGTTGTGTTAGTTTCAGGTGTACAGCACAGTGATTCATTTATACATATATATCTATTCTTTTCCAGATCATTTTCCCTTATAGGTTATTACAAAATACTGAGTATGGTTCCCTGTGCCACACATTTTTTAAGAGTACAGACCAGTCCCATGGAGCATGCCCTACACTCCAGATTCATCTGCTCATTTCCTCATGATTAAGTCCAGGTTAAACACTGTTTTGGCAAGCATACTACAGAGGTAATGTGTCCTTCAACAGCATCACCTCAGGATGCCCCCAGCTTCTGGTGCTGAGCTTGACCACTTGGTCGGGCAATGTTTGCCAGACCTCTGCCGTAGAGATGACTTGTCCCTAGATAATTAACTAGTCATCTGAAAGGCGATACATCGCCACTGTGTGACAGTCCACGGCCAATAACTTTTTACCCGATGTCTTTATATCCATTTAATACTTTACTACTCAAAGTGGGGTCCACGGACCAGCGGCATCACAGCCCTCTGGGAGCCTGGCAGAAATACAGAATTTCAGGCTCCACCCCAGACCTGCTGGATTCCACGACGCATTTTAACAAGTCCCCTAGGGCTCTGCGTGCATTAAAGTCTGAGAAGCTCTGTGCCTCTCATCTTTGCCTGAACCAACTGTTACCGTGGGCTTCTATCACCTCCTCTATATTATCTCGCGTGCTATAAAGAAGTCCTTCCCCTGGTCTTGCCTCTATGGGGATATTGTTATGGACTCTTGCCTCCGTTTTGCATTCAATGTGCTATAGTCTATTACCATCATTATTCTTTTTCACGCTCAAACTGTCCTCAATTCTGCCACTGGGAGCCTGTGGACACGCCTCCACTAGTCTTTGAGCACTTCCTTGCTTCCTGACACTACGAGATGCTCCAGGCTCAGCGGGTCCCTGCCCCGACCCTAGAATCAGCCATTCCTCCAAGAAGCCCAGGGTCCCTTTAGGGGAGAGGTGTGCTCACTGCTTCTGGGCGTCCGGTTCCTAGGTCTTTCTTTTCATCTTTATGCCAGGCCTAGAGCTATGTATTCTCACCACCACTTTAGAGATGAGAAAAGGAAGGAATTTGGCCACAGGGCAAAGAAGGAGCAGAGCCAGGACCCCGTGGCTGAGCAAGTGTGGCCCAGATCTCGTCTGCTGTGGAAAGTGAGCTAGACTCAAGGCCCTGCAGCTGCCCACTGGGTCCGTCCCTGCCGAGGCCACACCACCCAGTGACTGAGCCCTGGGGATGCAGAGGCGATGGGCTCCTCCGACAGTCGACCCTAGCGCAGGGATGCCCTGCTGGCCTGGCCGAACCCTTCTTGGCACTGTGCAGCCGTCTGGACCCCTTGGGCCTCTTCTTCCAGTGGGCCTTGGCACCCCCATTTCATGAATGAGAATGAGACAGCCTGGGACCTGGGACCCTTTGCTGCAATGCTTGCACCTGGACATACCTCTCCACGAGCAACAAAATATAAAGAAACTATATGGGACTAAAAGTAACTGCGTGCATGCACAGTTGGGGCAAAATTATGGACAAAAGATACAAAGAGACCAAAAAACCCAGCTGCCACTTCTGAAGAGCCCGGAGCAAAAGCAGGGGGTCGGGAGCAAAAGCAGGGTACTGCGCACGCCCCCTGCACACAGCACCACCAACGGGGTGGGCAGAGCACCTCAGCCACCCCTCCGGCCAGACCCCTGGACACACCTCTACCCTCACCCCATATAAGGAACAAGCTCTCCCCCCTCAGGAAGCAAGCGAGCAAGGGAAGCTGTTGTGTGTTCTCGCTCCCACCAGCTGCAGCGGAGGGGGGTGGGGGGAGGGCCCGTAAAGCCTTGCCTGAACTTCTGGTCTGGCCCCTAGTCAGTTTCTATTGCTTGCGGAAGGCCAAGAACCCCGGTCTGTATCAAGGAGACTGTGGGCCGGCCAGGGCTGGACCCAGGGCTCCTGACTCCTGGGTCCTTTTCCCTGGCTGCCGCTCCTGGGCTGCAGCCCCTGCCCCCGGCTGGCCGGTGACTACACCAAGGCTGCCTCTCCCGCCGAGGGCCCGTGAACTCACTCACGCAGACGCATCAGGCACCTCTGCCTCCAGAACCACAGTGCTCACGCCCAAGGCTGGCGATCTGCTGGCCAGTGTGACACGGCTACAGCCCCAGAGCGGCCGCTGCACCCTGGCGTTGGGTGGGCACCAGGCAGAGAGCGGCTAGAATGAGGGGTCTGGCCTCCCTGGCCCGGCTGTGACCGGCAGCGGTGGGGAGCGGCTCAGGCTCCTGCCTGGGAGCAGAGCCCAGGGCCCGGAAAGCCGGTCCAGAGCACAAGGCTTCCAGAACGCATGGCAAGGGGCCTCCAACAGCACTCCTCAGCCCTCCTGCGGTGCCAGGCTGGCCATACATCAGGCCCAGCCTGACGACTTCCCCAACAGGCGATAACTTTTTAAGAAAGATAAATGTTAAAACGCCGGCCCTGGGCAAGAGCCAGGAACAGCATTCCAACCCCAGCAGGCAAGAATGCCCCCCAACGCAGGCCCGTGTGCACACTCGCGTGTCCGCGTGCCGGTGCTCGCCCACGTGTCTGCACACAGCCCCACACACGCTCCCGGACACGGCTCCTGCCCCGGCCCTTCAGTTGCCTCCGGACACAGGAGAAAGGTGGCAGGAACCACACGGAGGCCACAGAGCCAGGCAAGAAGCAGAGCGGAGGCCAGGAGACGGTGTGGAAGAAGAATCCGGAATGCAGAAGGGAGCTGGGGAGAAAACCAGAGAAAGGGAAAGCAACAGTCTCCCAGGGGGGCAAGCCAGGCTCCAGGCCCAGGAAGGGCCACCTCTGGGCCAGCGGGTCTCAGGAGAGGGCGTCCCAACTCCAGCTCCCTCTCCCCAGCCCGGCACACACGCAGGGCTGCCCCCAAGAGACAGCCCCCTTCCCTGGTTCCTCTGTGCCCCCATCTTTGCTCGGCACCTCCGTCACCCCAGGCTGGCTGGAGGAGGTGACAGGAGAGGCTGCCACCCGCCTTCCTTTCAGGGGAAGTCTGTGAGCTCAGCTCACCCGGGGGGGGGGGTACCCCTCACCATCGGATGTCATCTCCCAGCCATGCACCCGCCCAGCCAAGCTCCCCATGGACTGCATCTGCCCCTCCTTCGAAGCTCCACAAAGATCATAGTGTAAGGCATGACCCCAGGGAGCCCTGGCCAAGGACCCAACTTGAGGGGAGCCCACCACCCCTGACACTGCCTTACAGGTGGGCTCATATCACCAGGACATCCCAAGGTGTGACTGTTGGTCCCATGTTACAGATGAAGAAACAGGCTCAGAGAGGTCACTCAGCTAATGAGTGGCAGAGCCAGGACCCCGAACCTGATGGATTTCAAAACCGAAACCCAACTTGTGATTCTTTTTTTTTTTTTCTTTTGGCCGCACCACTGGGCTTGCAGGATCTTAGTTCCCCAACCAGTGATTGAACCCCGGCCCTCAGGGCAGTGAAAGCTCGGAGTCCTAACCACTGGACCGGAGGCCTAACCACTGGACCGCCAGGGAAATCCCTCAACTTGTGATCCATAAACAGGGATACAGAGCCGCCTGGGGGTAACAGGAAGCGTGTCTGTTTACTACAAAAGATTCCTGCTCCACTTTGCAGCATTCCAAAGATTTGACTGGTAAAGAAACCACTTTTGTGACATAAGCGGCACAGATTGTGTATTAGAATGCAAAGTTTGCAAACATTTTTGCAATGAAATACAAAACTGAAAAACATTTCCAGGTTCCCCTCCCAAGCCTCCCTGAAGCGCCAGGGCCTCACCCCACTTGGTGACCTATTTTTCTTCCCAAGTCCTCATGTTCTGGAAGTCGCTATCCCCTGACACCAGTCCACAGAGACCCATCATCCTTTCCTGTGGGCCCTGGTAGGAACGGCTGACCGACTAAGGAAGCCAATGGGCCTTTCTTGGGAAACTGTCACTCTAAAATTATCTCCTTCCTCTTTTAGTGATTCTTCCTTTCCTTTAGAAAGACTGGCGAGAGTGAAAAGTGATGTTTGGTTTTCTTTTTTTACGTCCTTAACTGGTACACAAAAACTTGGCCGCCATGTATGTCAGACCCACAACAGTGCCTTGAAATACGACAGTCTGGTCGAAACCAGTTTACTTACTCCCAGGTAAGGAGTTTCCAGACGATTCCAGCCAAGAAACCCTGCCCTCCTCTCCCCTCTCCCCTCCCCTCCCTGGAAGCCTGAAATTCCAGCCTGTTCAGCAGATAAGCCAGTGGCCAGAAGCCAGAGCAGGGCCACCCTGACCCCAGAGGAAGCTAGGGTGGGCTGCGGTGGGTGCAGGAGGTTGGAACAGCCCAGAACAGAGCATCGGGGAGCAGAGGCAGCAGGGGCCAAAGTTGGGATGGGGAAGAGGTTGGGGGGTGCTGGGAGGGGCGGGGCTGGGCTGGGCCTGTGCGGGGGCGGAGGCAGCCACAGATCAGACGCAGCCGCTAATCCAAAGGCGTCCGGAGAGCCTTACAAGCATTCGCTAAATCCCACGAGAGGGAGGTATTCAGATGAGGAAACTTGAGGCCTGGGACTTCCCTGGCGGTCCAGTGGTTAGGGCTCCACGCTTCCACTGCAGGGGCCCTGGGTTCCATCCCTAGTCGGGGAGCTAAGATCCCTCATGCCACGCAGTGTGGCCAAAAAAAAAAAAAAGGTATTATAGATAACTATCAGGCAGTAAATTAATAAAAATCTGTTGTAGAAAGAAAAAAACACAAGAACTTGAGGCCTAATGCCCCAGGTCTCAGGGCTAAGTAAACAGGAGCTAGAATCTGAACCTGGCCATTGGTTCCCAAACAAAATGGCTCTAAAGGAGCCCCTTTCCTCGCAGGGAGGACCTGGGAGGGGGTCAGCCCACATGGGGTGCCCTGGAGCCCCAAGGGGGCACAGGAGGGGGCCCAGGCTTGGTCATGACTGGCTCCCCTCTCCTCAGGAACCACCCGCCAGTCTGAGCCCATTCCTGGATGTCCACAGAACCAGAACCAGAAGCAGGCCTCCATGTGGGTAGGAGGGCTTCTGGAAGGGCCGGTGCTCCAAGGGGGAGGCGTGTCCAGTGGCGATGGAAGCCTCTGAACAAACACACAGCGGGGCACGGAGAGGGCGGGGCTCAGGGACGTGACCTCTGTGACCTGATGAAGGAGCGAGGGCACAGCAAGTGCAAAGGCCCTGGGGTGGGAAGAGCAGGCCAGAGTGTGAAAGAGGGCAAGAGGGTAGGTGTAGGAGGAAGATGCCCTGCACACAGGTGCCGAGCCCTTCGCATGGAAAGAAGTACTATTATTATCCCCACTTCGCAGACATGGAAACTGAGGCACTGCCTTAAAAATTCCCCAGGGTCACACAGCCAGCCAGCGGGGTGGTTAGGATCCAAAGCCCGAGCCTGGCTCCAGAGGCTAGACCCTCCAACCACTGCACAAACTGCCTTGGCAGCCAGGGCCAGGCCGCAGGGCTTTGAAACTCCAGCGGGGGTAGGAGGCCCTGGAGAGCTGTGGTCTGACCCACAGATCTGAGCCCAGGCGGCTGTGTGGGAACAGACTGCAGAGCAGGTTGGAGCAGGGAGCCCACTTGGCTGACTACAGTGACCCAGGTGAGAGGCAATGATGGTTTAGGGCCAAGACAGGAAATGGCGAGAAGTGCTCAAGGATGGGGGGACAGGGAGAAAACTGAGGGGGACGCCAGGTTTGAGCGACAAGAGGGAAGGAGCCTGAATCACCCGAGGTGGGGACACCTGGGGGTCACAGTGAGTCTGGTCCCCAGAGGTGTCGGAAGGCAGGTAGGTGGGGCCAGGGGGCCAGGGCTCACCTTTCTGAGCCCTGAGCCCCATCAGCAAACCCAGCTAAGACCTCAAGGGGGTATAAGGAGGAAGTGGGGCTGTGAGGCTAAGAGGGTCCAGCACAGACCCCTGTGTCGACCTGGGATTCCTCCCACCCAAGCCAGAAAGCTCTAGCAGCCGCTCCCACCTCGTTCCCTCACCTCCACCACCCCTCCGGCCCACACATCCCTTTCCTGTGCCTGGTGCCTGGCGCCCCAAGCACCTGCTCGCCATGACTCACTCGGGCTTACACACAGCATTGCACGGCAGCCAGCCCACCTCCCGTTCCTGGTCCCACCGCCCTCAGCAGCCTCCTCCCCCTGGCTCTGCAGGGGCCCTGCCAGGCCCACCACCATTACCCTGACCCCCGGTAAAAGGGTAAACTGGTAAAGGCCCCCTGGAGCCCAAACAGCGGCTCAGAGTACTGGCCTCTGACGACCCACAAGCAGCCCTGATAGGCCTTGCTATCTGACATACCAGCGCTGAGCCCAGGATGCCGCCCACTCTACAGAGGGGTCAGGCAGGGCTCCCAGGCACAAGGTCACCCGCCGGCCACTTGCTTCCGTGCTGGGTGGGGCCGGCAGAGGACGCGCACAGCCCCGCCCTGCGCCCAGCCCTCCACACCACCTGTTCTGAGACATCAGCTCCACCCATCCCAGCCACCGCCGGCCCACCTGTCCCCTCCATGCGAGTGTGGGTGCTATTCTCAGCCCCAGGCGCCACGACGCCGGCCATCAGCAGAGGGGTGGAATCTGCCCCTCCAGCCCAGCCACCTCCCACCAGCCCCTCATCAGCTGCTTGCTGGGCTCCCTGGGGGAACAGCCTGTGTGGAGAAGCAGCAAAGCAAGAGCCCAGCCCCCAACTCAGCAGAGCACAGAGCCAGAGCCAGGCCAGGGGAGGTGAAGGTCTCGCCTCCACCCACCTGCCTGGGGCCAAGCAAAGGTCTGACGGGGCAGGACCACGGCCACCTCCACGATATTCATCAGGAAACCACTTCCCTGCTGATGCCAGGCCAAGCCGGCCCTTCACATCACCTCCTCCAGGCAGCCTTCCCTGACCCCCACCCCAGGCACAAGGCTTCACTCATTCTTCTGAATGCCCTCGGCCCTTTGCCTGTGTCTGTTTGGCCTCAACGTGCAACCAGGCTATTCATTCAGTTTACCACTCGGAATCCTCCATGGCCACATCTGTGGACCTGGAACTATTAAAGAGTACCTAAAGGGCATAAGACATGTGGTATTTTTTCCCAACATGTTAGTGCTTTTATTTTGGTTATTGTTGTTATTTTTGTCACTCAAAGGAGTTGATGCCCAGAGTCAGCTTTAAATAGCTCCACCCAGTCCTGCCAAGTGCAGACACATGCCCTGCCCACAACACAGCACGGGGGAGGGCCGGCTCCCTCCCCCCTCGCCCCACCTCTCTCCACCCCGGCCCTGTGGTCCCTCCCAGGCCCTCGGCTGCCCCGGAGCTGTCCTAAGGGCTCCCCTAACGCAGCCCTGGCCTGATTCCAAGTTGCCATTACCTGTGAGGACACCCCACTTTGCAGATGCAGAATCAAAGGCTGGGGACTCACCGGTACAGGGCCCCAGAGCAGAAGAGGGGGCCAGGGCCAGTGCCACTGCTTTCCACTAGAGCAGGGGCTGGGGGAAGGCTGCGAGGGGGCTGGGAGGGGCTGGAGGGGAGCATAGTCAGAGCAAGGGCGAAGACCAGGGTGCGGGAAACGAGAGGGGCCCAGAGTGGGAGTCCGGCGGTGGCCCCGCCCCTGGCAGAGGCGGGCAAGGGGGCTTTCCCAGGCTCCCTCCTGCTAACCCTGCACAACTGGTCTTGGGCTGCTGCGGGGTAGAGAAATACTGTGGGCAGGGAGGGGCCTGGGGGGAGGCACTGGTCCTCCCAGCCCAGCAGATGCAGGAAATCAGCACACGGGGGACAGGAGCTGGGGCCTCTCCCTGCCAGCCTGGAGACCACAGGGGACAATGCAGGGGCCGCCAGAGGTCTGGGCAGGTCCCCACCCAGGGTCCCACCGGGGACCAGTCCCACCTCTACCCTGAAAGGCGGGAGGTAAGGACCAAGTGAGCGCAAAAGGCCCCTCCATCTCTGACTTCCCAGGGTTGGGACAGAGCATCAGCCCCGGAGTCTCTCTTGCTAAGGAGGTCTTCAGGGTCTGAGCCACGTCCCTCCCTGAGAAGAGCTGAGGCAGTGTGGACACGGAGGGGTAGCCGAGACGCCCCACACCCACCCACAAAAGAGGGCCCTGGCCCCCGGAAATCACAGCCAGTGCCAGCTCACCGTCTGGGCCTGCTGCAGAGGTTGCTCACACCCACCTGTCCCTTTCCTCCCCCAGGGCCCGCTTTCCCAGGAGGAACACAGTTCAACAGTAAGGGAAAGCTGAGCTGGCAGTCAGAGTTACCCACTTCCTTTTTACAAAAAACACAAAATCTCAGCAATGTGCCAAAGGAGGAGAGCAGAAAAGAGCAGTGCAGGGCATGGCCTGGGGTGGACGCCCAGCCCCAGACCCCAGGAGGTCGGCTCCTGGCCAGCCCATGCTGCAGCTCTGGACACTTCTGGAGCATCTAAAAGCTGGAAGACACTCCTGCTGCTTACAGGGAGACGGAATAGGGGTCGGGGGAGGCCTAAAAGTGGTGGGAAGGGGTCCACGGTGTCACCTGGCCCCTGCCGGGCCCTCTCTGGGCAACACGTTCCCCTTCCTTCCTCCCACGAGGCCTCACCATCTGGATCGCAAGCTGAGCCTGGATGGCTCCACCACTGCTGGGCCAAGGCTGGCCCGGACTTGGGCAGGATGGCCCAGCTGGACACACACGGAGGGCATGGGCACAGCTGAACACCCCACGCCCGCCAAGGCGCCTCAGTACCCCCACCCCACCCGAGCTGGAACCCCAACCTTCAGTGTCCTTGGCTGTGAAATGGAGACACATCTTCCCCCGTTAAATCCTCACATGCGGGGAAACCGAGGCTCAGAGGGGACAGGTAACTTGCCCAAGGTCAAGCGCTTGGGAGGAGCAGGGCTGGGATTTGAACGTGGGCCTTCCACCTGCCACGCTATGTAAGCTGCTCCGAGAAGCCTTTTCCATCCCTCGTGCACGGGAGCCTCACAGCCCAACTCAGCGTTAAGTGCCTACTGTGTGCGGGTGTCAGGATCACACATTCACAGCGGGACCAGCCTCCACCACTGAAGACTCGGGTCTAGCAGGGAGGACGGTCATCCCATTGCATGGAGGAGCAAATCGAAATAAGAAGGGTAGAGTAACTGGCCCAAGTCCCCAGTGGAGGGGAGGGGGCAGGAGCTCGGATCCGGGCTGCAGGATGTGGGTGTGGCCTCTCCTGGTCTCTCATCTCCACCAACAGCGCACACAGTGGGACAGCGTGACCCGACGGTGCACTGACTCAAAGCTGGGACGCAGGAATCAGGTTCTGTCCTGCTGCTGACCATGGGTTTCCCAGGGTGCTGACTCAGCTCTCCCAGGCGGCCCTGCAGCCCTGCACCCACGCCTCAGCTTCCTCAATGCAGTACCAGGATGGCCCCCACCTGGTCCACCAGACCCACAGGAAGGGCCCAGGACCCCCCTTGGCTGTGGCCCCTGCCAGGCCCATGGTCCCCTCCACCAGGAGGCCTGGGTGGCAGGGACACACACACACACAACTTATAAACTAGCTCCTGGCTTAGTTTATATTTCAAACAACAATATTTTCATCCTGTCCCAGTTTCAGCAAATGCACCCAATTAATTGTGGATTCTATTTCTCCGTTTAGATCGACTCCACTTGTATTCCTGGCCATTAACTCCTCCTCAAGTCTCCCCTCCCCTCCCCCGCCGTGGGATTCCCCTCCCTCCCCAACTCTGTTTTCAATCTGCACCCAGGTCTCTCTCTACCTGAGGCTGCCCCTGGGAGTCAAGTCAGGACAGTTCCTTCCACATCCGACCCTGACCCTCTGGAGTCCCATGATTCCTGCATGAACCCAGGTTCCCCCACCTGCCTGGTGGAGTCATGGGGGATCCCAGGGACCATGTGGAAAGTCCCAAGGTGGCTCTGCAGGGTCACCTTCTCCCCTAGCAGGCCAGCCCCCCTCCCCCATACACACCACACACACACACACACACACACACACACACACACACACACACACACACACATAACGCTCCCCAGGTGTTCGCCCCACAAAGGCAGCCCCCACCCACTGATTTTTTTTTTTTTTTTTGCGGTACGCGGGCCTCCCACTGCTATGGCCTCTCCTGTTGCAGAGCACAGGCTCCGGACATGCAGGCCCAGCGGCCACGGCTCACAGGCCCAGGCGCTCCGTGGCATGTGGGATCTTCCCGGACCGGGGCACGAACCCGCGTCCCCTGCATCGGTAGGCGGATTCTCAACCACTGCGCCACCAGGAAAGCCCCCCACCCACTGATTTTTAATGGAAAACATTTCAGCATTCACATTTGCACTACAAGAATCTCTTCCAAGCATCCTCCAACCACCCTCTCCCAGCTCAGGGATGGCGGTGGCAGCTCCCAGGAAAGGCCAACCTGGGGCCAAGTCCAAGACTGGGAGGGAGGAAATCCCAGGGCTTCCCTGAGCCCCAGTGTTCTCATCTGCCAAGTGGAACCATAATCCAGTCCCGCCGACCTCATAGGTCACTGAGAGGAACAAATGAAAAACAGCAAGTGGGAGGGTTCTCAGTAAACCGCAAAATGCCACGGAGATGCTAACCCTGACCTCCCCTCCAGAATCATCCAGACCCAGCGGGACCCAGCAGAACTCAGCTCCACCATTATCACTTACAGGAGTCCTGGAGTTCACCTTCCCTCACTGGGAGGGGCATCTCATGCTTCCCAGGTCCTAGGTGGGCAACTGAGGCTCGGTGGCCGAGCCAGGGTTCAACCCACATCTCTCAAGCCCCAGCTCTCTCTGCTGTGCATTGGGTTCCTCGAATGAACGAATGAATGAATGATGGGAGACCCCTCACCTATGTCCCCAGGTCCCTCCCCTCATTAGGCCCCTCAACCCAGCCCACCTGGAACTGTTTGCCCTCCCCCCACCCATTCAATCAAGCTCCGGCTCAGGGGGGCTCTGGCTTCCCTCCTGGGGGAGGCAACACCACCCCTCCCGATTTAGTGTTTTCAGCCTATGCAGGAAAGAAAGGAAACAAAAATGCACTGCAGTTCAATTTCAAGAATCCGGTCATCAGAACACAAAAACCAGGTCCCTACCTGCGGGTTCCCAGGGGTTCCCCAAGATGCTCCCTGGAACAGAACCTGTGCGTCCTCCCCGCCAGGCACTGATGGCATCACTTCCTCCACCACCACCAGGCACTGGGCACTGATCATGTGCCTTCCTCCTGGACCCTCTCCACAAGCCCGTGGGCAGGAACTCCCATTCCCGTTTACAGAGGAGGAAATAGGGGCTCAGAGAGGGCGTGACTTGCCCAGGACCCCAGAGCAGGTGGGTGGTCACTGGGGTCATGCTCCCTTCTCTCTGTCCAGGTCTGTTTTTCTCCCGCACTCACCCCAACCTCCTTCCTCCCCTTCCCTTGTTCAATCTCTCTTTGACTCTTGCCCACCTGCCAGGGATCCTGGGCCCAGTTCAGCACCTTCACCCACTCCATCACCCACATCTGGCCCCGAGATAGTTATTGACAGGCTGGAGGATACGACTTGAGAGAGGTGATGCCGTCTCGGAGCAGAGAAGTAGGGGCGGCCACATGGGGCTGGGGTGGGAGCAGCAGGGAGACCCCTCGGGCCAGCTTTCCCTGGGCCAGGTCTGTCCTCAGTGTCCAGCGACGGGACCCGGCTCGCCAGGGCTCCAGCATGTTGGTCGCAGTCCCGGGGAGAGGCCGAGGTGACCAAAAGGTCCAAAGAAAGTAGCAGCAGCTGTCGGAAAAAGGGCTGGCAAGGCGCTCCCGTCACCCCAGCCGCCTTCCAGCCCCACGGCCCCTGCGAAGCTCCTCAAGCCGAGGCTGGGTGGAGCCCTGGACCCCTCACCAGCCAGCCACGGGCCCTGAGACCATGCACACAATGCTGCCTTACTGCCGTGCACTCCTCGCCCTGCAGTCTGCACTCCGAGCCAGTGTTCCCACCAGCTGGCATGACCCCTCGTCCTCTGAGGACCCTCCCCGGCTCTGATCCAAGACCTAGGGCACCCCCCACTTGGCCACCTGGTCTGGCCTCAAAGGGCGGAGCACACTGGGGTGCCTTGAACAGGGGTGAGCTGGCCCACTGACCCCTCCCAGCTGTCCAGCTCGACAGGCTTAGCAGTGTCATCCCCTCCGCAGTGTCACCTTGTGGCCTCAAAGCAGAGAGAAGCAGGTTTGCACATACTGGGAGGAGGTACAGGACGTACAGCAGCCTTTCCAGGAAGGCTGTGACCCCAGCCCTGATGGAGCGGACTCCAGGATGGCAGCCATGCCCCAGACCCCCCCGTACCTTCCTGGGCACAGCTGGATTCTAACCTAACCCAGGTCCCTCCCTCAAGAGGAGATGCCACTTCCTCCAAGCAGTCTTCCCTGACTGCTCAGGCCTGATGGGAGGCTCCTCAGGACCCCAGTGTCCTTCCCCTCACCTCCCCCCAGTGCTGTGATGGGCACTGGGTGTGGGGCTGGGAGCTCCTGGAGGGCAGGGGCCAGCTCTTCTCCTCCCAGTGCCCTCAGCCCTCAGACCTCAGCCCTCTGGCCCACAACGGGCAGGCCACGAAGGAGAGAATGACAAGGGGAAGAAGAGTTAATTCAGCGCCAGAAGTCCAGGCATCTAAAGCGAGGAGCCAGCTCTGATGTCCCTACAAAGGTGCCCTGGGGGCTCCAGGATGGCGGGGGGGGGGGGCTTGCAGGGCCTCTGAGGGCCCGAGAGCCCCAGCTCCACTGGCAGTGACAACAGCGACAAGTCCCTCCCCCCAGCACTGCGGTGGCTGCTGCTGGCTGCCGCCCACTCACTCCCAGCCCCTGGGGCTCAGCCCCCGCCTTACTGCGGCCCTTGCACTGCAGAGGCAGCGATGTCTGCAAGCTCGCCCCCTGTCCACAGAGCAGGGACAGCAGCAGAGACCCAGCCGGTCACCCCAGGTACAGCATGGGGGGGACAGGGCACACATGTCCACTCCCAGGGGCACCATGGACAGGTCTCAGCACCCAGGGCCGATGCCCACCCCCAAGGCTCCAAACCCACCCTCCACCAGTGCTGTGGCCCCAACCCCACCCCCTCTGCCGTGGCACTGGGACCTGGGGTCAGGGACTGGGGCTGAAGGTGAGGTCCAGGAGGCAGAGGGAAGAGGCCCAGCCGACAGCAAGCCCCAGTGGGTCTGAGGGCAGCAGTGAGTCTCAGGTCTAGCAAATCAGACAGACCCCCAGGTCAGGGACCCCCGGCACCCCGATCACCTCAAAGCCTTCTCAGGTCAGAAGGGGACCCCTGCAGACGGCCCAGGCCAACCCTTCTTTGGCATTCGGCCCGAAGCCAAGGAGGGCTCCCCAGCAGGGCCCCAGCCCACTCCTGAGAACTTGAGTGTCTGGGCCCAAGCACTGCAGCCCCAGGCTCAGGGTAGCACCATCACAGCCCTGAGACATTTTACCGCCGGAGAAGGTTCTAAGCAGCGATGCCCAGGGGTCCCTCGGAATGGCCTGTGCCAGGGCCGGATGCGCCCCCTGCACCTGACCCCAAGACCTGGGCTCTGATGCCTCCTGTGCTCTCTGGGGGCCTGAAATCCAGCAGCCACATCGCCCTTCCCCCTCCCACCCTACACCCTGAACCCAGGGCCTCCCGGACCTCTGCCAGCCGTCAGCCTGCCTCTACCTGCCTGAAGAATCCAAGCACCCCGTCAACAAGGAAGCACTGAGCACCTACTGTGTGCAGAGCTGGGGGCACCATCACTACTGCAGCAGGCAGGACCCACTCTTGTGGAGCAGATATTCTAGGGGGCTTGCCCCAGGCCACCACGGGCCTGCTTCAAGCCTGGACCCAGGAGAGCAGCAAACAACACCCCGGCTCCAGGCGGCCAGTCCACAGGGTGGGCAGCAAACTGCCCCAGGGCACTGGGCCCCAGACTTTTAGATTCCACACCAGGAAAATCTTCCCTGTGTGTGTGTGTGTGTGTGTGTGTGTGTGTGTGTGTGTGCGCGTGCGCGCGCGCGTGTGTGTTTTTTTCGGCCAGTGTGTATGTGTGTGTGTGTGCGTGCCTGCGTGTGTGTGCGTGTGTTTTGCGGGAAGGGGGGGTGCGGTCAACATTATGACTATTTCCTCCCCCAAAACATTAAGAAACTACCAGAATTACCATCATTTCATAAAAGAAACACTGTTGCAACAATATGAACAAAAGTAGATACAATCTCAGGATAAAGGGTGTTCCTTTATATTGAGTAAAGCGGATGCAGCTTTCATATTTGGGAAAACACACACACATCACCTCATTTGTCCTCACTTGCAGGTATGAACTCCTGTCCCTAGACTTGCCTCAGGAAACCCCAGGCTGTCCCCTCACCCCAGGGCCCACCAAACACCCCCAAAACAGAAAGGCCACATCCCAAAGTATAAGCTTAGACCCCATGTGGGGACCCAGGGGCAGACAAGCAGTCCCAGATCTAATTTAATGGTGGGGAACATCTCAGGACGAAAATCTGTCAAATGACACCCCGACCCCACAGACAGGCCTTCCCTCCTGGATAGAGATCCGCATCTTATTTGCATGATCTGGGCCTTCCCCCTGGCCTGAGGGCCTACTCACCAAGGAAGAGGTAGCACCCTGGACAGTGGACCAGGACAGCCCATGGGCAAGTCACACCACTGCTCTGAGCCTCAGTTTCTTCATCTGCTGAATGGGTATCATAATGACCTCCCCTGCTTGCAGTGTGGATGAGAATTTTCACCAAGCATCTGGCACTCAGCAGGTGTGCAACAAACCAGGTTTGGTTTTTTTTTGTTTTGTTTTGTTTTGTTTGCGGTACACGGGCCTCTCACTGTTGTGGCCTCTCCCGTTGCGGAACACAGGCTCCGGACCCACAGGCTCAGCGGCCATGGCTCACGGGCCCAGCCGCTCCATGGCATGTGGGATCTTCCCGGACCAGGACACGAACCCACGTCCCCTGCATCGGCAGGCGGACTCTCAACCACTGCGCCACCAGGGAAGCCCCCAAACCAGGTTATTTTTAAGTTAATATTTGACAAAGGCTTCCCTTGGGACAGGAAGAGCCTGCCTTTCTCTTCTCAATTCCCCAGCCCTGACCCCTGCCAGCCCTTAGCACTAAGCCAGCTTCGCTGCCCGGTCCAGAACCATGTGGCCTCTTTGGGAGGTGGCAGCCTCTTTGGGGAGGCCCCAAGAGCCCCAGATGCCAGCCAGGTCCCACGAGGCATGCCCCATCCCCGGTCCAAGAACCACCAGCCCTGCCCTTCACTTGTGTCCATTTAATCCACACAGCACTCTCTGTGGCTCTCACCACTGACTTCCGCTGAGGAAACTGAGGCTCAGAGAGGTCAATGTGACCTGCCCCAAGGTAGTAACGTGTGGGAAGGGATTCAAACCCAGCTCCCTAGAGAGTGGCTGCCACCACCCTGAGTCGCTGCTTCATGTGAAAATCTTTTAAGTGGTCCTCCCCGGGATGGGCCATCTTTGGTGTCTCCCTCCTCCTCTTTTATGGGCCCCTCCCACCTCCTATTACATCCTGGGTGAGAGCCCCTGCCCACAAAGAAGCCCTGGCCTGCACTGTCAGTGCCTTCAGCTCTGGTGTCCTTTTCTTTGCATTGTTAATCCCAAAAGGAGACTTGCCAAAACAGGAGCTTTAGTGACTTCCCTGGCGGTCCAGTGGTTAAGACTCCATGCTTCCAATGCAGGGGGCACAGGTTCAATCCCTGGTCAGGGAGCTAAGATCCCACATGCCACGCAAAAAAAAAAAAAAAAAAAAAAAAAAAAAAGGAGCTTTAGAAAACCACACAGCAGGGTGACATCAAACAGGAAGGCAGCATCCCCCAGAGGCCCTCTCACCTGGAGCCAGAAGCTTCCGCTCAGCCTCTGCCCAAACCAATCCCTTGCACCATGTGAGCGCCCAGCCCTGGAATGCTCAGGAAAGGCTGATCTGAGCCATCACATTCCACGGAGGAAAACCTGCCCTGCTCTTGTATCTACCTGCCACCAGCCTTTTCGTTTCTTGAGTGTCTCCCCCAACGAGACGTCAGCTCCAGGCAGGCAGCGGCCTGGTTTTGCTCAGCCCTGCAGAACCAAGATGGTGCCCAGAACACAGTGGGTTTTTCAAGTAAATGAAGAAGCAAACCCCGTGATCACTTTACAGATGGCCAGAGTGAAGCCCAGGGAGGGGGGGAACACTTACCCAGGGCCACCAGATTTACGTGCAGATGAGTCCAGTTCCCGCCCCAACCCCGGAACTGTGCAATTCCCTCCCCCGCCACACGCCGCTCCCCTGCACACACAGACACGGACACACACGCACACACGCGCACACACACGCACACATATCACCCTGGGCTGGGACAACATTACAAACCCTGATTCTTCAAGGGCTCAGCAGGGATTAGCTGTCTGCAGAGGCCTGTAATGGACACTCCAGGGAGAAGGGCTGGGACAAGGGCCTGGCAGGGACGGAGGTCTCTGGCTCATCGTGCGGCTCTGCCCACCGAGCACTTGCTGTGTGACGGGCAACTGTCCGAGGCCCTACTCTCCACAACGGGCGTGTGAAGGGGAACCAGTATTACCCCCACTTCACAAATGAAGAAACTGGGCTCAGGAGGGTCCTGCCATCTGCCCAAGGTCCCGGCTGGTCAGGGGAACCCAGGATCCCCACCTGCTGCCTGCCGAGCCCATGCCCGGGGTCTGTCTCTGACATGCCCCTGGGTAGGACCCAGGGATTCTAGAACCTCACAGCAAAAGCCCAGGCAAGGCCGGGCTAAGGCAGAAAGGGGGGGACAGAAGCACAACTTGGTGAGGGGCGAGCTGGGCAGAGATCGCCTCATCCAGGCGCAAGGGCCTGGGCAATGGCAGAGAGCGAAGGTGAGAAGGGGACACAGCGAGGTCATCTGCGGAAGAAGGAGGGTGAAGAGTTGAGGCCTCAGCCTCTCTGAGAGTTCACAGGATCCACAGATCCCACCGGCATTCAAGACTTGATCACACCCAACCCAAATCGACGGCCCAGGCACCCCTCTCCGCTCCCGACACACCCCACCCCTTCCCTGGGTGACCCGCGGCTCACTCCCCCACTCCACAGGCACCCTGACCCACAGCTGTTCCCCCCGCCCCCAGGGAACACCTTCCCCAGGCCCCAGACAGCCCAGTGAGCCGACCTGGGCGAAACAGCCTGCTTTGGGCCCTGCCACGAGCCAGCAGGCTCGATGGAGTGGGGTGAGGCCCAGCCCATCCCAGCCCGCCGGGGCCCGGGAAGTCTGGAGGTCACACTTGCAACCTCCCCACACCCACAGGCCTCAGCTAAATGTCCACCGAGCCCCCAGAAACACCCCACCCAGAGATGCCGCCTAGCTCAGGAGCCTTCTCTCCAGCGCCGGCAAGATGAACCATCTACATAAATAACTCGGGTTCAGGGAGCAGCTGATCCGAGCCTGGAGAGGTGCAGAAACACTTGTGTAAGCTCAGAGGAAAGAGACACAGCGCAGGGAGGTACAGAGTGATGGAGGCAAAGCCAACAGGGGAGGGGACGAGACAGAGGACACTCAGGGGCGAGACAGACACCCCGATGGGGAGGACAGTGGAAAGTTGGGGCCGAGGAGAGCCACTGCTGACCAGGGCCCGGGGCCTCAGAGGCCGTCCAGCAGACCCGGCGGGCTCCCTGCCCCCTGCCCTCTGTGTGGCGTGGCTACTCTCAAGGCCACCGTGAGCGTAAGAACCGGTTGCAAAGGCCTGGCTCCTACTGAGGAGGCCTCCGTGGCTACGGCACGGGAGGCCTTGACCACCCAGATGACCGTGGCCCCATCATGGCCATGTGTCGGGGTCCCATAGATAACTGCCACTGCACCTTCCCTCTAGGGAGCATCTGCTGTGACACGCCAGCGCTATTCCGTGCACGGACAGCCCCAGGCCCTGCCCCTCGGGGCCAGGCCTCCCCACTCCCAGCAGCGCCGGGCCAGTGGCGGGGGGGGGGGGGGGGGGGGGGCAGACAGTGGGCAGAGCCTCCTCCCCTGCGCCCTCCGTGGGCCCGGCTCCACCAGCACAGGCCGGCCTCTCTCATGCATGCCCCGTGAGGACTACTGGGCAGTGGATCTCGGGGCAAGCAGGCCAGAGCATACCCCCACCTCACCTGTCCCTTCTCCCCAACCGTCCCGTCAACCCTGGGACCCATCCCACCAAGCCCTAATCTTCTCTGTCATCTGACCCAGGCTCCACCCCAACTTGGCTCCGCTCAGCCACCTACCGAGGCCCAAAAATGGACAGAGTCATTTATAGAGGATCCGACAAGCCAAACGCGACGGGAAGATGACCTCATGGTACCTGGGTCCGAACTCCAGGCACATGCTCTGCACCCGAGCACCCTGGGGGCAGCTGGGGACTGGGAGGTGAGCGGTGACCGTGCCATGCTTGGCTGGCGGACCCCGGGGAGCCCTCCGCCGTGGTCTCACACCCTCTCACACCCTCCTCCTCCAGAGGCCTCAGGACCTTACGACAGTAAGCTCCACGCCGGCCAGAGCCACATACACCCTGCTCCCCGCAGCACCCCGGGCTCAGCCCAGGCTCAGGCACACAGCGCAGGTCCAGGCGCAGGCGGGATTCGCTGAATGAGGGAGGGCCAAGGAGCACACACAGGACAGACCAGCTCACAAGAGCCTGCGCCAGGGCTCCCAAGCCAAGCCCCCAAACGCCCTTGTGTTTTCGTAACAGTCACTCTGCACCTGCTGGGGCCAGGCGAATGCTGGGTGCCCACACGGATCTGCCCAAGCCCCAGGGAGCACCCAGACCGGTGGTGGATGCTGCCGGGTCAATGGGCAATGCCAGGGCCCAGCGGGAGTCACTGAGCTGGGGGACAGGAGAGCTGGCTCCACGGGCACCAGCGGGCAAGCTGTCCCACGCCTCACCGTCCCCCTCTGAATCCTGGTGGACGACTGGGCAGAGAAGACACGGGGGGAAATGGAGGGTGCGGAAAAGAAGAGGAGAGATGGGGGCCCTTCCTCCTATGCAGATACAACCTTGGCCCTCCACCCAAGCGCCTGCTTGTCCCCGCTCAGGAAATACCCTGCCGTGGCAGCAGGACCACTGGAATTGCCCCTTTACTCATAGATTTGACCAAGGCAGGGTGGGGCTGGGTGCCTATGAGACCACTGCCACTGCGAGTTAGACACGGTCCTGAGGGCCACCTGAAGATGCCGAGGAGATAGCCAGGTCAGCGGCACCGAGGCGGCAACGCAGACTCTGAGCCTCCAGAGGGCAGAGGAGAGAGACTGGTGTGGGTCAAGTCATCGGGCTTCCTGGGAGGGGGCTGCAGCTGGGCCGACAGGGGAGGCTACGTTCCCAGACTTGGCCAGGATGCCCGTGGTGCTGCCCTGGCTTCCGCTGGGGAAGACCTCCCACCCAGAGCCCACGGGGCAGGGAACAGCAAGAACGCTAAGCAACTCCAGTCCCATGAGGCCCAGGCTCGGACAGGGCCAGCCCTTGGCCAAGGCCAGCATCCACAGCTGACCAGGTGTCCACCAACTGCCCACGGCCACAGAACAGAGGCTAAGGAGGAAGGGGGGTCAGCTCCGTGGGGTCAATGATGACCTCTTGCCATGTACACGGAGGGGGTACAGCCCATGCCCACTGCCCCTGAAATTACTGAAAGACGCTGCTGCAGAAACAAGGCAAGCAGGGCAACGGGGACGCAGCAAAAGCAAAGGGGAGCCGGGGAAGACTAAGGCGTCACTGGATTGGGGGCAGGGAAACTGCCTCTGCCTTCCCGAGGCTTCCCATTCATCTTCCTCAGCCCCTCGGGGGCAGGAAGCAGGCTTAGACCCAGAGCTGCCGGCTCCAGGCACCTAAATGGATTACCCAGCCGTGGGAGGGGAGCAAGGGCAGAGGCATCTGCCCCTCCCCTCCCCCCAACCTGGGCGACTGAAGCCTTCCCAGCCCCCAGCCAGCTATCTGTGGTACTCTAATCCCTCGTCCCGCCCTGGGGAGGGGAGGAGGACAGCTGGGACAGGCCAGATCTGGAGTCTGGCTGAGGGCCCTTCCCTCTACGCCACCCACCTACCTCCTTAGCCCGGGCCCGCAAGGATGAGCTGCAGGACTCGGAGGGCAGCGCGGAGGAAGCTCCAGAGGCCGCCGCCGCTCTCACCCCGACCCCCACCCCCACTGTCACGTGGCTGCATCCTTAGGGAGCCCGCAGGTCTCGGCTGCAAAAGTCATTGTTTATAAACAGCCAGAAGCCTGGCGGGGGAAGGCCAGCCGGTCTCCGGGATCGGGCGGCAGAGGGGACAGACCCGGCCAGGGGAGCACTGGGGGGCCACCCTGGCAGCAGCACTGATTCTGCAATCTCAGATTTCAGAGTTGGAGTCGGCAGGGGAAGTGGCGTCAGCAGCTGGCGTGATCCAATTCAATAAACCAGAGGCGGCTAGGGATAGCAAGCCGGGCGGGCGCGGACCCCTGCCGCCCAATCCCGCGTTTCCTGCACAGTCCGAGGGCCACGGGAAGCCCCGGCTGCAAACAGTGGCTCTCCGCGCCGAGGGGTCGGGTTTCCTGCGGGGCCCTCCACACCCCCGGCGGCTTGCCGCCCCTCCTCCGGGCCGGCTCCCCACCCCGGCCGCGGGCTCCCAAAGCCAGAGCCGCCACCCTCTCCCCCCGCGGCCGGAAACACGAAGCCCCTGCTCCGGCGAGGGCACCTCTCGAGGGGTGCGCAGCTCTCTGCTCCCCGGGAGCCGGGCCGGAGCTTCCAGGCCGCAGGCACCTCTCGGGAAGGGAAACCTGACCCCTCCCTCGGCCCACGGGGACAGAAGGTGGAGCGGCGGGTGGAGAGGAGGGAACGGCGAGCGCAGGAAGCGCTCAGAGGCCTGGAGTCGGCGCGCAAGCACCCGCGAGCGGAGGGGCAGCCTCGGGATTCCCGGAACTAAGCGACCCTGGGGACAAGGGGCAGACCCCCCTCGCCCCAGCGCCGGCCCCGCCCGCAGGGCTCAAGTGGTCCCGGAGGGCTAGGGCCGCCACCTCGCCTCCCAGCCTCTGGGCCTCGGCCTCCACGGCGGAGTGAGCCTGGACCTCGCGCCCGGAGAAGAGCGGGGGCCGCCGCTCCTCTGCAGAGGTGCCGCGAAGATACAAAGCGGCGGCGGTGGGGGGGGGGGGGGTGAAGGGACAGCTGCGCCCTCTCCTGCACCTCGCCGGGGGTGAGAGGAGACGGAGGACGCGGACGGCAAAGGGCACCCAGAGCGCCGGGGGGCGCAGCCTGTGGACCCCCGAAGGCCCTCGGCAGCGCTCGTCAGGAGGTGACAGCGCCCGGCCCGGGGTCAGGACCAGCGCCCGGCGCAGGGGTGGGGGACAGGTGTCCGGACGGCGCGGCTGCAGGGTCTCGGGCTCTCTCACCTTCTCCTGCGCGCGAGTGAGCTTCTTCTGCACGTTGCTGGCGATCTTCCCGGCCGTCACCCCCTTACTGCCCATCTCAGCCATTGCGGCTCAGGCTTGCCCGGTGGCTGGCGCCGATCTACCCAGCCCCCAGCCCCGGCCCCCGGCCGCGCGTCCGGCCCGGGCTCCCGCTCCACGCCGCGCACTAGACCGCCGAGCCGACTGGCGGAGGCGGAGCGTGCGCCCGGCAAGCGAGCTAGCGAGCGACACGGGGACCGTGGGAGGGACGGACAGGCGGAGGGAGGGGGAGGGAGGGGGAGGGAGGAGGGGCCGGGCCTCAGGCGGCGGTCAGCGCCCCCCGCCCGCCCCCTCCGGACGAGACACGGCCTTTTAAAGGGCCACCCGGGCGCCGGAACCGCTCGGCCGGCGAGGAGGGAGCGGCGCCCACCGTCGCCGCGGCTGAGGTGGCGAGCGGGACTCCCGGGACCCTCCGATGACACCGCCCCGGGGCTGGGACGAATACGACAGGCCCAGGTCCGGCGCCGCCGCGGGCCGTCTTTCCTTTCCGCAGCCCCGGAAAGGAGGCCAGATGGAGGAGAAGGGTGCTTTCAAAAATCAAAGATAAAGTGTGTGACGATCAGGGAGCCCGGGCTGGAGCGCGCAGCCCAGCCGGAGCCGCCTCTCCTTCCCGGGGCTCACCTCTGGCCCCCCCTCTCGACGCTCGGCCTTCTCCTGGCCTCTAGGTTCACCCTTCTCGACCTGGGCTCTCAGGGCGCCACCTGTGAACTGTTCCCCTTGCCTAGTCCCTTGCCAACCAGGCGCTCGGTTTTCTAATTTGCGGATAATTATTATAATAACAGCAGCCTAACAGCACTGAGCCTTCCTGTGTGCCTGGAACTCTGCTAAGTGCCTCATCGACAGGCATTATCTCGGTCCGTGTCCAGGACAGCCCGATGAAGTAGGTGCTAGTATTTCTCTCCTTTTGCAAACGAGGCACAGAGAGGCCTGGAGTCAGACCTCTGACTCCACATCCCAGGCTCTCCAACCACTATACACTGGGTGGTCTCCTATGCCCTGCTGGAAGAAAAATGAGTAATTGTCATTATTCAAAGAGAAGATAAGGTTATTGCTAACCGACCGATGACAACTTTGCCAACAGACCAATGACACTTGTTCAAAATTAATAAATATGCATTGGGTTTACTGATCCCACCCACACCCCTCCCCAAAATCATGTCAGGGCCCTGGAAGGGTGCCGCAGCACTTTGCTGTCCTGGAAGTCAGGGTGTGTCCCAGGAATTGTGGGCCGAGTCGAATGCTGAGAGGAGTCCTGGAGGCCCTGTTGAAGAGGACTGGACATGTCCAGCACCCAGGCAGGAGCCAGGGCAGGGGTCCCCTGGAGGCTTCTGGGAGGAGCAGGAAAGGCTCTTGCAGACCATACACCAAGCCTGCCATACTCATGGAGAAACCGAGGCCCAGGAAAAAAAGGTTTGGCTTGTGCTCCCCGGGAAGGCTCCTCTGCAACCTCTCTGGCTACTCCTCTGGTATTTCCCCAGGAGTGCTCAGGACTTCAGTCCTCCGGGCCTATTATTATTCCTTTTTGCAGAAAGACAGACTGAGGCTCTGCAGCTGCTGAAGGTCAAAGAGATAAGCAGAGATTCAGACCCAGGCCCTCCAGCACTAAGGCCCTCAGCTGATACACAGAACTGCATACGAGGAAAAGCACCAAGCACTGCATGAGGGGAAGGCATTTTGTCAGAATTATTATTATAATAAACTCATGCCTGATTCCTGAGTTACAAGAACAAAACCTAAACAGTGCAGTTTCTAAGGCAGCTTTCTCCTGAAAGCTCATCAAGCTTTCACCTCATGGTCCCTCTCCTCCTAATTTTATGTTTGGCATTCTTCTAACCATTCTCTAAGAGCGATTTCTTCCAGTCCTCCTCTGAGGAAAGGAGGAAATGAGCAGAAGTCAAATCATATTACAGTCAGCCTCCAGGGAACAGTGGGAGATTCTGCTTCGCTGGACTTTGGTGTTTCAAAATACCACTTGACAGAAACATTGGAGGCAACTTAAATGGTTATCAGCAGGATAGGGTTAGCTAGACAGCACAGTGACCAGAGAGACCATTAGAGGATCATTTTAAACAATTACAGAGATTGTGTAGCAACATGAAAACAATGCTTAAGTATAATTATGAGTGAAAAGGAGATGATAGGAAATCGTGCATGCCCTCTCCTTGCAACAACATAAAAGTAAGTGCTCATGATAAAAGACTCGAAAGAACCATGCACAAGGAAATAGATGTGCTACAATCAAGGCATGATGGCTGATTTTTTCCCCTTAATTTCCTAACTATTCTGTAATATGCTATGTTGCCTTCATAACTAAAAAATATGCACAGCTCTTATCTTTAAAAAAGATAATTCTTTATCCGATCTCTAGATTGGGAAGACTTTTTAAAGCACAAAACCATTGGAGGAAGTATTGACTTAAAAAAACGCTTGTTTGAGGGTACGCAAAAATTCAATTTTTTTAAACCTCAAAAACTACCGTCAGGGCTTCCCTGGTGGCGCAGTGGTTGAGAGTCCGCCTGCCATTGCAGGGGACACGGGTTCGTGCCCCGGTCCCGGAAGATCCCACATGCCGCGGAGCAGCTAGGCTTGTGAGCCATGGCCGCTGAGCCTGAGCGTTCGGAGCCTGTGCTCCGCAACGGGAGAGGCCACAACAGTGAGAGGCCCGCGTACCGAAAGAAAAAAAAAAAAAAAAAAAAAAAAAATACCGTCAACACATGGGATAAAAGTTTGGAAGGAAATGCTCAAAAAATGTTAGTATAGGCCAAAGGGTAGGAATGTAGGCGATTTTTACTTTCTTCTTTATGGTTTTCTCTAGTCTTACTTTTTACCAAGATAGTCCATTGTTTTCACCATCAGGAAAAAAATTATTTCCGTTTTGAAAAGAAAGTTGACATAAAAAATTGAAGTGTAAGAAACTAAAGAAATATCTTTGAAAATAAAACAGAACTCACAATTCATAAGAAAAACATTAAGATTTCTACAAATAAATGGGCAAATGGCACAAATGGACAGTTCACAAAATTGGAAATTCAAATGATCAATACATAGGTATTAAAAGTTCAGTCTTGGGCTTCCCTGGTGGCGCAGTGGTTAAGAATCTGCCTCCCAGTACAGGGGACATGGGTTCGAGCCCTCATCCGGGAAGATCCCACATGCCACGGAGCAACTAAACCTGTGCACCACAACTACTGAGCCTGCACTCTAGACCCCGCGAGCCACAACTACCGAAGCCCGGGCGCCTAGAGCCCATGCTCTGCAACAAGAGAAGCCACCGCAATGAGAAGCCCACGCACTGCAACGAAGAGTAGCCCCCGCTCGCCGCAACTAGAGAAAGCCCGTGTGCAGCAACGAAGACCCAACACAGCCAAAAAAAATAAATAATTTTTTTTAGAAGTTCAGTCTTACCAGAAGAAGAAAAAAAAAAACCTGTCCATTAAATCAATGAGATACCGTTCCTGCCCTCACTTTCATCAAATCAGCAAATCGTTTTTTAAGTTATGTTACTTAAAACCAGAGAGACAGATACTCTCACATACTGCTTCTGAGAGTATAACAGATACAGAATTTCTGGAAAGTAATCTGGCAGTATATATTAAGAATCATCAAAATACCCATATTCTTCAACCCTAGAATCCCAAGTATAGGAAATATAAAATTTTAGCAAAGCTTTCATCACAAAGATATGGATCCCATTGTAATAGTACAAAATTGACAATACGTTGGCTATTATTATATTGTTCTTGTTACTCTTCATGTTCACTCTCTCTTTCAGTCTCCAGACGTTTCTGAGCACCTACTGAGTACCAGTCTGGGCTCAGCTCTGCCAGTGGTGCCAGCAACGAAGCCCCTCCCTCGAAAGTTCACTGTTGCAGGGGCTTGATGGGGTCTGGGGGTGGTGGAACGCTCTTTGAGGGGGTGATGTTAACAACCTGAAGCGGGCATTGACAGGAGAACAGGGAGGGGCGCCTGGTGCCCAGCAGAGCCCTCAAATATCGAGGCAGGAATAAACGAGCAGACAAGCAAATATCTGACGGGTTATTGGTATACCTTTCCTTCTGTCCTTTTAGCGCAGGCCTCCCAGCCCCTGCATCCCTCCAGCTCTCCAAAGCCCAACCCCAGGCCTCTGCACAAAGGCCTATTACCAGCTATGATTAAACTACAGTATGGCCAAACATGAAATGTTTACCAAAACAATAACACTTCTACTTTTTCGTGATGGGGAAATGCTATAATGTGTTGTTAATAGAATAATACAGTATATTAAATTCTACAGCAGTATAGTCCCAACTGATATGCAAATGTGGTTGGTACACACCATGCACAAAAATAAACTCAAAATGGCTTAAAGGCTTAAGCATAAGACATGACAGCATAAAACTGCTAGAAGAGAGCATAAGCAAAACATTCTCTGACATAAGTTGTACCAACGTTTTCTTAGGTCAGTCTCCCAAGGCAATAGAAATAAAAATGAAAATAAACAGACTGGACCTAATCAAACTTACAAGTTTTGCACAGCAAAGGAAACCATTAAAAAAAAAAAAACTAAACTAAAAGACAGCTTATGGAATGGGAGAAAATAGTTGCAAATGAAGCGACAGATAAAGGCTTAATCTTCAAAATATACAAACAGCTCATACAACTCAACAACAAAAAAAACAAACAACCAATTGAAAAATGGGCAGAAGACCTTAATAGAAATTTCTCCAAAGAAGACATACAGATGGCCAGTAAGCACATGAAAAGATGCTCAACATCACTAATTATTAGAGAAATGCAAATCAAAACTGCAATGAGGTACCACCTCACACCAGTCAGAATGGCCATCATTAAAAAGTCTACAGATACCAAGTGTTGGAGAGGGTGTGGAGAAAAGGGAGCCCTCCTACACTATTGGTGGGAATGTAAGTCTGTACAGCCACTATGGAAAACAGTATGGAGGTTCCTCAGAAGACTAAAACTAGAATTACCATATGAGCCAGCAATCCCACTCCTGGGAATATACCCAGACAAAACTATAATTCTAAAGATACATTCACCCCTATGTTCATAGCAGCACTATTCACAATAGCCAAAACATGGAAACAGCCTAAATGTCCATCGACACATGAATGGATAAAGAAGATGTGGTACATGTATACAATGGAATACTCCTCAACCATAAAAAGGAACGAAATAATGCCATTGGCAGCAACAAGGATGGACCTAGAGATTATCACACTAAGTGAAGTAAGTCAGAAAGAGAAAGACAAATGCCATATGGTATCACTTAATATGTGGAATCTAAAATATGACACAAATGAACTTATCTACAAAACAGAAACAGGCTCACAGACATAGAGAACAGACTTGTGGTTGCCAGGGGGGAGAGGGGGAGGGATGAACTGGGAGTTTGGAGTTGGTAGATGCAAACTATTATACAGAGAATGGATAAACAATAAGGTCCTACTGTAGAGCACAGGGAACTCTATTCAGCGTCCTGTTATAAACCATACTGGAAAAGAATATAAAAAACTGTATGTGGATAACTGAGTCACTTTGCTGTACAGCAGAGATGGGCACAACATTGTAACTCAACCACACTTAATTAAAATTTTTGTTTTAATTTTAAAAAAACAAATGTGGTTGCTATCTCTGGGTGGAGCAGTTCGGCATGGGTTTGGTCTTTTTTTCCCTTCCTCCTTTTTTATTTTGCAAATTTTTTTGTGTACTATTTTTGTCATCAGAAAGAAATGCTATTAAAAACACAAATTGAAATGAGGAAACTGTTCCCTGGGACACTGGTTGGGAAACCACACTGTGAAAGAGTGTGTGCCATACGTGCTGGTCTGCATGTCTGAACAGTGAGGTCTGGGGAAATGATTTTTTAAACCATGAAGGACCCAGGTGGGCAAAGGGAAGTCCTCCTGTCCCTTGGAGAAAAAAGAGCACTGCGTGATGTTTTCCCTCTATCCTTCAAGAATTGAGTAAGACGCTCTGAGATGGCACTATGACTCTTAGCATCACCTGCATCATTCTGTCTTACAAAGCAAGATTTTTGCTTCATACTCTTTTGACAGTCAGAGTAATCCTGTGTTCAGTAGCAGTAGAACTTTGTGCCATTCTCTTACAGGTGGAGACTTGAAGAAGACAGGTTTACCCAAAGGCTGCTAGGTCCTGTGCTGGGATCACCTAGCACCTGGCCATCTCCAGAATGGGGAACAGACCATCTTCATACCTTCCTCCTGGGACAGCAGGCTTCATCTTTTAGAGAGGCAGGGAGGATGCAGAAGAATCTACAGGCAGAACCAAAAGGGGATATGTCTTTCCAGAAGCATTATTTCAGGCAGCATATGTGTGATATGGTGTCCAAGAAGGGCCCCTGGCTCAAATTATCCTCACTCCCTCCAAGTGTAAAATGTCACCATGACGTTGTAGGAGGGCCAGTCAGATCTAGAGTCAGAAGTCAGCTCCTCAGTTTACCACTTGCCCATCCTTGGGTATGTCATTTAAACTGTTCAAGCATCATCTGCCATATGCAGGTATATTACACTCTTTAGATTGTTGTGGAAATAAAGAACAATATATATAAAGCTCCTGGAATATTAGAAGTGACTGTAAATGGTGGCTCTGTACAGTGAGTAGCAGGTGCTATAAATTTACTCTGCCCAGCTAATTGTCCTTCTTTTTTGATGCTGCCTTGTCCCTTGCACCATGATGCATACATACCCCAGGTGAGCCATTCACCCAGGCCATAACCATTGGCTCAGGGATGAGCACATGACCCCAGTAGAGCCAATAAGAGTCTTCCCTGGCCTTGTAGGAAAATATGCCTGTAGGACACAGAAGTTCCTTTTTCTGCTGGGGTTGCTGATACACGAGATGTAAGTGTGGAGCCTCCAGAAGTCAGCTTGGTCACCATGTTGAAGATCCTGCCTAGCAAATGAAGTCAACAAGAGTTGAGAGTTGGAGAGACGGAGACAGAGAGAGAAACAGAGGCAGAGAGACAGACATAATGATATTGTCTGAGAACGTGGTTTCAGTCATGCTTGAATCCTGCCCACTCCCCACCTCCCACTATCCAACTAAACCAACCAATACATTTGTTTTCTTGCTAAAGCCAATGTGAGGTCACCTGCAGTTGTCATGACTGATATATCGTTATCAAAATAATGTCCTTCTGAGAGACAACCCTGGTAAATCCCTAACGCAAGTATCCTCAAGTTAGAGCTTCTCTTGAGTGCCTCTATCTGGCCCATCTGAATTAAGGTGAAATGTCCAAACTTGGATAGTTTTGAGGGAAAGTGGGAAAAAACAATGACACTGGGATATTAGACCTAAACCAGGACTGTCCTGGGCAAATTGGGACGTTCGAGCACCTAGTTAAGGAGTAGGCGTTCAGAATACAGGTGGAAAGAAGCTAAGGACATGCCATTCACAGCCTGGGCTCAAGCTGGTCCTCAGTGCTGATACCCATCTGTTCTCCCGGGCATGTCCACTATCCTGGAGGGGACCTTTGCAGAGATAGGAAGACAGCCCTCCAGGGGACCTTCTGAAAGGGGACGTGTCTCCAGGCTCCACCTACTTGCTTCCAAACCTAATGACCCAGATGGTCAGCTCCAGTTATCATCCATTTTAACCAAGACATGCAGGAGGGGCTGGGGAACAGGCCAGTCACCGGGCCACCAACCAGCCCCAGGATATTTCCAAGGCTTCCAGCAAAAACCAGTAACTCCCTTTGGCCACCGGCAAATGAAATCTCCAAGAGCAAAAAAATGTTTAGGATAATAGACTTCCCTGTATTCCTCCCCCATGTCTTTAAACATTTGTTGACCTGTGTGTGGTCTATGGTGTGGCTGAAAGGTAATAGACCAAAAACATGACAACAGCAACATAGGCTTCAGAGCCAAAAGGCCCCAGCTCTGTGATTCTTAGTGTTGTGAAACTGGGCCAGTCACTGCTCCTTTTAATTGAAGCAAGAATATCACCAGGCAAGGCTGTTGCCGAGGATTAGAGGTAACCTAGCAGTCCCTGCCCGGGGCTTAGTGGCCTCAGCAAATGGTTACTATCATGACATCCTGTCCTGAGAGTCAGGAACAGTGTCTCTGGTTTGTGGCCCTCTTTGTTAGTGAGACGGAGTAGGCTGACCTTTGCCAGGTTTAGAGACGGGTCAACAGAGGTACAGAAAAGCAAATAGCCCTTTGCCCAGCAATCCTTCAAAAAATCATGGCTGAGTTCCTTTAGAAGTAAGATGCCAGCCTTTGGAAATGCTCACTGGAAATTTATTATAATTGTCTTTGTATTATCTAGGGGAAAAAATGGTTTACTAAACAAAGTGTCATGACAAGATTGCACATGTATGTTTTTAAGCATTTCTAAAGTTTCATTTATCTATGAACAAACTAGCAAGCTCTGGGAAGGAATACTAAGAGGACTGGCTAGTTCCTTGAAACTGGACTTCATTTACAGTGTATGAGGAACCCTTTAGGAAAGCATTTTCAGAGTGTATAACAAAAGCTTTACAAACCCTTGCACCCTAAGATGCGTCTGAGACTATCCTTGAAACAGTTATAAGTACAATGACATTCCTTACAAGAAAAATAGTGAAAAGTTGGAAACAGCCTAAATGTCCAAGCATGGGTTGGTTAAATGAGTTAATCTCTAAATGTTGGTATGTTTTAATATTAATCTACCATTAAAAATTGATAGGGCTTTCCTGGTGGCACAGTGGTTGAGAGTCCGCCTGCTGATGCAGGGGACGCGGGTTCATGCCCTGGTCTGGGAAGATCCCACATGCCGTGGAGCGGCTGGGCCCATGAGCCATGGCTGCTGAGCCTGCACGTCCAGAGCCTGTGCTCCGCAACGGGAGAGGCCACAATAGTGAGAGGCCCGCGTACTCCAAAAAAAAAAAAAAAAAATTGATAAATAGAACTTCTTTGAAATTTAAAAACTCTGCTCTTCTAAAGACACCATTACACTGTATGAAAATGAAGAAGTAATCCCCTCAGATAAAAACTACCCATGATACATATATCTACCAAAGGACTTGGATCCAGAATATATAAATAATTATTGTAACTCAATAAGAAGAAGGCAAACAATCCATTTTTTTAAAAAAAAAAAATTAAAGAAAAAACAGGAAAAAGAAAGGCAAATGATTTGAAGAAACCCTTGGCCAAAGAAGGTGGTAATAGGCACATGAGAAGACGCTAAACTTCATTAGTCTTTAGGCAAATGCAAATTAAAACCACAATGAGCTAACACGACACACTCCCCAAAATGGCTAAAACTAAAAAGACTGACAGCACCAATCTTTGGTGAAGATGTAGAGCAACCGGAACTCTGCCCAGAACCACCTCTTCCCTTGCCTCAGATTCCTCCTCCTTTCCTCATGGCAAATTTTTCTTTTTCTTCCTGTCTTTTCCTCCTACCTCTTCTTCTACTCAGGTTCATCGTATATGCCTAAAAGCTAATTGTGGGCACAGCTTCATGTTTCGCCTCCTGAGCATACTGGATGCAGACAGACACCTGAATGGAGAGGAGCTGCCCAGCTCATCCCACCCATGCCCGTACAGGCTCCAACATGCACTGGAGCTTTGAATGTGTCCTTCCTGAGGACATGTACAGACATACCAAACTTTCCTACCCTAGTTTCCTCATCTGGCTACCTGACAACCCCTCCTCACCCTTCAGACCCAGCTCACCTGTTTCCTCCTCCAGAGAGCCTTCTTCCACCCATTGAATTCAGGCAGGGTTAAGTGACCCTCCTCTAGGCTCCCCAGAATCCTGTGCTTGCCTTTCTCACACACCTAGCACCCACCCCCCCAAATGTCATTCTGTAATAGTGAAGAGAAGGCACTCTGGGACCCAATTCTTCACTAACTCAGCATCCACTGTGTTCCTCCTGGCCGTGGGGATAATAGGAGCTGGGAGAGGAGTTTATGATCCTTTGGGGGGAAGAATCACTTCTTGCTCAGACCCCAGGTTGAGAAGTGACAACACCTGCATGGAATTGTGGTTGCCTTTGAGTGGACCTGATGCTCAGTTGGAGAACCACAGCCTCCAACTGAGGTTCCTGAGGGGCAGGGACTGGGTCTGATGAGCTCTGACCCCCAATGCCCTCCATCAGCTGGGCACAGATCAGTCACTCAGCATATGTAACCAGGATGTGGCCACTGCACTTGGCCCTGGGCATGATCCCCTCCACCTCCAAGCTCAGGGAAGGCACACAGCACCAGAGGACGGAGACCTACCTGGAGAGTAGCTGGAGCTGATGGCTTATCAGTGGGCAGGCTGCACTCATTCCAAGGCACCTGCCTTTTTGTCTTTTCATATATGCCCCACCCTTGTCACCTCCTCTCTCTCTGACATTTGCTGCATTAAGTATGCTGCATTTGCTTATGGTTATACGTCTTTGACCGTGCATAATTCACTTATTTCCTGCAGACCTGTATTGCTTCTGAAGCCAGCTGCTACCACCCCAGCCTAGTTCCTGGCCCCCAGGAGCTGGTGGAAGCGCCAAGGATTCAGCCGAGCTCTCACTGGTGGACCTATGGGGGCAGGGGTGTGGCGGGCAGACAGTGATGCACATTCACAGGGTGCAGGTGGCCAGCATCACTCTTGCAATGAAATCATGTTTCTCGCATTTTATATTTTACAGAGTGGGACAGAAAACATAATAATAGTTTTTGTTCATTCTAAGTAAACATCTGACAATGTCCAATTCAATGGGTCCTGCCCCCCACCCCCCAAACACAACAATGCTTCCTTAAATAAAAAATGGCTGAAAAGATGTGCATTCAAAGGTAGTGGGGACAGATCTCAAGCCACAGTCCTGGCTGTGCAGGAAAAACTTGACTCCCTTTACTCTTCACTCTTAAACCCTTCTTTCCCCGGCAGGTCCCTCCTGCCCCCTGCCCCCTGCTCCCATGTCTCCAGACATAGAAAGCTCTGGCCTCATGTGTGTCTCCTGGCCACTTCCACACACCATAGCATCATTCTCCCACCCTTCTCTCCAGTCTGGGATCCTTGTGTCAGCCACCCAGCTGCATCGTGGGTCTGTTCCAGGGCATGGGAGAAATAGCCCCCTTCCCTCATGACTGGTTTTTAGGACACCTAGCTTTGGCAGCCTCTCAGAACAGACCTAAGGAATCACTTTGTTTCTCCCTCCATGTTGGGGCCTCAGGGAACCTTCTGAAGCTTCCCTAGGGCCCACTGCCCAGACAGGATGGGCAGGTTTCTCCTGGCTTACACGTGACAGCTGGGGACTCTGGGCAAGGTGTACTCTGCTCTCAGATTCTCCCAAACCCAGATTTCCATCCCTCTCCCTGTCCCCGGGGATTGGTCCTGGCAGCAGGGTCGGGGCCTCTTTCTGAACCTAGAAGAAGCCGCGTTCTCTTCTCCGATTCTCCACAATCCCACCTTCAGAATAGATTTCTGATCTGAAAGGAGGCACACTTGCTCTCGACTGACTTGTCAGGTACCATCCCCAGCCTACTGGCTTATAAACAGGTCCAGACTTTTAAAAATCAAAAGCCAACAACCTAAATGTCCATTGACAGAGGAATGAATAAAGAAGATGTAGTAGATAGATGTGCAATGGAAAACTACTCAGCCGTATGAAGAACGAAATAATGCCATGTGCAGCAACATGGATGGACCTAGAGATTATCATACGTAGTGAAATAAGTCAGAAAAAGAAAGACAAACACCATATGATATCACTGATACATGGAATCGAAAATGTGACACAAATGAACTTATCTATGAAACAGAAACAGACTCACAGACATAGAGAATAAACTTGTGGTTGCCAAGGAGCGGGGTCGGGGGTGGATTGGGAGTTTGGGATTAGCAGATGGAAACTATTATATAGAGAATGGATAAACAACAAGGTCCTACTGTAGAGCACAGGGAACTCTACTCAGTATCCTGAGATAAACCATAATGGAAAAGAATATGAAAAAGAATGTATTTATATGTATAATTTCTGTACAGCAGAAATGAACACAACATTGTAAATCAACTACACTTCAATAAAATTTAAAAATTAAAAAATAAAATAAAAGTCAAAAGCCAAGAATTTGATCCATTCCTTGAAGCAAGGAAAGCAGAGAGCTCATTTGTTTGAACCAGGGAGGGTAGCGGGTAACAAATTGCCGATAAGAGAAGCAGTGGTTAGCATTCCAAATACTATCCTGTGCGTGTGTATATTTACACATACACATATATATAGTTTACGTGAACCCCACTGTAACCACGGAGCAGGGAGGCATTTTTTAACAGCCTCATAAGGCCCCAGCACAGCCTGCCTCTAAGTGCAGAGACAAAGGCTGGGGGGAGTAGTTCAGCCGACCAAGCAGTGGAATCTCGGGTCAGTGTTCAGCCAGCGCTGAGCCAGCCAGCCCTGCGAGCTGGGGACGCACACAGGAGGATCCCGCCCACAAGGTGCCTGCCCACAAGGAGTCTTCAGTCTGGAAGGAGACTGACGACACCCTGTGAAGCCCCCAATAGTCGACGATCATCCGTAACATCATGAAGTGCTGTTGCCAAAATTTCTACAAGTGGGAGAGAAACCCGAACAAGCACACACACTTTGAATGACTTTTGCATCCACACCAACGTAGACGCCCTTGGAGGTGCTGCAGCTCCTGGGGGCGTGGGGGAGGTGCGGGTCCCTGCAGTAAGCATCACTCAAACAGCCTGACCCCGTGCAAGTCATCTGCAGAAACTAAGGCATTCCCAAGCAGTGAGCAGACTCCTGGCCCGGCAGCTCAGAGAAGGATAGGAGGCAGCCCAGGGCAGGGTCCACCCTGCCCCAGGGTCCAGGCGGGGACAGTTTGGCAGCCCAGAGGAAGCTGAGTTCCGGGCATTCTTGGAGGGGGCCTGGCCGGGGCTCTGGAACCACTGTATCTATGCTGCATCTACAAAGCCCTGGTTAACTCAGCCCCCAGGTCCACTTCCATCTGAACCCTCCTCCGCGTGCCCACAGTCTGCCCTCCTCCAGGGCCCTCACCTCCCCCCGGCATTGTCCTCTGGGTTGGACCCTGGCCTTCCCCCCACCAACTTGCCCTCTCCACTGCCCACGGAGATTTTTCTTAAATGTTCATCAGATCATGCCATTCTCCTACCCTTCACTGCCTCCCCAGAGATTGTAGAATAAATGACCAGCGTCTCCTTCTTTGCCTCACTGCTTCCAGCTCATCTTTCTAAACCCAGTTCAAGACTCCTGCCACCCAGGACACCTCCCCAAGTCCGCCAGCTGGGCCAGCGCCTTTGCTCTGGGACCCAATACCTCTTCTTCCACTGTGTTACCTGTCCCTCCAAGGAGGAGACCTCCACCTTTATTCATCACCGTGTGCCCAGTGTCCAACAGCATTGATGCACTGAGTGCTCAGAAAAAGCAGAGGAGAGTGGGAAGCAGAGAGCATGGGATGCTACGTTACCTGGACCCTTTTGACTAGACGGCGCTCTCCTCTGGGGCGAGTACAGCTCACTTCATCAGTGCACCTGCCGGGCAACCAGGATGTATCTGCACCCACTAGGGCTCGATCCCAGCCCCTCTGCCCCCACTTCGTGATTCTCCAATTGGGGTTGTGGGCCCTGATACACTCCATCCTAATAATTTTTTTTTTCTGAAGAAGTTTTTATTTTGCCATCATTTTTTTCTTTACTTTTCATTTTTTTCCTTAACTTTATTTTTTTAAAACTTTTATTGAAGTAGAGTTGATTTACAATGTTGTGTTAGCTTCAGGTGTACAGCAAAGTGCATCAGTTATACATATACATATATTCACTCTTTTTAAGATTCTTTTCCATATAGGCCATTACTCTTTGCTTTTAATTTTGAAATCATGACAGTTTCACAGGAAGTGACAAGGTAGTTGAGATCCCATGTACCCTCCACCCCATTTCCCCCAGTGGTAATATCTTACATAACTATGATCCAATGTAAAACCAGGAATGTGCCGTTAGCCCAATATACGTGTATAGCTTTCTGTCACTTCATTACACGTGTAGATTCATAGTAACTATCACCACGGTCAAGATGCAGAATTATCCCGGCCCACAAAGCCCTCCCCGGTGCTGTACCATCATGGTCATACCCTCCCCCAACCCTCCTCCCACTCTGGCAACCACTAATTCATTCTCCAATTCCATGATGTCATTTCAAGAATGTCGTATAAATGGAATTCACAGAGAATGCGATGTGTTGAGATGGGCTTTTTTCATCCATCCATAGTTCATTTCTTGGTGTTACTGAGTAGTATTCCATGATATGGGTGGACGTACCTCACCTTGCTTAGCCCTTTACTTATTAAGGGACATTTGGGTCGACTCCAGTTTTTGACAACCACAAATAAAGCTGCTATGAACAATCGTGTACATGTTTTTGTGTGAATGTAATTTTTATTCCTCTGGTATTTATCCCAGAGTGTTTATAGCCAGGAGTGCAATTGACAGGTCATATGAAAAGCGTATGTTTCCTTTTTTTAAAAACTGCCAAACTGTTTTCCAGAGTGGCTGTACCATTGTACCTTCCCACAAGCAAAGTATGAGAGATCCAGGCTTTCTGCATCCTTGCCAGCATTTGGTGTTATTTTTCATTTTAGCCATTCTGATAGGTGTATAGTAATCACTCATCATAGTCTACATTTGCATTTGCCTGATGGCTAATGAGGTTGAACACCTTTTCAGTGCTTATTTGCCATCTGTACATCCTCTTCAGTGAAATGTCTCTTCATGTCTTCTATCTATTTTCTAATCAGATTGCTTGTTTTTTCACTGTTGAATTTTGAGAGCTCTTTATATATTCTAGATCATTGTCCTTTGTTGGCTATGTGGTCTGCAAATATATTCCCACAGTCTGAAGCTAATTCTTTTCGTCCATTTAACAGGATATTTTTTAACAAAGGCTTTTAATTTTGAAATCCAATGTATCCTTTTCTTTTCTCTCAGAAATTGAATTTTTGGCATCATATTTAAGAGCTCTTGGGAATTCCCTGACAGTCCAGTGGTTAGGACTCCACGTTTTCACTGCCTGGAGCCTCGGTTCAATCCCTGGTCGGGGAACTAAGATCCTTAAAGACGCATGGCGTGGCCGAGGAAAAACACAAGAAAAAGAAATCTTCACAAAACCCTTGGTCCCAAAGATTTCCTCCTATCTCATCTTCTAAAAGGTTGATAGCTTTATGTTTTATATTTAAATCTACAATCCATTTTGAGTTAATTTTTGTAAAAGATGTGAGGTGTTGGGTTGCCTACTGATAGCCAATGATCCAGCACCATGCGTTGAAAAGACTTTCCTTCCTCCACTGAATTTTCTTACTACCTTTGTCAAAAATTAGTTGGCCTTACTTGTATGGGCTATTTCTAGGTCCTCTGTTTTGTTCATTGACCTATGGGTCTATTCCTTTGCTCATCCCACAGTGTGAATAAAGCTAGCTATATAACAAGTCATGACAACAGATAGAGGGTCTCCTCATACTTTCTTCTTCCTCAAAGTTGTTTTAGCTATTATCATATAATAAAGAATTGACTAGCATCTGTCCTGGGTTCCTGGAAGAGAGACGACATCCTTAGAATTTCCAGAGTAATAGAAATGTCTATTATTCATGAGCCCTTTCGAATCCCACCTGATTTTATTTCGAATCCCACCTGATTTTATGCTAAAAGATGAAATGACTCCTGATGGGGGCTGGTCACCAGAAAGACTAAGCAGGTGATTAGAGGGTTGGGGCTTTGAGCCGTGTCATATCAGCCCAACCTCTGACCTCAGGGGAAGCAGAGGGGAACTGGAGATTGAGTTCAATCACGTGGCCAATGATTCAATACATAACAAAGCCCCAATAAAAACTCTGACACTGAAGCTCAGTGGATCTTCCTGGTTGATGTGCCTTGATTCCACAGGAAGAGGGCACAAAACATCTGCCGTTCCCCCCAGACCTTGTCCTATGTGTCTCTGCATTTGTTTGTTCCTGATTTGTATTCTTTATAATTAAACTATAATCATAAGTATAGTGTTTTCCTGAGTTCTGTGAGATGTTCTAGTGAATCATCTAATCTGAGGAAGTGGTGGGAACCCCCGGATTTATAGGCAGTTCATCAGAAGCGCATGTGTCCTGGGACCCCGCTTGCAGCTGGAATCCGGAGTGGGAGTAGTCTTGCTGGTGACTTTGACCTTTGATTTGTGAGGTCTGGGCTAACTCTGGGTGGGTAGTGTCAGAATTGTATGGCAGTACATCCACTGGTGTCAGAATAGTTGGGGCTGAAATGAAAAAGCCGTTCTAGTTCCTTCACATTTCCATATAGATTTCAAGATAATCTTGTTTATACCCACAAAATTTCTTGCTGGGATTTTGAGAGGAATTGCATTGTATGTCAATTTGGGGGAGAATTGATATCTTTTCACATTAGGTCTTACAACCCATGAACACTATATGTCTCTCCATTTATTTAGGTTTTCTTTGTCTTCTTTATTCAGGATTTTCTATGTAGACAATATGTCACTTGCAAATAGGGTTAGTTTTATCTCTACCTTCCTCAATCTATATGCCTTTAATTTCCTTTTTTTGTTTGTTTGGGTTTTATTGTTTTTGTTTTGATTTGGTTTGGTTGTTCTGTTTTTGTTTTTGTTTTTTTTTTACATATTGCCCTGGCTAGATCTTCCAGTACTATGTTGAGTAGCAGTGGTAAGTGTGGACATACTTGACTTGTTCCTAATGTTAGGGGGAAAGCATTAGTCTTTTACCATTAAGTATGATGTTAGTTGTAGCTTTCTTTTAGGTGTTCTTTATCAAATTAAGGAAGTGTCCTCTCTTCTAGTTTTCTAAGAGTTTTTTTTTTATTGTGAATTGGTGTTGAATTTTGTCAAATGCTTTTTCTGCATCCATTAATACAATCATATAATTTTTCTTCTTTAGACTGTTAATATGATGGATTACATTGACTTTTCTAACATTGAGCCAGCTTTGCACCCCTAGAATAAACTCCACTTGGTCATGGTACATAATTCTTTTTATATATTGCTGAATTCCATTTGCTAATATTTTGTTAAGAATTTTTGCATCAACATTCATGGCACATATGATAATCTAAACATCTAACATTAGTATATTTTAAATGAATCATTCAAGGATGTATTTATATGCAAGTTAAGTTAACAGACACTGGCTTAAACACATATAAGTTTGTTTCTCCTAGATGTTAAGAAATCTGAGGAAAAGCAGTGCAGGGCAAACGCAGCTGTTCCAGGATGTCATCAAGGACACAGTTTCCTTCCATCTTCTGACTCTGTTACTCTAGTAATAGTCTGTGGGACGTGTATCCTCACAGCTGCAAGATGTCTGTTACACCTCCAGTTTTAGTGGGGGACAACAGGAGAGCCAAAGAGTAAAGGATTGAAGCCACATGCCCCCCAACTGTGTCCCTTGTACAGAGGTTACCCAGAAGCCCCACCCAATGAATCATTTTTACTTTCATCCCATTGGCCAGAACTGAGTCACATGTCATGCTTAGCAACAGGGAATTTGGGAAAGTGAGTATTAAAACTGACACAGAGCCATAATCAGTGCCCTGAATAGAATGGAGGCCCACTGGGCAGCCACCCATGTTGGTACCTGCCTTATCTGCATGACACCTTATAACTGAGACCTGTCAGCCACAGCAGACTGGAGTTTATGTTTCCATATAGGGTCATACTGTCACCAAGTACTGTATCTCATGGTAAATATAAAAGATTTTATACATCATTGTTGGCATCAAGAGACGGTCAAACAACTACATAATGCCCGGTAAAAAGGTTTGACCATAGTTTTAGTAGAGAAAGTACTTGGAGAATTGAGTCTTCTCATGACACCGAGTCCTGTGGGCACCTGAAAATTAAAACGGCAGCAAGAGCTGGCATCCAAGTGCTACCCTACAAGGTATGAACGTCTTCCATCACAGTACATTTACGTTGTTATTTTGATTCTACAGTTTTTTCCAACTTTTCTTAATGGAAAATCTCACAAACAAAGAAAAATGGAAAGAATAATACCACAAACCCTCATATACCTATCACCTCGATGCAAGAGTTGTAAACACTTTGCCACATATATATGGTTAAAAAATATACATATAGTGTATACATCATATATTATATATAAATTTTATATATAAACCATGCATATAATATTATATATAATGTATATATATTTTATATATGATATATAATTTCAATATATACATAATATATATGAACCATTCGAAATTTAGCTGCAGATATCATGACACGTCACTCCTAGAGACTTCAGTGCATCTCCAAAGAATAAGGAATTCTCATAAATTACACTACCACTGTCACACCTAAAAATTTCAACGATAATATGTCTAATATCATCTAATATCCAATCCATATTAAGTTTAATTTTACCAGCTGTCACAAAGACATATATGTATGTATAAAAGTATTTATATATATACACCTGTATATATATGTGTATATATATACATATACACACATATATATACATATATATATATATATATATATATATATATGGGGTTTTTTGTTAACAGGATTCAAGCAATGTTCACACCTTGCATTTGTTGCTGAGACATTTTAGTCCACTTTGAAGAGGCCCCATCTTTTGGGGGGAATATGCTATTGCCTGTTTGAAGAATCCAGGTCAGTTTTCTTATAGAATGTCCCATATTCTGAATTGTGTTTCCTTGGGGTTTGGTTTGACTTGCTTCCCTGGAGTTCTTATAAAGTGGAAGCTGAGTCTAAACACTCTTTGGCAGGTTTACCTGACCCGTGTTGCTGTGCACTTCACACCACATCACTACAGGAGGTGCCTCATGTCAGCCAATCCCATTGGTAGTGATATTCGGTTTGGCTAAGCTGGTGACAGCCTGCTCTTCCCACTGCGAAGGCATGTTTTTATCTTGCAATTAGCAGATGAGAGGCAGGATGGTAGTTTGGCCCCATGCGAGTCCCCGATCCCTAGCACACTCTCAATTAAGGGAGGTTTAGCATCCATTGATGATCCATTCTCAAATCAATTCTTTCATTGGGGATTGAAAAATAATTGTTTACTAACATTCTTTCTACATTCCCTGCTAAAAAGATAGTATAAATACTTAATTTTTTCTCTTTATTTCCAGAATAAGGAATTGGTATAACAGTCATAATAGTAAATGAGGTAGTAAATCAGGTGGGTTTTTTCATCTTTCTCTCTCTTTCTTTTTAAACATTGCTATGGTCTCATGGGTCTTCATTTATTCCATGTTTTTAATCAGTTCATTCTTTATTCTTTTTTCTTGCTCAAATTGTTCCAAATTTGGCTGGTGGGAGCCCCATTTAGCTGGTTCCTTGTCCTTTTGATACGTCCCTACTAGTCTTTCAAGGTCAGGGTTGTCCTGAGAAACAGAACCAATAATATATGTATTTGATTTATTTTAAGGAATAAGTTCACACAGTGGTAGGGACAAACAAGTTTGCAATCTGTAGGGTAGACCAGCAGGGCGGAAACTCGGGTGGGACTTTTACGTTATAGTCAGGGAGGTGGAATGCCTTCTGATCCATTTTTTGTTCTTAAGGCCTTCAAGTGATAGGACGAGGCTCACCCACATTATCCAGGATAAACTCCTTTACTTAAAGTCAACTGATTGTAGATGTAATTACATCTACAAGACAACTTCACAGCAACATCTAGATTAATATTTGACCAAACAACTGGGCACCATAGTCTAGCCGAGTTGACGTATAAAATTTACCATCACAAAAAGCTTCCTTTCTTTCTGGCAAGCGCTCTTGTATTTCTCTCTCCATCCCTGGAGTCAGCCATTTCTCTGAGAGTTCTAATTTCTTTCAGTGGAAAATGGTATTAGAATCTAAAATCTGGGTGCTAGGTGTGCTCATTGCTACCGAGATATGATTGCTCCTGGGCCCTCTCAATGGGCAGAGCTAGAAAATTCACATTAAAAAAAAAAAAACCAGGGACTTCCTCGGTGGTGCAGTGGTTAAGACACCACACTCCCAAAGCAGGCGGCCCAGGTTTGATCCCTCGTCCGGGAACTAGTTCCCACATGCACGCTGCAACTAAGAGTTCTCATGCCACAACTAAGGAGCCAGTGAGCCACAACTAAAGAGCCCACCTGCTGCAACTAAGACCCAATGCAACCAAATAAATAATAAATAAATAAATAAATATTTATAAATAAAGAAGTAAAAACCGTATGTTCTTATTGATAGTCCCAATTCAAATTTAATATTAGAGGGCTTTCCCCCCTCTTTGTTTTCATGTTTGTATCTTTTCCCCCTTAACTTGATAATTTTTGTTTCAATTAGTGTAATTACTTATTTACTGTCTCCTACAACATGAATCAAATAATTTCAAAATTACATTACTAGTATTACTTGGAGGACTAAAACTCTTAAAGTTTAAGGTTTATTTTTAATTTCTTTGTCCTTAGAAGTATAGCCATGCTGAACAAGACAAAAACAAAAGGAAAAACAAAATAAAGCCTTATGCCTCCCAGTCCTACTGTAAGGTTTTATTAATTTTCAGGAAAACATCACTATCCCTCATGTTAAATTAATGTTGTTTTGAATTTTACTGGTTTTGTACTGTTTATATATGATTTCTAAATTTGTTTTGGTTTTATGGTACCCAAAAGTATAAGCGCTATTAGCATAAGAAGTTTATGCTTAATTTTATATTTCTATATAGTTAAGAAACATTATAATCAAAACAATCTAGTCCACAGTTTTAAGTAAAGAGCTCACAATGAAGTCAGTTGTAGTTTCTTCTTTCTTGGATAGCAAGAAAATGTACAAGGTTAGTGAACAACAGCAAAAATTCACAAATTCTGTTTTTGTATTTTTCCATAATGAGTCACTTCTTTAGAAGCCTATTTCATTCTCATAAACGAAATATAGTAATTAAAAAACAAAGCTATTTTTAAAATATAATTTAGGCCCACGCCTGGGGTAAGGGAGAATTTCTTCCTTTAAGAGATGGCAAACACTGCTATAGGCCCGGACTTGGTTTTTAGAAAAAGCAGAAAGCACAAATGAGTTCAATAAAGAGAAGATATTCTTATTGCTTTAGAGCTAATGATAAATAAGTGCCTCCCTAGAAGGAAGGGGCGGGAGGGAGGAGTCCAAGATGCCCTGATTCATTCTTTCCCGACAGAAAATGAAGGGCTGGTCCATGCTGCTTTCTCTGCTTCACAATCTGGTCCAGCCAGGGAGCTGGAACCATCTCTGAGGCCCAGGTACTGCCCACCTGGGGGTCCTGCCCACCTGGGGTACTGCGCACCTGAGGTGACTGCCTCCCTGGGCGTACTGCCCCCAGGGGGTACTGCCAGCCTGGGGATACCGTCACACACAATAGCCTACAGCTCTCTCACTTCTGTCTTGGCTAGCCCAGTGCTGGGGATGCTTCAATCCCTCATGTCAGTTCCCATTGCCTACAAACATGTCTACAGCTCTGCACACACATACACACATATTTGTTTCTAACTCTTTGCTTCCCACTCCGTTCTCCCTTCCTCTCTGGCCTTCACACGGTGCTCTCACGAAGCTAGACCATGAGAGCTGGAAGACCCTCAGACACCATCTTGTTCAGCCACCTCACTAAGGAGCCTGGAAGCCCCAGTCCAGAGAGGGCCATGGTCTAGCCAACGGACACACTTCCAGTAACACAAACCTCCTGCCCCCAGGCCTGAATCCTGTTCCTGACTTTCTCTCTCTTGTACTCCAGGCACAATCCTCACAAAATACCTCTATCCCACAATCCCAACAGAGGGAGGAGAGCGGGAGGAAAAGGACGGGGGCAGAGTGCAGTTGGCTAAAATGATAAGATTTCTCTCCCCTGTTCCTTGCCGCCTCCTTTAAAGAGGCTGGGAGAGTTAAATACTTACTTTACCAGCCTCCATTGGAACTGAGTGGACATTTGACATAGAAATGAGAATTAAGTGAAAATTTTCTGGGATTGGGAAGGTTCTGCTTTTTTTGATTAAAGGGAAACATGCAGCTTTTCCTCCTTTGTGCTTCCTTGAATACAAATAAAATGTCTGGAGCCACAGCAGCTATTTTGTGGTCACAAGGCAATAAGCAAGAGACTTGCAGATAAGCTTGCACCGACATCAGGAGTTGCTAAACCAATGCAAGCAGTTACCTGATCTGAAGAATCTTGCTATATGACTAGGCCTCTATAAAGAGGATTTTCTGTTTTTCATAGCAAAAAGCATTCATAATTCATACATACATAAACCACTTACAAACAACTTAATTCAACAGATATTTACTGAGCGCTTATCATGAATCTGAATCTGAGGATCTAGAGGTGAATAAGACATTGTTCCTGACCTCAAGGAATTCACATCCCCAGGATTACATTTTTGTTCTGTAAGATAAATATGAATGTCCCCATTTGGCAGATGGGATAAACAGAGCCTCAGAGAGGTTGCAGGAATTTGCTCAAGGTCACACAGTACTTGGAACTGACACCTGGCCCATACAAGGCAATCAATCCATGGGCAGGCCAGCAACCAAAGACCTGATGGGCAGTGATGGTGAACCCAAGCAACCATAAGTGTTCTGAGGCCCCTCCCCCAGGGTTCTTTTTTCTTTGAATTGAGAAACCCAGGGAAGATCAGCTGGTAAGCAAGGGATGCTGAAGTGAGAAGTTCTGAGGTGGAAACCCTCCAGCAGTGAGATAACACACGTGGAAGCACAGAGAAAGAGAGACTAAGATACTGAGGCACTGAGAAAAAGATTGAGAGGAAAGGAGGGGAGGGGGAGGGGAGGGGAGGGGAGGGGGAGGGGAGGAGAGGGGAGGGGAGGGGGAGGGGAGGGGGGAGGGGGGAGGGGAGGGGAGGGGGGAGGGGAGGGGAGGGGAGGGGGGAGGGGAGGGGAGGGGAGGGGGGAGGGGAGGGGAGGGGAGGGGGGAGGGGAGGGGAGGGGAGGGGGGAGGGGAGGGGAGGGGAAGAGCACAGGGACAAGAGCCAGAGCAGCGCCAAGGACCCAGGCCCCCACCCTTGCCCACTGGCCCCAGCGAGGGGCAGCTGGACAGACAGCAGTCACAGGAGAGGCAGAAACTGTAGTGACACCATAGGAGGCAAGAAGAGACCTGGGGCTCCCAGACCCAGAGCAGAGACACTGGGGACCCACAGCGAATGTGGACCAGGCACTGTTGCCTGAAACCCAGACAACTCCTTCTAGGAGTCAAATAACAGAAACGAACTGAGGGCGACTCAAGCAATCAGGAGAGTCTGCGACACATACAGCTGGGGATCAAGGGGCCCCCCCTGCCCCTTCGCTCACCCCAGCCGCCCCCCTGCCTCCTCCCCGCAGCCCCGCAGCCCCCAGAACACTCACTGAGCAGAGGCTTGGAGGAGGAACGCTTCTGAGAGTAGGGGTCTCCAGGACCCAGTGCCCCGGGCTCTGATCCCCACGAAGACAACTTTTACTCCCTGCACTTACCCCGTGACCTATGCTGACTTTTCCGAAAACTGAGACTTCAAATACGCTTAAAAAGCAAACAAACAAAAAATACAACCAAGAGCTTCCCTGGCGGTCCAGTGGTTAAGACTCCACGCTTCCACTATAGAGAGCGCGGGTCCTCCCCCCTGCCCCCCACCCCGTGGGTCGGGGAACTAAGATCCCACGTGCGGCGGCACAGCGCGGCCAGAAAAAAAGTAAAAAAAATATAACCAAAACCTTTGTTCTGCTTTTTTAAACTTCCCTTTTCGCTTTCAGCAGAAGTAAAGGAAGAGAACTAGGAAAGGAGGGAAGGGGAAGGAGGAAGGAGAGGGGAAGGGGAAGTCTCTGTCCTGGCGGGGAGCCCCTCGTCCTCCTCGTGGTCCTGGGGCCTGCGGAGGGCCAGCCGCAAGGAGCCGGCACTAGCAAGCCTGCAGGGGCTGCCTGGGAGGGTCCTCGCTGCCGTGCTGCCCCCGGGCCTGACCCTGGGCCGACGTTCACCCCTGTGATGGGAAACAGCGACAACAGCCATCATTGTGGGGGGCGGGGTCGCTCCAAGGAGGCGCTGTGTGTGGCGCTTGTCTTGCGTTACCTGTTTAACCCTCATACCATCCATGCGAGGTGGGTAGATCTCACCCCAGTTTACAGAGGAGGAGACTGAGGTTCAGAGTGGCTGAGTGCTTTGCCCCACGTCTTTCAGTTAGCCGGTGCACTAGCAGGCTCTACCTCTGACTCCAAAGCCTGCGTTTTGGATCCCATGTCAGAGGCTGCGCACTGGCGGCCCCTGCGCTGATTCCAGCCTGTACACGTTTTGCCTGATTCACACAGCTGGGGCCTATCCAGTGTTTTAAATGTGATTAGTTGTCAACACTTAACAATCAGGAGAGTGTACCTAAAACCTCACATTTCTGGATTCTCTAGAAAAATCAGGATATGAGGCCCCCCTGTGCCCATATTTCCTCTGGCAGTAATTGGCCAAGCTGACCCCTTGGTATCAGAACCTGCTCCCTGTTTTCTCTCAGTCCTTATCGAAGCCCACTGGTCCTCCTCCTGGTCTGCTCCACTGAGCTGTGGTACCCACATGTCCTGTGGACAGCTACACCAAGCTACATGGATAGATGGAGGGAGAGAGGGAGGGAGGGAAAGATGGATAGAAGGGAAGAGCTCAGTGCCTCTTAGCTGCCTGCCCAGGAAGTATCTATGGGCAACAGCCCAGCATCTTGTCCGCCACCTACCCCAGTCCAGGATGTCTGTCCTGACAAGTCAGCCTGGTTTCTCATCCCCTCCCTCCTGAAACCCAGTCACCCACAGTCCCCAGTACCACAGAATGATCTGCCCCTCCTTCAGCCATCCCTGTGGCAGCCTCACTGTGTATCAGAGCCTAGGGCAGAGACCCTGGAGAAGCCCACACCTGCGGGAAGGCAGATGTTCGTTCATTCATCCGGCTGTGAGAGCATGCAAACAACACCTCCTCGGGAGTCTGTCGTGAGGATAAGGTGAGATGAGGCAAGCAGGTGCCCGGGCCTGCCCAGTGCCCAGTACTAGTCGGCTATAGAAGGTGGGGAGTCGGGGGACGATGAGGCAGGAGTTAGACCACGTGAGTAGATGCCCATTAGTCCCCGACACTGGCACAGGTTTAAGTAGAGGGACCAAAGCATCAGAGAACAGAGGAGGGCTTGGGGTTGGGGAAAGGGGGAGACAGAGAGAGGACAGGACCTTGGGAGGAGGGGAACAGTGGAGGGGGATAGGGGAGGGGGCTGAATGAGTGAGAAGAAGCACGGGCCTGATGGGGATCTGATGGACGCTGGGAGTCTTCCAGGGTCTCGATGTCCAGACGGAATGGGGCTGGGAGGGGTGACGCAGGACTCAGGGGGAGCCTTGCGGTCTAGTGCCCGTGTCCATCCATTGTGGGAAGAAGGAGATGGAAGTTGACCCCCAGGTTAATGAGGTAGGCACATCTTAGCAATAGAACAGGAACTCCAGGGCTTGGGGGGGAGGGGGTGCATGTTAGCCCCCAGGGGAGGGAGAAGGGCTAGGTGGGGATGGTGCGCAGAGAGGAGCCCTGCAGGGTTGGGACTCTGCTTATCAGTGTGTTTGGGTAGTGAGATCAGCAAGGGGGTGGGCGTGACTAACTCCCAGGATGAGCCTGGAAGCCCCCCTGGTCTGAAAGCCGAGCCAGTCTTAGCCATGCCAGGAAGCCTCTGGCTTGCATCTCCAAATGCCTGGCTCACACACAAGGCCCAGTTTGAGTGGAAGTTGGTCCTGAGGCTTGCGGCAATTTTCCCTTCGGTCTTGGAAGTCCCGGACACACTAGTCATCTCCTCCCGCAGAATGAGACTGAGGCTGCTCTCCTTCCAGAAAAACAGGAGACAGTCTGAGGAGACACCTGCCCCTCCATTCAAGGGCCAAAGTGCACTCCTCTTACAGAGCCCCTGCAGAATGGAGGCCTGAGCCCAGAAGAGCTGGAAGGGACGGAGCGGCCCTGGGAGCTGCTGGACACACCATGGGGAGCTGGTCTCAGCCAGGCAGGCCCAGAGGCCACCTGGTGTCACCCAGTCCCAGGTGTAAAGAAAAAAATGTTGCCAGCCGTTCCAGTTCTACAGGGATCAGGCCATCGGCCACTGCAGCTGCCCACCAACGGCACACCCTGCGGGAGATCCAGGATGGAGAAAAACAGGAACTTTCTGTGCTTTGGGTATATTGATCCCTAGATAGTTAAGATGCGTATCTAAGGAAGAATTTCAAACGACCCTGGATCTTGCATCTTTCCATACTTAGAAAAGTGCTACTATCATCAGCTTGAAATGTCTGTTCTTAGTGATTAGTAGTAATCTTCTGTTGCTTGACTCCATGTTTTTACCAGCAAAAAAGTTCATCTATATCCTGACTCCTTCCTTACCCCTTTAGAGCAGTTCCTCAGAGCTACTGAGAGGCTGTCTCCCAGGCTGTAGTCCCCAGTAAGGTCTCCAAATAAAACTCACAATTTTTACGTTGTGTGTTTTTCTTTCAGTCAACTCTGGGGACAGGTACAGTGCGCTCATCTCAGACACCAGTGCTTGAACTGACAGTGAAAGTTCAGCTGCCTGGGGCCTAGGTTCCCCTCCCTGAGGCTAGCACGTCCGGGCCCACTGGGGACATTGCCGTGGGAAGCCCAAGATCTTCTCATAAGTTCTGGGTGAGACTGGCTCAGCACCAAGAGAAACGGTTGGCCGAAGTCAATGGCCCTCATCCTTGACTGTATCACCTGGATGCCCCTCTTAAGTGTGGTCCAGCCATGAGGACCAGGAAGGCAGGCTTGTGGGCCAAGCCCCACCCCGAGGCCACAGCCCAAGTCTCACAGGCTGATCGCCCTTTTCTAGCCACCCCTCTGGGGATACACGCCTTCTCCAGCTGGGTCCCCCCGTGCTGCCCGCCTGTGGGAAGTGTCTGGGGTATGAGGCCTGGCACCAAGGCACTCACAAGTGCCTGTGGATCATTCTCAGGGGCCCCTCTCCCAGAGGCCACCACTCAGCGCCACAGGCTGCGTGTGGGTGCAGCCAGCCCTGTGCAGCCACACTTACAGATGGGCCCCCCCCCCGCGCCCATTCCAGGCTCTTCGTAAGTCTGACTCAAGTCTTGGGCGGGGAGATAGGTCACTGCTCACGCTGGGTCACCAGCAACCTACTCAGCCCAGTGAGACGCAGCACCATCAAATGAGGAGGAAAATCTGAAACGTTTGCTCTTAGGGACTTCCCTGGCGGTCCAGTGGTTAGGACACGGCGCTTTCACTGCCGAAGGCCTGGGTCGGGGAACTAAGATCTCAGAAGCCACGTGGCACAGGCAATAAAAATAAATAAATAAAGTCAAACGTGTGATCTTAAACCCTGAGCCAAACAACCTTAAACCAGGGGGCATTTACCGTCAACCGTAACAGAGCCCCTGGAAGCGGGATGGACCCCGGGGGCACGTGCGGTTTCAGCGGCTCAGCCAGGCCATCTGTGACCAGCTTTGCCCCATTTTCTGCTCTACCTTCCTCCGTGTTGGCTCCTTCCTCAGGCTGCTCACAGGATCTGGGGATTCACCTCGTCTTCCCCTGACACAGAGAGGTACCATCTCTCCCAGGCACTCTCTCAGAGAACAGCTGTACTTTGCGTGTGTGTCGGGGCGGGAAAGACACACCACAGAAGTTACCCCGAGTGGCATTTCGTACACTCACGACGTGCAGCCATCAGCGCTCCCCAGTTCCAGATCAAGGTCAGCAGCCCGGAAGGAGAACCCGTAGCTATGAAGCAGTCTCTCCCATCCTCTTCCTCTCCCCAGCCTTAGGTAACCACTCATCTGCTTTCTGTTCCTATAGATTTGCCACTTGTGGACGTTCCGTGTGAGTGGTATAATACAATATGTTGTCTTTTTGCCTGGCTTTTTAAACTTTGCCTAATGCTTTGGGGGGCATCCATGTTGTCTCATGGGTCAGTACTTCATTCCTTGTTATGACTGAAGAATCCTCCGGAACTGACAGAATTTCAAACGCCTTACCCCCAAGACTTCTCACGTCTCATTGGGCAGAACTGGGTCACACGCCCATCCCTGAACCAAACACTGGCGAGGCCCATGGGTCACCCTTAGGGGATGGCTGTCTGGGCTGCACATGGGATCACGTGGGGAACTTCAGGAAACCCTGAGGCCCCAGCCCTACCACAGAGGTTTTGACTTAATTGCCCTGGGGTGCCGGCCTGGGCATTCAGATTTTCTTAAAATTCTTTGTTCCTGTCATTAAGGGTGGATACTTCAATTTAAGAAATAAAATTAAAAACCTGAAATAAATGGTGGAAATGATGAGATGATGAAAAAGCAATTAAGTCAGGAGATGGGCAAAGGGAGCAGATGATGGGGTGCCCGGAGTGGGGAGACGATGTCACACATTTCCTAGTCTGCAGCTCAGGCAGCCAGGCCCTGCTGTGGTCAGGGCAGCTGCCAGCCCTTGCCTAAGGGCCAGTGCAGCAAGAGAGGCCCAGACTCCACTTGTGCATGACTCCAGGGCAGGGTTTCCCTGCTTTGATGTACACTGGACCCCCCTCAGGAGGTCCTCGAGGTAGACTCTGGAGAGTGGGGTGCCCTGGCATCTGCATTTGGTGTTCCTCTATTCCCAGTGGTTCTGCGGGTACCAAAGGTTGAGAACCACTGGCTTAGGCATTAACCCTTCTGTTCCTCAGACTTTGCCCTATGCTGGGCCGTGGCTTCTGGAGACCTTGAGCCCTGGAAGGCAGAGGCCCAGAAGGAGAGGCGCTTCCCACCACAGAGAGCTGGTCCCGTGAGACCTGGCCTGTGGCTGCACCTCTGCTGGTCATTATTTAACCTCATCACTTTCTCTCTCTGACTTCCCCATCCTCTCACTGCTGGCCAAGTGCTCTTTTGTGCTGCCAACTCTGGTCCTGCCTGAAATTGCAGTTCTTCCAGAAAGAGGGAGATTCCAGGAGGCACCAAGGTTGCTCCTTTGCTGGCTGCACCCTTCTTCCCAACTGCTCCCTCCACTCTGGAGAAAAGACATTCAACCAGAGAGGTTAGGGATTAAAGATGGCTTTTCTGGAGGGTTTACTTTTAAAAGGGCAGCATGGTGAAGAAAATAAGATCACTAATGATGGTTTGTGGTGGTGTTGGTGGTAGCACTTTCAACTTAATTATTGCTGGGCCATAGGAAAGGCCTATGCTAGCGTGAAGCTATTATAACCTGACCAGCATGCTGAATTCTCTTATTCATTTTAACCATTTGCCAAATAACTCTCTTGGGTTACCTAGGCAGAAGGTTGTACTACCTGCCAACAAGAACAGTTTTGTCTTAAACTATAATTCGAAAAGAAACATGCACCTCTATGTTCATAGAAGCACTGTTTACAACAGCCAGGACATGGAAGCAACCTAAGTGTCCATTGACAGATAAATGGATAAAGAAGAAGTGTTACATATATACAATGGAATACTATTCGGTCATAAAAAAGAATGAAATAATGCATTTGCAGCAACAAGGATGGACCTAGAGATTATCATACTAAGTGAAGTAAGTCAGACAGAGAAAGACAAATGCCATACGATATCACGTATATGTGGAATCTAAACTATGACACAAATGAACCTATCTATGAAACAGAAACAGACTCACAGACATAGAGAACAGGCTTGAGTTAATTTTTATGTATGCTTCTTAAATTCTGTAGCTTTCTCTCGGAATTACTCTCATTGTGCTGGAAGGCATCCTCTCACAGGTAAGATCGAAGATGATTTATTTTGTCATCCTTGGATGCCTGAAATTGTCCTTATATATTTTCCCCTCACCCTTGAATGATAGCTTGGCTGGTTCAGATAATTCTCCCTTGGACTTCTGAAGATATTCCAGCATGCAGTGTTGCAGTTGAATCTGATATTAATCTGCTTTGCTTTTCTCTGTCCTTCATGTTCTAAATTTCATCCTACATGTCTATTCATCATCTTATGTTCTACTCTGCTTGTCATGTGATGGCCCCTTTCACTATGAGAACTTTAGCCTTTCGTCAATTTGAGAAATTTCCTCCTGTATTTATTCTGGTATTCTTCATTTCCACTCTCTTTATTCCCTCTTTCTGGAACTTCTGTTTAATGGATATTGAATTTCTAAATCTAGCCTTCATATATCCTAACTTGTAGTTCTCTCCCTCTCTCCTTCTCTCTCTCCCCACTGCATTCTAGAAGTTCTCAACTTGATTTTCCAGCTCATTTACATGCTATTATCCATAGGTATCCAACCTGTTCATAGCCCATTTATTGAGTATGCTTTGGAGTCCTTTTTTATTTCTGAGCTATCAGACTGTTTCTTCTGATAACTTTCTGAGGCTGTTTGTGCTTACTGTAAATGTTTAATCTATCTGCTCTGTTAGCTGTGTTTCTTTGGGTGTCAGTTCCTCTGTTTATTGTGCTCTGTGCCTGTTTCACGGCAGTGTTTTTCCTCAGTGTTTAATGACTCTTAGCTGTGTGCTCATCTTGGATTCGAGATTCTTTTTACCCCATCTATGGCTAATGTCTCCCATCGTTGTGTGGGAGGCATGACAGTGGGTAAGAAAAACGCTGATGGAAAAGTGTGCCATTACCCAGTGCCCATTCTTCCTGGGTGTTGCCTTGTCTCTATTCCTACTGCAACATCTGAAGCCATTACCCTGTCATTCACCACCACCCCCATCCACTGTCTTCAAGCCTGAAGCACCTTCAAAGCCACTCCCACCTTCTTTGGCAGGTCTCTCCTACACACATTTTAGGCAATGGTTTCTTTCTTCCAATTCCACCATCTTTCTTCTTTCAGGAATTCCTTGCAATGTCAAATCCACTGAGGTTACCACTTTGCCAGATCACTTAGGGATTATATGTATTTATCTTTTCTGATGTTTCTAAGGATTTGGGATAGGAAAAAGTAGCTGGAATTCAGGCTACCATTTTGTTTGTTTGTTTGTTTGTTTGGCCGTGCCACATGGCATGTGGGATCTTAGTTCCCTAACCAGAGATAGAACCCGTGCCCCCTGCAGTGGAAGCACGGAGTCTTAACCCCTAGACTACCAGGGAAGTTCCCAGTCTACCATTTTGAACTAATTTATAAACAGATTGTTCAAATGCTCAGAGCAACCCTATGAGCTCAGTATTAATTATTATTCTCATTTTACAGGTGAGAAAACAAGCTTAGAAAATATATATATAATTTGCTCAAGACTTCACAGCTGGCAAACAGCAACACTGGGACTGGAGTCCAAGTCTGTTCAACCCTAAACCCAGCACTCTGAACTAGCTTCCAGTGCTGGTGAACTGAATGTAACAGAGACCAGTCTCATGATTATTCATAGTACCCATAAAAAGTTCACAACCTCCAGGTCTTCTGCCTCTGGACCACATTTGAGGACCACTGCTACATGTCACGTCTCTGAAACTCTCCCACCCACCACAACTCTTAATTCTTTTTTTCGGTACGCGGGCCTCTCACTGTTGCAGCCTCTCCCGTGGCGGAGCACAGGCTCTGGACGCGCAGGCTCAGCGGCCATGGCTCACGGGCCCAGCCGCTCCGCGGCACGTGGGATCTTCCCGGACCGGGGCACGAACCCGTGTCCCCTGCATCGGCAGGCGGACTCTCAACCTCTGCGCCACCAGCCCTCTTAATTCTCGACTCTTGTATCACTCATTAATTTACTCATTAATTCACTATTTACTGAGTACAGACACTTCTAAAACAAAATAGACATTGTCCCAGGCCTCACGGGCCTTCCTGTCTACTACGCAGATTGCTCATGTTACCGATGAAGATGCCAAAACCCAGAACAAAAAGGACTTGCCCAAGTTTGCAAATCAGTGGCAGAACTGGCATCAGAGCACTGTATTTCCTTATTCCCAGACCAGTATCCCCTTTTCTTCTATCATTTTTAAATAAGTAATACGGGGGAGGGGGATGAAATAGGAGATTAGGATTAACATATATACACTATTGATACTATATATAAAATAGATAACTAATGAGAACCTATTGTATAGCACAGGGAACTCTACTCAGTGCTCTGTGGTGATCTAAATGGGAAGGAAATCCAACAAAGAAGGGATATATGTATACATATAGATGATTCACTTTGCTGTACAGTAGAAACTAACACAACATTGTAAAGCAACTATACTCCAATAAAATTTTTCTTTAAAAGGGAACATCAAAATAAATAAATAAATAATACTTGGGTGTTTTGGAAAATTAGAAAATTCAAGTCAACAATGAAAAAGGAAGTAGAAATCACCCATAACCTCACATTGCAAAGGCCCAAGATTAACACATTGGCCTGTATCCTTCTAGACATATTTCCATGCATGCATAATGTTAACATTTGTAAGGTCCTACAACATCTGTTTTAGCTTACAAAAGTGAAATCACATTATATAGACTATTTCTCCTTAAGAATATACTGTGTAGGACTTCCCTGGTGGCACAGTGGTTTAGAATCCCCCTGCCAAGGCAGGGGACACGAGTTTGACCCCTGGTCTGGGAAGATCCCACATGCCGCGGAGCAACTAAGCCCGTGCGCCACAACTGCTGAGCCTGCGCTCTAGAGCCCGCATGCCACAACTACTGAACCTGCGAGCCACAGCTACTGAAGCCCGTGCACCTAGAGCCCGTGCTCCGCAACAAAAGAAGCCACCGCAATGACGAGCCTGAACACCGCGGCAAAGAGTAGCCCCCGCTCGCCACAACTAGAGAAAACCCGTGCACAGCAACGAAGAGCCAATGCAGCCGTAAATAAATAAATAAAATTTAAAATAAATAAATAAGTAAATAAGAATATACTGTGCAAATATTCCCACGTTAATGAATACTGCAACATCAATCTTAATCATTGTATAGATGTATTACATGCTATTTAATTGTTACTCTATTGCTGGAAATCAAGGATGATTTCCAATTTTTCACAATCATACACCACCCTTCAGTTAATATTCTCATATCTCACAATACTAATCTTCAGATCAGACAGACTGTGGTCAATATTTGTTTTGCCACCTTGGACAAATATTAACCTCTTTTTTTAATTTAATTTAATTTAATTTTTTTAAATTTTATTTATTTATTTACTTACTTATTTGGCTACATTGGGTCTTCGTTGCTGTGCACGGGTTTTCTCTAGTTGTGGCGAGCGGGGGCTACTCTTTGCCGCGGTGCGCGGGCTTCTCACTGTGGTGGCTTCTCTTGTTGCGGAGCACAGGCTCTAGGTGCGTGGGCTTCAGTAGTTGTGGCACATGAGCTCAGTAGTTGTGTCTCACAGGCTCTAGAGTGCAGGCTCAGCAGTTGTGGCGCACTGGCTTAGTTGCTCCGCGACATGTGGGATCTTCCCGGACCAGGGATCGAATTCGTGTCCCTTGCATTGGCAGGCAGACTCCTAACCACTGCACCACCAGGAAAGTCCCAACATTAACCTCTTTGAGTCTCAGTTTCCTCATCTGCAAAATGAGATAAAAGACACGTACTACACATGGTGCTTCTTGTTATTAAGTAAGATAAGGTACATAGAAGGCCTGGGATGGATCTTGGTTCATTGTAGCTGCTATAGTAACAGTTGCTGTGTGACAGTGACGATTATGACTTGCCACTTTATCTCCTAGGAGTCCTGCCTAGTATAGACGGAACCCTTGGTCCACTTCAAGCATGCCCTAAAGGAACTAGCTTGTCTGAGCCTAGCGTCCAGGAGATGTTACAAAATATAGCCAGCTCCACGCTATGTGGGATCCACGGCCACTAACTTTCCCCTGCCACCATCCCTTAGGTCCTCCAAAAGCCCTCCCATCGCTAAGGAGCACCTGAACCAGTGGGATCTCCAGGAGAGAGCAGTCTGGGGTGTGGGAGGGAGAGGGACAGTCAGACTCCATCACGCTAGAATGAATAAGACTGGCCAGGACCGGAATCTTACAAGAGCTAATTTAAGCCTTGCTATCCGGGGAATTCTACACGGAACTCACAGGAAGGCCTGATGGCTGCCCTCAAGGAGCCCAAATCCGAGATCAGGACTGAGGGACCCCAGCGCAGCAGGAGACATCCCTAACTTACAGGAAAAGGTCCTTTTCTTTTTCTACTTTTACTGCTTTCACTTCCTGTTCCTCTTTGGTGTGGAAAGTAGGAGGGGTGGGAGCGAAAGTAAAAAGGGAAACAGGGATGGGAAGAGGAGGACCAGAAGGGGAACACCCCAAGTCTTCCCGCTGTGGGCTGTTGTGCAAGCACGCGTTCACTCTGCTCTGGGGACCACGGTGAGCCCGGGACGTGCCCGCTAGACTCGAGAAAGTGGTTCTAAGAGAGCAGCCACTTATATTAATAGCCAATATCTGTGGAGCGCTAATCGCATGCCAGGATGATGCTAAACTCATTTAATGCCCACTGTGAAAATAGCTATTGTTGTTGTTTTTATTATTATTTTGCAGATGATGTAACTGAGCCAGGGAGGGAGACTCTGAAACCGGGTCTTTTGGTCCCCTATGTCTATGGACTCGTACTCTTCCAAACCAGGCTTTGAAAGCAAAGGGCCGCTTGTTTCCCAAACCTGCGCCCTCAGCACCCTAGGGCCCATCCCCTAGCGTCATAGGGCACATCCTGGGGTGTCTGCATATCCTCTCCCTCCGCACCCCCTCAGCCTGGCCTCCAGATGCAGACCCACCCTTTTCTATTTATTTTATTGTTTGGCCCTGGCACATGGTAGCATGTGAGATCTTAGTTCCCCCACCAGGGATCAAACCCACACCCCCTGCATTGGAAGGGCAGAGTCTTAGCCACTGGACCACCAAGGAAGTCCCCAGACTCACCTTTCCAAGGCTCGGGCTTTAGAGATAGATACCCTTGTCTCTCAGGACTTTGAAGAAAACTTGGAAACTGGCAGGTCCTATAAATTCCTTCATTCATCCATTTGCTCATTCATTCATTTATTCAGGTCAGACTCATCAAGCTACTAATCTTGGCCAAACCCTGACTGGGTGCTGGAGAAACAGGGATGAACCAGACAAGGCACAATATTCCGGGTTATAAATCACTTTCCCCCAGAATTTTGAAGACATTGCTCCTTTGCCTTCTTCTAGTTACCAGTGTTGCTGCCTAATGTTATTAAGTCTGAAATTTAAAAAATTTTTTCAAATTATGTGTATTACTTTTTCAAACGACTACCAAACTTTTAGCACAAAAATACTTAAGTTATTTGGACCTAACTACTTAATCAACTATTAGGTGCTTCTTCTGGCCTAGGAGGAGCTGTGAAAAAATTTCTGAGACACTGAAAGCACCAAGAAGTGAGAAAGTTTGGGGAGCTCTGCTCTAAAATAAATTTCTATAATTGCATTTGCTGGGTCAAAAGGTAGGCAGCTTTGGCTTTTTATACATAAATCCGAATTGCCTTCCAGAATTTTTTGATTTATGATTTAATCAACAGATGATGAGAGCGACAGACAATTTAAAAGTAACATTGATGTAGAGACCCCAAATATCTGATTTCTTCCCTCTAGGAGCCCGTATTGCACAATGAATCCAAAGACTTTCTTGGACTTAACATTTATTTCCATATATGCAAATTATGCATTTTAATTTGTTTTAATCTGTGGGCTTTAGGTATTTGTTTTAAAAAAATTAGAAGCAAATGCACCAACAATCCCATAAGTGTTTCTTTCTGGATGAGGAATTTCCAGTAATTATTGCTTTCTTCTTTAGAACTGTATTATCTGAAATTTTTACAATGATTGTATTCAACCCTTTTAGTCAGGAAGAAAAAAAAATCTTTAAAAAAAAAAAAAAGGGCTCTTAATATTTGGGATTAAATTTGCACCTAAATTCCATTAGTAAGAACTAAGGGCATGGTACTAAAGTATCTGCCAACTGTCATCCTCCTTTTGAGAAATGAAACCCCTGGTCATAAAACTAACCTTTGCTTGCAGTTAGAAGGGAGCGAATTTAAAAAGAAAAAAATAAATAAAAAGAAAAAAAGCAGAAGGAAAACTGTCTGTTAGCAAGTCTAAAGTCAGACAAATGTCTGAGGGGCAGAAAGATGGAGCACGTCCAGGCCCAGCTCACCCATGGTCCCAAACCCTCTGTGGGGCAAGGAGACGCCAGTGCCTCTAAACAAGGTGCCGATTTTAGATGTGGCCACAGATTAATTTTAGAAGGCCTGACATTCTGAGTCATCCTGAAGTGGCCTGATTGGGGCTGATCAGGGGAGCCCATTTCCACCTGGCTGTCTTCTCAGGTGTCCCAGACCCCTGGAGCTCTGCCAGCTCTTGGAATAGGAGGCCTTGTTCCCATCAGCAAAGGCCATCTCACCAAACAGGGAGCACGTAGATCACCAGCTGAAAGTGGCAGGACCACCTCAACACATACAGAGTCCTGGCTGCTCTATTTCCAGGAGCGACTCAAAGCCAGCTAGTATAAGCACACCTGAAAAACAGACTCCGGCCCTTTCCAGGACACCAGCAGCTCTAAAGCACCTGCTGTATACAAACACCGTGGGACGATGATTCCCAAGCCTAATCATCCGTGTTCCGCAGGGACCTTATTAAAACTATAGATGCCCGAGACCAACCCCAGATCTGCAGATTCAGTGCATCTGGGGAGGGGCCCCTAGGTGTTCCGAGGGTCCTCCAGGTCTGGGAACCGCTGCTGTCAGGGACCCAGAACTGAGTGACCCACTGCCGTGGCCCTAAAGACACTCACAGGGACCATCAGGGTGGCTGCAGGGAATGGACTATGTGACTGGCCAGTCTGAGTCATGTGTCCCATTCCTGGCTAGGGTGGGGTCTCATCCCAGCACATGGGCTGAGAGCAGGAGTAGGGTGGTTCCCAAAAAGAAACTGGAGTGGTTTGTGGAATGGGAGAGAGGGTGTTGGGCAGGCAAAAAATAGTAAATGTCCTCCCCTGTTGGCTCTCTCAGCAGCTCACCCGGAACAGCTTCAGCACCAAAGAATCCAGTCACCATCATGCAATAGACATCGTTTGTTTTTCTGCCCAGTACTGCCTCCTCTAAAAAAGGCACCTCCTTCGTTAAAGGATTGCCCCTCCCGCAGGAGCACTGAGTTTCTGCTTCCATCACCCCAGTTACTACCCAAGTTTGGGCTGGGTTTCTGTCACTTACAATCGAAGAGTTATAACTGGGAATTCCCTGGCAGTCCGGTGATTAGAACTCTGCACTTTCACTGCCGTGGCCCCGGTACAATCCCTGGTCGGGGAACAAAGATCTCAAAAGCTTCGAGGCATGGCCAAAAAAAAAAAAAAAGAGTTATAACTAACATTCATGTTATATGTCAATTTGTCCAAAAAGAGGATTAATAGGCCCCAAAGGAGATGCTAGGGCCAGAATCCTCCCTCAAAACCCGACAGACATCACCTATTCATGATCTATTCATCAGCCAAATTCGTGTTCAGTCGTTTGAGAAATTCAATCAGAGAGGTTTGGTAAATCAAGATATGCTTCCTGGAGGAGGGGACGTTAAGGCTGAGTTTTGACAGGAGAGACCACAGGGCGTTCTCAAAGCAATACTGCAGGCTGAAGATCTCTTATTCCAGGAAGGCCTGTGAATACTCCTGACTCCATGGCCAGAGCTTCAGAGGCTCACATACTGTACTCTCGCTATTCTTAGCAGCCTACCATGGTTCAGAAAGGGCTCAGGATCCCTGCGGCTACACGTCCTGGGGGAAAGATGAGCTGGCCCTCAGCTGTGCTGCCCACTTAGCCTGTGAGCTTAGCAGAGGGAACTTGATTCACATTGCAGGGGGATTACAGCCACGGGGCTCTGGGAGGCCTCTCCTGACAGTACCTGCGTGGAAAGTGTGTCCAGCTGACAAGCCTTGCAAAGCCCAAGGGATGCTGCATCCTGACAGCTTGGAGGGACCCCTGCCCCCATGGGTCCATGAACACTAGTATCACACTAACCTTGCCTGGGATTCTGGACTAATCTCTCTTCTGGCATGGGTTACAGGACCCACAAATATCCTCAGAGGTCTCTGCTGAAAGGCCAAGGAGATATAGATTGAATCTATATAGAAAATATAGATTGAAATATGGATTGACAGAGCATTACACAAGGGCACGGTTTCCTGGAGTCTCAACTTTTCTCCTAAAGCACTCGTATGCATTTTTAACACCATACAGTTTAATACCATACAATTTACCCAACAGTTTTTATATAGTCTCAGGGTTGTGCAACCATCACCACAATCAATTTTAGAACATTTTCATCATCCCCCCCAAAGCAACCCCTCACCTTTTAAGCTATTACCCCCACCAGCTGCCGCATCCCTGGCAGCCCTGACTTATTTTCTGTCTCTACAGATTTGACTATTCTAGACATTTCCTACAAATGGAATTATACAGTATGTTCCCTTTTGTGACTGACTTCTTTCACCAAGCATGTTTTCAAGGTTCATCCATGTTATAGCATGAATCAGTATATTTTTATGGCTGACATTGTTCCATTGTATGAATATACCACACTTTCTTTATCCATTCATCCACTGATGGACGTTTGGGTTGTTTCTACTGTTCAGCTATTATGCAAATATTTTCTCTCATTCTGTGGGTTGGACTTTACCTTCAAAGTGCCCTTTTTTTTTTTTTTTTTTTTTTTTTTGCGTTACGCGTGCCTCTCACTGCTGTGGCCTCTCCCGTTGCGGAGCACAGGCTCCAGACGCGCAGGCTCAGCGGCCATGGCTCACGGGCCCAGCCGCTCCGCGGCGTGTGGGATCCTCCCGGACCGGGGCACGAACCCGTGTCCCCTGCATCGGCAGGCAGACTCCCAACCACTGTGCCACGAGGGAAGCCCCAAAGTGCCCTTTGAAGCACAAAAGGGTTTAATTGTGATGAAGTTCAGTTTATTTACTTTTACTTTGTTTCTTGTGCTTTTGATGTCATACTTCAGAAACCATTACCAAATCCAAAGTTATAAAGGTCACCCCTATATTTTCTCCTAAAATTTGTGTAGCATTAACTCTTACTTTAATCTTTAATCCAGTATGAGTTAAATGTTATATATAGCTTGAGGTAGGGAATCAAACTTTTTGTTTTTCTTGCACGTGGACATCCAGTTGTCCCAGCACCATTTATTGAAAGGACTATTTTTTTTTTTTCTTTTAAACAGATTTATGGGTTTCCCTGGTGGCGCAGTGGTTGAGAGTCCGCCTGCCGATGCAGGGGACGCGGGTTCGTGCCCCGGTCCGGGAAGATCCCACATGCCGCGGAGCGGCTGGACCCGTGAGCCATGGCCGCTGAGCTTGCGCGTCCGGAGCCTGTGTTCCGCAACGGGAGAGGCCACAACAGTGAGAGGCCCGCGTACCGCAAAAAACAAACAAACAAAAAACAGATTTATTTAGGTATAACTGATATACAAAAACCAAACATATTTAATGTATACGATTTGATGAGTTTGGATATATGCATATACACGTGAAACCATCACCACAGTCAAGGTAGTAGACATATCCATCACCTCCAAAAGCATCTTTGTGTTCCTTTTCTCTTGTGGTAAGAACACTTAACGTGAGATCTACCCTCTCAACAAATTTCTAAGTGCCTAGTACTGTACTGATAAGTATAAGCGCCCTGTTGTACAGCAGATCTTTAGATCTTACTCTTCTTGCATGAAACTTTATACAGTTTCAACAACACCCTATTTCCCTCTCCCCCAGCCAACGCAACCACCCTTCTATTTCCTGCTTACACAGATTAAGAAAGGGTGGTGTATAAATATCCTGGAATATTATTCAGCCTTAAAAAAAAGGAAATCCTGTCATTTGTAACAACACGGATGAACCTGGAGGACATTATGCTAAGTGAAATAAGACAGTCAGAGAAGGACAAATACTGCAAGATTCCACGTATATGAGGTCTCTAACACAGTCAAACTCATAGGAAGGCAAAATATACATCAAAATGGTATTTCAAAATATTACATTTTAAAACAAATATAAATTATTGAGACGCTCACCTAAAATGATGGTGATAACCAGATGTTTTTCACCTCTGGGAAATGAGTATTAAACCTAAGTTAAGGGTATTACAAACATAGTATGAGAAATTCCAACATGTGAACTGATGGTGCTTATTCTAGAATTCATATTATTGATGATCTTCATCACACACTCAAAAGCATCCTCTTGTTTGGGAGAAAAGAGAGCAGTAGTATACGATATAAGTCTTTCTCCTAAATAATATCATATTGCTGAAGCTGCCATCTGTAGAAATTAAACTGACTGGCATTCTGGATGGTGTTGACATAACAAGTAGTAGCAGTCAGACTGGCATGAGCATAGCTGCTAACTAGCCTGGTCCTTCAATAGTCAAATAAATTTTATTTGACTGGATTTTTCACAAATAAAATCTCAAAGATTTTTTTTTTGAGAAAACTAATCCAGTGGCACAAGATTCCATCATTGGAATCCCTGAAACATTTTGCTCTTAAGAAATTAAAATTAGCTTATTACCCCAATTTGGATATGAGGAAATTAAATGCCAGAAAGATCAAGACAGAGTTACACAGGCAGAGGCAAAGTCCAGAATGCACATATGACCTGGTCCAGAATCCATGTCTCTAAATGCAAACTATACCAATAATGAAACCACTATCCTTATAATAAGACCAAAGTAGGTGGAAAGGACTATTTTTTTGTCCGTTGAATTGGTTTGACACATTTGTCGATAATCAATTGACTGTAAATGTGAGAGTTTATTTCCAAATTCTCATCTATTCCATTATCTACATGTCTATCCTTATGCCAGTACCACACTGTCTTGATTACCATAGCTTTATAGTAAGTTTTGAAATTGGGAAGTGTAAGTGCTCTGGCACTGTTTTTCTCTCTCTTTTTTTTTTTTTTTTTTTTTGCTTACACTTCATTTATCTGCTCTTCACAGTAACCTCTTTTGCTTTTTTATTTAACATCTTTATTGGAGTATAATTGCTTTACATTGTTGTGTTAGTTGGTGCTGTATAACAAAGTGAATCAGCTATACATATGCATATATCCCCGTATTCCCTCCCTCTTGCGTCTCTCTCCCACCCTCCCTATCCCACCCCTCTAAGTGGTCACAAAGCACAAGCGGATCTCCCTGTGCTATGCAGCTGCTTCCCACTACCTATTTTACATTTGGTAGTGTATACACATCAACGCTACTCTCTCACCTCGTCTCAGCTTCCCCTTCCCCTTCCCCATGTCCTCAAGACCATTCTCTACATCTGTGTCTTTATTCCTGTCCTGCCCCTAGGTTCTTCAGAACCTTTTTTTTTTAGATTCCATATATATGTGTTAGCATACAGTGTTTGTTTTTCTCTTTCTGACTTACTTCACTCTGTATGACAGACTCTAGGTCCATCCACCTCACTACAAATAACTCAGTTTCGTTTCTTTTTATGGCTGAGTGATATTCCATTGTATATATGTACCACATCTTCTTTATCCATTCATCTGTTCATGGACACTTAGGTTGCTTCCATGTCCTGGCTATTGTAAATATTGGTTATTCTGGGTCCTGTGGGCTTCCATATGAATTTTAGGATCAGCTTATTGATTTCTACAAAGAAGCCAGCTCAGATTCCAATAGGGATTGTGTTGAATTTGTAGATCTATTTGGGGAGTATTGCCATCTTAACAATACTAAGTCATCTGATCTACGAACAAGGCATGCCTTTTCATTTATTTAAGTTTTCTTTAATTTTTTCAGTGGTATTTTGTAGTTTTCCACGTGCCAATCGTATACATCTTTTGTTAAATTTATTCTAGAGTGTTTTATTCCCCTTAATGATATTATAAGTGGAATTGTTTTCTTAATTTCGTTTTTGTATTTTTCATTCCTAAGGTATAGAAATACAACTGATTTTTGTGTATTGAGCTTGCACTTTGCTGAACTCATTTATTAGTTCTCATAATTTTTTGTGGATTCCCTAGGATTTTCTATCCAAAAGGCCATGTCATCTGTGAACTGAAAAAGTTTTACTTCTTTCTTTCCAGTCTGGGTTCCATTTATTTCCTCTTGCCCAATTGCCCTGGCTAGAACCTCCAGTACAATATTGAATAGAAATAGTGAAAGCAGACATCCTTTTCTTGTTCCTGATCTTAGGGGAAATGGATCCAGTCTTTCACTATTAAGCATGATGTTAACTGTAGGTTTGGGGTTTTTGTTTTAGTTTTGTTTTGTTTTTATAGATGCTCTTTATTAGATTGAGGAAGTTCCTTTTTTTTTTTAACATCTTTATTGGGGTATAATTGCTTTACGATGGTGTGTTAGTTTCTGCTTTATAACAAAGTGATGTAGACCATTTTTAAAGTGTTTATTGAATTTGTTACAATATTGCTTCTGTTTTATGGTTTTTGGTTTCTTGGCCCCAAGGCATAGGGGATCTTAGCTCCCCAACCAGGTATCAAACCCACACCCCCTGCCCTGGAAGGCAAAGTCTTAACCGCTGGACTGCCAGGAAAGTCCCAAGGAAGTTCCCTTCTATTCCTACTTTGTTGAGTGTCTTATCATGAAAGGGTGCTGGATTTTGTTAATGGTTTTCCTTATTGTCTGTTCTACTGAGATAACCATGTGGTAACCATATCTATTGATATGATATATTACCTTAATTATTTCAGGATATTAAACCAATCTTGCCTTCTGGGGATAAATTTCACTTGTTTATAGGATATAAATCTATTCATGTGTTGCTTGATTTGGTTTGCTAGTATTTTGTTAAGGATTTTTGTATTCATATTCATTAAAAAAAAGATTGTCTGGCATTTTCTTGTGATTTCATTGTCTTGTTTTGCTATTAGAGTAATATTGGCCTTATAGAAAGATTTGGGAGGTCCTTCCTCTTCTATTTTTGGGAAAGGTTGTGAAGAATTGGTACTAATTTTTCTTTAGACGTTTTGTGAAATTTACCAATAAAGCCATCTAGGCCTGGGCTTTTCTTTGTGGGTAGTTTTTTGATGACCAATTCAGTCTCTTTTCTTATTTTAAGTCTATTCAGAGTTTCTCTTTCTTTTGAAGTCAAATTTGATGGTTTGTGTCTTTCTAAAACTTTATCAATTTTATCTGTTATCTATTGTCATATATTATTTATAGTACTCCTTTATAATCCTTTTTGTTTCTATAAAATCAGTAGTAATATTCCCTATTTCATTTATGATTTTAGTTATTGGAGTTTCTTCTTTCTTTGTCAAAGTTGTTATAACTGTCCATCTTGAGGATCTTTTTAAAGGACTAACTTTTGGTTTTATTAATTTTTCTCTACTGTGTTTCTGTTCTCTATTTCACTTATATTCATTTTAATATTTATTATTTCCCTTCCTTTTGCTTGCTTTAGGTTTACTTTATTCTTTTTCTAGTGTCTTAAAGTGGAAGGTTAAGCTATTGATCTTAGATTTTTCTGTTTTTTTAGCATAGGTGTTAACAGCTATCAATTTCTCCTAAACTCTGCTTTAGCTGTATCCTGTAAGTTTGATATGTTGTATCTTTCATTTCACTTATCTCAAAGTATTTTCTAATTTCCTGCGTGATTTCTTCTTTGATCCATTGGGTATTTAGAAGTACGATGTTTTTTTTCCACATATTTGTGAGTTTCTCAAAATTCTATCAGTTATTGATTTGCAATTTTATACCATTATTGTCAGAAGATATACTTTGTATTATTTCAATCCTTTAAAATTTATTTAGGTTTGTTTTATGGCCTAGCAAATGGTCTATTCTTCAGAACGTTGCAGGTACACTTGAGAAGAATGTATAGTCTACTCTTGTTGGGTGGAAAGTTCTGTAGATAGCTGTTAATTCTAGCTGGTTTATAGTGACATTCAAGTCTTCTATTTGTTGATTTTTTTTTTTGTCTAGTTCTATCCATTATTGAATATGGCATATGAAGTCTCCAGCTATTACTGTTGAATTATCTATTTCTCCTTCTAAATATGTCATGCTTCATGTATTTTGGGGCTCTGCTGGTAGGTACATATATGTTTATAATGTTACGTCTTGCTGATGAATTGACACTTCCATCATTATAAAATGTCCCTGTTTACTTAGAGTAACATTTTTAAAGTTTATTTTGTTCCATGTATAACCATTCCATCTTTCTTCTCTTTACTGTTTGCATCACATCTTTTTCCATTCTTTTATTTTAAATCAGCTTGTATCTTTGAATCTAAAGCATGTCTCCAGTAGATGGCATATAGTTGGGTCTTATTTTGTTTTGTTTTATTTGTTTATTTTTTTTAATCCAATCTGATAATCTCTGCCTTTTGACTGGATTGCTTGATCCATTTACATTTAATGTTATCATTGATATGGTTGGAATTACATCTGCCTTTTTATTTTTTGTTTTCTATATTTCTTATATTTTTTTGTTTCTCTATTCCTCTGCCTTCTTTTGTATTAAATAGATATTTCCTAGTATAACATTTTTATTCTCTTAGTGTTCTTTTACTATATATTTTCAAAGATTGTTTCTTAATGGTTACTCTGGGATTACAATTAACATCTTAATTTATATCAATCTAGTTCAGATTAATACCAATTTAGTTTCAATCATATACAAAACTTTCTTCCAATAAAACTCCATTCTTTCCCCTCTGCTTTATGATGTTACTTTCATACAAATTACATCTTTATACATTTTGTAACCATTAACACAGATTTCTAATTATTGCTTTATACAGTTGTCTTTTAGTTCAGATGGGAAAAAAAGAGTTAATAACAATATACGTTTATAGTCTTTTTTATATTTAACTATGTAGTTACTTTACCAGTGCTTTTCATTCTTCACTGGCTTCAAGTTACTGTGCAGTATTTCTTTTATTTTAGCCTGAAGGACCCTCATTAATATTTCCTATAAGACAGATCTCCTAGTGATGAATTCTCTCAGTGTTTGCTTGTATGAATAAATTAAATATCTTAATTTATTCTTCATTTATGAAAGAGAGTTTTGCTAGATACAGAATTCTTATTTGAGGGTTTTCTTTCACCACTTTGAATTTATCGTTCCACTGCTTCCTTCCACTGTTTCTAATGGAAAATCAGCTTTTAAACTTATTGAGGATCACTTATACGTGATGAATCATCTCTCTTACTGCTTTCAAGATTCTTTGTCTTTGTCTTTTGAGAATTTGATTATGATGTATCTAGGTGTGGATCTCTTTGAATTTACCCTACTTGAAGTTTTTTGAGCACTTGGAAGTTTTATATATATATATATATATATATATATATATATATATATATATAAAATATGAAATAATATCTTTCATCAAATTTTGGAAGTTTTCATCCAATATATCTTAAATATTTTTTTCTGCCTCTTTCTCTCCTCTCCTTCTGAGACTCGCACTGTGCATATGCTGGTATATTTCACAGTGTCCACAGGTCTCTGGGGCTCTGTTAATTTTTCTTCATTCTTTTTTCTTTCTGCTTAATCTGCTTCTCAGACTGGATAATCTCAATTGCTCTATCTTCAAATTCATTAACTTTTTTCTTCTGTCTGCTCAAATATACTGTTGAGCCCTTCTGGTGAAGTTTTCATATTAGTTATTGTACTTTTATTTTATATGTATATATATCCATATTATACTAAAGGAAAGTATGAGAATGATGTCACAACAAATAGAGAACATCAATAAAGACATATAAATTATATGTTACTTATACATATGTTTTCTTGTAGTATGACATGGTTTTCTTTAGTTCTTTCAACATATTTAAAATAGCTAATTTAAAGTCTTTATCTAGTAAGTCCAACATCTAGGTTTCCTCAGGGACAGTCTTTATTGATTGCTTTTTCCCTGTGAATGGGTTGTACTTTGTATCTTTTCATATCTCATAATTTTTTTTTTTTGACCACACCATGTAGCTTGCAGGATCTTAGTTCCCTGACCAGGGATCGAACCCAGGCCCCAGCAGTGAAAGCACTGAGTCCTAACCACTGAATCAGCAGGGAATTCCCATGTCTCATAATTTTTTGAGAACATTTTGTGAAAAACTGAACATTTGAAATAATATGCTATGGCAATTCTGAAAAACAAGCTCTCCCTCTCCCCAGGGTTTGCTGTTTTTGCTGTTTGTTGTAGTTGAGTTTTTGTTTTGTTTGTTTACTGCCTTTTTTGAACTACTTCTACATGGTAGGGTATTCTTTGTCATATGTGGTCTCTGAAGTTTCTTCTCAGTTAGCCTAGTGATCAGTTAATGACTGGATAGAGATTTCCTTAAACACTTGGAACCAGTAAGTCTGCCAGTCTGTGCTGAAGGGCTGTGTGTGTGTGTGTGTGTGTGTTGGATGTGCCTTCACACTCAGCCAGGCAGTTTACAACTCCTACAGCCTTCACTTCCTGCTTTCACAGAGCCTCAAGACCAGCCAGAGGTGAGAATTTTGAGCTTTCTCAGGTCTTTCTTGCATCTGCATACAGCTCTGAGCATGCTCACAGCCCTACGCATGAAGGTGGCCTTCTAGGTTCCCAGGAATATTTTAGAGCTTTTCAACACCCCTCTGGACATCTCATTCTGCAGCTTTTCCTATTAAGCTTTTTGATTAGTCTAGTATTTAACCCAGCTGTTATCAATTGCCTGTAATTTTTTCAACAAATGTTTCCTGGGAAAAGGCTTTTCACACTGTGTGTGTTCAGAGTCTGGTCAGATACAGACAACCCTGTAAAAGGGGTCTTCCAGGGAACCACCAGCAGGTCAAACAATGACAGTTCTCTGGTGATGGGGTTTTGAAAGAGCTCCAGGCCAGGTCTGCGCCCTTTGGTGGCTGCCAGACTGCTGATGTTCACTGCAGATAGGGCTGTTATTTTCCAAAACTATCATAGTAGATAGGACTAGGACTGAATAAAATGCCACAAAGCCCATCATTTTTACCAAGATTCTGCCATTTTTCTTGAATAAGTATTTCTCAGATTTCTGCAAGCCTGTGGTTAATTTCCAGAGTTCTAAAAAAGTTCATTCTGACCCTTTTTGCCAACTTTCTCATTGCTCTTACAGAGAGAGATTTCAGAAGTCCTTACTCCACAATTTTCGCCAATATCCACTTCATATTTTACATTCTACTCCACAATATATCCAAGTGGGTTCTGTTCCCATCTGTGGTTATTATAACATTATTTGATTTTAAATTATTTCCTGTAGAACGGAATCAACTCTCCAGAAATATACCCTGAGTCTATTCTGGGACTTCACAGCCACCAACATACTATTTTTTTTTTTTTGGCTGCGTTGGGTCTTTGTTGCTGCACGCAGGTTTTCTCTAGTTGTGGTGAGCGGGGGTTACTCTTCATTGCAGTGCACAAGCTTCTCATTGGGGTGACTTCTCTTGCTGTGGAGCATGGGCTATAGGTGCACGGGCTTCAGTAGTTGTGGCACACGGGCTTCAGTAGTTGTGGCTCACTGGCTCAGTAGTCATACTCTTAAGAAGTATAGGTCATTATAACATTCTAATTATGTGTTGTCTCTTCCACCAGACTGTAACCTCCATTTCTGTCAGCTGTGCTTGGCACAGACCTTAAAATACAGTGATTGTAAGTGTGGGGGGACAAAATGAATAGTCTGTGTTCTTATTTATCTGACTGTCCCAATGTTGGACAGGATAGCCCAATCATAACCCCACCAGACTGGGTTCAGTACTTATTCCAAGCTCTGACATAAACCTTGGTCATTCCCAAACTGTATGTTTTCTGCCATGGGCTCTTAAAGGTTACCTGGTGGGAATCACCATCTTGAAAACCGACGTCAGAAGCCTCTGATGCCACCAGAAGATACATGTCTTTCAAAATGAATAAAACCAAGTAGATTAGAGAATGAGTGTTTCCACGGGCATTTCTACCACAGTTTCTTTCTTCTGAACTCAAATAGCAACAGCTCAAAAGAACAATATAAACAGTGAGCTCCAATGGCTTACCACAATCCAGCCAGTGCTTGTACACATGTTTTTGTAAGATTGGAAAAAGGGCAAGAATGATCTGTTATGTTCAGCTCTGATGATTTTGTTGAACAGTATACATACATATATATATATATATATATATATATATATATATATGTATATGTTATCTACTATGTTGTATATAATTGTAACCTGTATATTAAATGTATTCTATATGATATACATATAATAATCAGCAACATATATACATAAACATACAGAATTCTTTTACCAGGCGTTTCAAATGCATGGTTAAAAGAGCACAGTTTCCTGGCCCCTGCGGAGACACCTGATATTTGGTGCTATCAGCCGAGGGAGCTCGCTCCCTGTCTGTCTGGTGGGAGCCAGGCCTTGCCTCCCACTCTGTGGCAGGAGAAAGTTAAGCCCTCTCCCTCCTCACTCCCTGCTGGCCAAGGGAGGTTACACGACTCAGTCTCTGCTCAGGCTTGGCTGACTCCGTCTTTCTGCCAGAGTCACCAAGCTGGTGAGATCATCTTTCCCAGCAGAGGAACTGAGGACCCAGGGAGGGTGGCAGTGGGTGTCCACTGACAGAGGTGCCAGGGGCGGTGCCCTCTCCAGATGGGCTCTGGACAGGGCCTGGGTGGAGATCGGGCCACCCGTTGTTCCTGCCCAGCTCTGCTCGCAGCCTCCCAGTGCACCCCATGCAGTCTGCGATGCTCTCTCCAAACACACCCCTGCTGTGTTTCAGCAGCCGTGGCCGTCTGCACCGCATCCCCCTCTCAGACCTTTGGCCATTCCCCATTTTTATTATAAACAGTCTGGTATGTTTTCTTGATGACTGGGAATCAAGACCCCACTGGTGTAGGATTTGTGACCCGAAGTTTAAGCAGTAGCTTTTCGAGCCTTTGGAGAAGGTGACCTCCAATGACACACGTATCCTCTAGTTCCAAAAGCTTTTCTCGGGAGCCCCACATGCTGGCAGGACCAGTCTGTGCTTGTGCTTATTCCCCACAACCCTCCTCCACAGCTCAGGTCTGGAAGTCCTGCCCTAGAAAACCTCGCATACACAACCACATCCGTCCACTGAATAGTCCTTGTGCTGCTAGGGGGCTGGGACCCCGGCAGGGGCGGGGCGTCCTCAGGGAGAGGCCTGGAACAGGGCTGCTATCCTGGATGCAGGACACAGCCGCTCCCTGAGGGCTGGAGGGCTGCTCATAGGATTCTCCGGAGAGGAAAGGAGCTGATGGTTGGAAATGTGAGCTCCTCATGGCCCTGCCCAGCCCTGCCCAGCCCTGCCCACCAGGGTCCATTCCAGGGGCAGGTCAGCCAAGCCATGACTGGGCAGGGAGGCCAGGAGCCGCGAGTCCCTAAAGGCCTTTCTGGGAACCTGGAGGACCCCACACACACTCCCTGAGAGGGTACACTTGTGGGAGGAGGTCGGAAGACCGTGGTCCCGGAGAGACGGGTGAGCAGCAGATGCCAGAGGGCCCAGCTGTCACCAAGACCCCAGGTCAAGGGCACATGTCCCTGCATGGATAGCATTTGTGTTTTCAAATAACAGGGCTTCTGGGCTTCCCTGGTGGCGCAGTGGTTGAGAGTCGTCCGCCTGCCGATGCGGGAGACACGGGTTCGTGCCCCGGTCCGGGAAGATCCCACATGCCGTGGAGCGGCTGGGCCCGTGAGCCATGGCCGCTGAGCCTGTGCGTCCGGAGCCTGTGCTCGGCAAAGGGAGAGGCCACACCAGTGAGAGGCCCGCGTACCGCAAAAAAAAAGGTTTTTAAATAAATAATAAATAAATAAATAAAATAAAATAAAAAATAACAGGGCTTCTATTTCATTCTCATCTTACTGAATAGTACAAGCCATGGTCCCCCCACCCCATGCCATCATGCCTGATAGTGCATCTCCCCAAGGAAGGCTCTGACTGCCAAGAAATTCTGCAACCCCTTCTCCAGCCACTGCTGGAACCAACTCCAAACACACCATAACGCTGCCAAGAAGACCAAGGTCCGCAATGCAAACCTCCAGGGCTTGTGAGATCTGGATTCACACAAGCACAGGGAGGGCACGGTCACAACGAACAACTTTAGAAATCATGTATGAAACCCCAAATCGGAAAACAGAAAGAGAAACAAGACACTCAAATATATGCCATGAGCTTAGTATAACTTACAAGTTCAATTTGTAATATTTGCTTCCCCAGACCCCGGGCCCTTGGTGGTACGTCTGGCCCAGGGCTGCCAGGGGACCCAGCTCAGCCAGGCCTGGACGCCTGACCACAGAAACTGAAAGATAACAAGGGTGTTGTTTGAAGCTGCTGTGTTTTGGCGTAACCTGTAAGGCAGCAATAGATAACTAACACAGAGAGATTCTCTATTGTTGAGGCAGGAGATAGCTAGGCCCCAGGTGGGCAGCTGCAACCAGTCTCCTGCTGACACTTCGAGATGACTGGCCAGAGACAACCTGGAAGACATCCCCCCATAGGAGCTACCTAAGCCGCCGCTACTGCGTGCAACTCACTCCGAGTTCGCCTGTGCGCTCTTCCACACATACTTTGCTTCTAATGAACGCCGTCTCTATTTCACCAATCTTGGTCTCTTTGCTGAATTCTTTCTTCAAAGAAGACAAGGACTGAGGTCCTGCTTCCAGCCATTCCACCGTTGGACTCATTGTGACCTTCAGGCAAAGGATTTCTTTTTAATTTTTTCAATTGTCAAATTAATATACACTCTTTAAGAAAACCTTAGGAGGAAAGACAGATTAAAATCACCAAATGTGTCACCTTGCAGCTGCCATCACGTTAATCATTTCAGCCATTTCTTTTTTATTTTTTCTTCTATCTAGAGGGTATTTTGCCTAGTTATAATCATTCAGCATACATAACTTTTCACCTGTTTTTTTAATATTTTTATTAGAGTAGAGTTCATTTACAATGCTCTGTTAGTTTCTGCTGTACAGCAAATTGAATCAGTTATACCTATACGTATATCCACTGTTTTTTAGATTCTTTTCCTATATAGGTCATTATAGCGTATTGAGTAGAGTTCCCTGTGCTATACAGTAGGTATAGCACAGGGAACTCTACTCATAACTAATAAGGAAGTAGGTCCTTATTAGTTCTCTATTTTATATATAGTAGTGTGCATGTATGTCAATCCCAATCTCCCAATTTATCCCTCCCTCCCTTTGCCTCTGGTAACCATAAGTTTTTTTCTACATCTGTGACTCTGTTTCTGTTTTGTAAATAAGTTCATTTTTTTAGATTTCACATATAAGCAATATCAAATGATATTTGTCTCTGTCTGACTTACTTCACTTAGTATAATAATCTCTAGGTCCATCCATGTTGCTGCAAATGGCATTATTTTATTCTTTTTTATGGCTGAGTAACATTCCACTGTATATAAGCACCTCCTGTTTTTTTTTTTACTTAACATTTTTGGCTTTTGAAGTTCACCTTTATTAATTTTATCCCAAATGCACGTATGAGGTGCTCTGGATCTGAGACAGATCTCTCACTAACGACCTTGTGGTAAATAATAAGCACGTGGCCTTCTTCACTCTGGTCCTTACCTGGGTGATATGACAGGAGTGGATGGAAAATCTCCAGCAAGCAGGGCACTCCTGAACCAGGGCACAGAGCAGTTCCCGAGAGGAGGGAAGACACACTTGCTCCTTGGACCTTGGATTCTCACACTTACTTTCTGCAGTATCGGTACACCCCTCCAGGGACCAGGGAACCTAGAGATGGCTGCCTCCAATTTTCTAGGCCTCACACTCCCTGTAATGTACGTAACTACCTACTCCAGAGTTAGGGAAACTTCTCTAGAGTTCTCTCACTATGTTTACTGTAAATTAACTTTTAAGGTTTGCTTTTAGCCCAGTTTTATGGACTGAATATTTGTGTCCTCCCAAAACTCATATGTTGAAGTCCTAACCCCACAATGTAACGGTATTTGGAGATGGGGCCTTGGGAGGGGATTAGGGTTAGATGAGATAATGGGGTGAGGGAGCTCATGATGGGACTAGTGCCCTTATAATAAGAGACACCCAGAGAGCCTGCTCCCTCTGTCTGCCAGGTGAGGACGCAGCCAGAAGGTGGCCAACTACAAACTAGGAAGAGAGCTCTCACCAGGAGCTGAATCAGCCAGCACTTGATCTTGGACTTCCAGACTCCAGAACTGTGAGATATAAATTTCTGTTGTCTAAATCACCCAGCCTATGGTATTTTGCTATGGCAGCCTGAGCGGACAAAGACACCCAGGATTCCAAGTTGCAGGAAAATTTGATCGTAAGCCTGTGGAAACACAAAAATGGTTTCTCTACCCTTCATGTCTTCATAAAGTAATGCTACTTTTCTTACAAGCTTGTAATGCTGTTGAGAAACTTGGTCTTCGAGATTTCAAATACCTCTTTGAAATTGATTACAGGAAGATAAACATAATCAATGAAAGTGTCAACCAAATTTCAAATACAGTCCTGGCTGAATAATCTATATATGTAAGCTACGTAGGAACATACTGCTAGTTTTTTAAATTGCATAACCTCAGGTGGGGTTACATAGCTCTGCTTTCCACCTAGATCTCAAAAATATCTTCCCTGGGCTTCCCTGGTGGCGCAGTGGTTGAGAGTCCGCCTGCCGATGCAGGGGACACGGGTTCGTGCCCCGGTCTGGGAAGATCCCACATGCCGCGGAGCGGCTGGGCCCGTGAGCCATGGCCGCTGAGCCTGCGTGTCCAGAGCCTGTGCTCCGCAACGGGAGAGGCCACAACAGTGAGAGGCCCGCGTACGGCAAAAAAAAAAATATATATATATATATATATATATATATATATATAAATATATATATATCTTCCCTGGTTTCCTGCCGAATAGTCAATTTTAAGGAATAAATAAACAAACCAAGTTCTGTCCAGGCCATGCAGTAGAATCACCGGGGAAGCTTTTCAGACCAGTAGCCCAGGGGTTGTTCTCTGGAGGGCAGAGACACTTACAAAAACGAGATCAAAACTATCTCCCAGAACCAGAAGAGCCTTTGTCCTCACCGGCACCAGCCACCACCTCAAAGCCACAGATACGGCCGAGGAGGGAGGCTCATGGATGTTGATGGAGCCCATGGGGCTCTGGGCCTTGACCCCTGTGCCTGGACAGAGTGCTTGGGGCCGGGGCCACAGAGGCTGGAGCTGGTCAGCCTGTCTCGGGGCGTGGCGTGGGCACAGAATTAGAATCACGGCCACTCCGGGAAACAGTGGTGACTTACTAAGGGTCCCCTGGGGTGAAGCAGGGCCAAAGAGAGGGTTCTGGGGGGTTGCAGGTCTTTCTCAGGATGAGAATTGCAGGGAGACCCCTGATGGAGGCCTGGAGGGCAGGGCACTCACAGCTCCCTGGCCTCCTGACCTTGACCGGTGCAGCTCCAAAGCTCTGCCACATCCCTTCCAGAGTCAGGAGCTGTTCCTCTGTGATTCCAATGGCACCCAGTGGTGTCAGTGCCCTCAGCCCCGCCTGGGCCCCTGAGGCACATTCCTCAGGAGGGCCCTGGAAGCCACACAGCAACACAGCCCAGGGCCTGTGGTTGAAGGTCAAGGTGTCCCGTCTAGACTGTTCTAAGGAGAAGCCAGGGGAGCAGAGAGAAGACTGTGGCTTTGTCCCTGCAGTTGGGCTGCCTCTCTGCTCTTGGCTTCACAGCCCTGCAGTTAGTTTTCTTGTGGTAGGATTTTAAAATCATTTAAATATTAGAAAATACCTGTGCCTGGGCACTGCCCCAAACCTATTAGTCTCCAGAGAGCAGTCCCCTGGCTCTGGGCATTAACTTCTCTTTTATCCAGACTCTGTTCCCCAAACTTGCCTCACAGAGATGCCAAGCCTTCAGCCATGGGGCATTGACGGAGCTTCTGCCGGGAGCCCAGCCCATGGGGCCTTGGGAGCCGTGCTAAGAAAACACTGAGGGAACATATCAGATGCTCCCGCCCACAGGGTTTCAAAGCACAGTCCAGGCAAGCTGGACTCCCAAGAGACCCTTAAGGGAGTCCATGAGGTCAACATTATTTTCACGGTCCCACTGAAACGTCACTTGAGTTTTGCCGGTGTTTGCATTGCGGGAGCACAAAACAGCAGTGGGTAAAGCTGCGGGCCTTTGCGCTGCTCAGGTAGCAGTGGCCACGTGCTTCTCCATCGCATGTGCCAGCTCCCCTTAAGATTCTCCCTGATGGAACCCCCTACACTGTCGGTGGGAATGTAAATTGGTGCAGCCACTATGGAGAACAGTATGGAGGGTCTTAAAAACTAAAAATAGAACTACCATATGATCCAGCAATCCCACTTCCGGGCATATATTCAGACAAAACTATAATTCGAAAAGATCCATGCACCCCTATGTTCACAGCAGCACTATTCACAATAGCCAAGACATGGAAACAACCTAAATGTCCATCAACAGATGAATGGATAAAGAAGATGTGCATATACACAATGGAATATTACTCAGCCATAAAAAAGAATGAAATAATGCCATTCGCAGCAACATGGACAGACTTAGAGATTATCATACTAAGTGAAGTAAGTCACACAGAGGAAGACAAACATCATATGATATCGCTTATATGTGGAATCTAAAATATGATACAAATGAATTTATGAAACAGAAACAGACTCACAGACATAGAGAACAGACTTGTGGTTGCCAAGGGGGAGGGAGCTGGTGAAGGGATGGATTGGGAGTTTAGGGTTAGCAGATCCAAACTGTTATATAGGAAATGGATAAACAACAAGGTCCCACTGTGTAGCACAGGGAACTATATTCAATATCCTGTGATAAACCATAGTGGAAAAGAATATGAAAAAGAATTTTTTAAAAGAAGATTCTCCCTGATGAAGCCGTAAAAAATATCAAGTGTATGGAATTCAAGGTGGCCTAGAGCTCTTCTACGGGGCACCCCAAGACCACCGTTGTCTGGAGAGAAGCACCTACGGGGCTGTTTGTGGTGTGAGCCGATCTGGATGCTTTTTTCATGCAGTAACATGTTTGAAAGTAACATTTTGAAAATAACATTTTCAATAACTTGAAAGAATGAAATCTCATTTGAATTAAAAGAATGACAAACACACAATGGTTATTCAGACTTGGGTATTTGACAGACATTTCTTCGAAAAGGAACAAAGTGAGCTTGTCATTTCAAGGGAAACAATGACAGTATTTGCCACCAATGAAAAAATCCGAGCATTCAAGCAACAATTAGAAATTTGGAAAACTCATCTCTGCTGTCCTGAGCTTGACAGCCTCCAAATAGTTGAGGATGTTTCTGTTGAGACGGGTGGCAGTGTTCTCGAATGTGATTTTTTTTTTTCTGTATTGTCTGATGAAGAGCGTCAACCTTGGGGAAAACTGCGTAACTCAGTGAATCTGAGTGACATTACATGCATGAGTCAAAGAGCCATTCAAAGTACAGTTTAGAGCAGTGGTTTAAAGGTAAACTGAGGATGAAAGGTTTCAGATTCCACAGACAGGAAACAGTGGTACTAAAATGTGAGGTTCTGGAGACAGTACTCAAGCCCCACTTCTGGGGCCTCCCACCACACTAGTGGGGTTGGGAGAGTCTTTTTAAAGGCCTAGACATGGAAGAGGAGAAGCAGCTCTGAAGGGCAGAAAGAGTCCAGGAAGTTGGAGTCGAAAACTCCACAGTAACTCCCACAGGTGGGTAGAATGTTCTTTCTATTGTCACATGGCTAGAAAAGCCAGAGAGGGAGAGAAGTATTTGTCTGAGCATACCTCCTCTTCCAGTCAGGTTTTTCCTGGCAGCTCTGGGGCTGGCAGTCATTCACACTTTAGCGAGAAACACTTAGGTGACCTCATCATAGCTCACTAAGACAGCTGCACCATAGGAGCGAGCCTTTTGCTGCATGTGCGTGCGTATTGCAGGGGTGGAGGGTCCTAAAGCCTGCAGCTTCTGGGAGGAGAGCAAAAGTGACCAACGGCAGTGGACACACTTAACAGCATCTGAGGGTCAGAGAATAAAAGCACTCGGTGAAAGGTCTGAAGTGGGTCTCTTGTAGACAGCATAAATGTGGGTCTTGTTTTTGTATCCATTTAGTCAGTCTATGTCTTTTGGTTAGAGTACTTAACCCGTTTACATTTAGGATAATTACTGATATGTACAGTATGTTCTTGTCGCCATTTTTGTTCATTGTTTTGGATTTGTTTTTGTAGGTCTTTTTTTCCCTTTCCTCTTTTGTTCTCTTCTCTTGTGATTTGATGACTCTTTAGTGTTGTGTTTGGATTCCTTTTTCTTTTTTGTGTCTATATCTATCATAGATTTTTGGTTTGTCCTTACCATGAGGTTTTGGTATAGCGGTCTATATAGATACATGATTGTTTTAGGTTGCTGAGCACTCGGTGAAAGGAATGAATGGTTTTAAATTTTCTGTTTTCATTATTAAGATGCTAAATATCTATAGATATAATCCACATCCTCTAAAGCTCTTCCAGGTCTCATATAATTTTAAGAGTTTAATGAGCTCCTGAGACTCAACAGTTAGAGACTCAGTGCTCTGTGGCAGTAGCCAGGCACCCTTAGGTGTCACTTTGGCACCGATTACTCATCAGCTTCACCTCGAGCGTGTAAGGGAGGGCTGACATTCCCAGGGTCCAGCAGTGAGTCATCTGTCTACCCCGGGAGTCCATCATGGACAGGCCCACCAAGACATGGACCCAAGGAAAGGGTGTTACTGAATTCCCTTCTGGTCTGGCCTCACATGTGGTGGGCAAAAGTGGATGGCGGTGTGTTTGCAGAGAAATTAGGACTGGGCTGCAAAGGAAGGGGAGGCAACCAGCTGCTCCGTGTCCCTGGCTGTTCCCCAGAAATAACCCTGCCTCAGAGCACAGAGCTGAAAAAGGGCACACCAGGAGGCACGGGCTTGCATCCTAACAGCATCGTCCAGGAGGACGCAAACGTGGCCCCTTCTCCCCTCACTCTGGAGAGGACACCACCAAAGAAAGGTCCGTCGGGACACCCGAAAGGCTGTGGGGTAGAGCACATGGACCAGAAGCCCCTCCGGCCCCTGCACCCAGGGTGGGACCAGACGCCACCAAGACCCCGTCCCAATCAGTGCCAGACCAACGCCCAGTTCATGGGAATGAATTCCTGGAAGCTTTGTAATGCCTGGGTGCATTGCTGGATGTAGCTGTGCGTTCATTTTTTTTTTTTTTAGAACTGTGTGTTTGTGTGTGTGTGTGTCACTCAGACGTCATAAGGTCAGGAAACCAGGCTTGGCCTTGTGTGTGATTGAGACGGATTGACCAGGACAGGTTGGAGGGACAGAAACTCAGAGACTCCTTTCAGAGGTCACTGAACGTGTAAGCAGCCACACAGAGGGGGTCCCTGACTTCCCAAGGGCCTGCCTGTCCTCCATCAAGGCCCCAGCTGTTGTAACAGACAGCCCCATGGCCGGGGAAATGCTTAGGGTAATTGCGCCTAGAAGAATCCACTCAAGCTGGGGTCCACATGTGCTAGAGGGAAATTTTTCTTCCCAGCAAATAGCAGCTCCTCAGCCCCGCCCACCCCCACTGCCATGTGCAGCCAGCTCGAGCCTGGGGTCCGGAACAGTAGGCTTCAGCCCACCTCTGTGCCCCGCCCTCTCCCCATCTTCTCCACAAACAAGATCTGGCTCCAGACCCCCCTGTCCAGAGTTCCCGCTCCCTGCTCTCTTTAAGCAGGGGCAGAGTTTAACCCCCAGCCCAGCTCTCGGATACAGAAAAGGACATTCAGCCACCATTCATTCTGAGAATCACCCTCCCAGGCCCTTTGCTGGAATCCTGGGGTCAGCTGAGCCCCTTCCTGCTCCTGGAAGCTGCCGTGGGCAGGGCCTGCATTAAGAATGTCCTGGGGGGGCTTCCCTGGTGGCGCAGTGGTTGAGAGTCTGCCTGCCGATGCAGGGGACGCGGGTTCGTGCCCCGGTCCGGGAAGATCCCACATGCCGCGGAGCGGCTGGGCCCGTGAGCCATGGCCGCTGAGCCTGCGCGTCCGGAGCCTCTGCTCCGCAACGGGAGAGGCCACAACAGCGAGAGGCCCGCATACCGCAAAAAAAAAAAACAAACAAAAAAAAACGTCCTGGGCCCTGGTCTGGCACTGAGCCAGCACAGAGCTCCCGCCCAGCCAGGGCCCCAGGGGCTGTCTTCTGTGAATTCACCCTCTGCTGCTGGGTCAGACACAGACCTGTCCTCGGGAACACCAAGCCTGGTCCACCGTCAAGCTGAAAACTCCTCTCAAGGCAAGTGAAAGAGGGATGAATCTTTTTTTTTATTGAAATATAGTTGATGTACAATGTTGTGTTCTTTTCTGCTGTACAGCATATACACAATGGGATACTACTCAGCCATAAAAAGGAATAAAATAATGCCATTGGCAGCAACACGGATGGACCTAGAGATAATCATACCAAGTGAAGTAAGTCAGACAGAGAAAGACAAATACCACATGATATCACTTACATGCGGAATCTAAAATACGGCACAAATGAACTTATCTATGAAACAGAAACAGACTCACAGACATAGAGAACAGACTTGTGGTTTAAGATGGATAAACAACAAGGTCCTACTGTATAACACAGGGAACTATATTCAATACCCTGGGATAAACCATAATGAAAAAAATATGAAAAAGAATGTATATATATGTATAACTGAGTCACTTTGCTGTACAGCAGAAATTAACACAACATTGTAAATCAACTATACTTCAATTTAAAAGAAATTTTTTTTAAATTTCTGCTGTACAGCAAGTGATTTAACCCGGGGCACAGAGTGAACACGCAGAATCCTAACCATTAGACCACCAGGGAACTCCCAGGGATGAATCTTTTAAACATTAGGCGTCTTAATGTTTTCACTCTTGGCAACGATATCTCACTGGAGATTTTTCAAGTTCTTAAGCCAGATACATTTCCCCTTCCTTTCTTTTCTTAAAAAGTAAAACCACAAAGAACAGCATCATGGTTAAGTGAAGGAATGGCCTTGCTTTTAGGAGAGACAAGCTGAGGTGAACTGATGGGGGGAGGGTGAGGAGTGTCCTGTCTACAACTGACTTTCACGTGGTTCACACACACGCACAAGTGAGAAAGAGACCAAGCTGGTGTGTCCACATGTTAAGCGGTGATCTAGGTGAGGTAGAAATGGGTGTTCATTGTACCTTTTTTTTTTTTTGGCCCTGCCGTGCAGCATGCAGGATCTTAGTTCTCCCACCAGGGATCAAACCCACGCCCCCTGCAGTGGAAGCGCAGAGTCCTAACCACTGGACCACCAGGCAAGTCCCCATTGTACTATTTTTTCAACTCTTCTGTAGGCTTGAAACGTTTTTAAATTAAGTTTACGGGGGGGGAACGTCCCCCAAATTAACCCCAGGCTTCCAGGATTATCCCCATCGACCTCCTGCCAGAAGCTGGGCTTAGGGTCTATCCTCCAGCACCTTCCTGGGCCTTCTGAACCTTCCACAGCTGGAACTTCTGAGAAACCAAAATGCAGGAAGGAGCGGGGGAGTCTCAGAGTCCCCTCAGGCTCCAGCTTTCCACGAACGAGAACTTCTCGGGGGTGGCTTGCTGGCCTCTTTAAAGTGCTCTCCCAGCATGGCCAGGGCTGTCCTGCTTTCATGAACAACGGGGCCCAAAGCGGCTGTTGGGCTGGACGCTGCTGCCCCGGCACAGGCTGGGCGGCCGGGCCAGCAGCGCCATCTAGTGGTAGCACAGGGCACAAGCACCTCCCCTCGGGCCTGGCACCCACCTCCCCCCATCCCCACTCCAAGCCTCCTCCTCTGACCCGCTCCTGGGCAGCACTTTGAGAGGCAGCAGGCAGTGTAGGAAGAGCGTGGGCTTTGGATGCAGACAGCACACAGTAGGTGCTCAATAAATCCCTGCGGACTGCATGGACAAGGTGGATTCAAACCCAGACCTGGGACTCGCCATCATTACGATTTTTGAACGAGCACTGCCGTATCTCTGAGCCTCGGTTTTCTAATATGAGGAGTGGGGTAACGAGCATCCGGGGGCTGTGGTGAGGACTGAGACAGCCAAGGACTGCGAAGGTCCTGGGAAATCTCAAGTGCTTGTTCTCAAGCAGATGCAGCCAGAGACTCAGGGTCGCCGGGGGCCGAGGCAGGAGAGACAGGGAGGCGGGAGGCTCCTATTTTCAGAGGCTCAAGGTGAGCCGACAGATTGGGCTCAGAGTGGGGGAGGGGCCTTCTCCCCATTCTAAACCAAACCTGGGCGAGCTCCATGCGGCGGGGCAGTTGGCGAGCGGGCCCCCAAGTTCAGCAGCCCCCAAAGAGGCGGCGTCCAGGGCAGGGATGCGGCAGCAACAGCCCCGCCTTGTGAGCAGTCAGCGACCCAGACAGGGTTCAGGAGAGCAGCAACCCTGAGAACCGTCTACAGGCACGAGTGAGGCCGCCTGGGAGCCTGGGAGGAGGGGCCGAAGCCCAGTCAGGGGCTCTGAGCAGTTCAGGGGGGACCCCACGTGGCAGGATCTGTTCCCACCGGGGCACGGAGCCTGCAGCAGTCCACGTATGTTTTTGCCAGTGCGTCGCACACACCTAAGGTCTGTGGTTGCCAAAGTTGTGAAGCACACAATGCCAGCAGAGCCACTCAACACTGGCGATAGCAATCACTAAAAAGCCCACATATAGGCACTGCCCTGGCGGTCCAGTGGTTAAGACTCCATGCTTCCATTGCAGGGGGCACGAGTTCAATCCCTGGCCAGGGAACTAAGATCCCGCTAAGCCATGTGGTACGGCCCCCCCAAAAAAATGTCCACAAATAACAAATGCTGGAGAGGGTGTGGAGAAAGGGAACCCTCCTACACTGTTGGTGGGAATGTAAATTGGTTCAGCCACTATGGAGAACAGTATGGAGGATCCTTAAGAAACTAAAACTAGAGTTGCCATACGATCCAGCAATCCCACTCTTGGGCATCTACCCAGAAAAGACTAAAACTCTAATTCAAAAAGATCCATGCAACCCAGTGTTCACAGAAGCACTATGGGACAGAGGCGGTCAAGCCATGTGCTTGGAGGGGGCCGGGAGGGGCAGCGGTGGAAGCAGGCAGTCTTGAGTCTTCCAGCTATAACATTGCATCCCTCTGTGAATCTTGGAGGCTCTATCTAACCTGTCTGGAAAGCCCCTACGCTTAGGCAACCCTTCCATTCCAGCATAAATTGCTCTGAACGTGTTAAACCCAAACCAGTGCAGTGAAGGGAATAAAGTGAGTTTAAGGCATGCTCCGTGTGGTTGATTCTTATAATTGATATAAACAGCAGGGAGCCCACCAAGGTGTCCCCTGTCTCTCCTTGAGAGGCTTTATAGAAAAAGCTACGTGGTCAAAGGAATCTGACACGTCCCACTCTCAGAGATTCACAATACATCCTGTCAATACATTAAGGCTCTGCGAAGTCCTGATGGGTTTGACCATGGATAACTCTGATACACTGATAGGGCCTCACTGACAGCCCACAGAACTAGCATTCTACCTGCTGCCCAACAAACCTGATCATTGTTGGCTGGATACATAACATAACGTGATTTCTTCATTAGAATTCTGGTCAAGGTGGGTCAGAAGCCAACTTAATATCTGGATCTGTGTCATGACTTGAAGTCCTTGAGAACAGAGAACAAGCTGTGTATTAACCAATCACCTGTTCTGTACCATATTCCACAGAGTTGCTCGTTTAACCCTCCCAACAATTCTGTGCCGGTGTTATTAAGCTCCATTCCACAGGTGAGGAAACAGTGGCTCAGGAGGGCTGGTAAGTTACCAGCAAACAGTGGAGCCAGGATATAGGCACCAGGCCTCCTGAAGACGGTTTTCCCCAGCATCTTTTCATTTCTTTCCTCCAGAGAAGAAAATATATCATGTTTATACATATATATAATACCAAAGAGGTAAATATGTGATCTATATAATTTTATTTTTTATTGAAGTATAGTTGATTTACAATGTTCTGTTAATTTCAGGTGCACAGTAAAATGATTCAGTTATATATATGTATATAGATTCTTTTTCAGATTCTTTTCCCTTATAGTCACTATGAAATACTGAGTATAAGAAAAGAAATAAATATGTAATATATATAATTTTAAAATATATAAACTATACATATAATAAACTTGTAGCTGTGCTGTCCAATATGCAGCCACAGGCTACAGGAGGTTATGAGCCCTTGAATTGGGGCTGGTCCTCGTTGACACATGCTATAAGCATAAAATAGTCACTAGATTTTTTGAATATTTTGAAAAAATGTGAAATATCTCATTAATAATTTTCACATTGGTTACATGTCGAAATGGTAATAGTTTGGGTATATTGAGTTAAATAAAATACATTATTTAAATTCATTTGGCCTGTTTCTTTTCACGTTTTTAGTGTGGCGGTTAGAAAAATTTAAATTGCCTACGTGGTTCACAGTTTCTTTCTACCCAACAGCGCTATCCTGAAGCTTTCTACACCTCTCCCTACTCATGAGCTAGCACGTAGTAGGTACTTCATCATAGTTATTGCTTTTGGGACAAACGTTGATCGATGTCTTGATTGCTGACAATACACGGATCCAGGCTCTTCGGTCTCAGGGAGTCACAGGAGGGGAGGAGACCTCATGGGCCAGGCTGTGCTGCTGTGTGCGAGCCTGAGAACATCGGGAAGAAATCTACAAAAGGAAAGACAAGAGCAGCCTCCCTGGGAGGAAAGTGTGACGTTAAGGGCTTAATGGAGCCACAAGGAAAACCTCCCCACCTGGTCCCTCAGCTGACATCCCTTCCCTGTCGCAGCAGACCCTCCAATCCTGGTGCCCACGCTTCCAGGAGCCCCAGAGAAGGCCTGTACGTAGCTGCAGCTAAAGACGAAGATGAGGGGGTCATGGTTCACGTCCTATGACCCATCCCATCCCGCCCCACTGGTTGGAACAGTGACCCCTGACCAGAGGCTTGCTACCAACCTTTGACCTTGACTGGAGGCAGAAGATGAGTCTGGCCTGCCCAAGTGCTCGCGCTAGGAAACAGGAGTGGGGCGCCCAGAAGGATGCCGTGTGGAGTGGGCGCTGATTTGAAGCTGAGTAATAGAGAATTTGACTGGCTTTTGTCCCTAGTTCCTGGGGGCAGCAAGGGTTTAGAAACCCTTGGAATTTCCCAAGCCTTACCTGTTATTGTTATCGGGGATGGAGCCCTTGGACCACACCTGCTGGTTTATGCTAACAAGGTGACTCAGAAAAACCAACAATGTGATTACAGGGTTGGGACCTCGAGTGATGATGGGGGTTGGGGAGTGTGAGTAGGGGAGGGGGGATGGAGATGGAATCACACGGGCAACGATTCAATCATTCTTGCGTACTTCATGAAACCCCAATAAGAAGTCCGACACCAAAGCTCAGGGGAGCTTCCCTGGTTGGCAGTACTCTGCGTATCATCACACAGGGACGTGCCAGGAAGATAGCGTGTCCCTGGGGACGACACCTTAATGCATCTCTCCCTTTGTTCTGATTTGGGTCCCTGTGTCATAAAAAAACTGTAACCCTAAGTATAGCATTTTCCTGAGTTCTATGAAGAGTTCTAGCAAACGACCGGACCTGAGGGAGTGGTGAGAACCTCCACATTTGTAGCCAGCTCATTAGAAGGGAGCCTGGCCTGGGGACCCTAGAACTTGCATCTGGGACTGAAGTGAGGGCCGTCTAGTGGAGACGGTGCCTTCAACCTGTGAAATTTGGCCCAACTCCGGGGAGTTGGCATCGGAAGTCATTGCCGTAGAATTTGCTAGTTTCCTTTGTGTAAATACTCCTGCAGTGGTTCTAAAGTTAGCTTAGAACATATGATCGGGACTTCCCTGGTGGCGCAGTGGTTAAGAATCCACCTGCCAATGCAGGGGACACGGGTTCGAGCCCTGGTCCGGGAAGATCCCACATGTCGCAGATCAGCTAAGCCCGTGTGCCACAACTACTGAACTTGCACTCCAGAGCCCGTGAGCCATAACTACTGAGCCCGCGTGCCACAACTACTGAAGCCCGCGCACCTAGAGCCCATGCTCCGCAACAAGAGAAGCCCCCTCAATGAGAAGCCCATGCACTGCAACGAAGAGCAGCTCCCACTCGCCACAACTAGAGAAAGCCCACGCGCAGCAACAAAGACCCAACACAGCCAAAAATAAATAAATTAAAATAAATTAATTTTTTTAAAAAAGAACATACGATCAACTCCTGTGAGCCAGGTGGTATGAACTAGCTTCAGCGTAGGACCAGGCAGGAGTCAGGGCTGAGCCGGCTGCAGCCCCAGCGGAGAGATGCCCGACAGGTGACAGGCCGTGGGCAGCATCAGGACCGCAAGGGGAGAGGGGTGCAAGGCGGAGATGCTGCATTGCAGGAGCTGCCAGTCAAAGGCAGACCCAAGGAGCTGGGGTTTATAACCTTCTTTCCATGGACCAGACAGTAGCCGAGAACAACTCCGTGAGCTGGGGAGTCCTGGGCCTGGGAGATCCAGTCACTTCACAAAGTCCTACAGCTTGTCAGCAGCACAGCCAGGACCAAGCCAGGCATGTGCCCAACACCCAGCCCGAGTGGTTTCCAACACCTCCTGGACCTCATTTCCCATCTGGACCATGACTTCGTAATGGCTCAGTCCCCCAGGACCAAACTTAATGGTACACAGTGTTCCTGTCCTCGGCCACCACGCTGAACCGGGACTCAGAAGTCGACTATTTCCCCAGCCTCATGTGGAATCAGCTGCAAATTGTATCAAGCAGTGATTTTGTGAGGCCTCTCCCTTAAGCAACGTAGGGAAAGACACGCAGAGTGAGTCCAGCTATGTGTCAGATGCTTTGCGGACATGGTCTTATTTAATCCTCACCAAGCAAAGTGGCGATTCCTATCGCTGTGTTTATGCAAAGCCCTCAAGGTCCTTGAGTGCTCGCCAAGGTCAAGAGCTGGACAGCACTGAGGTCTGGGCAGACCCAAGCTTCTTCTGTCTGCAACAAAGCTGGGAGGCGCCTCAGGGGTCAGGAGCTTCGGGCAGGGTGAAGATGCGAGCAAGGCTGGGGGACGCCCATCCGGCAACGATGTTCAGGACACAGGTGACAGGGGACTCGAACTCTGGAGCCGAGCGGATGCCACCTGCTCCCTAAGATGGGTCACCCTCACAGTGCTCCCCATGGCCTCCCTCCCTGAGGCAAGATTCTTTGCTCAGGGACCCCCATGCTGCTCCTCGGGAATCATCTATTTATGGAAATTGCTTCCACACCCTGGAGGAGGGTGTTACTTCTCTCCATCTCTACCAAAAGCCGAAACACTGTTTTGTTTCCTTTTTAAAAATAGAATTTTGAATGAAAAATCTTCTGGCCTTACCTTCTTTCACACAGAAGGCAATTTCGAGCCCCTGGAGGTCCCTGGGGGCTGTCTTGACATCACGTCTCAGCAGGGGTCCCCTGGACATTTCCTCTCTGGTCCCACTCAGGCCCTGGGGAACTGGGCAGGGGGGCAGTTCTGCAAGGATTGCTGTAATCCTAGGTTCTCACTGAGGCTGTAATTTAGAATCCATGTGTGGTAATATTAACAGAACCACCTACCACCTGCCTGACATGTTAAAACCCACGCTGGGTACCAAGAGCCCTTGTAGTTTTATTACAGTCACAGCACGACCTGCCCTGAGGACCAGCGCTCACTCCCTCTCTCTGCAGAGACCTCTGCTCCCGCCTTCCACCCACCCGATGGCCAAAGCAGAACCGGCTCCTTTGCAGAGTCCAAGGATGAAACAAACCAGAGAGTTCTAGAGAAGGTTTTTATTATCCGAGAGCTAAATTAGAGCCTTGATACAACACAAAGCATCCGGTAGTGACTGCAATCTGCTTCCCCTCTACAATCACCCCTTTAACAGGCATGGGCCTTTAACCAGAGCAGTCATGTGTGACGCTGACCTTGGGACCCGTCAAGATCATTCTAGTTCACAGCTTCTCTGCCCACATCTGCGTCTGTTCCTAAAGGCGTCCCATGCGGAAGTGTGGACTAATCCTCCTCCTGGCCTTATGTTCCCATGACAGGAGACATTTGTGGATTGAGAATACAATGCAGGGACCCAAACAAAACGGGCCTGGGAGTAAAGATATAATGAACCTTTCCACAGTGAAGGCAGGGGCTTCTGCTTCCGGCAATGCGATAGACTGCACAGCGAAAATACCCTGCTATGAAATACCCAGAAATGCTGCAAGAAACATAATAAATGTCCTTTGAAATACATGGATGGGTCCACAGAAAAGTAAAAAGACCTAGAGCCAAACATTTTGGAGAGTGTGTTCATTTTCTATCACTGCCATAACAAATGACCCCAAACTTAGTGGCTGAAAACGACATGAGATTTATGTACTTATAGTTTTGAGGGTGAGAAGTCCACCACTGGTCTCGCTGGGCTGCATTCTACGGGAGGATCCACTTCTGTAGCTTTTGCAGTTTCTGGAGGCCACCTGCATTCCTTGGCTCAGGGCCCGACCTCACCTTCACGGCCAGCGTTGCCTTCCTCTGACCATTTTTCTGTAGTCACGCCACCCTCTGACCCTCTCCTGCCTCCTTCCCCGACTTACATGGCTCCTGTGATTCCTTGTATCAGGCCCTCCGAGATAATCTGCACCCTCAATTCCCTCTTTGCCATGTCCTCTAGCATATTCTGGAGATTAAGATGCAGAAATCTTTGGGGTGAGGGACACTATTCTACCACATGGAGGACACCAAAGTCCAAAATAAAAGGGTGGGGTGGGGGGCTAACACTTTGGCTGCCTTGGATGGGGGAGGTTAGCAGTTTCCAAAGGGCTTGCATTTCAATGACCATGAAGGCAAGAGAAGCCGGAGCACAGCAGAAGGGATTTAGAACTGAGCACCCGCCCTCATAAAAAGCTAGGAGCCTTAAACCTTTTCACTTTCAAAGAATACACGAAAATCTGTCCAGTGGCAAAAAAAAAGGGGGGACTACAAAAGAATTTGTCTCAAATCGTCTTAAAATGTGCCCATGGGGATACACGGCCACAGGCCCGCCCTCATGCATTGACCTTCCAGGAACCCAATGCTGAGAAACAAGTAAACGGCAGCTCTGTGCTGTGAACATCACTGGGGTATCTGGCAAAAGCAACTATAGAGCTCCTTTAGGGAACCCCTCCTCAGTATGGGCTGCATGTGTTCTACAGCTAAGGCCCCACCCACGGGGATGTGCAGTCCAGACCCACAGAGCAAGCAAGGAACAAGCCATTGTGAGCAAAAGCCAACAGAGATGAGGAGCCACTGAGCCAGACTCCCAAGAACTGGAGACAACAGAACAGGCAGATACAGATTGTAAAGTAATTACATTGAAGATCATCAAAGAATTAAGGAAGGAGGCAGAGCATGATATAGGAGCAAGATGCTATTAAAATATATTGCTAGGCTTGCTTAAAAATGAACCAAATAGTGTTTATAGGATGGAAAATAATGGTTACTGAAATGGAAAATTCAATGGACAAGTCAGCTGAAGAGGGCAATAGTGAACTGGAAAATAAGTCTGAAGAAATTCCTGAGAGTGCCACTTGGGAGAGATGGAGATGGAAATTTTGCAAGAAAAGATAAGAGACATGGAAGACAGAATGAGAGGTCCAACTTCTGCTTAATAGAAGTTCCTGAAGGAATGTATGGAAAGAAGAGGAGAAAGAACAGTTTTTCAGAGAGATAATGGCTGAGAATTTTCCATAATTGATGAAGGACATGAATCTTCTAATTTAGGGAGTAAAATGAGCTGTAAGTAAGAGAAATAAAAATAATGAAATTGGAGAACTTTAAGGACAAGGACAGCCAGAGAGAAAAGATAAATTGCTACAAAGTACAGATAGACTGACCTCAGACCTCTCAATAGCAATAACCAAAGCCTAAAGACAGCAGAATAATATCTTCAGAATGCTGAGAAAGGGGGCTTCCCTGGTGGTGCAGTGGTTGGGAGTCCACCTGCTGATGCAGGGGACACGGGTTCGTGCCCCGGTCCGGGAAGATCCCACATGCCACGGAGCGGCTGGGCCCGTGAGCCATGGCCGCTGAGCCTGTGCGTCCAGACCCTGTGCTCCGCAACGGGAGAGGCCACAACAGTGAGAGGCCCGCGTACGGCAAAAAAAAAAAAAGCTGAGAAAAAATAACCATTAATAGAGAGTTTTATACTCAACTAAATGACTCAAGAAGGAGGTGACCTCTAGCTCTAGTTACAAATGGACAGGACAAACAGAGGATAGAAGAACATGCTAAGTGAGACTGCAGGATGAGATCAACAATGCTCAGATTGTGGGAAATTACACAGGACAAACACCTTGGTTTCCTCAACAAATAAATTTCAAGGAAATCTTGAAAAAGAAAGAAAAAAGAGGAAGAAAAAGAGAACCCTAAAAGACACTTAAGAGACATATCAGTCAGTCTCAGCGATTGGGTCTCATCTGAATTGATTCAAACTATTTTTTTAAATTATAGTCATGAAACAACTACAAGTTTGAACACAGACTGGATATTTAATAATAATAATGAATCATTAAATTTGTATGTGTTATTATGGTATTCTGAGGTTTTTCTTTTAATAATCCTTATGGTTTATTAACAGATGTAATGATACTATGTGTAGGGTTTGCTTCAAAATAATCTAGTGAGTGGAAATATGCATAAAGCCAGATTGATTATGAGTTGACTTTTGTTGAGGTTGGATACATCAGGGTTCATTATTCTATTTATGATGGTTGTTTGAAATTTTTCACAATAAAGATACAGTAATAACAGTTATCATAAAATAAATTATAAAATAAATAGAGGGACTTCCATGGTGGTCCAGTGGTTAAAACTCCAGGCTTCCAATGCAGGGGACACAGGTTCAATCCCTGGATAGGGAACTAAGACCCCACATGCTGCATGGTGTGGCCCAAAAATAAAATAAATAGAATTATTTTCTACTATAAAATAAATATTTTCTATTATAATTATAATTTATATAATTATAAAATAAATTCTCTTGAAAGTCTTCTTCCAAGTTGAAAACATTATGTTTCTTAATTGTGTTTGTATTTCTGTAGGCATGTTCCTTTCTGGTATGTACTTTAACTTTCCAAGTAGTTAAATTATTATAATTAGATATACCATATTAACTAGAAATTGTAAGAGCATAACTAAAAAGAAACACCTAAATGAACCAGTTGGAACTGCTAATAGTTCATGATCCAGCCAGTTATAATAGAATAATTCTGCATTCTTCTGTTGATAGAGTCCAAGTAACAGGAAATTTCTGGATCAGATGCAGCTGTTGTTTATAATGTTGTATTTGGCTGACAAAAGTAAACTAGTTTCTAAATTTCTATTACACATTTTGTTCCTGAGATTTTAAAAATTTATGATCCTCTCTGTTAATTACTTCTACTGAGTGTTGGTCCCCATTTAGTTTCACAAATCTGGAAATTTTTTTTCTATTGCATTTATAAAACGTTTTTAATTGATGAAGGATAAATCAATTTTAGATGCAATTTAAAGTGGATGCATCTCGTTGGATTGTGGATGATTGTACTTCATTTGTTTGTGGTGAGTGATTATGCATGAATTTAATTTCAAGCTATGATGATTGATAGTTATAAAACTGGGAATAAATACATATTTCCTGCGATCGTAAACTTCTGCACTGTACCAGAAGAAAAAGGTAAAATTCTAAAGATATTTTTAAAAAGTCTTCTTCCAAGAGAACAGATAGATAAATTGTGCTGTATTAATATAATAAAATACTATAAAGAGTTAAAATGAAAGAAACAGAGCTACATGTAACAACATGAATAACTCACTTAAAACAACGCTGAGAGGAGAAAAAAAGCAGGTTGCAGAGTGATACAGTGTGCACTATTTATATAAAATTTGAAAACATGAAAAAATGAGCACAAAATAAAGAGACTTCCAGTAAAATATTGAGTTTACTACTAACAGATTTTTATTGCTAGAACTTCTAAGTGATGTACTTCAGGAAGAAAGAAATTAAAACCGGAAGGAAGATCCGAGATGCAGGAAATAAATGAGTATTTACTATATAAAACCATAATTACAATAATGAGTAATATAGAGGATCGGAAAGGTGAAACTAAAATACTGGACGACAAAAACATAAGACAGAAGGGGGTGACCTTCAAGAAGAAGCAGAGATACGGAGTCATTTTAGACTTTGTTAAGCATGTGTGTTAAAATTTTAGGCATAATCATTAAAGAGTAGAAATAGGATGCATAATTTCCAAGTCAGTAGGGCGGGGTAAAGGAAAGACAACTCATTCCAGTCAAAAAGAAGTCAGGGCTTCCCTGGTGGTGCAGTGGTCAAGCATCTGCCTGTCAATGCAGGGGACATGGGTTCGAGCCCTGGTCCGGGAAGATCCCACATGCCACGGAGCAACTAAGCCCATGCGCCACAACTACTGAGCCCGCATGCCACAACTACTGAAGCCCACGTGTCTAGAGCCTGTGCTCCACAACAAGAGAAGCCACTGCAATGAGAAGCCCACTCACTGCAACAAAGAGTAGCCCCCGCTCGCCACAGCTAGAGAAAGCGTGCGTGCAGCAACAAAGACCCAATGCAGCCAGAAATAAATAAATACATTTATAAAAAACCAAAAAGTCAGGAAAAGAGTCAAAGAGGAGGAGGAGATAAAGAGAAAGCACAAAATTAAAAGTTAAAAATAATTTCAAATGTATCAGTGACCACAACAAAGGTTAAGAGTTAAAGGACAGGGGGTGGGGGAAGGATGGAGTGGGAGTTTGGGGTTAGCAGATGCAAGCTATTACATAGAGAATGGATAAACAACAAGGTCCTACTGTTGAGCACAGGGAACTGTATTTGATAATCCTGCAATAAACCATAATGGAAAAGAATATGAAAAAGAGTGTATACATGTGTATAACTGAATCACTTTGCTGTATAGTAGAAATTAACACAACATTGTAAATCAACTATACTTGAATAAAGTAATTTTTTTTAAAAAAAGAGTTAAATGACAGAGATCACCAAGTGGGATTTTTTTAAAAATCCAGCTATACTCTGTTTACAAGAGACACATTTAAAAAAAAGAAAACTATATGATTGAAAGTAAAAGACTGTGGAGATGGGAACTAATAGGAAGAGAAATGTCATGTAAATATTAACAAACAAGGTTAGGATGGCTAAATCACTGTCAGATAAAAATAGACTTTAAGGCCAAGGTACCTGGAGGGACCGAGAGCATTACCACAAAATGATAAATGGAACAGTTCACCAGGAAGATAAAACAACACTCGGACGCATCTAACAACATGAACTCAAGCTATATTAAGCAAAAACTGACAACTCCACAATCAGAGTGGGAATTTTTAAGACACCATTTTCAGTGATGGATAGGCAAACATTAAGAAGGATACAGATGTTTTCAACAGCACAACAGCAAGCCTGGCATAATAAGGCAGATGTGGAACCCTGAACCCAGCAAGCATCATGGAACATTTTCATAAATTAACCCTGTATGAGGCCACAGAGCAAGTCCCCACACCATGCAGATCCCAGTACAATTAAATTAGCACTTTAAAGGAAAAGCTTGCAGAACTAGAAGACACGGGCTCTAAGCAGCTGTCAGGAACTGCCGCCCACCCCAACCCTACTCCACTCCAGGCAGGGTTCAGTGTCCATTCTACACCGGCGCTGCCCCTGGTCTGCAAGAGCCAGGAAGCCCAGGCGCATACTTCTGTGTTGGCGGCTGGCATCCAGTGGGGGCCGGTCCTATCCCTGGCTCAGCTCAAAGCCAGGCCCCAGATCTGTGGACAGGAGCAGTGACCAAGGGACCAGGACCTTCCCCCCCCTACCCAGAATGTCTCTTTTCAGGTAAGCTGCAACGGTTGCAAATAGAGCAGCGCGTGGCAGGGACCCCACATTCCCCTCCCCCAGCTGAGTGAGGGGGGCTTCCAGAGACACTCGGAGGGAGCCTGATCCCCCTTGCCTGGAGTCTGCGGGCTCCCGAGACCTGAGGCCAGCTCCCACCACCTGAAAGTGAGCCCACGCAGCACTGGACACACGGGGAGGAAACGATACCCACTAGGGTGGGGACAACAGGGAGTCAGGCAGGGGGTCAGATTCTGGCCAGGAGGAGAGCTGGGAGGGGCCACGCGACCCAGGCTGGATGCCCAGGGCTGAGGGGACAGTCACGAAGCCGCCTGGAGGAGAGGCCCTGCAGCTGCAGGTTTTCATTTAGGAAGCCCCAGAGGAGTGGAGGGACACCCGCCCAGGCCGGAGAGCCTGATGCCAGGTCTCCTGCATCAGACGGGAGCAAGCTTCCCGCCCTCCTTCCTCCTGACAGCTCCAAACTCAGAGAAGACAGATAGCCTGAGGGCTGCGGGGTGGGGGGTGGGGCAACGCAGAAAAGGAAGAAGAAGCTAACCTCCCCCCCCCCCCCCCCCGCCCGCCCTCAGGCTCCCAGCCGGAGCTGCCCAGAGCTGGGGGAGTGGAAGTGCCCAACTTTACACGAAGTTCTGGGATGTTTATTTACACCGGACTGGACGTTTTCATCCGTGATTGAGAGTGTTACGGTGGCTAAAAGTAACTGGAGGTTTTTTCCTTTTCTAGGAGTGCTCTAAAACGTATTAAAACTGCCCAAGCTTTCATCTGAGGCTAGAAGTGACCACAGCACCGGTTCGAAGGGACGGCCGTGAGAGAGGGTATGTTGTTTTCAGTCTCACCCTGAAAATTCTGCCCAGCCAGGAGCTGGGGATGCCAGTCTGCTGGCAGCTCTGGTTTTGCCAGCTGGGCATTCCCACCGCCCCCCTCCTCCTTTGGTCAGGGCACTTATGGATCAGAAGGCAAGCCAGTCAAACGCCTTGGGGAAGGGGACCCTCCAGCTGGGATGCCGGTCACTCAGAGATCCTGCAGCCAAGGCCCTTGGACGGTGCTTCCTGGCTCCTGGCTGATCAGCTCTTCCTTCAGTTTGGTGACTGGCCCCAGCTCCCGTCCCCCCCGGGTCTGCCTCTTGCTTCTGACCACCACAGTCCCCGTGGGCACGGCTCCTGGGCCTCCGGGGCTACCCCTTGCCTTGGCCGTCTCTCAGCCTGGCCAGTTGCTGACCCCTTTAGTTTTGACCAGCACATTTTTAGAAATGGAGTTTGAAAACCTTCCTGCAGGGAGCGTACTCCGCAGGCCTTCACCACCCCCTACTGTCCCACAAACAGTGGTTTTATCCCCGGCCGACCGGCGATTCCTAGGTTCTTGTTCTCTCAAGGGAAAGAATTCAGTCAAGAGACAGAGAGCAGGTTTAGGCATCAAGTTTTATGAAGCAAAGCATAAGTACGCTCTCCAGAAGCAGCCCTGCAGTCGGGGCAGGGCTGGGCTTATTAGAGTGGTGGCAGTCCCTCCCCACGCCCTACGTCATTTGACTGACAAGGTGATTGACAGTTTTAGGTTATGTGACGTTTCTCTTACTGCGCAGGTGCTTACCACCGAGGAGCACCCAAGCGAAGAGCATGGGGGAAGGGGCGGGGCAAAAAACGCAATGCTAATTTATTATAAATACGGCATAATGGGCCCTGGGTTACTCTGAGTCACCTTTTAGGTCTTGGTGCCCCTGCACCAACCTGTGTTGGCGATTTTATCCTGCTTAGTCCAGATAAGCCTGGAAACTCAGCGGTGGTCCTTGACTGGAAGAGGGAGGATCTCTGGCCGTGCTCTGATTACCAGTGGGGGGCCGGGAGAGATGACCCCCTCCAGGATGGGGCAGCACCCGCTCATGTCTGACTAGCTACCTCACAGTTTTTACCAACTTCACCCCTTCCTGGTGGCAGCACCTAGCCCTGCTCCCCTTTCCTTACTAATACCCCTGGAACTGTGCCCTGCCTTGGCTTCTCAGCTACGAGGGCTAGCTGACCCCTGTCTGGCAGGTCACTCAAATCTGAGCACAACAACTGTACTTTAGGTAGTTAAATCGATGGTTTCTAACCATTATTGAAAGAGAAGGTATAGCTCCCTGAAGAACCTAATTTACAGTCAGTTTTGCTGGTTTGTAAACAGTTTGAAAAAGAAATGAACTATGAGATCATTAGTCAATCAAGTCTTTGGTTTTTGAAGACACTTTTTATTATGGAAACATTCACATGGACACAAAGCAGAGAACGGAGGCCTGAATCCTCCAGGTACCCATCACCCAGCTTCTACACTTATCAACATCGGGCCAATCTTGGTTCATCTTTTCCTCCCCCAGCCCCCCACCCCCCAACACACACACACATCACCCACCCTCCACAGCAAGCTGGGTTATTTTAAAGCAAATCCAAGATATCATAACATTCCATCCATAAACATTGCATATTTATATCTTTAAGGAAGACCTCCAAAAGATAAGATCTCTCTTGTTAATGTAAACAACAATATGTAACAATAATCCCTTAATATCATCAAATACACATTGTTCAAATTTCCCTAATTATCCTTTAAATCTCTTAATCTATAACAGTTCCCCCTTCTTCTTTTTCTTTTTTCTTGTCACTTATTTGTTGGGGAAATAAGTTATTTGTCCTGTAGACTTTGCTGTGGGCTGGATTTTGCTGATTGCATCCGCATGCAATTTTAACATGCCCCTCTATACCCTGTATTTCCCATAAACTGGTGGATCTGGAGACTTAACTGATTCGATTTCACTTTCTTTGGCAAGAATGCTTCACAGTTGGTGCCATGCACGTCCCGCTGGTCACACCAGGAGGCTCCTAAGGTCTGGCTGCCTCTCTCTCTGTCTGTGGAGACCAAGAGGTGGGCACAGGTGCGACCCACCTGTCTGTGCCCATCCCTGGGCAGGGCCACACATCACTAGAGGGTCACCTTGTAGAATAAGAGTTCACCTCAAGTTTCCTGGTGTCTCAGTATTTTTAAATTTCAGTCTCCAACAGAATAAAATTGTATCTAGTTTATAAAATTTAATATATATACTGCTAACTCAAAGGAATCTAACATTTTTTCAGTTCATGACATAATTTCATATTTAACTCTACATATTTTTACAGCACTCACACTAAAGTTATTCTGTCATCGCACTTTATATACTCAAACAAAAATGGTATGTGAAATTGATACTATTTCTATTTTATTTAAGGATTGCTTTGCAGAATGACCAACTAAAGATGGGAAGAAAGATTTATGGTATATATTCGTAGGAAAGTGATTTGAGGGTAAGGATTATGTAAAGAGACTTGTGGAATTGAGACTAAGAGGTCTCAAGCATGAAGGCACAGAGAGAATGTTATAAAATTGTGTTTTTTACTAGCGACCAACAGGTGGCATGAGCTGAGCAGCAGAACATTGGAAGGCTCCTAGGCACCCGAGGCATTCAGGCAGAGCCTTCTGTCAGCACCAACACCTGGATCACATTTCCAGTTTGGATATTTAAAATAAGACTATGAAGATAAAAATATGATTTTGTCTAGAGAATGTCCATTTACATATTTATTTTTCCTTGCAATAAAAATGTTCTAAAGTTACACTGTTTTCTACAGTGTTTGTTTAATTCATTTTTCTCAATGTAGGCAATGAAATTTCACGTGCTCAGATTTTCAGTTCTTATACATCTGCTGAGTACTTAGATTCGGTTAGAAAATCTGATTATTCTTGACTTCCCCAGGTGTTTTATTTCGTATTGATTATTTCTTTCAAACCAAAAAACTAATATTCAACTTCTTTAGGAGCTATGACTAGAAAAAGAAATATTAGTTTGGAGAAAAAAATAAGAATATGGTCCTTTTAATTCGGAGCCCTGCTGCAGGATCTAAATCTGGGGCTTGGTGTTGCCTGGCTGTTTTCTTCCCGTAATTATGGTATTAGAGAGGCATTCCTTTTTTTTTTTTTCTAATTTATTTTATTGTAGTTCATTTACAGTGTTGTGATAATTTCTGCTATGTAACAAAGTGATTCAGTTATACATATATACATTCTTTTTCATATTCTTTTCCATTATGGTTTATCACAGGATATTGAATATAGTTCCCTGTGCTATAGAGCTAATTCCGAACTCCCAATCCTTCCCTCCCTCACCTCCCCTCCCCCCCTGGCAACCACAGGTCTGTTCTACAGAGGTCTCTTAATGTTTCCTCTTCAAATTAAAAACAAGAAGTTGGAATTGTATCCTAACAGGCAGTCCCGGATGCAGTATTAGAGAAGGTATATTCAAGCACTGAATCTATATGTATGCCAACATTTCCTGGCCCAAATGCAGAGGAGACTATGGGTAAGTGAATAGTGAGTCCAAGGGTAAGACACCATGTGAGGCATGAGAATTCAGTGCCACTGGCTTCGCAACAGCTGTTTCTCCAAAAACATAAAAAGAAAAGGCAACTCTGGTATGCAAAAGTAAAGCAATCTTCTCACATTACTTTGCATAAAGATTTCAAAGTCTCCCAGAAACCAGGAGGCCAATGTATAACCAAGACAGCCCCCAGAAGGGATCCTTTTCTCCCCCACCATCATCCGTGGCCCACGAACACCTGGTGTGTGTCGGTCTGGCAGCTGGGTGAAAACTCCAGGCTCAATTTCTGTTAACAAAACGCACGTGGATGGGCTCCCCTGGCATCAGAAGCCCATGGGTTTTTGCATGAACAGTTTTAGTCCGTGGAGATATTTTGATCTCAAAACGTTGAAGCAACTAAGAAGAGAAAGAGAGAGAAGGACTTCAAAATTGGGAAGCAGAAAATTCACAGCACTGCTGGAGTGCCCATACTCCTGTGACAGCCCCGGCTACAGGGAGATGAGGGAATGAGAGATGTGGGAAACAGGGTGTCAGGTCCTATACAGGAGCCCAGCATGCCCACTGAGCAACAAGGCCCATGGGGCAAAGATACGCAATCAGAAGTTAAACTGAGCAGGACCCTGTGGGGCTCCTGGGCACAAAAACCTTTCCATGTCCCCATTTCTTGCTTGGAGGAAACAGGCTTCATACGACTTCCTTGACCTTCCCTGAGTTCCAAAGAGGGGACTCGAGCAGTTACTAACTAGGGAAGGGAGGGGAGGCAGAAACAAGGGAGGAGCAGTTAAGAAACAACAGTGCAGGCTTGGGGCTGGGTTCTGGTTCCTCCTCAAGAGATATACGTTACAGTATCTTGGAGCACTTCTGCAGAACTAAGGTCCCCCCACCAGGTGGAGGATGGTAACTTGAGGATGAGCACAAGATTCCTGGAGCCCCGCCTTGTTACCTCACCACCAACCAATCAGCCCTGCAGCCCTTACCCCAAATTTTGCCTGTAAAAGCTTCTCCCCACAAACCATCAAGGAGTTCGGGGTTTGGGGGGCATAAGCCACCCATGTCCTTGCTTGGCCCTGCAATAAACCTTTCTCTGCTTGAAACTCGGACGTGTTGGTTTGTTTGGCCTCACTGCGCGTCGGGCACATGAACTTTGTTCAGTAACAGATGTTCAGATGACTTACACTTTATGAGCTAGTTCAAAGTTCTGTGTTACTTCCGCTGTAGGTCTGGAAAAAGAAGGAATCAAAGGAGCAAGGAGGAAAGAGGAACCAAGTGAAACTCCAGGGTTCCTGCTGGTTTGGAGTCTGCAGCCACTTCAGTGGTGGTACGGACACAGCAGGGGCACAGCCGTCAGGCTTTCTCCATTACTGCCTTTAATTTAACTATTCTTCATGTGCACCTTTGATTCCATTTCTCACTTCTGCAGTTCAAAAGGAGAAGCAGCCCTACCTCTCAGGGTGAAACTGGGACGTTTTAAAGAACGCTTAAGTATCTGTCAGCCTCAAGCACTAATCTCCCAAAAGGCAACCTGCTCTAAGGACCTCTGTCAAACTACATTGGTTCCTGGAGGGGAGGCAGGGCCTTGCTCAAGGGCCGGTGGGGACGGTGCAGGGTAGCAGACCAGCCATTCATCCCTCCCCTGCTCCAACCTCCTAAGAGAGCATCAGTGCTGGAGAACCTATACTGTCACATGGGATGCAAACGCCCCAGCCCACCCTGACTCTCCAGCCTGGTCTCCCAGGTAAAGCAGCAAGACCCCCTGATGGGTCCTCTGGGTGAGCTGGGGCTCCGGGGGTGGAGGTCAGGCAGGGAGCAGGGCTGCACTGAAGACACAGGCTAAAATCATTACTGTGTCATTGTTAGAGAGCCAAGCTGAATGACCTGTATTTAGGCAACTCTAGAACATTCTGGCATCGAGATGCCTTCACCTCAACATCTAATCTCTGACCCTTTGTTCTGACCTCACAGGACTGCTCGCGCATTCCCATGTGGCAGAGGAAGGAATCACACACAGGTCTCCTCACTCCATGGCCAACAGCCCACAGGGCCTTTTTCCTTTCTGAGTGGCAGTACATGCTCATTGAAAAATGAAAACTACACAGGAGATGTAAAAGCCAAAAACAAGACCCCCCTTCCACCTCAAGTCCCCAGTTCCCAAGGAGCAAGGGTGTATCCTCTAACCACTCTCCGTGCAATATGAATGTCGTGTTCCTATTTTCAAGGAAACACATTAATATTGCAACGTTAAAGCCAAACCTTCCCTTCCCATAGGCCACAGGCATAAGTCGCTGTTTTGTTGGGATAGACACTCTTTATTTGCTTAAGGAAAGCCCTTCCATTACAGGTGTGCTAAGAGAGTTTCTTCATGAATGGGTGTTGAATTTTTTCAATTATTTTGGGAGAGGGTCATAAAGTTTTTCTCCCTTAATTTGTCATTGTGGTGAATTCTGCCTTGAGGTGGGCCATCCTTGCATTCCTGAACAAACCTGATTTGGTGACGGTGCATTCCTGGTCCATACATTGCTGGATTTGGCTTGCCAATTTTTCATTTAAGGTATTTTTCATCTTTGTTCATAAATCAGATTGGCCTGTAGTTTTTCTTTCTTATTTTATCCATTCTGGGCTGTGACTCTCAAGGTTATACAAGTCTCATAAAAACAAGACTTCCTTTTCCTATTTTCTATTTGTGTAAGATGATGATCACCCGTTCATTGGAGGTTTGATAAAACTTGCCAATGAAACTGTCTAGGTCTGGAACATTTGGTGGTAGATATTTTTACTACCGACTCAATGTATTCAAGGTCTGTTCTCTTTCTTTTGAGTCCATTTGGGTAATTTACACCTTTTCTAGTAAATTGTACATTTTATCTAAGTCTTCAGATGTATTGGGAAAAAAGCTGTTTGCAGTATTTTCTTGATTTAAAAAAAAATCAACTGCATTTGTAGCTATGTCTCCTTTCTCATTCCTAGTACTGTTTATTTGTGCCTTCTGTTTCTTCTTTTTTCCTCTTGGCAATTACAAACAATGATGTTCCCTCTCTATACTTGCGCAAGTAGAAATGAGGGCTCTTGAAGCAAGAACTGTAGCAGGTACCCATGTATGTTATAGTAGCAAACAAAGAAAACCCCCATCACCACCACCAAACACCCAGTTTCTGACCCTTTTCCCACTCCACCATCTGTGCCCTCATGCCCTCAGCATCCGCTATGGTTGTCCAGGCTGTCAGAAGCGGGAAGCATCCAGGAAGCAGTCAGCCCCCCCGAAAGGCTGCCTGGAAATGGCCTCTGCCCCTCAGAGACATGGTTGTGGAACACACAGCAGCACTGATGGAGCCAGGACCTTCCCAAACACAGTCCCCGTGAGCAGACACTGAGAGCAGGTGTGCAGACAACACAGACTCTGCTTAGACTATTCTTATTCCTCACACACCCAAAAGGCAGGTATTTGGCCCATTTTGCGGATGAGGAAACATGCTCAGCAGTGTCGGAACCACAAACTGGCAGAGCTGGGGTTGGAGTCCATCCTCCACACGGAGATGCCTCTCACCTTGGGCATGACTGGCCCTGGCCAGCGTCCATAGGGCCCACCGCTGCCCGGGACAGCTGCCCTGGAAGGGACACCTCTCGCTTTGGAGGACTGCAGCCACCCGTGTGCCCACAGAGGTGGGACGACCGAGGGACAGGCCGGCACCCGCTTCTGCTGGTCTCACCAGGTCCCCGGAGCTTTCCCACCAGAGCAAGGTGGGCCCAGCTGGTGTCCTCCTCGCCCCCTTCCACACCCACCTCCCTGGCCGTGGCCCCTCACCTCCTCCAGCCCTCCTAGCCTGCCTCCCATGCCCACAATCCCCCACAGGCCGACCAGGCTTCCCCATCCCTTACGCTCTCTGATGCCATCGTCCGTAAAGGTCCCAACCCCTGAGTGCTCTGCCCTGGGCTCTGCCGGCCTGCAGGAAACACCTCAGTAACATGAGGGGAAATGCAGGCAGGAGACAGGACACGCGCCTCGTGCCCTGCACCTGCCACACGGCAACTGTGGCAAGTGGCTCCAACTCCCTGAGCCTCAGCTTCCTCATCGGTGAAATGGGGAGATGGGTCCCCAGGTCATCCCCTCGTGCTTCCAAAGCCTGGAGTCATAGCTCCCGAAACTTGGGCCTAGGTTTTCCACGGCAGGCTCCCCAAATCTGCAGGAAAGGCTAATGGATAGAATTTTCCCTACTGCGGGCTTTTCTTTCATGAAATTTCCTTCAGACATTATTTAGTTCCTGCCACAGCCTGAGCTCAGATACCGGATAAGCGCAGAAGTAAACACTTGAGCATTTAGAGATTTGCGTGGAAGGTATTCTCTCACCAAAACCAAGCCTTCCTGATGTTTCAAAACCCAAACAAGCTTGAGAGCCACCTCCCTGCTTAAAAGGCTGATCCACAGAAAACAAGGTGCTGAGGGGGCGGCAGGGGGTGAGCGTGACTCCCTCCATGGTGACGGTGACAGTGACAAGCTCTGAAGGAAGGAGGCCTGGGAGGCCGGGGCTTGAACAGCAGACGCAGCCACCAGCAGAAGTAGAGATCCCCCGTGCCCCACCACGTGCACTTCCTTAGACCACTGACATCAGAATCGCCCAGAGCCCCACCCCAGAGCCACCAAGTGATTCTCTCTGTGGTCGGGGCCCAGGAACCTGATTTCGAGGGGCTCCTGGTGACGGGATGGTCCATAATGTTTGAGGGCCGCTTGCTGGACACCTTCCACTAGCCTTTCTGCAGAACCCCTGTGGGAGTGCTTGGGCTCCTGTAACCACCCACCCCTGCTACACACACACACACACACACACACACACACACACACACACACACACACACACACACACACACATCCCAGTTCTGCCCATGTGACTCCAAGGAAGAAAGGAACAAGGCAGGTGGCCATGGGGCTAGAGGTGGCTACTGCAGGGGGAGGGGAGGCATTTTAACACATAAAAGAGATTTAACAGGAAGCTCTGAAAGTTTTCAAAATCCTGTTTCCTTGTTTTCACCTAAGTCTTGATCCAGCAACGGAGCCCAGCCAGTCACCTGGATGAAGCCCAGCCCGCAGGCCCTACCTGAATCACAAGGAGGTGGATCTCCAATTCTGCAATCCTCCGCCCGATGCAGCTTCGAGCCCCGTAGCCGAAGGGGATGGACCCGAAATTGTCAACCCTGCGCAGGTTTCCTGGCCGCAGCCAGCGCTCAGGCCGGAACTCCTTGGCCCGAGGGAAGTTCTCATCCTCGTAGGAGGTGGCATAGTGGCAGAGGGCCAGCTGGGTCTGAGCAAACCGTTTTCACCAGAAAAGTAATAAAGAACTTAATCAAGGGAAAGCAGAGCAGAGGTCACAGCCCCAGCTGGACCGACCCTCCAGAGATGCTTCGGGCCGGGAGGAGTCATGTAAGGGCCCAAGAGGCCATGCAGACCCGGGATGGCAGGTCCCCCTTCAAGTCACACCCTACCCGGAATGAACATCAATGCAGCCACAGAGAAGGCAATTCAAGTCCTTCAGAAACTCTCCCTGGAGGGAACTGCTGCTTCCGTGGGGCCTCCGGCAGGGGGTGGGGGTGGGGGTGGGGGTGGGGGTGGGGAGGGAGGGTTGAATAGGCCTGCGAGCTACAGAAGTATCTGCCTTTGTTTTTGCCAGAGCAGCGTCACACAATCCACATCTCCTTGCTCGTAAAGCCCCATCTTCATCATAAAAATATATGCAGAAGAAAAGGACATCTACAGATATTTGCTTAGGTACAGGGACGTCCGAAACGTGGAAGCAAATTTCCAACCCAACCGCCCCTGCTCAGCCCAGCCCCGCCACGTCCGCCAAACTCACGCCTCTGGGAATCAGATACCCGCCAACAACCAGGTCTTCCTGGGTGACCCGGCCATTCCCCGGCAGCACTGGAAACAGCCTAGAAAGAGCCAACGGGGACGGGAAGGCAGCGGTGACTTTCAAAATATGTTACTAAACATTTAACAGTCTGGATATATTGCCATTTTCATTTTCTAAAAAGTAACACATGGTACAGTTTCAACCAGGAAATCTTGCAAGGATCTTCATGGGCTCCCTAGCTTTGCCCAGCAAGTATTCTGGGGCCTCACAGTCAAAAAAATTTATAGAACACAAAGCAAAGCCTTTAAAATGCTACTGTGCTCCCAAGAGGAATAATTCTTTTTTTTTAAAATTAATTAATTAATTTATTTATTGGCTGTGTTGGGTCTTTGTTGCAGCGCGTGGGCTTCTCATTGTGGTGGCTTCTCTTGTTGCGGAGCACGGGCTCTAGGCGCGCGGGCTTCAGTAGTTGTGGCACACGGGCTCAGTTGCTCCGCGGCATGTGGGATCTTCCCCAACCAGGGATCGAACCCATGTCCCCTGCATTGGCAGGCGGATTCTCAACCACTGCACCACCGGGCAAGTCCCAAGAGGAATAATGCTGAATTTCTGAAATCTATGCAAACATGGGACCCCTTTATCAAGGAATAGTTCATAGGACTCAGGGCTCCAAGAAATAGATTCTGAGAAATGCTACATCAGTTTTTGGATTCTCTGGGAAGTGATCCTACGAAAACTCTGAATAAACTTTTTTTTTTTTTTTTGCCGTACGCGGGCCTCTCACTGCCGTGGCCTCTCCCATTGCGGAGCATAGGCTCCGGACGCGCAGGCTCAGCAGCCATGGCTCACGGGTCCAGCCGCTCCGCGGCATGTGGGATCCTCCCGGACTGGGGCACGAACCCGCGTCCCCTGCATCGGCAGGCGGACTCTCAACCACTGCGCCACCAGGGAAGCCCAACTGAATAAATTTTAATTGACAAATACCAGTTAACACACAGCTGGCTTTTTTCTTTCTTTCTCCCTCTCTTCTTTTTTTTTTTGAGATTAAACAGCATGCTGAAGATGGAAGATGCAAGCCAACTTGAAATATCATTATCGAGTCAGGTTTAAAAGCATTATTTTAGTGTGTACTCTGTAAATAACCTTTGCTCCGTGTCACGGCATTTCCTCCACAGAGGAATGCTGTGGTCACGATCCTGAGCCTCACAGGAGGAAGAACCTTCACTAGTCACCTAATCCCACCTCCCACCCAAGCCTGCCCAAGACCACCCGTATCCCTCATGCTCCGGCGTTTCCCAGGGTCAGTAAAGTCCTGTCCGGAAGTAAACAAGCCTCACTACTTGGTGTCTCCACCTTGACTAGACATTCACGCGAGGAACACAGTAAGCACGTCTAGTAACTGGCCACTCAGCCCAGAACATTTTCCTGACGGTCAGTCCTATTCTGCTTTATCCCCAGAAGAACACACTGGGAAACAGTTGATGAAACAAATGTCTAGAGTGAGTACAAAGTTCGAGGATGGCTCTAAAGATCTTTATGAAGAAATGAATATTTCTAACTGTAAAACAGAATAGCCTTTCTGCTGCTCTGTCGAGGGCAGAGAGGAAATAAAATGGTCATGAGTCCCTCCTTCCTAAACATTTCTGCCACCGAGGGTCTCTGGAGTATTGGTTTAGGACCCAGTTTTTAAGTCAAAAGCACATTCATTGCGATAAAGAATCAGAGACTTAACGGACACGGTTTTTGACATGAATTTTGGTGAGCCTTTTACCTCAAGGTTTCCTTAAGCAGAGCTCGGACCAGTGGGACTTTGGGGACGTCCGCAGCCGTGGGAACGTGCCTTTCCCCCAAATTCCTCACTATCTCCCGGTACAGGGTCTGCTGCACTTCCGGGTGCCTCGCGAGGAGATACACTGCCCAGGACAACGTGAACGATGTCTAATAAAGAAACCGGCAGACACAGGCACGTGGGTGACTAAAAGCAAGGATTTCAGGCGCAGGCAGCATCGGACGTGAAGTCATGGGAGAATAAGCGCAGGTGCAAAGCCACGCCCATAGAAGTCCATCGGAGCATTTTATGTCTTACTGAAACAAAAGATGATCTCCCTTAGCTCCTCCTGGAAAAAACCTGACAGAGACTTTTGGAAAGTAACATCGACGATGGGATTCAAGCGCTCTTTCAATGAAGAGCCACAGGAGAAATTATTTTGGAACTTTAAAAAATCATTGAAGAGCAATCTGCCTCTTCTTCCATGGAGTTTGAGAGCACGTAGGAACGCTGGTTAAGCCTGGAAGTTGTGCCTAGAACTTTCGTCGACCTTCTCTACAAGGATCACCTGAGTTTTGCTAGAAAGGACCTGAGGCTGCCCGTCAGCCTGAGAACTGCATCCTGCAGGCCCGTGGCTGGGCAAGGGCTGCTCTGGTTGCCCTAATCGAGAAAAGATGGGGGAGAGGGGGACGGGAGGTGGTGGTCACAGGACTATTACTGGTCCATCATTGTTCCCATGCACTTATCAAGCAAAGCACCATATAAGGATTGAATGGCATTTGCACAAAGCAGTATCATTGTTTATACCACTTCCTAAACTGAAGAATTACATTTCTGGTTATTGAGAATAAATAATTCTATTTTATACCCTAGATTCCAAGATTTTCACCAAAATCAATACTATTACCTATGTGACTGTAGTTCACTCTCTTGTAAACAAGGAAATTCCACAGTATAAGTGCCCTTTCTTTCATCTAAAAAAAATCTAACTTAAGTAGGCCATATTGATGTTATTTCCCTCTAATCGATATTATGTATTTTTAGAGGGCAAGCTCTCCTGTAATATACAATGTAATGTGCAAGTTCTTCCTTATAAATGATAAGGAAATAATTTAGATGCTTCCTATGAAGAGAACAGAAAATTTCTATTAAAATCACATATTCATGGAAAAACCAAACGTGGTATAGCCATACAATGGAATACTCTCCGGTAATAAAAAAGAATAAACTACTTTTACAGGCAACAACATCCATGAATTTCAAAATCATTTTGCTGAGTGAAGGAAGTCAGACACAAAATACATACCGTATAATTCCATTTATATAAATTTCTAGAAAAATGCAAACTGATTTCTAGAAAACTGCAAACTGTTATGACACAGCGTCAGAAGGCGGTTGCTGGGGCGGGGGGCAGGGGTTATGGGAGGGATGGACTGAAATGGGGGTGAGGAACTTGCAGAGGTGGTAGCAACATCCAGGATCTTAACTGCAGCGCTGGTTTCAAAAATGATTGCATCTGTGCTTCTCCTGTATCAGTCAACAATCTGTATCGAATTGTACCGTTTAAATGGATGCAGTTTATCGTGCATAAATTATGCTGCAATGAAGTTGGCTTTTTAAAATAACATTTTAGAAAATGAGCGTGAAGTTTCAAGATGTTCCCTTCACGTTAGGAACGAGTCCTCGCTGCCCTCCGTCTCACGGTGATGCTCTTAGTTACCACCAGGGGGCAACAGTAGCATGCATCTGAATCAGCTTAGATCCAAGGCCGTTCATTCCATCGTTGCTTCTCCACTCAAGCAAACCCACACTGTCACATTCACACGGTTAATCAGAACTTTCATCGCTTGCATTGTCCGCATTGATTCGTTTGTATTTAATTTATATACTTTTTGCTTTATTGTGGAAGATGATCCATAAGAATAATGACTTTATGTGAAGTGTTTCGCTTTTCCATGTTTAAGTGGCTTCATAATAAAAATGTCAACCGTGGGGTTTTTGTCTACCTCTGAAAAGGAGATTGGTGCTTTCCTCAAGTCCGGGAAGCACTCCTGTGAAGGAAAAACCTTGAGGCAAGCTTAGCTGTTTCATTTTCCCACCTGTTCAATGAAGACAGTAACACCTACCTCAGAGGATTCTGTGTGAACAGAAGGGTGCTTACAGATGTGCACTGGAGACACAGTAAATCACCAAATTTGCTGTCTTAATCTTAATTATTTCACTCAACTGACTTTTCTTCCACCAATTACCAAAAGCCTGGCCCTTCTTTTTCTTATTTCACCACTTTCTTTTAGCAAATTTTAAACTTTTTCTGGACATATACCCACAAATATACCATTTTTTATACTTGAGTAAAGGTATCAGATTATACATAAGCTTTTGGAAGGAACTTGGATTCCACACCCCTGTACCAGCCCCGCCCCAGCCCAGGAACCCATGTTAACCGTCCAGGGTGCAGACTCCATACTTTCCTCCACGTCCAGCAATCACTTAGCGATACACACGTGCACGCGGACAGATGGGACGGGGGCCACTGTTTTACTAACGGGAACACAGGATATACATGCTTTTCTGCATCTTCATTTCTCACTTAGTAATAGGGTATGGAATTCCCTCCATATCAATGGGCAATGCTTTGTTTCATTCTGATACTGAGCCCTCGTTGGTCATAGTGTTACACTAACTGAATCTATTCACTAGGATTTAAAATTGATATATGTACATATTCATAAGTCAAACTGCTTATTAAACTTTTCTTTCTTTATGCTTTCTTTAGCAGGTTTTGAAGTTATGCCGACGTTATCAAATGAACTGGGAAGTTCTCCATAGCCCGGAATATTTTGAATGATAAGTAAGAGGGTTTTTAATGTCTGTGCCCTTTTCATTTCTTTTTTGTTTTTTAAGATTTTTTTGATGTGGACTATTTTTAAAGTCTTTATTGAATTTGTTACACTCCTGCTTCTGTTTTATGTTTTGGATTTTTGGCCACAAGGCACGGGGGATCTTAGCTCCGCACCCGCTGCACTGAAAGGTGAAGTCTTAACCACTGGACCGCCAGGGAAGTCCCTTCATTTCTGATATTACGAAACAATGGAGAAATGTTTGCAAATCAGGAATGATTTTAAACTTTAAAACATATTGCTACTTTGTGTGTGTGGTAATAGAATTGGGTTATGTTATTTACAGAATTCATCGTGCACATTTATTTATATTAAAGAAAAGAAAAAAGGTCGAGTTTTCTCCTGGAGACCCTCAGCAGTGAAGCAGACATTCAGCTAGTACAAACAAGCATGGTCCTCTTAAAGTATCTGCCATCTGTTGGATTCCTCGGAAAGGCCCCCAGCTTTAACTGTGCTCTGCTGAGAAGAAAGGAAAGCTGAGAGCTCACCGTGTCCACGCCAGCCAGCAGCATCTCGGTCATGTTGGCGTAGATTTCCTCCCGTGTCAGCTCCTGGCTGAGGAAGAGGTACGTGAGCAGGCCCCCTCTCGCTCTCTCCCCTCGGTCCATTTGGCACTGTATGTCCCTCAGCTTGTTGTCAACGTGAATTTGGCCTGTTTGAAAACAGCGTTTCTTTTGAAAGAAGTTTTGGTTAAGAATCGTCTCTTCAGGGCTTCCCTGGAGGCGCAGTGGTTAAGAATCCACCCGACAATGCAGGGGACACTAGTTCGAGCCCTGGTCCGGGAAGATCCCACATGCCGCAGAGCAACTAAGCCCGTGCACCACAACTACTGAGCCTGCACTCTAGAGCCTGTGAGCCACAACTACTGAGCCCGCGTGCCACAACTACTGAGCCCGCGTGCCACAACTACTGAGCCCGCGTGCCACAACTACTGAGCCCGCGTGCCACAACTATTGAGCCCGCGTGCCTAGAGCCCATGCTCCACAACAAGAGAAGCCACCACAAGGAGAAGCCTGTGCACCACAACAAAGAGTAACCCCCATTCGCCACAACTAGAGAAAGCCCACGCGCAGCAACAAAGACCCAATGCAGCCAAAAATAATAAATAAATTAAATAAATAAATAAATATTTTTAAAAAGTGAGAAATCTGTCACATTACTTGTGGTCACAACCCACGTGCTTTTTGCTCATTCGAGAAACCAATCTAAAAGTTCTTGAGTCAAAATAGCACGTACCTCCATCGGGGAATCCCCTACAGTAATACCCACTGTCTGCGTGAGTGTTAGATACACAACTAGGAGGCAAGTCAGGTCCATCTGATTCTACAAAAGGTGCCCTGACTCTTCTCTTACTGAATTTGAAGAGTCCATCCCAGGACCTGCAGAATTCCCGCCAGGGTTTGGGGATGAGCGGGCGGAGCCACCTAGGGATGGCACCGGCGTACATGGACGTCTTGAACGTGCAGAACATGAGCTCCAGGGCCTCGATGTAGTCCATCGTCGCCTGCGGGACGCTGTTCTCCAGGCAGCCCAGACGACTCTCGTAAAGAATGGTGGCCACTCCTGCGCGGGAGAGAGGTTACAACCCTTCTTCTTCTTCTTCTAGATCATTCACAGCATCAATATACGATACCTGGCCATAAATGTAACTTTCAAAAGTGGTCCAGGGACTTCCCTGGCGGTCCAGTGGTTAGGACTCCTCGCTTCCACTGCAGGGGGCCTGGGTTCCATCCCTGGTCGGGGAACTAAGATCCCACAAGCCTCGCAGTGCAGCCAAAAAAATAAAAATTAAAAAAAGAAGTGATCCAGGTGCCTACCCCTGAGGTTTTCTCTACCAGGCCCTGACCCCCAGGGCGCTGTGGGTTCAATGCTGACGAACCCTCTGCCTCAGTGCGCCGTCAGCTCAACAGTCTGTTCAAGACCCACAAGGCAAAACTCCCAACCTTTCAGCCAGTTGCCCAACTTTGGGGAGTTGAAAGGTGGCTCCTCCTGGCCACACTTCGGGGAGCCCCAGGATGAGCTAAGGGGGCAGAGGAAAGGGCCTCTGCGAACCAGGGATGGGGAGGATTTTTCAGTGTGTTTACAACTCACTTCTCTGTTGATTTTGTTACTATTTTTAGAGAGCATTAATACCAGAACTTTAAAAAGTTAACTTAAAACTTAAATTTGAAGAAACTTTTTTTTTTTTTTTTAAAGGGAAATCTGGACTTCCCTGGTGGTCCAGTGGTTAAGACTCCGTGCTTCCACTGCAGGGGGCACGGGTTCCATCCCTGGTCAGGGAAGTTCCACATGGCACGAGCAATGCAGCCATAAATAAATAAATAAAAATAAAAATGGGAAAGCTAATAGAATTCTCCAAAAACCCAGGTACAGACAAAATGTTTGGTATGCTATCGATTTTTTTTTTAAGTTACAAGAATACTCACACTCATACTCATATTTCTTTGTATGTATATAAAATATCCCTTGAAGAAGCTGGTGACCTAGCTGGGTCAGGAGAGAGGGAGACTTTTCCATGAGTACTTTTTGGGTTTGATTTTTGAACCATGGGAATGTGCTACCCAACTAACATGGATTTTAAAAGTTAGAATGATTGTGGTACATGCCCTCTAGACTCCTGTTGCTTTTAAAACTATGCTAAGACAAAATGTGTAGTAATTAGGAGCATGGTTCTTGAGTTAGAGAGAGGTCAATTTGAAACTAAGTTTCTGCCACTAAAAATGGGGGTTAGTTTTTCAGTTCCCCCATTTGTAAAACAGTGTCAGTCAACCTGGTTCCATTAGCACTGTGACAATTACATGTACGTATGTAGGGGGCTTAGCACGTTGTCTGGGACACAGGAGATGCTCAACGAGTGATAAGAACCATATTTTGGTAAAAGGTCCATTCTTCCATCTTCCCCACCTCCTGAGTTCACCTACCTTCCATTGAATATTTGAAGAAAAGGTCATTGATGTTGGTCACAGTCTCCCCATCTTCTGCCTGGCTCTTGAGGAAGTAGATTCTTTTAATTAAATCAGCAATAACTTGGTTGATTTCTCCTGCAAAAATGGCCACATCTTTCGGTTTCAGAATTCTTTGTCTCAACACACTTCTCATCTTGAGCCACTGTTCACCCTCCCTAGAATAAAGTGAATTCCAAATAATCTTACTTATAGTGATATTCTAGGAAGGAATTCAGAGTATCTCTGCAAAAATTTCCCAGCAATAAAGAGTCAACAAGATCTGCCAGTCCAAATGGGATGAAGACAGGACAGACACTGCAAAGAGAGGGGAGTGATGGTATTACTCCCCAGTTCCTGTGTAAGGACATGTATATCAAAAGAGCCAAAGATAGAATTTCTAAACCAAAGGGATTGGGACCAGGGGATCTGCAGATGCTCTGTTTTCTCCTCCCTACCTGAGGCTGCCCCGATTCACTCTTGGAAGACACAAAGGTGTATAATAACCATAGTCTGTTATAAGGCAGGAACATCATCCCATGGCGATCAATGCTGAAGTTCGTAGCCCCTCCTGGAGGTCTCCTAAAACAGCTCACCACCCTCACCCCTGTCCACAGATGGGATCTGTGAGCTTCAGTCCCCTCAGTGGTCACCGAAAGGACGCCTAAAGCCACAGAGTGTTCCTTGAAAAATGGCTCCTCTCCATCACTCGGCTAGTGGGCTCCCCACCTTGTCCCTGCCACCAAATCTCTTCCCAGAGGGTTTTAGGAGATTTGGGGAGATCACACGTGAGGCTCTTTTGAGACTATTCCACTGGGAGTTCTGTGCCTTATTAATAGCTGTTTTTAGGAGCCCAGCGTTCAGGGAGGGGGGGCGTCCCTGGGCTCCCCGCTCCTGCTCACGTCTCAGCCTGGCCTCACATACTCACGCGGAGATGAGCCCGGTGGATCTGCCCCGTAAGTCTCGGTACTCCTGCCAGGACCCCATGTTGGCTCTCTGGGGCACGGCCCCCTCTGCCCGGAGCACCTGAGCCACCAGGTCTCGGTCTGCAACAGATACTACAAACTGAGGACCAAAGTGAGACTTGAAGATTTTTCCATATTCCCGTGTGTGTTTCTGCTGCAAAACCATGGAGAAATCAAAAAAGGAAAAAAATACACAGATATGATATACCTTTGACACGGACATTCCTGGATGTTAGGGGAGCAGAAAACTGGGGCAGAGGGAAGCTCTGCATTATGCAGAACTGAATCAGAGTGGCCACTTTACTTACAGTTACCAAGGGGGAGAGGAGGGGGCAGGGATAGACTGAGAGATTGGGATTGACATATACACACTAGATAACTAATAAGGACCTACTGCATAGCACAGGGAACTCTACTCAGTACTCTGTAATGACCTACATGGGAACAGAATCTAAAAACGAGTGGATGTATGTATACGTATAACTGATTCACTTCGCTGTACAGCAGAAACTAACCCAACAAGGTAAATCAACTCTACTCCAATAAATATTAATTAAAACAAAAAAAGAGTGGTTGCTTTAAGTATTCCTGAGGTAAACATATTTTCACATCATTAATCATATTCATAGAAGTTTTCTTAGTTCTTTAAAGATGTGTGTTTAAAAAAACCTTAGCTGTGTGAAGCAATGTGAGAGGAATGTGGATGTAGATGAACTGCAGGGTCTTGACTGTCCTGAGTCAAACAGGGTCTGCCTGCCCCTTTCATTCAGACACTCAGCAGCCGCCCAGCCTGTCCTGTGAAGAAAGCGCCCTGCAGGAAATCTGTAATAAACCTGTAAAAATGCCCCCAGCAGAGAAATGAAAGGAAAGGCACCCAGATTGGAAAGGGAGAAGTAAAGCTGTCTCTGTTCACATGTGACGTGATCTGGCGTGTAGAAAATTCTAAGATATCTGCTAAAAAACATGTTCAGTAAGCTTGCCGGATATAAGATCAATATACAAAATTCAATTGTATTTCCACACACTAGCAATGAACAATCCAAAAATAAAATTAAGAAAGCAATTCCATTTACAATAGCATCATAAGGAATAAAATACTTGGGAATACATTTAATAAAATAAGAGTAAGACTTACACTCTGAAAACGGCAAAAGATCATCGAAAGAAATTAAAGACCTACGTAAACGGAATTTATTTATTCCATGTCAATGGAATGGAAGACTTAATATTATTAAGATGGCAATACTTCTCAAACTGATCCATAAATTCAACATAATCCCTATCAGAATTCCAGTGATTCAGAACCGCAAAAACAATCCTAAAAAAAAAGAACAAAGTTGAAAGACTCACAGTTCCCTATTTCAAAGGTTACTATAAAAGTAATGAAGACAGTGTGCTACTGGCATATGGATGGACATCTAAATCACTGGAATAGAATTGAGACCCCAGAAATAAACCCATACATCTAAGGTCAATGGATTTTCAAAAAGGGTGCCAAGACAATTAAATGGGAAAGAATAGCCTCTTTAACAAAAGATGCTGGGAAAATTGGATAGCCACAAACAAAAAATAATTTGTACCCTTATCTCACACCACATACAAAAACTACCTCAAAGTAGACCAAAGACTAAATGCAAGAGCTAAAACCACAAAACTCTTGGACGAAAACATAGGGATAAATATTCATGACCTTAGATTTGGCAATGGCGTCTTAAGATATGATACCAAAAGAACAAGCAACAAAAGAAAAAAACAGATGATTGGACATCATCAAAATTTTAAAATGTGCGTAATGTCAAAGGACATTACAAAGAAAGTGAAAGACAATCCCTAGAATGGAGAAAATATTTGCAAAGTACATATTTGATAAGAGATTTATGTCTAGAATATATAAAAAAACTATTACAACCCAACAGTAAAAAACAACAACAACAAATAACCCAATTAAAAACTGGGCAATTATTTGAATGGACATTTCTCCAAAGAAGATATCAAAATGTCTAATAAGCACATGAAAAGAAGCTCAATGTCATTAGTCATTAGGGAAATGCAAATCAAAACCACAATGAGATATCACTTCCCACATACTAGGATGCTTATAATCAAAAGGACAGGTAATAATAATAAGTATTGGCAAGGATGTGGAGAAATCAAAACCCTCTTGCACTGTTGCTGGAATATAAAATAGTGCAGCCGCTTTAGAACAGTCTAGAAATTCCTCAGAAGGTTAAATACAGAGTTACTATTTGACACAGCAATTTCACGCCTAGATATATACCCAAAGAAATGAAAACATAACAGCCAAAAGGTAGAAACAATCCAAATGTCTATCAACTGATGAATAAGTAAACAAAATGTGGTCTATCCACACACTGGAATATTATTTGTTCATAAACAGGAATGAGGTACTAATACATGTTACAACATGGGTGAACTTGAAAACATTATGCTCAGTGAAAGAAGCCAGACAAAAAAGACCACACATTATATGATTCCATTTATATGAAATGTCCAGAATAGGCCAATCTATAAAGACAGAACGTAAATTATTAGTGGTTGCTTAAGGCTGGGGGAATGAGAGGGTTGGGGAGTGATTGCTAAAGAATACAATATGGGGTTTCTTTTTAAGGTTATGAAAATGCTCTATAGTTGATTGTGGTGATGGTTGTATAATTTAAGTGAGAGAATTGTATGATATGTGAATTATATCTCAATGAAGTTGTTACCAAAAAAAGAAATCACAATAAATGTAAATGGGTTAAATAGTCCAGTTAAATAATTAAAGAAGGAAGGAGAGAAAGTACCCTCCAGCATGGCTCAGCATGACATAGGCATGGGGACTTCCCTGGCAGTCCAGTGGTTAAGAATCCATGCTTCCAATGCAGGGGGCATGGGTTAGATCCCTGGTCAGGGAACTAATAACCCGCATGCTGTGTGGTGTGGCCAAAAAAAAATAGCATGACATAGGCAGGGCTAAGCATGGGGAAAATGACTACATCCCTCTTTGGCATCTGCCAACATTTCTTATCACCCCAACTCTCAACCACGGAAATGGCGGGCCAGAGGGTCTGTCATCTCTCCACTCTTCTGCTCTCAGGTAGAAGCTGTTTGCTTCTTTGTGGATCTAGTTGAAGTCCCGCTGCCTGGAGATGAAGACACTCAGACTCAACTGGGATGTGTCAGGTGCCAAGGGATCACTCTGCCTAACAAACAGGTGACCCCAAAAGGGTATTTCTCCAGGTTTCTGATAGGATGACTGTTACCAGAACTACTGGGAGATGGGCCACTCCTCGGGCACATCCAGCTACTCAATGGGCACAATCAGACAAGGGAGCCACTGACCAAGGGGCAAAAAGAACGAGATGAAGGACACAGGTAGTTTACGGCCCTTTTTGGTGGAGGGCCAAGGAACGATACAGTCAGCCACAGACTCAGTTTGTGTAGCCAGCTGGAGCACAGACTCTGGAGTTGGAATCTCAGCTCACAGTTTACTAGCTGGGTGACCTTGGGAAGTTAGGTTCCACTGTGTCCCAGTTTCCTCACCTGCAAAATGGAGAAATAATAGAGATTACCTCACATGGAGGACTTAAAACTGTGCCTGGCACATGAAAAGAGTTCCAGAACTGTTCATTCTTCTATGTATTGGTTATTATTACAGTTTACAAAGCCCTTCCACAGCCCTGATCACACGACCTCACAATAACCCGTGAGATGGATGAGGATTGCTAGACTGCTGCACAGAGGAGGAAACTGTGGTCCAGAGAGAAGAACTGATTGGCCAAGATTCCACAGGTGCTTGTAAAGGGCTGCTATGTAACGCAGGACCCTCCTGCTCTGTCATACCTGGCGACCTTGATCACTGTGTCTGCTCTGCCGCTAACCAGCTATGTGACTGTGGGCAAGTCACTCAGTCGACACTTTGGGGCCTTTTCCACATGTAAAGTGAAAGACCTGGACCCTATAGATGAATCCCTTGTGAGACAGCATTCTGTGATCACAAGTTGAGTGAAAGGAAACTGGACTTGAGGTAACAGAATAATTCTCTTCCTCCTTAGAAATGCCTTAGGGGTGACCTGGAGAGCTCAGGGAGAGGGTTTTACTAGAAAAACCAGCTCTAGTAAACAACCAATGCTCCAGTCTACAGCAACCTGTATTGAACTTGTCAATAAATAAATAACAATTTTTTTTTTTTTACCGTATTTGAAAACTATCATCTTGATAGCTTATGTTCAGATTCCACATGGAACAGAAAAAATCATTTTTGACCCCCTGAAACATGTTTGGGAAGAAATCGTGTAGAGTTCATGTGGGGCACGGAGAGGAGGGGCCAACTGGAATTTCAGTCAAATTAAGATTGTTCCTCTTGCCCCACTGTTTTTGGTTTTGTTTTTCTATCAATGAAGTAAGTTTCTGCTTCTCCAGCTGTAGCTGTGGCCTCTGCACCATCATGTAGGTTAAGGGTTGAGGGAATGAACGTATGAACGAATGACCAAAACCCAGGTGGGTGGTTACAAAAAGCTTCCTCTGAGAAGTTTCTGAAGGTTGAAGGGTAAGCTCTGAACAAAAAGAAGTGAGTAGTGGGGAAGGAGGGTGTTCTTGGACGAGGTCCCAGAAATCACAGCGGGTGCTGGGGTGGGAGCCCTGAGAAAATGACGGAGGCAAGCAGCGAGCAGCTACCATAGGAAATGGGAGCGAATGGATTTGACGACGCTGAAAGGTGGGGATCACCTTGCAATGAAAGACGCGATTTGAGATGGGCACGGGAAGGGCAAAACTCAGGGTCAAGATGAGCCACCGTACAACGATCGGGCTCCCAGCACTCCGACGGGGTTGCTGGACCGGTTGGGTTCTTCCTAAGTCCCTGCCCAGACCTGGCTTGACGCCGAGGTTCACGAACTTTCGTTTGTCTTCCCATCACTTAGAGATCACATAACTCGGAGCCTCCGAACCCCTCGCTGTTATTTTTAGTTTTTGTGTTTTTTTTTTTTTTTTCAATTATAAAACACAAACAAAAAGGACTAGGAACATACGCAACCTGTCCTCGGCCGCGTAAAGACCCGCAGGGCTTGTCACCCACCGCGGGAGAGGCGCTGCTCACGGGCCTCCCTCGGGACGGTCCCGGGAGGCCGGGCGGCGGCTCCCGGCGCCCCGACTCCGCAGGCCAGCTCGCCGGAGCGCACGGCGCGTGGGCGCGCAGCGGCTCCAGGGCGGCCCCTGCCCGTGACCCCCTCCTCCGGCGCCCCTCCCCGGTGCCTCCCCGGGCCCCCTCCCCGGCGCTCCCTCCCTGGAATCCCTCCCGGGTTTCCTCTCCCCGGATTCCCTCTCCGGCGCTGCCTCCCCGGGATCCTCTCCCGGGTCCCCTCTCTGGCTCTCCCTCCCCGGGATCCTCTCCCCGGATCCCCTCCCCGGCGCTCCCTCCCTGGTTTCCTCTCCCGGGTCCCCTCTCCGGAGCTCCCTCCCCAGGATCCTGTCCCGGGTCCCCTCCCCGGCGCTCCCTCCCCGGTTTCCTCTCCCCGGATCCCCTCCCCGGCGCTCCCTCCTGGGGTTCCCTCGCTGGCGTCCTTCCCGGGATCCTCTCCCCGGTTCCCCTTGCCGGCGCTCCCTCCCCGGGCCTCGTCCCCGGCGCCTTCCCGCCGGAGCGAGCCCCCTCGCGCTCCCGGTCTCCCGCGCGCAGCTACCTGGATCTCGTGGATGCGGCTGAAGCCGTCCTTCCAGAAGAGCTCCACGAGGTTGGCGAGGGTCTGGGGCCCCGGCATGGCGGCGAGGCTCCGGGGTCCCTCTGCCCGGCCCCCGGCCCGCGGCGCCCCCGGCCGCCCGACTCCTTTGTCCTCGGCCCGCGCCCTCGCCGGGAGCCTGGCGTCCGTGGGCCGAGGCTGCCAAGGGCCCCGCTCGGGCGCCGGGCTCAGACGGGCTTTGAGGATCCGCGCCAGCAGAGCCATTGCGATCCTCTGCGTTGGCTGGTTTGAGCAGTTTTTTGTTTCGAGGGCCGCCCTTTGCTCTTTGCTTGGTTTTAACTTGTTCGAGCAGAGCTCCTGCGAACTCTTACGGCCTGGGCATCAGTTTACACAGACCGTTATTAAACGCTCCCTCCCCTAAGGCTGGGGAAAAGGGGGTGGTCTGTGATTAGACTGCCAGAGAAATAAAGCGATTATTATTTTTTCTTCACATCAGATTAATTAAGCGTTCTTTGAGACCAAAAAATTTTAAGGTCAACCCCACTTCCAAGCATGGCCAAAAAAAAAAAAAAAAAAAAAAGAAAAGCCTACTGGGATATTTTAAATTATTTCCCTCCTTAAAAATTACTATAGAGAGTTTACGGAAGAACGCTAATTTGCCCTTTTTGTATTTTAAAAACACTTCTTTGTGATTTCAAGTTATACAATTATAATTCAATCACAAAATGAGAACAAAAATGTTAGATGACCTTGCAGTAGTTCACAGTATTGTAAAATGACCACATTATTATTTTAGCACAAGTTTCCATAATGAAAACTATGCTGCCTCTATTGACGGATTTTATGGGTCTCAATTTTATCCGAGCACACAGTACACACTGGAAGTGCTAGTGAGGAGCATGGTGAGGGGTGAGGGACTTTTCTTTGAACATTTGGCTTTTTTTTTCTGGTCTCCCCCAAGGACTGGTCCTGTTGCACAATGCTTAGAGAAATGAACACACCTCCACGTGAAGGTGAGAAGAAAGAGGACTTTGCCGATATAGGTTTAGATCTCAGTGCCAAGCTGCAGAAGGGAAGCCCCCGCCCACAAAGAGGGAGGGGCCCTTGGCATGGGAGGGGCAAGAAATGTGTCATCTGGTTTCGGGAAGGGAGCCCAGATTCTGAGCTAGCAATTCAACAACTTACTCTGAAAACTGAGAACATTATTTAAAGATTTCATAACAGTTTCTACTCCTGCACCTAAACGTTAAAAAAAAAAAAAGTCTAGGAAGTATTGTTACTTTTTGATTAGTAGTTTGTACCTTTACAACTCTGTTAAGTGTACGTTTCATTTAAATATTTGTAAGTACGTAAGTGAAACAAAGACCAGAGTTATTCCGTTTCTAGAATTTGATTAATAAATACTTAGCAACTCTTATTTATAAGGCACTATAGCTGCAAGGGACTCAAAGAATAAGATATTAAACCTGCCTTTAAGGAGCTCATAGCCCACAAGAAGAATGAAACAGTACACAAACACACACCAGATTCGCCTAAGTGCCAGAAAACTGGTAGAGAATATGATTGGAATTTGTGGGCAGGGCGATCACATCCACTTATAAGGTAGGAAGGGATGGTGCAGGAGAGAGACCTCCTGAAAGAAGGAGACTTTTAGGCAAGGTTTGAAGAGAGGGCTCAGATTCAAGAGGCAGAGTATGAAGAATGGCACAATCATTTTGTTCCCAGAGATTTTTTGAAGTATTTCTGAGGGTTACTGCTCCTCAGGAGCAAAGAAATCATTAAAGAACCATATATGCAAAAGGCAATTCAGTCCATTCTAGACAAGGAACTGTTCAAAATAGATTTACGTATATAATGGTTTACAACACAGCTAGTTCTCTATTAGGGAAAAGGATATAAAGAAAGATAAGGAGGAAGAACGATTTCACGGTACATAGACACAGGTTTTCACGGAGCACCCCTGCTCTCATGTCTCCTAAAGCTAGTTTCAAACTTGTGGATACAAATAAAGTTATCCGTTCTTGATATTTGCCTCAAGCTCAGTGAAAGAAAGCAAGAGGCTATTTTAGAGTCTCAGTACATTGGTATAAATTATCAATCAGAAATTCTGCAATAGAACAGGATACTGTTTTGCGGCTAACTATTATTAGTGGAAAACATACTTGAATCCAGACATAGACTAAATCATTCAGATTGGGAGAATTTTTTGTGTGCTAATCAAAAATAATTGTAAAAGTAACTGTTACCTTGGTCTATCCAACTTTCTTCTAATGAATATTGCTTTATATTTTTTTTTTTTTAAAAAAAGGTTATTTAAAACAAATGAGTCTCATAGCTATGGGGAACTCTAGTGGGGAGGAAATAAAGGACGGAATGTTATAACAATCTTAAACATAAGTAAAAAATAACTGAAAAAAATTTTTTCCAGAATAGGAAAATACCGTCCATGTGTTTGTTCCTTTCCCCCACCTCGCCCCAGTAAGCAAGAGAAACAGAAATGAGACTCCAACTTCAAGTACACAGAACAGCACCATCTGTCCAAGTATGACCTGAAACCAGACTTTGTACAGGTGTTTTCCCTCAAGAAAACCAGTCTGTTGGCAGTACATAGGGAAACAATGAGCTGCCTTTACCCAACAAAAAAGGAAAATAAGATTGCCCTCTGAAAGTCAGACAAATAAACACACAAATTATTAGTCATCTGTGGAAGTAAAACCAAGAGATAGTATTTAACATCTCTCAAAACTCTAATCAAGGCGACCTCAGACACATCTCAGGACGCAGAACTGGAATATGGGCGCTGTTAGGTAAGCAAAGTTCAATGAAGTATTCTTGGAATAGAAGAGGGATGATCAAACTGGATCTCTGAAAAGATGACTACTGTACAAGACATTCTAGAAAGCAAGGTTCTGAATTCCAAAACCCGAACTTGCTGGTCATGGGGGGGTAGGAATAATTTACCAAGCTTGCTCCCGTCTGGGTGAAATATCTCTCACCCATGATCGCTTCCTGTGCTCGGATTCCTTGCCCACTGTCTGGTTTCATTTTTCATTTGAAGAATCAATGATGTTTTTTAAAAACGAATTAATGGTGTGATCTTGTTTCTTCCCCAGACCCATCAGTAAAAAGACAGAACAGCAAGAAAATAAGACAAAGTTATTCCAGAAGTGAGTTCTCAAATCCTCCTTCCTGTGAATAAGAAGGTGCTATTTAAGCCACTGCTGACACCCGGCCCCAACAATCCCTGTTAGTTCAGACAAAGAGGAAAAACTTCCTACAAAGGTATGTGGGGGGACTTCCCTGGTGGTCCAGTGGTTAGGACTTGGGGCTTTCACTGCCACGGCCCGGGTTCAGTCCCCGGTCAGGGAACTGAGATCCCGCAAGCCGTGCACTTTGGCCAAAAAAAAAAAAAAAAAAAAAAGAGAGAGAGAGAGAGAGAAAGCTATGTGGGAATTCTCCAGTGGGGTTCATCAACCGGCAAAGCCTTAGAAGCAGTTGTTAAGCTGCCAGACACGTGGGTAATATGTGTAGTAGTATTATTGAATACATGTGCTTACATGTAAATACACGCGTTAGATACAAGCGCTTAACACAGGCCAAATACATATTTAGTAGACATGTATCAAGCATCAGGCATTATCCTAGGCACTTCTGCACCCCTTAATCCACCTCATTCTCACAACTACCCTGTGACATGGGCACATTAGCCTCATTGCATATGAGGAAACAGGCTTCAGAGATTTGCTCAAAAGCGTTGGCTTAGTAGGACCAGAGTTAGCACTGGAATCCAAATCGGCTTTGGAGTTTCCTTTCACTGCACCTGCTTTGCGTGTAAGTGAAGAGAATCGGGAGTAGGCCAGCGCTGGTTGCGTTAGCAGGGCACACGCTTCCTGGCTTTCACCATTTCTCACATACTAATGCTGCAGATAGATAACACAGGATGAGACTTTGTAGTACCTCCTGAAAGGAAGGCAGGAGGCTCCTTGCTTGTCTGCAGAAGGCCTCAGGAGGAGGTGAGTGGTGTTCACTCACTCTCGTCTCCTTTGTAGAGCCACCCCTCCCCGTGTCAAAGCTGCCCTGCTTGGCAGTGCTTGGTCCAAGTGGTTTTGTTCTCGGAGAGACAGCAGTGAGCAGTCTTGAAGCAGGATCTTATCTCCCTACCCAGAGACTGAACCTGAGTAGCCTGCATGAAAAGCAGGAATCCTGTTTCAAGGAAGCAAAACTGGGCACAAAGTTTATTATCAGAGACACAGCACAACATGTGGCAGAGCACACAGAGAAGCGGTTTGTTTATTTAAGACAAAAGCAGGGCAGAAATACACACCCAGGGAAGAGTGTGTGTGCCCCGAATGAGAAGCCTGCCGGAGAGTGATGCAGTCTTCCTGGTCTTTGTTCTCCCCTGGTCAATTAGCCCGCTTCTTTTCCCACATCCGAGCTGTCTTTAGGGCCCTCCCCACAATACGCGTGCACATCGTTTTGCCAAGATGGATTCCAGCGTGGAGGCTTACAGGGAGGTTGACAACACCTACTGTGGGATGGCGCTCCCTCCCCTTTTGACCCCAGAGGAGCCTCCCTGCACATGTGCCGTCGGGGAGGTCTCCTTGACCTCAGGAGTCATAGATGTGGTCCCCCTAGCTCTTTACTCCAGCAGAGCTCAGCTCCTGCTATTAACTTTGTCCTTGGCGTGTTTAGTGAAAACAGAGCTCCAATTTACTCTGTTTGACGAGCTCCCCAGCTGCTCAGCCCAGGGGCCCATCTATCTCCTACCTCAGTTTGGATGGGGCTGGCTGCAGGGGGAGTCCCTGACTCCAGGGTGGCCAGAGCCCTCCAGGGAGTTTGCTAGAGCAATCGGTGCAGACACTGCCTTCTTTAGGGACTGCAATCTGTCACGCCCCGTGAGCCAGCTGTCACACACAGAGGCACCCAACTGGGGCTTTGCAGACAAAGGCGGGAGAGCCCTGACACCCTCATTTGAGACACTGGAGCCCAGCTTCCCAGAAGGGACCTATCATCCCCTCCCTAACTTCTCAGGTAGGTGAGTTGGCACTTTTTTCCCCTTTACAAAGTGGCATTTACCTGGTGAATTAATCATGGCTCAGGGTGCGGTCCTCAGTCTCACAGATTCAGAGGTTCCGTCCGTCAGAGCCTCATGAAGGAGAATACCTGATTGACAGGAATGGGAACTTTCAATATGATTAAATCCTGAGTAACTTAAATGATGAATTTACAATAAGAGAGCGAACTCTCAATGCATCAAACATTTAAATTGACCTTACCAGCCTGTTTTCTCCCTGTAGACATCCATCGAAAATGAACTCAGCAGCAGGTTGCCTGGTGTCCCTCATGGACCCGTAACCTTCTACCCCTCGACAGGACTTGCTTGTTTACACAACAGCTCCCTAGCCTGAGTCTAGGACTATAAACCCCTTGAGGGCTGGGACTGTGTCTCACTCGTGGTTGGATTCCCCCAAGCCGAAGACAGAGCTAATACATAGGGTGACACTCAAAAACGTCCAAACAAATTTCTGTTTCAGCCAGCAAAATAAAGAAATCCCATCACCGCTTCTACACCACCTGCTTATCAAATGGAAACATTTCCTGCAATGGTAAAACATGACTTTGACATTAGCCAGACGACTTCCCCGCAGTCAGATGAATCTGTGACCCCGCTGTCCACTGAACAAGATTGTGGTAGAGACCACCAAGGCCTCGGGGCTTCCTTCTGTCATCCTCTAGGATGGCCTTACCATTGCCTCAGTCCCGAAGGCTCTGCACACTTGTTCCTCTCTGCTCTGCGTGGGTCCTGATGCCTCACACGAGCCATGGCACACAGGACGCAGGTACTTTGTATATTAACATTTTGTTGTCCAACAAATGGATTCGCTACAACAAATAGGAAACAGAGGCTCACATAAGTTAAGTAGCTTGCAAGCTTCATATTACTGGCTTCTAAATTGCCTAGAATAGCTCGTTCAAGGCTTGCTTTCTACTGTGTTTTAAGAGCATCAACTTCTCCCTTAACTTGAGAAGCGCAGAGGATACGGCCAAGGATGGGGTTTCACTTTAGGATTGTTTTCTTGGACGGGTCACTTAAATCCCGGCACTCACATTCCCTGTTTGAAAGTACAATAGCAATAACAATACGAATATCTGATTTGTGTACAATACTTTATAGTTTGCAGCATGTTACTTCCAGCTGACCCGTTCAACAACCCTTTGGCTAGACAGATCAGTGATTGATTCCTAGAGATTACTGGAGTGATTTGCCCAAAGTCATCTGGCAGGCAAGGGCCCAGGACATTTCTAGTTTCGATTCCCAGCCACATGCTCTCTCCACCTTCTTGCCCTGCCTCTTTCCTTACATGCACTGATAGCAATCATAGTTAGGTCTGGAAATATCATATGATGTATTCCATCCACCACAGAATTTGATGAGGCTACAATGAATTTGTTGTGATCTGTGATTGTTGAGCTCCTCCTGTGTGAAGATCACTAGGCTAGAAGCTGTGGGAAATAACCAGGAAAAGTTGACTAAAATGTGCACTCATCCACCTGGACACCCGTTCCCACGTGCTTTATCCATTGAGCTATAATTTCAAATTGACTCTTTTTTTTTTTTTTTTTTTTTTTTGTGGTACACGGGCCTCTCACTGTTGTGGCGTCTCCCGTTGCGGAGCACAGGCTCCGGACACGCAGGCTCAGCGGCCATGGCTCACGGGCCCAGCCGCTCCGCGGCATGTGGGATCTTCCCGGACCGGGGCACGAACCCGTGTCCCCTGCATCGGCAGGCGGACTCTCAACCACTGCGCCACCAGGGAAGCCCTCAAATGGACTCTTTTTGATGCACAGTTTTATGAGTCTAGACAAACACATGCAGTTGTGTAACTGTCGCCACAGTGGGGACATCAAATGACTTCATCACCCCCCAAAATTCCCTTATGCTCCTTTATAGTCAACCCCAGCTACTCCCTTTTCCAAAATATCCTATCTGTGGAACCATACAGGAGGCAGCCTTCTGAGTCAGGCTTCTTCCCCTTAGCATAATGCATTTAGGATTTACGTGCTGTTTCCTTACCAGTGGTTTGTTCCTTTTTATTTCTGAGTAGTATTCCATTATAGGGATAGCTTGTTCATCCTCTGATCAATGAAGGACACTTAAGTTGTTTCCAGTTTTGGGCGATTATGACTAAAGTCCCTCTAAACATTCATGAACATGGTTTTGTGTGAATGAGCACATAGGAATGAGAAGGCTGGCTTTGCAGTCCATTTTTATGCCCTCAACACTTTTTTGCCCTTTTTAGGACTGATTTTATCATGCACTTGTCTTATCTTAGTCAATGGTTTGTCAGCGTAGAGCCCACGGTGGGTTACATGCATTCCCAGCGAAGCGAGGTACAGCTGGAAGATCCCAGAATAGGGCTTCTCCTTCTGCTTGTACTATTCCTCCTTCTGGGCCTCTCTGCACCATCCCTCACCCCACAGGCAGTGTCTGGCTTCTTCTCTGCCTGTTAAATTGTTACCGACCAGGGTTCTTGGGCTCCTTAATAAATAGAAATTGATAAGAGGCCAGGCAAGAAATTCAGGCCAGGCTTTACCGGGGCTCCTGCTGCAGGGGCTGGAAGCGAGAACAACCAACAGGTTCCCTTGCTCGCTCCCTCCCCGACCAGGGGTGTGGGGTGTGGGGAGTGAACTGGTTCCTTATATGGGCTGAGGGTAGGGGTGGGTCCAGGGGTCAGCGGGAGGGGTAGCTTAGGTGATTTGCCCACCCCTTTGGTGATGTTGTGTGCAGCGGGCACGTGCAGTACCCTGCTTTTGCTCCCGACCCCCTGCTTTTGCGACCGGATCCTCAGAAGTGGCAGCTGGGATTTTTGGTCTTTTTGTACCTTGTTGTCCATAATTTGCCCCAACTGCACATGCATGCAGTTATTTTTAGTTCCTTATGGATTCTTCGTATTTTGTTGCTCAAGATGTCTGTCCAGGTGCTAGCACTGCAGCAAAGGGTCCTGGGTCCCAAGTCCCAGCTTGTCTCAGAATCACTCCCCATCGCAAGTTTCATTCCTCAGCAAAGTTCCATCTGGCCACCTCACCCCACAGAACATTTCCTCTTTTTCCATCCCACTCTCCATTTGTCTTCTACCATCATATCCTGCCTGTGACATAATTAGATTGGGCTCTGTCTTTTACTGTGGGGTCTACAGTTGCACAATTGTGATCCCCACTTTACAGACGTGGAAACTGAGGCCCAGTAAGGCTAAGCAATTAAGAACAAGGTAACATTTTCCAATCATCCACCACCATATTCCATAAGGTCTCCAACAACATTTTATTGTCCCCTCCTCTTCAGATGAGAAAACCGAGGCTCAGAGAGGAGATACTACTTGTCCAGGTCACACAACTGGGACTAGAACCGAGTTTTATCTGGCTTCAAACTCCGGTCTGCGTGGTGTGAATCTGGGCCCAGCACCACACAGCACGATGCAACACTGCACTAGGTCTTAGAATGGAGGTGGCATGGCTCAGGGACTCCAGGCAGCACAGCTCATCTCTGAGCTTCCTCCTGACCTGCAGAGAGCATACAAAGGCTGACTGACATCCGGGCAAGGGCGCAGGAGTGCCCGGTGTCTGGTGTAGGAGGCAGCATCCCGCCATCCCTGCCCTTCCCTCCCCACGTGCCCATGGACAGGGCTTCCAGAGGAGCCAAGCAGTGACCAGGAGACCTCAGGGTCTTCCATGTGTTGGAGCTCCCGGGACAGGGGTGCCTGATGGAAATAGGAGGAGAAGCAGACATTCCGGCTGACTCTCAACTCAGTTATCCTCTGGGGCTCAGGCCTGCGGTTCCCACCATTGCTTTGTTGGTATTTTACTTACCATCCTTTTTAAAGATCCACAGTCCTCCACCTAGAACAAGAATTGGTATTTCTCCATAAAGTCACCCTAGCTCCATGGAGGCCTTGTTAGGCCAATGGGAAGAACTGTTTAGGTTCCCACGGTCCATGAAAATCTTCTCAGCATTCAGAGTAGGGCCCAAAGTAAGAGGAATGTAGGCACTGAACTGCACACTGACCAGTATTCAGCGTGCAACAGCTTACTGAAAATTAAACTGTTCTCCTTTGAACTGTGGAAGGAAAAGTGTTAAAATAATAATAATTACCATTTATTGAGCCTTTACTACATGTCAGGCATTATACAGAACTCTTTACACAGTGTCTCAATTAATTCTCATAAAAATCCCTATTTTATAAATGAAGAAACTGCCCCAGAGGTTCCATAACCTGAGGGCAAAGCCTGGGGAGTAAATGGTCTCTGAAGAATGCCCTAGCATTTTGTGAAGCAATATTGTGTGGCTGGAGAAGAAACAGTACTGCATTTCTTTGCACCCAACATATTAATTTCCTAGCAAACGCTTTACCTTGGACTCCCCAGCCCTCTGGAGAAGAGGCAGAGACAGTGGCAGGACCTACCTCAGATGGCAGAGAATGTTGCCAGTGTTCAGCAATGGCGGCTGATGAAAAAGCAGAGAGACAGGCCACACAGTGAATGTGCCACTGTCTCAGGGTGGGAGGTGGACATGGTATTGGAATGGTCAGTGGTAGTTTGGAGAAAGTTCAATCTTCTACCCACCGAGCCCTCACTGCTCCCCTTCTTTTCCAGGGCTCTCTCCCCTTGCTGGCTACTCCCAGGCAGAGGGGGAACTACCAAGAAAAAGCCTTTGGAGACAACCAAACAGGTTCAAATCCTGAGTCTTCTAGTTACCAGCTATGTGATCTGACAACTTAGTCAACCTCTCTAAGCCCCAGTTTCCTCATCTGAAAAATGGAGATGATAATAATCAGGTGCCTGGTAAAAGGCATCCATTAAAAAATGATTTCATATTTAATGAAGAAAGACTAAAGCTTTCTCCCTAATCAAAAACAAGACAAGGATGCCTGCTCTCGCCACCTCTATTCAACATTGCACTGGAGGTTCTAGCCAGGGCAATTAGACAAGAAAAAGAAATAAAAAGGCATCCACACTGGAAAGAAAGAAGTAACACTATCTCTGCTTGCAAATGACATGATCTTATATATAATAGAAAAGTTAAGAAATTCACACATACACAAACAACTATTTGAGCTAATAAATGAGTTCAGCAAAATTGTAGGGCACAAGGTCAGTATACAAAATGGTTGTATTTCTATATAAAAGCAATGAAATATCCAAAAATGAAATTAAGAAAACAATTCTACTTATAATAGCATCATAAAGAATAAAATACTTAAGAATAAATTTAACAAAAGAAGTACAAGACTTGGACACTGAAAACTGTAAAACATTGTTGAACGATATTTTAGAAGACTTAAATAAATGGAAAAACATCCATATATATGATTTGGGAAGACAATATTATTAAGATAACAATAATCCCCAAATTAATCTACTGATTCAACATAATCCCTATCAAAATCTCAGCTGCCATTTTTTGCAGATATTGATAAGCTAAAGCTAAACTTTGTGTGGACATGCAAGAATAGCCAAAACAATCTTGAAACAGAAGAACAAAGTTGGAGGACTCATACTCCTCATTTCAAAACTTACATAATCAGGATTACTATGTAATCAAGATGATGTGTTACTGGAATAATAATAGACATCTACATTAATGGAACGGAATTTAGAGTCCAGATATAAACCCATACATCTAGAGTCAATTTGCTTTTTTTTATAAGAGTGCCCATACAGTTAAATGGGGAACAAACAGTCTTTTCAACCAATGGTGCTCGGACAACTGGATATCCACGTGCAAAAGAATGTTACACTCCTACTTCAAAAATCAACTCAAAACAGACCAAACATCTAAAATGTAAAGCCAAACTATAAAATGCTTAGAAGGAAACATAAGGGGTAAATGTTCATGGTCTTGGATTTGGCAATGGTTTCTTAGACAGGACACCAAAGCACAAACAACAAAAGGAAAAGTAAGTTGTAGTTCATCAGAATTAAAAACTTTCATGTTTCAAAGGACACTATCAAGAATGTGAAATGAAAAGCAACCGTACTCCAATAAAAATTAATTTTTAAAAGTAAATAAATTTAATTAATTAAAATTTTAAAAAAAAAGAATGTGAAATGACAACCCAGATTTCCAGTTTCCAATCTGGCAGGTAAGGAGCTCAGAAGTCATTGCTCCCATACTAACACTAATAAAAAAGCTTAACAAACTGAAAAAAATTTTTTTCTTAGATCCAGCAGAGGACTGAGGTCACAGGCAAACTTCTGTCCCATAAATTGGTGAAAGCAACAGATGGATACAGTGAATCACAGCTTACCAAAGATGAAGCCCAAGAGCACAACCTCTGTGGGAACCAGTACCAGGGAAACTTGAACCGTAATTGATGAATTGTTGGAGGCTCGATCTGGAAGAGCTTGTAAAAATACCAGGGGTTTCAGCCTTAGGGAGGGCCCACACTTTCCTGAGTTTCGCCTCCAGGAGCTCTACCAGGTTCTTTCAATGAAAATCAGAGAAAAATCCCCCCATACTGCCAGAAGGGGGAGAGAAAATACACCAAAAGACTCTGTTCTGAACAAGGCTTTCAAGAGAAACTATTGTACCAGAGCCTGACTGAGGTTTTACTAGAGCCTAGCCAAGCTCAAGGAAGGGAAATACCCAACTGCAGCCCCACTCTGGGCTTCCTGTCCTATATAAGTGGGGGGAAAGCTGAGAAGCACTTCAGAAGGTCACAGAACAGGGGCGTGGTCTCACTAAAAGACTAGACCTAATCATAAGATTAGAGAATCCCCTTCCCCAAATCTTACCAGCACATGGATAGGTTTCCTGTGTGATAAAGGAGACAAACCCAAGAAAACCAGGGGAAATTTAGCCTCTGACACTTACAGTTACAAAAATAGTAAACACAGGGCTTCCCTGGTGGCGCAGTGGTTGAGAGTCCGCCTGCCGATGCAGGGGACACAGGTTCGTGTCCCGGTCCGGGAGGATCCCACATGCCGCAGAACGGCTGGGCCCGTGAGCCATGGCCACTGAGCCTGCACGTCCGGAGCCTGTGCTCCGCAATGGTAGAGGCCGCAACAGCAAGAGGCCCGAGTACCACTAAAAAAAAAAAAAAAAAAAAAAAAAAATAGTAAACACAGCCTAAATCTTGGCCAGATAAAAATAAAGCCTCACACTGCTGGCCTATTTACCTCAGTTCCTCTCACCCAGTATATCATGTTAGGCTTTCAACAAAAAATTACAAGGCATCCTAAAAAGCAGCACTTTGAAGAGACAGAGCAAGCATCAGAACCATACTCAGACATGGCAGAGATGTGGGCATTATCAGACTATGAATTTAAAGTAACTATGACTAATATGATAAGTGAAAAAAGTAGACAACATGAAAGAATAGGTGGACAATGTAAGCAGAGAGGTGGAAACACTAAGAAAGAACTGAAAGGAAATGCTAGAAATACAAAACACACTATAAAGAAATGAAGAATGCCTTTGACAGGCTTATCAATAGACTGGACACAACCCAGGAAAGAATCAGTGAACTTGAGGAAACGACAACAGAAATTTCTAAGATTGAAATACAAAGAGAAATAAGAATGAAAAAGACAACAGAATACCCAAGAACAATGGGTATTACATATGTATAATAGTGATACAAAAAAAAGAAGAAAGGAACAAAATAAATATTTGAAGTAATAGTGACAGAGCTTTCCAAAAGTAATGACAGACACCAAACTACTCATCCAAAAGCTCAGAAAATACCAAGCAGTATAAACACCAAAAAAAAAAAAAAAAATCCAATACCTAGACATATCATATTTGAACTGCAGGAAATCAAAGACAAACAGAAAAGCTTGAAAGAAGCCAAAGGAAAAACATACCTTACCTATTGAGGATCAAGTATAATAATTACATCAGACTTCTCTTCAGAAAACATACAAGCAAAAAGGGGTGGTGTAAAATATTTTAAGGTGTTGGGGAAAACCCCACCAACCTAAAATTCTGTACCCAGAAAAATTATCCTTAAAAAGTGAAAGAGAGGGATATCCGTGGTGGCCCAGTGGTTAAGACTCTGTGCTTCCACTGCAGGGGCACAGTTTCGATCCCTAGTCAGGAAATTAAGATCCTGCATGTTACACAATGTGGCCAAAAAAAAAAAAAAGTGAAGGAGAAATAAAAACTTTCTAAACAAATAAAAATGAGGAAATTTGTCACCATTTGACCTATTTTGCAAGAAATGTTACACAAAATTCTTCAGAAAGAAAGAAAATAATGTAGGTCAAAAATTCGGATCTATATAAAGAAAGGAAAAGCTTAGAGAAAGAATAAATGAAGATAAAGTCTTTTATTTTTATTATTATTAATTGACCTAATAGATAACAGTTTTGTTTTTTTTTAAATAGCAACAAAGTATCCAGTGATGATAGATTATGGATCAGTGAAACAAATGACAGCAATGTTATAAGGGACAGAAGGGAAGATTTAGGAATACTTGGTTATAAGGTACTTGCATGACCTGTGAATTGGTATACTGTTATTTGAAAAAAGACTTGAATTAGTTGTAAATGAATATTGCAATCACTTAAAAAAGCAAACAAAGAAGTATTATTGATATGCTGAGAGGAGAGAAAATAAAATTCTATAAAATGTTCAATTAAAACCAGAAAAGGCAGAAAAAGAGTGAAAAACAAGAGAAACAAAGAATAAGGGCAAGGAATACAAAACAGTAAACAAATATGGTAAGATATCAATCCAACCACATCAATAATCACTTTAAATATCAATGGTCTACACCTAGAGGGGTGGGATAAGGAGCATGGGAGGGAGGCAGACGCAAGAAGGAAGAGTTATGGGGATATATGTATATGTATAGCTGATTCACTTTGTTATACACACCATTGTAAAGCAATTATACTCCAATAAAGATGTTAAAAAAACGAAAGAAAAAAAACAATTGAATAACTACAACATAAAAATATATACACATCAATGGTCTAAATACAACACTTAGAAGACAGAAACTGTCAAAGTGGATAAAAAAACAAAACCCAACTATATGTTTTCTCCAAGAAACTCACTTTAAATATAGATATATTGGAAAAAAAGATGGAGAAAGATACACCATGCTTACACTTTTCAAAAAAGCTGGAGTAGTTATATTAATTTCAGACAAAATGGACTTCAGAATAAGGAAAAATTATTAGGAATAGAGAGGGGCATTAGGTAATAATAAAGATGTCATTCTCTAAGAAGACAAAATGATACTTACTGTGTCTGTGCCTAACAACAGTGTCAAAACACGTGAGGAAAAAACTGATAGAAATGCAAGGAGAAACAGATGAATTGATTATCATAGTTGGAGCTTTCAACACCCTTTTATCAGGAATTGACAGATCCAGCAGCCAGAAAATCAGTATTATATAGTTAAAATGAACAGTACCATCAATCAAACTGGATCTAATTGACATCTATCTATGATTTCATTGAACAACAACAGAATACACATTTTTCTCAAGCTCACACAGAACGTTCACCAAGATAGACCATATTTTTTTCCCCCCTGACTACACACAGTAAAATTTCCAGTATTATTTTCAACCATAACAACAAGCAAAGTGGAATTTTAAAAAATTTTTTATACAGCACGTTCTTATTAGTTATCTATTTTATACATATTAGTGTATATATGGATAGACCACATTCTTGGCAGTAAAATACACCTTAACAAATTTAAAAGAATAGAAATATGCTATCAGACCACAACAGAATTAAATTAGAAATCATTAACAGAAAAATATCTAGAAAACCCTAAGATAATTGGAGATTAAACAAAATACTTCTAAACAATTCATGAATCAAAGAAGTCTCAAGATAAATTTTAAAACATTTCAAACTAAATGAAAATAAAAATGCAACTTATCAAAATTTGTGGGATGTAATGAAAGTGGTGCTTAATGGGAAATGTATAGCATTGAATTCATATATTAGAAAAGAAAGAAGATTTAAAATAGATAATCTAGTTTCCACCTTAGGAAATTAGAAAACAAGAGCACATTAAATCCAAGGGAAGCAGAAGAAAAGAAATAATAAAAACCAGAGCAGAAATCAATGCAATTGAAAACAGGAAATCAAAAGATAAAATGAATAAAACCAAGAGCTGATTTTTTGAAAAGATCAATAAAAATGATAAACCTCTAGCCATGTTAACTAATAAGCAGAAAGAAGACAGATCTTACTAACATCAGAAATAGAAGAGGAGCCATGGACATCAAAAAGATTAAAAAGGAGTATTATGAATAAATCTATGCCCATAAGTTTGATAACCTGGATGAAATGGACCAATTCCTTGAAAGACACAATCTACCAAAACTCACATAAGGAAAAACAGACAATTTAAAGAGGTCTATATCAAAGAATTAGAATCAGGGACTTCCCTGGTGGCACAGTGGTTAAGAAGCCGCCTGCCAATTCAGGCGACAGGGGTTTGAGCCCTGGTCCGGGAAGATCCCACATGCCATGGAGCAACTAAGCCCGTGTGCCACAACTACTGAGCCTGTGCTCTAGAGCCCGCGAGCCACAACTACTGAGTCCACATGCCACAACTACCGAAGCCCTCGAACCTAGAGCCTGTACTCTGCAACAAGAGAAGCCACTGCAATGAGAAGCCCGCACACCTCAACGAAGAGCAGTCCCCGCTCGCCACAACTAGGAAAAGCCCAAGTGCAGCAACAAAGACCCAATGCAGCCAAAAAGTAATTAATTAATTTTTTAAAAATAATTAAAATCAATAATTAATAACCTTCCAAAACAGAAAGCACCAGGCCATGATATGTTCACTGGTGTGTTCTACCAAACATTAAGGAAGAAATTATAATACCAATTATTTACACTCTCTTCCAAAAAAGAAAACCAGAGGGAATACTTCTTAATTCATTCTATGAGGCCAGCATTATCTTATTATCAAAACTGGAAAAAGTCATTGCAAGAAAGGAAAACTAAAGATATTTTTAAATATCTCTCATGAACATGAATGCAAGAACTCTTAACAAAATATTAGCAAATTGAATCCAACAAGGTATAAAAAGAATTACCATAATCAAGTGGGAATGAGTCCAGGTATGCAAGGCTAGTTCAATATTTGAAAATCAATTAGGGTAACAGACTAAAGAAGAAAAATCATATGATCACATCAATAGATGCATAAAAAGCATTTGACAAACTCCAGTACCCAGTCACGATAAAATCTCAACAAACTGGAATAGAGGGGAACTTCCTCAACTGGATAAAGAACATCTACCAAAAAACCTACAGCTAACATCATACATAATGAGGAGAAAATAGGTGCTTTCCTGCTAAGAACAAGAATAAGGGAAGGATGTCCACTCTCACCACTCCTGTTCAACATCATACTGGGAGTCCTAGCTAATGCAATAAGGTAAAAAATACAGGAGGGCGCTGGATAAAAGATACACAGATTGGGAAAAAAGAAATAAAACTTTCTTTGTTTGCAGATGACATGATTGACCATGTGGAAAATCCCAAAGGATCAACAAAAAAAGTCCTGGAATGAATAAGTGATTATAGTAAGGTTGAAGGATACAAGGTTAATATATAAAAGTCAATTGTTTTCTTATACACTAGCAATGAACAATTGGAATTTGAAATTTAAAACACAACAACATTTACTTTAGCATTCCTCAAAATGAAATATGAGGTATACATCTAATAAAATATGTACAAGATCTACATGAGGAAAACTACAAAATTCTGATAAAAGAGATCAAAGAAGATCTACATAAATGGAGAGATAATCCATTACATAGATAGGAAGACCTAATATTGCCAATATTCCAGATCTTCCCAAGTTGATCTATAGATTTAACACAATTTCAATCAAAAACCCAACAAGTTATTTTGCAGCTATTAACAAACTGATTCTAAAGTTTTATGGAAAGGCAATAGACCCAGAATAGCCAACGAAATATTGAAGGACAAAGTCAGAGGAGTGACACTATCCAACTTCAGGACTTATATAAAGCTACTGTAATCAAGATAGTGTGGTATTGGCGAGAGAAGAGACAAATATTTTAATGGAACAGACTAGAGAGCCTATAAATAGATCCACACAAATACAGTCATTGATCTTTGACAGAGGAACAAAGGCAATGCAATGGAGAAAGTCTTTCAACAAATGGTACTGGAACAAAGAACAAGAAATTATTAACAATAATTTTTCAAAAGGCCCTTCCACATGTAAATTAAATAACCTCCTATAAAACTCCTTGAGCAAAAGGAAAAATACAAACCAAAGTAACAATATTTATTTTAAAAATTTATAATGAAAACTACATATCATAATCTGTAGAATTTAGCTAAAGCGTGATCGGAGGAAAATTTGTAGCTTAAACATTTTTGTCAATAAAAATGAAAGAATTTCAGTTCTCAGCTCAAAAAGCTAAGAAAGGAGAAAGGAAATAATAAAAATGAAAGCAGAAATTAATGAGCTGAGGAATCAAAAAACAATAGCTCCGAGTAGTAAATCAAAATCCTATTTCTTTGGGAAATTCCTAGCGGTCCAGTGGTTAAGACTCCATGTTGTCACTGCCAAGGGCATGGGTTCAATCTCTGGTTGGGGGGCTTCCCTGGTGGCGCAGTGGTTGGGGGTCCGCCTGCCAATGCACGGGACGCGGGTTCGTGCCCCAGTCCGGGAGGATCCCATGTGCCGCGGAGCAGCTGGGCCCGTGGGCCATGGCCGCTGGGCCTGCGCGTCCGGAGCCTGTGCTCCGCAGCGGGAGAGGCCACGGCAGTGAGAGGCCCGTGTACCGCAAAAAAAAAAACAAAACAAACAAACAAACAAACAAAATCCTTGGTTGGGGAACCAAGATCCCACAGACCACACAGTGCATCCAAAAAAAAAAAAAAAAGGAAACCCTATTTCTTTGGAAAAGAATTAACAAAATAGACTGCTACCTATATTTACTCAAGAAATAAAGCACAAATATAAAAAATAAGAAATATTAAATGAGGAAATACCCATTGAAACAGAAGATATTTTTAAAATCCTAAGGGACCATTTCTCAGGCTTCTATGAAAATATTGAAAACCTGTACAAAGTGGATTACTTCCTATGAAAATATATTTCATCACATACAGATGGCCAACAGGCACATGAAAAGATGCACAACATTGCTAATTATTAGAGAAATGCAAATCAAAACTACAATGAGGTACCACCTCACATCAGTCAGAATGGCCATCATTAAACTGATACTACGTATAAAACAGATAACTAATGAGAACCTACTGTATAGCTCAGGGAACTCTACTCTGTGCTCTGCGGTGACCTAAATGGGAAGGAAATCCAAAAAAGAGGGGACATATGTATATGTATAGTTGATTCACTTTGCCATACAGTAGAAACTAACACAACATTGTAAAGCAACTATACTCCAATAAAAAATAATTTTAAAAATCTAGAAATAACAAATGCGGGGGAGGGTGTGGAGAAAAGGGAACCCTCCTACATTGTTGGTGAGAATGTAAATTGGTGCAGCCACTATGGAAAACAGTATGTAAGTTCCCTAAAAAACTAAAAGTAGAACTTTCATACGATCCAGCAATCCCACTCCCGGGCATATATCTGGACAAGACTATAATTTGAAAAGATACAGGCACCCCAATGTTCATAGCAGCACTATTCACAATAGCCAAGAGACAGAAGCAACCTAAATGTCTATCAACAGATGAATAGATAAAGAAGATGTGGTACATATATACAATGGAATATTACTCAGCCTTAAAAAAGAATGAAATAATGCCATTTGCAACAACACGAATGCATAGAGATTATCATACTAAGTGAAGTTAAGTCAGAAAGAGAAAGACAAATATCACACGATATCTCTTATATGTGAAATCTAAAATATGACACAAAGCAACTTATCTACAAAACAGAAACAGATTCTCAGACATAGAGAACAGACTTGTGGTTGCCAAGGGCCGGGGGTGAGGGAGGGATGGACTGGGAGTTTGGGATTAGCAGATGCAAACTATTATGTACAGAATGGATAAAGAGCAAGGTCCTACTGTATAGTACAGGGAACTATATTCAATATCCTGTGATAAACCATGATGGAAAAGAATATGAAAAAGAATGCGTATATATGTGTGTTTGTGTGTAACTGAATCACTTTGCTGTACAGCAGAAATTAACACAACATTGTAAATCAAATATACTTCAATAAAATAAATTAAAAAAAAATAAAATACAGTTCATCAAAATTGACCCCATTAGAGACAGCCAGTTTAAACAGACTAATTTCCGTAGAAGAAATAGAGAAACTTATCAAGGAATTTCCATATAAAAAAGGACAAAGGCCTAAGGTTTCACCAAAATTCCTTTGAAGATTTCAAAGACCAGATAGTCATAGTGCTTCACAACTTTTTCCAGAGCTTTGAAAATGAAGGAAAACTTCTTAACTCTTCTTATAAAAGAGAAATAATACAAAAACCTGATAAAGAAAAAAAAAATTACAAATATCACTCATGAATATTCATGAAAACAGTCTACATAAAATACTAATGAACAGAATCCAACACCACACTATAAAAATGATACAACATATCCAAGTGGATTTATTCAGGAATACAAGGTTGATTAAATATGAATAAATTAACTAACACACTCTATGTATAGGTTTAAGGAGAAAAATCTCTTTATTTCCACAGATGCTGAAAAGCCTTTGGCAAAAATCATTACTGATTCCTGTTAAAAACACTCAAGAAAATAGAAATTGGTGGATATTTTTTAACATGTGAATACACACATGTGCACATACACACACACACACACACACACACACACCTTTGTACTTAAAGCCAGCATTTCATTTAATGGGGAAATAGAACTTTCCAGTAAGATCAGGAACAAGGTAAGTTTGCCCACTGTCTCCACTACTATTCAACATTATACTAGAGGTATTAGCCAATTACACAAGAGAATCAATTACAGGCATGAGATTTGGAAAAGAAAAGTAAAACTATCTCTATTTGCAAATGATATTAATGTACACAGAAAACTCTAGGGAATCAATGATGAAACTAACATTTCGGGCTTCCCTGGTGGTGCAGTGGTTGAGAGTCCACCTGCCGATGCAGGGGACATGGGTTCTTGCCCCGGTCCGGAAGGATCCCACATGCCGCGGAGCGGCTGGGCCCGTGAGCCATGGCCGCTGGGCCTGCGCATCCGGAGCCTGTGCTCCACAACGGGAGGGGCCACAACAGTGAGAGGCCCACGTACCGCAAAAAAAAAAAACAAAAAAAAAAACTAACATTTCAATAAAGTAGCAGGCTGAAAAATTATCATATAGAAATCAACAGCCTTCAACTATACAAACAATGACTGGTAAGAGTCTATAATAGAGAAAATCCCATCTATGTGACAACAGAGAAGATAAATTACTTAGGAATAAATATAAGAAATCTAAAAACATCTACATGAGGAAAACTTTAGCAAAACAAAAGTAGCCTTGAACAAATGGAAAGACATTTCTTGTTCTTGTGTAAAATAACTCAATATTATAAAAATGTCAGGTCTCCCTAAGTTAATTTATAAATTGAATGCAATCCAATAAAAATAACAATGATTTTTTATTTACTTTTTAAAAAATTGAAGTATAGTTGATTTACAACGTTGTGTTAATTTCTGCTGTACAGCAAAGTTGACTCAGTTATATATATATATATATATATATATATATATATATATATATATATACACACACATACATTCTTTTTTATATTCTTTTCCATTATGTTTTATCCCAGGACATTGAACATAGTTCCCTAAGCTATATAGTAGGACCTTTTTTCCATCTATCCTACATGTAATAATTTGCATCTACTAACCTCAAACTCCCAATCAATCCCTCCCCCATCCCCCTCCCCCTAGGTAACCACAAGTCTATATTCTCTATGTGAGTCTGTTTCTGCTTCACAGATAGGTTCATTTGTGTCATACTTTAGATTCCACATATAAGTGATATCATATGGTATTTGTCTTTCTCTTTCCGACTTACTTCACTTAGTATGATAAATCTCTAGTTGTATCCATGTTGCTGCAAATGGCATTATTTCATTCTTTTTCATGGCTGAGTAGTCTTCCATTGTATATATGTACCACATCTTCTTTATCCATTCATCTGTCGATGGACATTTAGGTTGTTTCCATGTCTTGGCTAACAATAAGATTTTTTAATGGAGCAAGTTGGTGCTAGATTTCATATGGAAAAATAAACATGCAATCCAAGAATAGCAAGGAAAACTCTAAAAGGAAAAGATATAAGGTGACTAGCCCTACAAGACATCAAAACATACTATTAAACATCTATAATTAGAGCAGTGCGGTGCTAGCATTTGAACAAACAAGCCCATTATCACAGTCAAGTCTATCATAGAAAAATCAGAAATTAAGTCAAGCACGTATGGAACTTTAGTATATGATAAAGGTAGCAACTCAAATCACTAGGGCAAAAAATGGACTTTTTCATAAATGATGCTGGAACAATTGGTTAGCCATTTGGGGAAAGGATAAGATTGAGCTATACCTCACACCATATTCAAGAATAAATTCCAAATGATCTAAAATTAAACTGAATCCATATAAGCATTAGGAGAAAACTAGGTGAATTTCTCTTTAATCTGCATATAGAGGAAGGCTTGCTAACTATGACTCAAATCCAGATTCACTAAGTGCATTAAAAGAAAAAAGATTGCTAATTTTTAAAAATATTTATTTATTTATTTGGTTGTGCTGGGTCTTAGTTGCGGCAGGCAGGCTCCTTAGTTGTTGCTTGCTGGCTCTTTAGTTGTGGTATGGGAACTCTTAGTTGTGGCATGCATATGGGATCTAGTTCCCTGACCAGGGATCGAACCTGGGCCCCTGCATTGGGAGCGCAGAGCCTTACCCACTGCACCACCAGGGAAGTCTCCCGATAAATTTGATTAAAATAAAAAATAATGATTTTTCATGGCAAATATCACCATAAACAAAGTTAAAAGACAATCGACAGACTGGAAGAAAATATTTGCAACATACATTATAGATAAAAGACCAACATGCCAGTATATAAGTAACTTAAAAATTGAGGGGGAAAGAGGGAAAAAGCAAACATAAAAACAAAGAAAACCTGGCAAAAGATAAAAGGTAATTCAAAAAATTATATATGAAAATGAAAATTTTTTCAACCTCACTCATAAGAGAAAAGCAAATTAAAACTACACAAAAATACCATTTCTCACCTATTGCATTATCAAGTTTTTAAAATGACAACCCACTCTGATGGTGAGGAAGTGGATAAACAAGCATCTCATAAATTGGTGGAGGAAATGTGAATTAGTACAACCTTTGTAAAGGGTAATTTGGCAGTATCTAACAAAACTACCCATGCACTTACCTTTTGAATTAGCAATCCCATTTCTAGGAATTTACCCTGAAGATATATCAGACAATAAGAAAATACATTGCGTAATGTTTATTATCAAAGCATTGTTTGCAGTTGCAGAATATTTTCAACAATACAAATGCCACACTTTGTTTTAGTCTGCTCTGGCTACCATAACAAAATACCATAAACTGGGTGGCTTAAACAACAGAAATTTATTTCTCACAGTTCTGAAGGTTGGGAGGTCCATGATCATGGTGCCAGCAGATTTGATGTCTAGTGAAGGTCCACTACCTGGCTTGCAGATAGCTGCCTTCTCTCTGGCTCACCTGTCTTTTCCCCTGTAAAAACCCATGGAGAGAGAGCTCTTGTGTCTCTTCCTCTTCTTATAAGAGCACTAATCCCATGAAAGGGGTTCTACCCTCATCCAAATCTAATCATCTCCCAAGGCGCACCCCACCAACTCTTAATACAATCACAATGGGGGTTAGGACTTCAACACAGGAATTTTGAGAGGACAGAAACATTAAGTCCATAATAACAGCAGCTAAATAAACAATGGTACATTCCCACAATGGAAGTTGTTTAAAAAAAAAAAAGGACAGAGGATTTGGTTGATTCTTTTGTTTCTGTTTGTTTCTTTTTTATATTCCACATATGAGTGAAATAATTTGGTATTTTTCTTTCTGGTGGTGGTTACCTGAGGAAAAGGGGTGTGGGGGAAGGTGAAATGGGTAAAGGGGATCAACTGTGTGGTGACAGATGGAAACTAAATTGTTGGTGGTGAGCAGCGAAGTAGAAATATGTTGCATACCTGAAACATAGTGTTATAAACTAATGTTACCTCAGTAAAAAATAAAATTTTTATATTTTTTTGGAAGAGGAAAATCTCTATGAATTGATATGATTTCCAGAATTTACTGTTAAGTTTAACAAAAACAAAAAAAGCAAAGTGCAAAAAGTCATCTAGAGGGACTTCCCTGGTGGTCCAGTTGTTAAGAATCTGTCTTGCAATGCAGGGGACACCGGTTCGATCCCTGGTCAGGGAACTAAGATTCCACATGCCATGGGGCAACTAAGCCTGCACACTACAACTAGATAGCCCGCATGCTGCAACTACAGAGCCCATGCACTCTGGAGTCCACACACCACAACTACAGAGCCCACGTGCTCTGGAGCCCATGCACCACAACTACAGAGAAGCCCACGCACCACAACGAAAGATCCTGCATGCCACAACTAAGCCAATAAATAAATAAATAAACTTTTTTTAAAAAAAAGGTTATCTACAGTATACTACCTATTGTGTAAGAAAGAAGAAATAAAAATAAAGAAGGAAAAAAAAGAAAATATACATGTGTCTACTCATTTGACCATAAAGAAACAGACAAGATAAGCTATAAGCTAAGACTGGATACCTATGGGGCATGTCAGGAAATGGATGGAAAAGACAGAGGAAATATGGGTGGGAGAAAGACACTTATCTGAATATAATTTTTGGTACAATCCGGACTTTTGGAACCATGTTAGTGTTTCACATACTCAAAAAAGGAAAATAAGTAAAATCATCAAGTAAGGGGAAAATTTAATTAAACTAAAATCTAACCCAATCCCTCCCCCCAAATGAACCAAACTGCATATCAAATGAATAACATAACCACACTGAAGGGAGATTGGGAAAAGAACCCAGGTAACATTTGAACACAGTATTAAGACTACATGTCCTCAGGCTAAAACCCCAAAACTTCCCTAAACAAGCACTGAACTCTAATTAGTAGGCTTATTTTTCACAGAGGCAAAAATTAACACCTCTAAAACTACTTTATGTACATTCTAGGACTGAGTAAATAAAAAATATATTGTGTAAATGGGAGCCAGTTTTCTCACTGTCAGAGAAGGGAGTTGTAAATATGAAAGTAAGGATAAAATAAACCCTGTGCCTTGAACTGGAATTACAGCTTTCAATGTGAACTCATGGGGAGATAAATGACAGATAGATAGATAGATTAGATAGATAGGTAGGTAGGTATGTAGATAGATAGATAGATAGATAGATAGATAGATAGATAGATAGACAGATAGATAGATAGGAGAGAAGGGAGTGAGGGAGGAATGGAGGGAGGAAGGGAGATATTAGATGAATATTAAAATGGATATAGATGTATGAAGGTGTATATATATACTCACATAATGTTACTTCTAGCACAGATCAAGTTCTCAATAATGTCCTTTTCCAGGCTCTCAATTTCATTCTAACTGGTGTATTTTTCTGTTCCTGTGCCTACAGCACTCTTCTTATAAATTATCACATTAATATTTTTGTTTATTTTTTAATTGAAGTATATTTACAATGTTGTTAGTTTCTGGTGTACAAAGTGACTCAGTTTTATATATATATATATATATATATATATATATATATATATATACACATACATATATATATACACACACAAACATATACGTATATATTTTTTTCAGCTTCTTTTCCATTATAGGTTATTACAAGATATTGAATAATTGAATATAGTTCCCTGTGCTATACAGTAGGGAACGTTGTTTTTTATCTATTTTTTCTTTTTCTTAGATTTTTTTGATGTGGACCATTTTTAAAGCCTTTATTGAATTTGTTACAATATTGCTTCTGTTTTATGTTTTGGTTTTGTGGCCACGAGACATGTGGGATCTTAGCTCCCCAACCAGGGATCAAACCCACAACCCCTGCATTGGAAGGCGTAGTCTTAACCACTGGACAACCAGGGAAGTCCCTGTTTATCTATTTTATACATAGTAGTGTGTATCTGTTAATTCCAAGCTCCTAATTTATTCCTCCCCCGCCTTTCCCCTTTGGTAACCATAAATTTGTTTTCAATGTCTGTGAATCTGTTTCTGTTTTGTAAATAAGTTCATTTTTTAAAGATCCCACATATAAGTAATGTATATATTTATCCTTCTCTTACTTACTTCACTTGGTATGATAATCTCTAGTTGCATCCATGTTGCTGCAAATGGCATTATTTCATTCCTTTTTATGGCTGATTCCAGTATTCCAGTGTGTATATATACCACATGTTCTTTATCCATTAATCTGTCGATGGACATTTAGGTTGTTTCCACGTCTTGGCTACTGTAAAGAGTGCTGCTATGAACATAGGGGTTCACGTATCTTTTCAAATTATAGTTTGTTCAGGTATATGCCTCGGAGTGGAATTGCTGGGTCATATGGCAACACTATTTTTAGTTTTTTGAGGAACCTCCATACGGTTTTCCATAGTGGCTGTATCAATCTACATTCCCACCAACAGTGTAGGAGGGTTCCCTTTTCTCCACACCCTCTCCAGTATTTATTATTTGTAGACCTTTTGATGACAGCCATTCTGAGGGGTGTATGGTGATACCTCATTGTAGTTTTGATTTGCATTTCTCTAATAATCAGCAATATCGAGCATCCTTTCATACGTTTGTTGGCAACCTGTATACCTTCTTTAGAGAAATGTCTATTTAGGTCTTCTGCCCATTTTTTGATTTGGTCTTTTTTTCCATATTGAGCTGTATGAGCTGTTTTGTGTTATATTTTTATAGTTATTTAACAATTAGTTTGTAAATTCCCTTGAAAAACCTGGTAAAGAATTTGATTTAAAATAGACTTAATTTACAAATTAATATAGGCAGAATTGATATCTTTCAGAAGACTAACCCTAAGCATTTCTAATTTCCTATGCTATTATAAACAGTACTTTTGCTTCAATTTCCAACTGATTGTTGCTAGTTCATAAAAATGTAATTGAGTTTTATATGTTGATATATACTGCAACCATGCTAAACTCACTCATTTGTACTACAGAAAATTTTTCTGTAGATTCCATGAGATTTTTACACAGATAATCAAGTCACCTGCAAATTAAGATAGGTTTATCCCTTCCTTTCTAGCCTGTATGACTTTTTTTTTTCTTACCTTATTATACTGGCTAGTCTCCAGTACAGTGTCAAATAAAAGTAGTGAGAATGGACATACTTGCTTTGTCCCTGACCTTAGTGGGAAAGCATTGTCTTTCAACGTTAAGTATGCTGTTACCTGTAGGTTTTTCGTAGATGCCCTGTATCAGTTTGAGAAAGTTTTCATCTATTCTTGGTTTCCTGGGTTTCATCATGAAAGGAGGTTGGATTTTGTCAAATGTTTTCTTTTTATCTATTGAGATGATCAGATGGTTTTTCAACATGAGGAATGATATTGATTGATTTTCAAATGTTAAAACAACCTGCAATCTTCGGGTAAAATCCACTTAGCCATCATGTATTATTCTTATTACAGATTTTCAGATTCGATTTCTTAAAATTTTAAGAAAATTTTACATCTATATTTATGAGGGATATTCATCTGTAGTTTTCTTTTCCTGAACTGTCTATGTCTGCTCTCATTATCAGAGTAATGCTCTCTTCATAGAAGTATTTTTAGGGGAAAGGAATATGTATAGTTGTTCATAATATTCACTTGCTATCCTTTTAATATCTGTAGGATTTGTAGTAATGTCATCTCTTTCATTCCCAATATTGGTATTTTGTGTCTTTTTTTTTTGATCAGTCTGGCTAAAAGTTTATCAATTTTACTTTTCTTTTCAAAGAACCAGTTTTCAGTTTCTGTCGGTTTTCTATATTGTTTTGCTTCTATCCATTGACTTTCTGTTTTGATTTTTATCTCCTTTTGCTTGCTTTGTATTTTATTTGCTCTTCTTTTTGTAGTTTCTTAAATTGGAAGCTGAGGTCAATGATTTCAGATCTTCCTTCTTTTTTTTAATATTTGTTATTACTTTTTTTTTTCTTTTTTTGGCTGAATCAGGTCTTACTTGCAGCACACAGGATCTTCATTGCAGCATGTGGCATCTTGTGTTGTGGCGCCCAGGCTCTTCACTGTGGCATGTGTGCTTCTTTCTAGTTGTGGCGCACAGGCTTCTCTCTAGTTGTGGCACATGGACTTCTCTCTAGTTGTGGTGTGTGGGATTTCTCACTCTAGTTGTGGCATGCAGGCTCCAGGATGTATGGGCTCTGTGTTGTGGTGCGTGGGCTCCATAGTGTGTGGGCTCTGTAGTTTGTGGCACACCAGTTCTCTAGTTGTGTCATGTGGGCTTAGTTGCCTCATGGCATGTGGGATCTTAATTTCCCGACCAGGGATCAAACCCACGTGCACTACATTGGAAAGTGGACTCTGACCACCAGGGAAGTCCCAGACCTTTCTTATTTACTAATATAGTTTAATCCTATATATTTCTCTCTAAGTACCACTGCTTGCATTCCCCAAATTTGGTATGTTGGTTTTTTCTTTTTTTAACATCTTTATTGGAGTATAGCTGCTTTACAGTGTTGTGTTAGTTTCTGCTGTATAACAAAGTGAATCAGCTATATGTATACATATATCCCCATATCCCCTCCCTCTTGCATCTCCCTCCCACCCTCCCTATCCCACCCCTCTAGGTGGTCACAAAGCACCAAGCTGATCTCCCTGTGCTATGCAGCTGCTTCCCACTAGCTATCTATTTTACATTTGGTAGAGTATACAGGTCAATGACACTCCTTCACTTTGCCCCAGCTTACCCTCCCCCCTCCCCGTGTCCTCAAGTCCATTCTCTACATCTGTGCTTTATTCCTGTCCTGCCCCTAGGTTCATCAGAACCTTTTTATTTTTAGATTCCATATATATGTGTTAGCATATGGTATTTGTTTTTCTCCTTCTGACATACTTCACTCTGTATGACAGACTCTAGGTCCATCCACCTCACTATGAATAACAATTTCATTTCTTTTTATGGCTGAGTAATATTCCATCGTACATATGTGTCACATCTTTATGCATTCATCTGTCGATGGACACTTAGGTTGCTTCCATGTCCTGTATATTGTAAATAGTGCTGCAATGAACACTGTGGTACATGACTCTTTTTGAATTATGGTATTCTCAGGGTATATGCCCAGTAGTGGGATTTCTGGGTCATATGGTAGCTCTATTTTTAGTTTTTTAAGGAACCTCCATACTGTTCTCCACAGTGTCTGTATCAATTTACATTCCCACCAATAGTGCAAGAGAGTTCCCTTTCTCCACACTCTCTCCAGCATCTATTGTTGGTAGATTTTTTGATGATGGCCATTCTGACCACTGTGAGGTGATATCTCATTGTAGTTGTGATTTGCATTTCTCTAATCATTAGTGATGTTGAGCATCCTTTCATGTGTTTGTTGCCAATCTGTATGTCTTCTTTGAAGAAATGTCTGTTTAGGTCTTCTGCCCATTTTTGGATTGGGTTGTTTTTTTGATATTAAGCTGCATGAGCTGCTTATATATTTTGGAGATTAATCCTTTGTCAGTTGCTTCGTTTGAGAATATTTTCTCCCATTCTGAGGGATGTCATTTCATCTTGTTTATGGCTTCCTTTGTTGTGCAAAATCTTTTAAGTTTCATTAGGTCCTATTTGTTTATTTTTATTTCCATTTCTCTAGGAGGTGGGTCAATAAGGATCTTGCTGTGATTTATGTCACAGAGTGTTCCGCCTATGTTTTCCTCTAAGAGTTTGATAGTCTCTGGCCTTACATTGAGGTCTCGAATCCATTTTGAGTTTATTTTTGTATATGGTGTTAGGAAGTGTTCTAATTTCATTCTTTTACATGTAGCTGTCCAGTTTTCCCAGCAACATTTTTTGAAGAGGCTGTCTTCTCTCCATTGTATACTCTTGCTGCCTGTATCAAAGATAAGGTGACCATATGTGCCTGGGTTTATCTCTGGGCTTTCTATCCTGTTCCATTTATCTATATTTCAGTTTTTGTGCCAGTACCATACTGTCTAGATTACTGTAGCTTTGTAGTATAGTCTGAAGTCAGGGAGGCTGATTCCTCCAGTTGCATTGTTCTTTCCAGGATTGCTTTTGCTATCCGGGGTCTTTTGTGTTTCCATACAAATTGTGCAACTTTTTCTTCTAGTTCTGTGAAAAATGCCATTGGTAGTTTGATAAGGATTGTATTGAATCTGTAGATTGCTTTGGGTAGTACATTTTCACAATGTTGATTCTTCCAATCTAAGAACATGATATATCTCTCCATCTGTTTGTATCATCTTTAATTTCTTTCATCATTGTCTTATAGTTTTCTGCATACAGGTCTTTTGCCTCCGTAGGTAGGTTTATTCCTAGGTACTTTATTCTTTTTGTTGCAATGGTAAATGGGAGTGTTTCCTTAATTTCTCTTTCAAATTTTTCATTGTTAGTGTATAGGAATGAAAGATTTCTGTGCATTAATTTTGTATCCTGCTACTTTACCAAATTCATTGATTAGCTCTAGTAGTTTTCTGGTAGCATCTTTAGGATTCTCTACGTATAGTATCATGTCATCTGCAAACAGTGACAGTTTTACTTCTTCTTTTCCGATTTGGATTCTTTTCATTTCTTTTTCTTCTCTGATGGCTGTGGCTAAAACTTCCAAAACTATGTTGAATAACAGTGGTGAGAGTGGGCAACTTTGTCTTCTTCCCTATCTTAGCGGAAATGGTTTCAGTTTTTCACCATTGAGAATGATATTGGCTGTGGGTTTGTCATATATGGCCTTTATTATGTTGAGGGAGGTTTCCTCTATGCTTACTTTCTGGAGAGTTTTTATCATAAATGGGTGTTGAATCTTGTCGAAATATTTTTCTGCATCTATTGAGATTATCATAAAGTTTTAATCCTTCAGTTTGTTAATACGGTGTATCACATCGATTGATCGATTGATTTGAGTATATTGAAGAATCCTTGCATTCCTGGGATAAATCCCACTTGATCATGGTGTATGGATCCTTTTAGTGTGCTGTTGGATTCTGTTTGCTAGTATTTTGTTGAGGATATTTGCATCTATGTTCATCAGTTATATTGCATTGTAGTTTTCTTTTTTTGTGACATCTTTCTCTGGTTTTGGTATCAGGGTGATGGTAGCCTTGTCGAATAAGTCTTGGAGTATTCCTCCCTCTGTTATATTTTGGAAGAGTTTGAGAAGGATAGGTGTTAACTCTTCTCTAAATGTTTGACAGAATTTGCCTGTGAAGCCATCTGGTCCTGGGCTTTTGTTTGTTGGAAGATTTTTAATCAGTTTCAATTTCAGTACTTGTGATTTGTCTGTTCATATTTTCTATTTCTTCCTGGTTCAGTCTCGGAAGGTTGTGCTTTTCTAAGAATTTGTCCATTTCTTCCAGGTCGTCTGTCTTACTGGCATATAGTTGCTTGTCGTAGTCTCTCATGATCCTTTGTATTTCTGCAGTGTCAGTTGTTACTTCTTTTTCATTTCTAACTCTGTTGATTTGAGTCTTCTCCCTTTTTTTTCTTGATGAGTCTGGCTAATGGTTTATCAATTTTGTTTATCTTCTCAAAGAACCAGCTTTTAGTTTTACTGATCTTTGCTATTGTTTCCTTCATTTCTTTTTCATTTATTTCTGATCTGATCTTTATGATTTCTTTCCTTCTGCTAACTTTGGGGTTTCTTTTGTTCTTCTTTCTCTAATTGCTTTAGGTGTAAGTTTTGGTTGTTTATTTGAGATTTTTCTTGAGGTAGGATGGTATCGATATAAACTTCCCTCTTAGAAATGCTTTTGCTGTGTCCCATAGGTTTTTGGGTTGTCATGTTTTCATTGGCATTCGTTTCTAGGTATTTTTTGCTTTCCTCTTTGATTTCTTCAGTGATCTCTTGGTTATTTGTTAGCATATTGTTTAGTGTCCATGTGTTTGTATTTCTTACAGTTTTTTTTCCTGTAATTGATATCTAGTCTCATCGCGTTGTGGTCAGAAAAGATAATTGATACGATTTCAAGTTTCTTAAATTTACCAAGGCTTGATTTTTGACCCAAGATATGATCTATTCTGAAGAATATTCCATGAGCACTTGAGAAGAAAGTGTATTCTGTTGCTTTTGGATGGAATGTCCTATAAATACTAATTAAGTTCGTCTTGTTTAATTGTCATTTAAAGCTTGTGTTTCCTTATTTGCTTCATGTTGGGTGATAAATATTTACAATTGTTATATCTTCTTCTTGCATTGATCCTTTAGTCATTATTTAGTGTCCTCCTTTGCCCCTTGTAATAGTCTTTATTTTAAAGTCTGTTTTCTGATATGAGAATTGCTACTCCAGCTTTCTTTTGATTTCCATTTGAATGGGATATCTTTTTCCATCCCCCACTTTCAATCTGTATTTGTCCCTAGGTCTGAAGTGGGTCTCTGTAGACAGCATATATATGGGTCTTGTTTTTGTATCCATTCAGCCAGTCTATGTCTTTTTGGTGGGAGCATTTAATCCATTTACATTTAAGGTAATTATTGATATGTATGTTACTATTACCTTTTTCTTAAATGTTTTGGGGTTGTTTATGTAGGTCTTTTCCTTCTCTTGTGTTTCCTGCCTAGAGAAGTTCCTTTAGCATTTTTTTGTAAAGCTGGTTTGGTGGTGCTGAATTCTCTTAACTTTTGCTTGTCTGTAAAGGTTTTAATTTCTCCTTCAAATCTGAATGAGATCCTTGCTGGGTAGAGAAATCTTAGTTGTAGGTTTTTCCCTTTCATCACTTTAAATATGTCCTGCCACTCCCTTCTGGCTTGCAGAGTTTCTGCTGAAAGATCAGCTGTTAACCTTATGGGGATTCCTTTCTATGTTATTTTTTGTTTTTCCCTTGCTGCTTTTAATATTTTTTCTCTGTATTTAATTTTTGATAGTTTGATTAATATGTGTCTTGGTATGTTTCTCCTTGGATTTATCCTGAGTGGGACTCTCTGCACTTCCTGGACTTGACTATTTCCTTTCCCATGTTAGGGAATTTTTCAACTATAATCTCTTCAAATATTTTCTCAGTCCCTTTCTTTATCTCTTCTTCTTCTGGGACCCCTGTAATTCGAATGTTGGTGCATTTAATGTTGTCCCAGAGGTCTGTGAGACTGGCCTAAATTCTTTTCATTCTTTTTTCTTTATTCTGCTCTGTGATAGTTATTTCCACTATTTTATCTTCCAGGTCACTTCTCCATTCTTCTGCCTCAGTTATTCTGATATTGATTCCGTCTAGAGAATTTTTAATTTAATTTATTTTGTTGTTCATCATTGTTTGTTTGCTCTTTAGTTCTTCTAGGTCCTTGTTAAATGTTTTATTATTTTCTCCATTCTATTATTTCCAAGATATTTGATCATCTTTACTATCATTACTCTGAATTCTTCTTCAGAAGGACTGCCTATTTCCTCTTCATTTGTTTGGTCTGGTAGGTTTTCACCTTGCTCCTTCATCTGCAGCATACTTTTCTGTCTTCTCATTTTCTTTAACTTACTGTTTTGGGGGTCTCCTTTTTGCAGGCTGCAGGTTCGTAGTTCCCATTGTTTTGGGTGTCTGCCCCCAGTTGGTGATGTTGGTTCAGTGGCTTGTGTAGGCTTCCTAGTGGAGGGGACTGGTGCCTCTGTTCTGGTGGGTGGGGCAGGATCTTGTCTTTCTGGTGGGCAGGGTCACCTCCTGTGTTGTGTTTTGGGGTGTCTGTGAACTCAGTATGATTTTAGGCAGCCTCTGCTAATGGGTGGGGTTCTGTTCCGGTCTTACTAGTTTTTTGGCATGGGGCATCCAGCACTGGAGCTTGCTGGCCATTGGGTGGAGCTGGGTCTTAGCACTGAGACAGAGATCTCTGGGAGAGCTCTCACCAATTGATATTATGTGGGGCTGGGAGGTCTCTGGTGGTCCAATGTCCTGAACTCGGCTCTCCCACCTAAGAGACTCAAGTCTGACACCAGGCGGGAGCACCAAGACCCTGTCAGCCACATGGCTCAGAAGAAAAGGGAGGAAAAAATAATAATAATAAATTATTAACATAAAAAAATAATAATTTTTTTAAAAAATGAAGAGAGTAACCAAACCAATAAACAAATCCACCAATGATAACAAGCGCTAAAAACTAAACTAAGGTAAACATATATATCAGAAACAAATCAGTTACAGACAGCAAACTCCAAGTCTACAGTTGCTCCTAAAGTCCACTGCCCCAATTTTGGGATGATTTTTTGTCCATTCAGGTATTCCACAGATGCAGGGTACATCAAGTTGACTGTGGGGATTTAATCCGCTACTCCTGTGGCTGCATGGAGAAATTTCCCTTTCTCTTCTTTGTTCGCACAGCTCCCAGGGTTCAGCTTTGGATTTGGACCCGCCTCTGCGTATAGGTCACCCTCAGGCATCTGTTCCCACCCAGATAGAAGGGAGTGGAAGCAGCGGCTGATTAGGGGGCTCTCACTCACTCAGGCTGGGGGGAGGGAGAATGAGGGGCAAGCTTGCAGTGGCAGAAGCCAGCATGATGTTGCAACAGTCTGAGGCGTGCCATGTGTTCTCCCGGTGAAGTTGTCCCTGGATCATGGGACCCTGGCAGTGGCGGGCTGCACAGGCTCCCGTGAGGGGAGGTGTGGATGTGACCTGTACTTGTACACAGGCTTCTTGGTGGCTGCAGCAGCAGCCTTAGCGTTTCATGCCCGTCTCTGGGGTCCAAGCCAATAGCCGCGGCTCGCACTCGTCTCTGGAGCTCATTTAGGTGGTGCTCTGAATCCCCTCTCCTCGCGCACCGTGAAACGATGGTCTCTTGTCTCTTCGGCAGGTCCAGACTTTTCCCCAGACTCCCTGCCGGCTAGCTGTGCCACACTAGCCCCTTCAGGCTGTGTTCACGCCGCCAACCCCAGTCCTCTCCCTGCGCTCTGACCGAAGCCCAAGCCTCAGCTCCCAGCCCCGCCCGCCCCGGCGGGGGAGAAGACAAGCCTCTCAGGCTGGTGAGTGCTGGTCGGCACCGTTCCTCTGTGCAGGAATCTCTCCGCTTTGCCCCCTGCACCCCTATTGCTGCGCTCTACTCCATGGCTCCAAAGCTTCCCCTCTCCGCCACCCACAGTCTCCGCCGCAAAGGGGCTTCCTAGTGTGTGGAAACCTTTCCTCCTTCACAGCTCCCTCCCAGAGGTGCAGGTCCCGTCCCTATTCTTTTGTCTGTTTTTTCTTGTTTCTTTTGCCCTACCCAGGTACGTGGGGAGTTTCTTGCCTTTTGGGAAGTCTGAGGTCTTCTGCCAGCGTTTGGTAGGTGTTCTGTAGGAGTTGTTCCACTTGTAGATATATTTTTGATGTACTTGTGAGGAGGAAGGTGATCTCCACGTCTTACTCCTCCTCCATCTTGAAGGTCCCTCTCCAGTATGTTGTTTTTTGTTCTGTTTTCTTTTATGTGATTGACAGGCGTAGCCACAAGAGGTGACACATGAGAGGCTCAGGAAAACAAATTTATTATGCTCCCAGGTCCTAAAATTGGATGCACAGCATACCGTTCCACGTAGGGCCACATGGGAAAGCCTCAGAGTGGTCAGCACGCAGAAAGCAGGAGCAAGGGAAAAGCCGAAGCTAGAATCTTTATTGGAGTTTCTGTGGGACAGGCAAGGCAGGGCAGAATGAACAGTTTAGAACGCTCTAGTTTGAATAATTTCAGCTGGCTCTACACTGTAAGGGTGGTCCCTAGTTGCCTGGTACCTGGCCCTGGGATGATTAAGACAGAGTATATTGCCTCCTGGGGTGTATGGGCCAGATAGAGGAGATATGGCTCTGGACTGTTTAGTCTGTAAATCAAAGACATGCTCCTGGCTGTGCCCTTTGCTGTCTCAAGAATTGGCTAGGCTCACTATTTACAGTAGCCAAGACATGGAAGCAACCTAAATGTCCATCAACAGATGAATGGATAAGGAAGATGTGGTACACACACACACACACACACACACACAGTGGAATACTACTCAGCCACAAAAAAGAATGAAATAATGCCATATGGATGGACCTAGAGATTATCATACTAAGTGAAGTACAGAAGGAGAAAGACAAATACCATATGACATCAGTTATATGTGGAATCTAAACTATGACACAAATGAACTTACCTATGAAACAGAAACACTCATAAACATAGAGAACAGACTTGTGGTTACCAACAGGGAAAGGGGAGGGATGGATTGGGAGTTTGGGGTTAGCAGATGCAAACTAGTATATATAGAATGGATAAACACGGGTCCTATTATATAGCACAGGGAACTATACTCAACATCCTGTAATAAACCATAATGGAAAAGAATATGGAAAAATGTATATGTAACTGAATCACTTTGCTGTATACCAGAAACTAACAGAGCATTGTAAATTAGCTATACTTCAATTTAAAAAAAACAAAAAACAGAATAGGCTAGTCTCAGCAAGGGGTATCTCTCCCCAACCAGAACAGTTTTTAAGATGTCAAAACATAATATACAGAAAATTATAAACAAAATCAATAGTTTTCAGACTTCCCTGGTGGCACAGAGGTTAAGAATCCACCTGCCAATGCGGGGGTCACGGGTTCGATCCCTGGTCCGGGAAGATCCCACATGCCGTACAGCAACTAAGCCCATGCGCCACAACTACTGAGCTTGCACTCTAGAGCCCACAAGCCACAACTATGGAGCCCGTGTGCTACAACTACTGAAGCCCGTGTGCCTAGAGCCTGTGCTCTGCAACGAGAAGCCACCGCAATAAGAAGCACACACACCACAACGAAGAGTAGCCCCTGCTCACAGCAACTAGAGAAGGCCCATGTGCAGCAACGAATACCCAACACAGCCAGAAATAAATAATTTTTATATATATATATATATAAAAAATGTAGTTTTCATTTTCACTCAATTCAAAAATAGTAATTTCTCTTTGATTTTTTTTTTTTTTTAATTTAGAATTGTGTTACTTAGTTTTCAAATATTTGGGTGTTTCCTACAGATCTTTTACCGATTTTTAATTTATTTCCACTGTGGTCAAAGAACAGAGCTTGTGTGACTTGAATCCTTTTAAATTTATTGGGACTGGTTGTACGGCCCAGAATTGAATCTTGGTAAATGATCTGTACGAACTTGAAAGGAATGTGTATTCTGCGGTTACTGGGTGGTGTTTTATAAATGTCAGTCAGGTGAAGTTGGTTAACAGTGTTGTTTAAGTCTTCTGTATCTTTACTGATTTTTGGTCTATTTATTCTATCAATTATTGAGAAAAAGGCATTAAAATCTCTGATATGTGAATTTTTCTATTTCTTCTTTCAGGTGTATCAGTTTTTGCTTCAAGTATTTTTAAGCTGTAATCAGGGACATAAATGTTTAGAATTATTAGCTCCTCTTTATAAAATGATCCTGGTAATATTCTTTGCTCTGAAATCCACTTGGCCCAATATTAATATAGCTACTCCAGCTTTCGTTTGCTTCACGTTAGCATAGTATATATTGTTCCATTCTTTAAACCTATTTGCATCCTAATATTAAATCTTGTAGGCAGCATAATTTTGTTCTTCTTTAAAAAATCTGACAATTTCTGATTTTTAATTGAGGGCGTTTACACCATTTCCTATTTATTCTCTACTTATCCCATCTGCTCCTTATTTCCTTCTTCCTCTTTTTCTGACTTCTTTAGAATTGAGTATTTTTTATGACTTCATTTTATCTCCTACATTGGTTTATTAACCATAATTCTTTATGTTATTTTAGTGGTTGCTTCAGTACCGCAGGCGACTTTGAAGTAATGTTATACCACTTTATGTATAACACAAGAACCTTACAACAGTACACATCAACTTCTACCCTCTTGGCTTTTGTACTATTGTTGTTATACATTTTACTTTTACATGTTATAAACTCCACAATGCATTTCCTTTGTTCTAAACAGTTATCTTTATATTTTTATTGTGGTAAAATATAAACATAAACATAAACATAAACATAAACATATAAACATATAAACATAAACATAAACATAAACATAAACATAAACATAAACATAAACATAAACATAAACATATAAACATAAACATAAACATAAACATAAACATAAACATAAACATATAAACATATAAACATAAACATAAAATTTACCATTTTAACCACTTTTAAGTGCACAATTCAGTGGCATTAAGTACATTCACACTGTTGTGCAACTATGACCACTATCTATCTCCAGAAGTTAGAGATCAGTTCTCCTTTAAAAAAATGTAAATAATAGAAAACCTTTTATATTTATCAAGGTAGTTTGTAGTGGTCTTCAATCCTTTGTGTAGATACAAATTTCTAACTAGCATTATATTCCCTTCCTCAAAGGACTTCCTTTAACATGACCTTTAGTGCCCGTCTGCTAGTAATGAATTCTTTCAGCACTCCTGTATCTGAAGAATTTCACTTTTATTTTTGAAAGATCTTTTCGCTGGGTATAGAATTCTAAGTTGTTGTTTTTTTTCTTTCAATACTTAAAGATATTTCTCGATAAGTTTTTTTTTTAATAAATTTATTTATTTTTTTGGCTGTGTTGGATCTTCATTTCTGTGCGAGGGCTTTCTCTAGTTGGAGCGAGCGGGGGCCACTCTTCATCGTGGTGCGTGGGCCTCTCACTGTCGCGGCCTCTCTTGTTGCGGACCACAGGCTCCAGACGCACAGGCTCAGTAGCTGTGGCTCACGGGCCCAGTTGCTCCGCGGCATGTGGGATCTTCCCAGACCAGGGCTCGAACCTGTGTCCCCTGCATTGGCAGGCAGATTCTCAATCACTGTGCCACCAGGGAAGCCCTCAATAGTCTTCTTGATTGCATAGTTTTTAATAAGAAATCTCATCAAATATTTGGGGGTTTCCGACAGATCTTTCTTTTACTGATTTTAAATCTAATTCCACTGTGGTCACAGAGCATAGTCTGCCATCTTTATCTGTGTTTCCCTGCACAAAAAGTGTCCTCTCTGGCTCCTTTTTAAAAACAGTTCTGCCCTCACTTTTTCTCTCTCCTTTCACATTTTACTATTTAAGCAGCAAGAAGGAATCAGGTGGCTACTTGAACATTCTGCTTGCAAATCTTAGCAAATCTTGCAAATCTAGACCACAAAGTTCATTGGACACATTCTGCTTTCCATATAACTGCAGATGACAGTGCCACTCAATTTTTGGCCACTGTGTAATAGAGATCCCCCTTCCTCCAGTTTCCAATAGCAGCTTCTTCACTTCCTTTTAAGCACTCACTGGCAGTGTTCTCAAAGTCCAGATTTCCACTAATAGTCTGTTGAAGGTAATTTAGGCATTCTCTAACATGTTCCTCAAAATCCAGCCTCTCCCCACTTCTTAGCTCCAAAGCCACTGCCACATTTTTGAGTATTTGTTACAACATCATCCCACGCTTGGTACCAAAATCTATATTAGTTATCTATTGCTTTGTAATCATGGGCAACCGTGACCACGATCCATCTCCAGAACTTAGCAATCAATTTTCTTTCTTAAAAAAGAGATGTAGGGGCTTCCCTGGTGGCGCAGTGGTTGAGAGTCCGCCTGCCGATGCAGGGGACACGGGTTCGTGCCCCGGTCCGGGAAGATCCCACATGCCGTGGAGCGGCTGGGCCTGTGAGCCATGGCCGCTGAGCCTGCACATCTGGAGCCTGTGCTCCGCAATGGGAGAGGCCGCAACAGTGAGAGGCCCGCATACCGCAAAAAAAAAAAAAAAAAAGAGAGATGTAGATAATAAGACATTTTTTAATTTAAAATTTTTTTTAATTTAAAATTTTGTGGCTTAAAATGACAACACTTATTATCTCACAGTTTCTGCGCATCAGGAATCCAGGACCTTAGCTGTGTCCTCTGGTTCACGTCTCTCACAGGATACAATCAAGAGGTAGGTTAGGGCTGTAGTCATCTAACCAATGTAGTCATTGGTTGTAGGCTCAACCAAGAGAGGAACAGTTTCCAAGCTCACTCCTGTGAGTACTGGCAGGATTCAGTCCACCGTGGGCCATTGGACTGAGGCTCCCTCCATTCCTTGCCATGTGGGCCTCGCCACTGGGCAGCTTACTTTGTCAGAGCAAGCAAATAAGAAATGTCAGAGAGAGTATGGAAACAAGTCTTTTCATCATGAGTTATATTTTCCTGGCTCTTTGCTTGCCTGGTAATTTCTGATTGGATGTCAGACAGTGCAAGTTTTACCTTATTGGTTGCTAGATATTTTTGTGCTGTAATAGTTAGCTTTGTCCTGGATTGTAGTAAGTTACTTGGAAATAATTGGATCCTTTCGGGTCTTGCCTTCAAACTTTTTTAGGACCCATGCAGCATTAGTTTAGGTCTAACTTTCCACAATAGTGAAGCAAAACCTTGCTAAACACTCTACCAGATGCCCCGTGAGTTGAGGATTTTCAGTCTGGCTGGTGGGAACAGGAATAGTCCAGGCCCTGGATAAGCTCCCCCTGACCCTTTCATGTGGTTCCTTCCCCAGCCTTGGGATATCTTCTTTACATGCATGTGCAGAACAGTGAGTGCTCAGTGGAAGACTCAGGGCCCCTCAGCAAATCTCTTTGTGCAGCTCTCCTATTTGGTATTCTGTCCTATAAATTCCATCTGCTATGGGGTATGAGGGCTGGTTCAGGGAAAAGGCAGCAGGAAGGGATAACAGGATAGATGGTTACCAGTGAGAGGTTCCCTCACAACTTCCCTCAAGGTGTAAGCAGGCAGGGTTATTGTGTTCCTTTTATTTTAAGTCCATAAACTTTGAAAAGAGTCCAATTCAATAGTCACTGGATACCTACTATATGCCAGATATTGGGGTACAGATAGAACTCAAACCAACAGGATACAAAAATGTAAACACCAAAAATGAAAAAAAAAAAAAAAAGCACAGCATAAAGGACATAGCACAGTACAGGAAACACTTTTAGGGGTAGGCGCAGGAGTTAGGTTTCCTGGAGATGATACATCTCAACTTACTTTTAGAGAATAAATAAGAATTTGCTACATGGTGTCAAATAAAAAACTAATCCCGACTTGGCAAGGAGAGACTTTATTTGAAAGGACTGCTTTAGAAAAAGGGGAGGGCAGCTGTCACAACAGGGAGAACACACTGACCATATGATCAGCAAGCATCTCAAGAGTTAAGCAAAAAAGTTTTTCTTTTATAGGGAGGCGGAAACACAGGAGGGGCTAAGGAAGTGGGACGAATGGGAGTGGCAATGGCAGATGGCAGATCAGACAGTGTTTTACCCTGAGTCCCACTGGACTCAGGAGGGGCTGTAGGCTGAGCGTGGGCCAAAAGTCAGGGGCCTGCAGAAAGGAGAGAATCTTAACCAAGGTTTGGTTAACAAGCATTTTGTTCCAATTTGATCAGCGGGGACAAGCGCTTCAGCTAATCATTCGAAGCAAAGAGTGGGAATCTGGAAGGTCTGTGTCTGGCCTTGTCACTGGTAGACAAGGAGGGCACCCATGAGCCTTATCTCAGACATGGGGAAAGGTGGTTCTTTGTGGTAAGCTGTTTTCCGGAACACAAAAGATGGCGAGGGGTGGGGGCACGGGCGGGTGTGTGGTTCTTTGAAAGTCCCAGTTTTCCAGGATCACAGGGCCTGGGTAAAATTCAACGTTATCTGTAGACATGTTAGAGAACAAGGAAACAGTGAGCAACAAGGAGATACACTAAGTGCCTGGCATTGCTTGAGTATCTCAAGCATGACAGGATGTGAGAACCTGGAAATAATACTGGTTATAATCCCGTCTGTGACATTTGGGTGCCACCCACTGGGGCGAGTGGCCTTAGCACGGATGTGCCTGAGCACAGGCCTCAGGTCTGGCTGCTGGGGGCCATTTCCAGGGCTTGCGTGGACACAGCGGCTCTCCACGGGTCAGCACCAACTGCTGGGCAGACTGTGAGAGTGCGTTTGTCCCCAAAAGGTCAGCTCAGTGAAGTGCAATTCAGGGAAGGCGGCTTTTGCTCCAAAGCACTCTTGCCAGAATGAATGTGGTCTTCTCCTCGAGTGGGCGATGACAGCTGGGATCACTGCTGCCGCGTGGCAGGGGTGGGGAGGACTCCAAGTCGAGCGGCCTTAGTTAGCACAGGCTTCCAACACTCCCCAGGCGCGGGGCTGCCGCCTCCTAGAACAAGCCTCCTCAAAATAACACATTCTTCTTCATGACCTATGCCTGTGCGTGCCTGCCTGTCTTCTATGGACCAATCCTGCCTCGTGTATCTTTTCCTGAACACCTTTTCTTTCATACCAGGAACAGAGAAGAAAAGCCCAGAGACATCTTTCAGAATAGACGGACCAGCCGTTAAAGATCCAAGGGCACTAAACTGCTATCAGAAGAGGAATCCAGCCTCCCAGCCACATCAACAATGTATCGGGGGGGGGGTAGAAATAAGAGCTGATTCTCTCAGGGAAGATCAACCATCAGAAGCTGCGTGCGCTGTGGCTCCCTGCGAAGGTGATGGCCTTCGGGTGACCTAGACGACCTACAGCGGTGGTGCCTCCCATGGAACCCACCTGAGCTGCACAGGGAGGGGCCGGGCAGCACTGCAGACTGCTCAAGCTCCTCCGTTGCTCTGGAGCAGCGTCCCCTGTCAACGCTGCGCACTAACGGGCAAGGCTTCTCGTCTCTGCAGTGCTCCCTGTGGATGGGCCCCGTCTAATTCCTCTGGGCCTGCCACCAAGTGGAGCCCTGATGGAGGCTTGTCATCTAGACATAGCCCATGCCTGTGACAAGGTGTAAGAACAAGGCGTACGATGAAGAGTGGTTAAACATCCCAGTGCTGTTTATTCAGGAGAACAGTAAGATAAATACACCTAAATATTACAAAATTTTATGTACAGGAATGACTACTCCCCAACCAGTTTAAAAAGCAGTCTGAAAAAAACAAAAAATAGAGTCCCCCCACTCCCACTTTCAAACCCTGGAATGCCCAGGAAGACAGAATCAAGCTCTTGATGCATCTTCTTCAACACAGTCAACAGATATTGAATCTACATTGGTTTGGCCGATGCTATTGGAAAGAACGCGGATGTGGAAAGAAAATGCTATGTTTAAAATCCCTTTCCAATGCTGGCGCTAGGCACCCAAGTTTCACCTACGTGACCCTATGGGCGTCATTTCCTGAAGCGCTTGAAAAGTGGGTGCACGTGCTTAGTGGAAGCCTTGCTCCGTGACGAGTGGTACTCCATGTACACCGTGTCATCGGCCCCAGACATAGAGCTCATCGTGCCGAAGCGCCGAGACACCTGCAGGGCGACCCGGCCCACCATTAGTTTACAAAGCAAAACACCCTCCTCCTATAACATTTATAATCATAATAAGACAAATTTATAAAACCTATAAAAGTTTCATAGATTTTATTGTTTTTACATAACATTTACTGACCACTTAGTATGTCTCAGGCATTGTTCTAAGCAGCTTAAACTTATTTACGTATCTTACCTCATCTAATCCTCACAACCATTATAATCTCCATCTTACAGAAGAGGAAACAGGCACAGAGAAATGAAGTATTTGTCCAAGATCACACAACTCTTAAACAGATGGGACTTGAACCCAGGCAGTCAGCTTCAGATTCCCTGTACCTAGCCATACACCACCCTGCCTCTCTTAATGACAATTTATAAACAGAATTTTAACAGTGAGGGCAGGAGTCCCTCAAAATCTCCTGAGACCCTACCATAAGGCTTTGAATCAACTGGAAATCCTTTCTAGCCCTGGGCCTGAATCTTGGCTCTGTGTCTCACTGGGTGGCCTTGGGAAAATACTGAATGTCTGCACCTCAATGAACTCATCTGTAAAATGGGGATAACCACATCTGCTTGACATGTGTGGTGTGAACAGAAATCACACAAGTCAAGGGTCTGATCCCGAGCCTGGGACATCACTCGGACCAGATTCCAAGCAAAGTATGCAGACAGGCACTGAAGCCACGCCTTGCACAGCCTCACCTTGGGTGACCCACTGTGAGGTGGAATTGACTAGACACCACCTTCAGACACAGAAACAGGAAGTTTCCCTGGGCTCCCATGGAGAGTGCCCAGGAGGTGGCCCAGCCCCCAACCCCCAGGTCTGGGGACAGAAAGGTCTCAGGCTGCAGGGAGGGCAGCACCTCCCTGGTGACACTGCTTCCTTCTTCCCTTGTTCCAGTCATCACTCACTTTCCAGCTCTAACACCAACTTAGTTTCAAAAGCACCTGATGAAACGGTACTTCTCTCCTTGGAAGGGCCTGATAATAAGAATTCCTCATAATGATACTTTCATTAGTTATACCGTATTATATTTGCCTGGCACATAGCAGGCCCTCAAGAAGTATGTGCAGAATAACTGAAAAGTTGCACATTTTCAGAGAACTCTAAATTTTTCGAAGAATGTATGGAAACTATAATATGAGTTGATTCTCAGACCCATTTTACAGCCTGGAAGGCTCAGTTTCATTACTGAGGAGGAAGCCAGGGATAAGGTGATGCGCCCAAGGCCAAAAAGGCAGCCCCAGGTCTGTCACGCTCCTTCCAGTAGCCACCCTAGGCAGAGCCTGGGCTCCCACATCCAAATACTAACAAATACTTACGCCAGACTGCTATGTGAACAGAGCAGGAGACCAACCACACCCCCCCGTGGGCTCAGACACATAAAACAAGACAGACGCACAGCACAGTTAGCAGGGGTGTTTTCGATTATTCTCTTCTCTACAGTCTCCAAGTTCTTAAGAAAATCACACAGGCACATAGACACAAAGGACTGTGCAGGCGTGTGTGTGTCTAAGATGCTGTCCTTCGGGAGAACTGACATGTGGAGCCTCACCCACTCACTCACCTGGCTGGATTTGGAGCCAAGTTCTCCCGCCACCACCTCCTCCTCAGCATCCAGGTCAGAGGCTGCCAGGACCTTCTGTAAGAGTTGCTGTTGCTCCTCTTTTGTTGAAAATGCCAACTCCTCCTCCTCCATGTTGGCAAGCTTTGTGATCACCTGCAGCGCAGAACCCTCTTGTTTTCTCTCCCTGGACCCGATCCTGCCTTCTCCTAGGCTCACCTGGTCTGGTCACTTCCCCCCTCAGGCCCAGCAGAGCAGGTGGATAATAACGGAGAGCTCCTCTTAGGCAGTGCAGAGATCAGCCTCAGAGCCACTGTCAACAAGGAGCTTAGCTAATGACTGCAAGGCAGGAGAGGTTCAGGAAATTCTAGAAAACTCTGCTCCCCACACATGGCAGCTAAATGATCACTTACAGAAGATCAACAGGGATCTCGGCAATCTTAAAACAACCATTCTGGTAGTTTTCCCACCTTGCACCAGGTAAACAAAGGACCAAAAACCAAAAGGCACAGCCGGCTGCCCTTCAGGAAGGCCTTCAACCTCCGGGCTTGGCACCCAGGGCTTCCAGCAGGAGGGACACTTACAAATGATAGGATATTAAGAATGGATTTATAAGATTTTTTTTCCAAAAGAGAAAGATAAAAGCATGGTGGAGATTTGGTTTTCATTTCTTTGGAGATAACTTACTACAAGGCCTACCTATCCCTGCAGAAAGCTTGGATTGATTACGTACAGCAGGGTCCCCAACCCCCGGGCTGAGGACCAGTACTGGTCTGTGGCCTGTCAGGAACCGGGCCACACAGCAGCAGGCGAGCGGCGGGAGAGCTAGCAAAGCTTCATCTGACGCTCCCCACGGCTCGCATTACCGCCTGGACCACTCCCCTCACCCCGGCCCCATCGCTCACATTACCCCCTCTCCCAACCGGTCTGTGGAAAAATAGTCTTCCATGAAACCAGTCCCTGGCGCCAAAAAGGTTGGGGACCACTGAGTCAGAAAGGGAACTTCTTTTCCTCTCTCTCTCTCTCATTCTTCTCATAATTTTAATTAAAAGAAAATTCCTAGAAGTATCTGGCTGCACCCTTCAGGTGGCCACAGATCTGGAGTACAGATACAGGACACTTCTGCCATGGCCTGATCACCAGGGTCCAGATTCTGGGAACCCTAACCTGGCTGCTCTCAGCAGGCAGCCCTGGAGGTGAGGAAGGCAAAGGCAGCTCCAACCAACACAGACAACCATATGCTTAGGTACCATGTTGTCGAGCTCACCCATCAAAGAACCCAGAGCACTTCCTGATTTGCTGCTTCTCTTACCCTTACGACTCTCCCGGGAATCAGGAGGTATGGATGCTATTATCAGCTCGAACATTACACAGACAGATAAAAAGGTCGAAATGAAAATCCTTCGAAAAACTGTCCCAAGTGTCCTGAACTACAGTTCAGCATGAGAAGTCTGAAAAGTGTCACTGCCTCTATCTAAAAGGGGAGGGATCAGACAACCCTGTCCTCTTTTCTAAAGCTAATAAAGGGAACTCTATTAGTTCCCTAATTAGTTCTGCCCTAAACCAATTTGAAAAAGATACAATCTAAAGTATCTGAAAAGGCAGCCTACAGTCTTTCACAAATCAAGAACCTGGGAACTTATATGTTCTAAGATATCCTTTTAATCCCCTGCTTCCAGCACCCTCCACCCACTACCACAAGTAAAAACCCTTTGGGACACTAAATCCTAACAAAAACTTAGTATTTGTGTCAACAGGAAAGAAAGCAAATGCCTTAGCCAATGAAAGTTCGCCAAAGCTTTAGAATTTCCCAAACTATTAAAATACCAGATTTACAGTACATGGATGGCTCTGATGTCTGTGAGGCCCACTGAGGCCCAGGCTTACCAGATGACTAAGGGCAGACTCTCCCAGCTACCTGGAGGGGGCACCCCCTGAGAAAGTAACCCCGAGGGGCTCAGACTAACACAGTGATAGCCACAGTTCCTTCATCTTGAGTCCTACTAGGCTAGCACATTTTCCCACCAACATCTAATGTTTTCTCTTCAAGACAACTGTAAAAAGTTAACAAGCTTAGACTCCACAGGCCTCTTGCTTCAGAGGCCCCATTCTTTGACCATTCACTGTGAGAAGCTGGAAACAGGAGGGATCCTGCACAATATTTTTCCTTCAAAGCTCCCCACAATTCATGCAAGGAAAAAGGTACCCTAATGTCCCCTAATGTCCTGTGCCTGCCTGAAATCTGTCCCATGCTCATGCTGACAGCAGCCCCCCACTTCTCATGGAGGGCTGGGTACAAAAAAGCCTCAGTCCTACTCTGACCAGAGACCAAATGCTTACATACCTTAAAGCTATAACCTTGATCTACCAAGAACCTCTGTCGCTTGGTTGAGTAAGCCATTTCCTGTGTGTCCTGGGACACCAGCGAGTAGAAGAAGGCATTGTACTCCTCTGCAACCATCCCTGGAGGAGGGCACATAAAAGGACAATATTAGCTATTAGAACGGCAGGAACTAAGGGTCCAGGGTTCAAAAGCAAGTACTACAGTGGGAGAGCTCTGCAGTCAGAGGGGCCATTGCCCTGATTCTGCACGAGGACTTCATCAAAATTAAAAAAAACTTAAAATTAAAAACTTCTGTGCTTCAAAGGACACCATCAAGAAAGTGAAAAGACAACCCACAGAATTGGGGAAAACATTTACAAAGCATATATCTGATAAGAGATTTGAATCTAGGGAATATAAAAAACTATTACAACTCAACAATGAAAAGACAAATAAACCAATTATAAAAAGGACAAAGGATCTGAACAGACAGTTCCCCAAAGAAGATATAAAAAGAAGATTCACGTGTCAATGAGCACATGAAAAAAGCTCAGTATCATTAGTCGTCAGGGAAATGCAAGTCAAAACCATGACAAAATGCTACCTGGCACACACTAGGATGACTAGAATAAAAAAAGATGATTACAGTTGTCGTCAAGGATGTGGAGAAACTGAAATGCTGATACACTGTTGGTGAGAATGGAAAATGGCACAACCCCTTTGGAAACAGTCTGGCAGTTTACTAAAATGTTAAACATAAAGTTATTACATGACCCAAACATTACCCTAAGAGCCAGAAAGTGGAAACAATCCAAATGTCCGTAAATGAATTTTAAAAAGTGGTATGTCCAGGGACTTCTCTGGTGGCGCAGTGGTTAAGAATCCGCCTGACAATGCAGGGGTCACAGGTTCGAGCCCTGGTCCAGGAAGATCCCACATGCCGTGGAGCAACTAAGCCCGTGCACCACAACTACTGAGCCTGCGCTCTAGAGCCCGAGAGCCACAACTACTGAAGCCCACACGCCCTAGAAACCGTGCTCCACAACAACAGAAACCACCGCAATGACAAGCCCGTGCACCACAATGAAGAGTAGCCCCTGCTCGACGCAACTAGAGAAAGCCTACGCGCAGCAACAAAGACCCAACGCAGCCAAAAAATAAAATTTTAAAAATAATAAAAAAAAGTGGTATGTCTATACAGTGGACTATTATTCAGCAATAAAAAAGAATGAAGTACTAATACATGCCACAATATGGATAACGCTTTTGAAAACATTATGCTAAAACTACTTAAAAAAAAAAAGGTTCAGAGAGAAAACCCAGTAACAGAATTATCATAGTAACTAGGACAGAAAATACTGTAGCCTATAAAACCTGATCCTGCAGGAAAATCTGAATATTTTTGCTTCACAGTTCAAATGTCAGTAAGTTAAGTATCTGTGTACTGCCCCTGAATTCAACTGTTTCCTTGTCTTACAAGAGTTCAGAGATGCAAAGAAAAGGGCTAAGTATATTATATCAAATATTTTCCTTTTCCTCCCTTTGTTTTATTGAGATAAAATTGACATATAGTGCTATATAAATTTAAGGTACACAGCATAATGATTTGACTTACATATATTGTGAAATGATTACCTCAGTGAGTTTAGTTCACATCCATCATTGTAGTTTTGATTTGCATTTCCCTAATAATTAGTGATGTTTAGCACCTTTTCATGTACCTGTTGGCTATTTGTACATCTTCTTTGGAAAAAATGTCTATTCAGGTCTTTTGCCCAGTTTTTGATTGGATCATTTGGTTTTTTTGCTATTGAGTTGTATAAGGTCTTCATTTATTTTGGATATTAACCCCTTATCAGATATACGATTTGCAAATATATTCTCCCATTCCATACATTGCCTTTTCATTTTGTCGATCGTTCCTTTTGCTGCGAAGAAGTTTTTTAGTTTGATGTAGTCCACTTAGTTTTTATTTTGTTGCTTAAGCTTTAGGTGTAATATCCAAAAAAAACACTGCCAAGACCCATGTCAAGGAGCATTTTTCCTTTGTTTTCCTTTAGAAGTTGTATGGTTTCCAGCCTTACATTTAAGTCTTTAATCCATTTTGAGTCAATTTTTGCTAGTGGTGTAAGACAGGGGTAATTTCATCCTTTCACATGTGGATATCCAATTTTCCCAGCACCGTTTATTAAAGAGACTATCTTTTCTCCACTGGGTATTCTTGGCTCTCTTGTCAAATATTAGTTGACCATATATGCATGGGTTTAATTTCTGGGCTCTGGATTGTGTTCCACTGGTCTGTAAGTCTGTTTTTATGCCAGTAACATACTCTTTTGATGACCACAGCTTTATTATATAACTTAAAATCAGAAGTGTGACGCCTCCTGCTTTGTTCTTCTTTCTCAGAACTTGCTTTGGCTATTTGGGGTCTTCTGTGGTTCCACAAAAATTTTAGGATTGTTATTTTTACTTCTGTTAAAAATGCCACTGGAGTCTTGATAGGGATTGCATTGAATCTATAGATGGCTTTGGGTAGTATAGATATTTTAACAATATTAATTCTTCCATTCCATAAACAAAGGATACTTTCCATTTATCTTCTTACATTTCTCTCATCAATGTCTTGTAGTTTTCGGTGTAGAGCTCTTTCACCTCCTTGGTTAAATTTATTCCTAAATATTTTATTGTGTTTTTTTTGTTGTTGTTGTTGTTGTTGTTGTTGTTGTTTTTGGCTGCATGGCATGTGGGACCTTAGTTCCCCAACCAGGGATTGAACCCGTGACCCCTGCAGCTCAGAGTCCTAACCATTAGACTGCCAGGGAAGTCCCCAATATTTTATTGTTTTGGATGCTATTGTAAATGGAATCATTTTATTTCTTTTTTAGATAGTATGTTGTTAGTGTATAGAAACACTACTGATTTTTGTATGTTAATTTTGAATCCTGAAACTTTACCAAATTCATTGAATAGATCTAACAGTTTTTTGGTAAAGTCTTCAGGATTTTCTATGTATAAAATCATGTCACCTGCAAATAGAGAAAATTTTACTTCTTCTTTTCCAATACTGATGCTTTCTATATCTTTTTCTTACCTAATTGCTTTGGTTAGGACTTCCAGTACAATGATGAATAGGACTGGTAAGACTGGGCACCCTTGTCTTGTTCCTGACCTTAGAGGAAAAGCTTTCAAATCTTTCACTATTAAGTATGAGGTTAGCTGTGGGCTTGTCATATATGGCCTTTATTATGTTGAGGTACTTTCCTCCTATACCTAATTTGTTAAAGAGTTTTTATCATGAACAGATGTTGAATTTTGTCAAATGCTTTTTCTGCATCCATTGAAATGATCATATGATCTTGTCTTTAATTCTATTAATGTGATATATCACATTTATTGATTTGCATATGGTGAACCTTCTTTGCATCCCAGGTATAAATCCCACTTGATCATGGTGAATGATCCTTCTAATATGATGCTGAATTTGGTTTGCTAGTATTTTACTGAGGATTTTTACAACTGTATTCATTGGATATTGGCCTGTCATTTTCTTTTCTGTAGTAAACTTTTCTGGCTTTGGTATCAGGGTAATACTGGCCTTGTAAAATGAGTCAAACAGTATTTAAAAAACAGAATTCCAATCAAATTCAAAGGGATTTTCAAATTAGCTTTGTGCGTGATGAGTAAGGAATAAGTAATGAATCACTTTCATATATGCTAGTCAGATTTATCCAGCAGTCTATTATATTCTGTTATGTACTCTCATTCCTCATTATTAACAGTCCTGCAAGGTAAGGATTGTCACTCCAACTCTGGATGAGAAACCAAAGCTCAGAGGGTCAAATTACTTGCCCAAGGTCACACAGTTGGTCTGGTGCCCAAGTCCATGTTTGCTATTTCCACTAACTTGCCCCGTCTCCATTTCAAACACAATCAATTAGCTGTTTCCTAAACATACTCAAACGCAGTACAATTACAACACCTGCCCACTAATCCTGTCATTTTCAAACATCCTAGCAGTCCAAGTTCTTCCTAAGATTAGTGAATTCCTTGAGGACAGGGCCTGTGTCCTTGTTTTAGGACCTGCCTGGTCTGCTAAGAGGATGCCATCTCTTAGCAGAAACGTCAGTCTCTACTCTGCCCATGATTGGGTTCTGGGCTCCTTTACTGCAGTTAACAAGCAGAGGAAGCATGACTCTTGCTTCCTCATTCACTGAGCTTGTGATGTTCCTGCTGTAAGCTGCCACTCAAGGGACCACTCTTCACAGGTCATGAGCAAGGTATCCACCTTGTGGCTGCCCAAGCTGCTCCTACCAAGCCCTCCCCTTACTCTTAACTCAAGGTTCAGGGGACAGCTGCCAGCTCCTACACTTGCACTGGTGGTCTACGCTCCGCTTTCTCCCTTCTACATCTACACCATTACGCACTGCTTTCCTGGCTCCTCTATCTACCAATACAAACACTCAGCTCAGACTGTGACCTCCAGACAGCTGCCATGGAAAACGTCCACATGCTCAACCCCAGCACATGAGAAATAACAATGGCCAAGGAGACCCTGGTCCTTGCTTTGGGACCCCCGTCCATCCCCTTCAGGGTCTACCTAGCCCAGGAGCACAGGCTCACCCTCACAAACAGACACTGATGGAAGTGGTTTGAAAAGAGAGACCGCCTGGAGCAGAAGGTACCTTTTTTTGCTCGGAGCACTCGCCCCAGCCTCTGGGCCTCCTGCCGCCGGGAGCCACCATGAGATGAGATCTGAATGAGAACATTTGCTTCTGGCAGATCAAACGATGTGTCACCCACCTATAGAAATGAACCAGCTGTGAGTTTGGGAAGCTTTTTTGGTTTTTTTTTTTGCGGTACGCTGGCCTCTCCCATTGCGGAGCACAGGCTCCGGACGCGCAGGCTCAGCGGCCATGGCTCACGGGCCCAGCCGCTCCGCGGCATGTGGGATCTTCCCGGACCGGGGCACGAACCCGTGTCCCTTGCACCAGCAGGCAGACTCTCAACCACTGCGCCACCAGGGAAGCCCTGGGAAGATTTTTATATATGAGTCAAAAAGGGAAAAAAAAAGTCAACTGGCCTCAAATTTAAATAAGCTCTGTAGGTAATTCAGAAAAACAATCACTATCCTCTTCAATCTGTACCAGGGTCCTTCAGATGCACACAGGCCTCTAAGGACCTAGCATGTTCTCCTAAGAACTGTCCTATAGAAGCTGTCAAGACCTGACTCCTAACCATCTGTCTCAGCAACAGTCCTGGTGTGGCTGCTAGGGACCCAGAGACAAGAGGGCCCTATCAACAGACTCTGTGAGTGATTCTTCTTATTTTTTGCTACAGAAATAGGTCTGCACAAAACCATCCACAATCTTAACTGGAGGCTATTGAGGCCAACAGCAAAGGTCAGACACGTGACCTGGGAGGGGCCACTGCCTGCAGTGGGCTGGATTCTGACTCTGGGTAGCTGCCTTAGCTTGGGGAGGGTGGGCGGAGGGGATCCAACCATCAAGGTTCCCAGACACAGAAATAAAAGCTTGACCCATCCATGATCACTTTATAGGTAAATCTCGTTTCTTTTGGGCTTTGGTCTGTTCTAACCTGAATGACTATTCTAAACTGTTGGCCCACCACTTCTAACTGCAAATTAAAACCATCACCAAGCCGAGCCTACATGATTCTGCATTGTGTTTATATTCACCACCCATCCCCAAGGCATACCAGGAGCCAGGATAAAAGCTGCCCACGACCCACAGCAATCTCCAAAGCCACAAAGAGAACCTTATGCAAATGGCCACCTTTGCCACAGTAGGTAATGAACTTTTCCCCCTTGTATAAAGAAAATAGAACTCAAAATTCCTGTATCCCAAAAAGAGGTGGGAAAAACTTAAGTCAAGCAAAAGGACTTGCTAGATTATATACTCCTTGAGTTAGGAATATAGATTATGTACATTAAAACCGTACATCTGCTTCTTCCACTACCTGACAGGCAACGTTCCTCTGCCCCCAGACACTGGACACGTGGGAATGAAAACTGACACGTGACATTCCTTCAACAAATACCAATTCATTGCCCAGAAATCATCGAGTGTCCCCCAGGCCTGGGGGCTGCTGCATGCCACACTGACCTTGGATATGAAGATGGTGTTGATTTTGGGGTTATGCTTGAAATTCTGGAGAATCTGCATCCTTTCTCCCTGGGATGTAGGACCATAGATATAGGGTCTAGAGAAGAACAAAGCTGTGTTAGGAAGACTACAGAATCACTCCTCAGTTATCCTGAAAGCATGGGAAAGGGAGATCTTGCAAGGTTTCTCTCTTCCAGGAAGCCCTCTGTCATGCAAAGACATCAGGAAGAGAGCCACAAAAGTGAGAGGCTACAGACCCTCCCCACCACCTTTCCAAAACACACACACCCCACCCTTTCCCCTCTGAGCCAAGATGCAGATCACTACTCTCTTCAAGATTCCCTCCTTTACTTTTTTGTTTTTGGCCTGTGCTCCTTCCTGCCTCAGTATCTCTCACACTAAGCTTAGTGTCTAAACAAGGAGAATCCCCTAGATTTCACGAAGCTCAATGGGAGTGGCAAAGAAAACATTGCTATTTGCAAACAAAAGTTTGGAAGGAACTGTTTCCTAATCAAACAATCATTCTCCAAGAAAGGAGAAAAGAGCCCCTTCCAGACTTTTCCCCATGGACCCTCTATAACACTAAGCTCAAACATTTCTCTTGAGTTTCCAGCTCTGTGCCAAAGGGTACAACCCTATCTGACAACCTCACTGGTTATCACCTCTTGGCACCTGGCAAAGCCATTCCTCTGTTTTTCTTGTAATGACGTGGTTTTGTAGCTTCCGAAGGGTCAGCAATAACAGTGACGGTGACAACGACAAGGACGATGAGGACAGCTAGCAGGCATGCAGGGCCCGCCCACACCAAACATGCAGCTGGGTTCTACCCTGGGAAAAAAACATCCATGCCTGCCGATATTCCTCAGAACTGTGAAAGGTAGGTTTCGTGTTCCCAATTTACACACGAGGAACTGAGGGTCAGGAGCCTAAGGAGGCTGACCCAAGTGGCTGTTCCACCACTGAGGCCACGAGCTATCCCCAGGCAGTGCCCATGGAAGGCTCAGGAAGCACGACTTTTGATACTCCACACGTGCTTCCCAACACTGTGCTACAAACTGGGTACAGGTGTACCCGAGAGAGCAGCCCCCTTGCCTGTGGGGAAGCTGGGCAGGTGCCTGGGACAGCTGGATGCTTCCCTAACCACGGCAAGCCTGGCCTGTGAGAGTGTTCGGGGCACCACGCAAATCTTCTGATTTTCTGTATGTGTCATGCTGTGAAAAAGGTCAGGAAAGTGCACTCTTCAGAACAGTCTGTCTCTTGATACCCAGGTTTTCAGGTGGTTCTTCTCCTCCTCACTCGTCATCAGGAAAAACAACTCAAATAGTGGTGAGCCCTCAGTTTCTGAAGGTTCTCTCATATAGGAAATGAAACAGAAGGGTAACCATCCTTCGCAAAGAGGACCTAACATTTGTTGAACACCTACTAGATGCAGGAATCCTCTGAGGTAGGTGGTGGTAACTCCATGTGACAGTGGAACAAAAGGAGGTTCAGAGAGGTAAAGAACTTTCCCTAGGTCACACAGCTAATAAGAGGAGGAGCTGGGAGTCAAATCCAGCGTGTCTGACTCCAAAGTTCATGTTCTACCCACTACCTCACACTATCAAACAACCCTCGGAAGGTGGGTGGTAGGGTAGGATTACAGACAGAAGGACCGACAGAGTACATGCATAAGGAAAAGTGTCAGACCCCAACCCTGACAGCCAGGCATGCCTCCTCTCACCTGGCAGAGAACTGGAAGTGTACTTTCTAGATTCTGAACAGGAAGGCCTACACTTAGGGACCTCAGGCAGAGCTGAGGGCAAAGCAAGATTGAAAGTGAAGAATGACGGGGATTCCCTTTTCCCTCCCCCGCCACAGGCTGATATCTAGGAGCCCAGAAGATTCCTCTCTGGAGAAACTTTCCAGCACAAGAGAAAAGACCCAGAGATACTGGAATCTGGCAATCTCTTGACAAACTAGCCAGGTCCTGCATGATCATGCTATGGAGAGGGCCACAGGTCGGCAAACCCACTAAGCTATACACAAAGGCCGATCAGCTTTTTAGTGACTGACCGTTAAATAAGAAACTAGAGCCAAAGACTACCAAAAATCAGAAGAAGATCTCTAAAGATAGAGCTGAAACAATCAAAACACCTGAAGAAAAGAGAGACAGTGTAGGCAACAGCAGAAAGCTTCAAAAGCTGTAACAGCCTCAGATAAGACACTGTACTCACCCAAAAAACAGAACAGCTGGCGATAAAGAACTCTTGGAAATTAACAAAAGCTTCAATAGGGTTGGAAGAAAAAAGGGATAAAAAATGGGAGAAAATGGGAGTTCACTGGAAGTCCAGTGGCTGGGACTTGGCGCTTTCACTGCCATGGCCCGGGTTCAATCCCAATCCCGCAAGTCATGCAGCACAGCCAAAAAGAAAGGGAGAAAAAAGAAAAGAAAATTGGAGAAGCTGTCCAGAAGATCTAACATCTGACCAGCAGGAATTCAAAAAAGAGAGAAAAGAAAAAACGGAGAAGATGAGTAACAAAGAAAAAACAGAAAGAAATTCTCGGAATTGAAGGCCACGAGTTTCCAGACTGAGAGGGTCTACTGAGTGTCCATCATAATGAAAGAAAAAAAGATCACACTAGTCATATTGTTTTGAAATTTCCAAAATGAAAAAACAGGTTCTAAATTCCTGAGAGAAGGAACACAGGACCACCAGAACACATCATCAGACTTGCAAGCAGCTGCATTGGAAGCCCCAAGAGAAGGGCCCTGCCTTTGACATTCTGAGGCCCAGCCAAACTACTGATCAAGTGTGAGACTGAATAATGACATCTCCAAGCGAATTCTTAAAAACTTTTCCTCCACGTACCTTCTCTCAGAAATCTACTAAACGATACACTCCATCAAAACGAGTGACCAAGAAAGAGGACACTTGAGATTCGGCAACAGGGGCTCCAACACAGGGAAGAGGCACAAGGAGTTCACAGGATCATGTCAGAGGGACAGTTAGGCAGCATCTCTAAAGACAACAGTTAGGCAGCATCTCTAATCCTAGAGAGCAAGCAGACCAATGCAGAGTAGGAGGATAAAGTGCTGGTTGAGGCTGGTGGAGGATGAAGTACTGGAAGGGATCCACCAGGGAAAGAAAGTGAAAAGAAACTGAGAGACTACCTGATGGATCTGACCCTTCTGAGAGGAGTTTATGACTGCATGAAGAGTCTGAAAAGGACTAATTAGTAATTATATAGAAAACCATGCGAAAGTAATGACAAGGCAATTATTAACTTCAGGAAAAACAAATGTTAACACAAAGGAAAATGTAAGAATGGTACACTATCTGCCTTGGCTTGAACAATACTTACACAGCCAAAATAATGTAACATTGAACACTAACTTAATCCCAAATACACTGGGAGGATGGAGTGGGGGGAGGGGATGGAGCGGCATATGTAAGACAGCTAAATCCACAACTCCCATGGTAGGAAATTAATAAGCAATTTCTACAATAATCAAGAAATTACTATATAAATTATTACTTAGAAATATGAAGGTAAATAGAGAAGAGAGTTGAAAGTGGCTATCTTTGGGGAAGAGGAATTGTGAGTAGGAAGACAGGTGCAAGGAACTGCTAGTTTTTGTAAGTCTGTTACTTTGATAAAAAGTAAAATCTTTCCTACATTAATAAAAGGTATGGACCAAAACCTTCAAGATGGCAGAAGAGTAAGACGTGGAGATCACCTTCCTCCCCACAAATACATCAGAAATACATCTACATGTGGAACAACTCCTACAGATCACCTACTGAATGCTGGCAGAAGACCTCAGACTTCCTCAAAGGCAAGAAACTCCTCACGTACCTGGGTAGGGCAAAAGAAAAAAGAAAAAACAGAAACAAAAGAATAAGGACAGGACCTGCACCAGTGGGAGGGAGCTGTGAAGGAGGAAAAGTTTCCACTCACTAGGAAGCCCCTTCACGGATGGAGACGGGGGTGGGCGGGGGGCAGGTTTCGGAGCCACAGAGGAGAGCACAGCAACAGGAGTTCAGAGGGCAAAGCAGAGATTCCCGCACAGAGGATCAGTGCCGACCAGCACTCACCAGCCTGAGAGGCTTGTCTGCTCACCCGCCGGGGCGGGCGGGGCTGCGAGCTGAGGCTCGGGCTTCAGAGGTCAGACCCCAGTGAAAGGACTGGGGTTGGCTGCGTGAACACAGCCTGAAGGGGGCTACTGTACCACAGCTAGCCGGAAGGGAGTCCAGGAAAAATTCTGGAACTGCCTAAGAAGCAAGAGACCACTGTTTCGGGGTGCACAATGAGAGGGGATTCAGAGAACCGTGTAAACAAGCTCCAGAGATGGGTGTGAGCCACAGCTATCACTGTGGACACCAGAGACGGGCATGAAACGCTAAGGCTGCTGCAGCCACCAAGAAGTCTGTGTGCAAGCACGGGTCACTGTCCACACCTCCCCTCCCAGGAGCCTGTGCAGCCCGCCACTGCCAGGGTCCCGTGATCCAGTGACAACTTCCCAGGGAGAACGCATGGCACGCCTCAGGCTGGTGTAACGTCATGTCAGCCTCTGCTGCCGCAGGCTCGCCCCACAGTCCGTACCCCTCCCTCCCCCCGACCTGAGTCAGCCAGAGTCCCCTAATCAGCTGCTCCTTTAACCCCATCCTGTCTGAGCGGAAAAACCGACGCCCTCAGGCGACCTACATGCAGAGGCGGGGCCAAATCGAAAGCTGAACCCCGGGAGCTGTGAGAACAAAGAAGAGAAAGGGAAATCCCTCCCAGCAGCCTCAGGAGCAGCGGATTAAATCTCCACAATCAACTTTATGTACCCTGCATCTCCGGAATACCTGAACAGACAACGAATCATCCCAAAATTGAGGAAGTGGACTTTGTGTGATTTTCTGTATAGCTTTACTTTTACCATATTTCCTGGGGTTCTCTCTGTCAGTTTTTTTTTTTAATAGTTTTTAGCATTTGTTACCATTGGTGGATTCGTTTTTTGGTTTGGTTGCTCTCTTCTTTCTTTCTTCCTTTTTTATTACTCTTTTTTTTTAATTTTTAACAATATTTTTTAATTTTTTGCAGTATGCGGGCCTCTCACTGTTGTGGCCTCTCCCGTTGTGGAGCACAGGCTCCGGACGCGCAGGCTCAGCGGCCATGGCTCACGGGCCCAGCCACTCCACGGCATGTGGGATCCTCCTAGACCGGGGCACGAACCCGCGTCCCCTGCATCGGAAGGCAGACTCCCAAACACTGTGCTACCAGGGAAGCCCCATATTTTTTATTCTTTAATAACTTTCTTTTCTTTTTTTCTTTCTTTCTTTTTCTCTCCCTTTTCTTATGAGCTGTGTGTTTGACAGGGTCTTGGTGCTCGGCCTGGTGTCAGGCCTGTGCCTCTGAGGTGGGAGAGCCAAGTTCAGGACACTGAACCACCAGAGACCTCCCGACTCCATGTAATATCAAACAGCAAAAGCTCTGCCAGAGATCTCCATCTCAACGCTAAGACCCAGCTCCACTCAACAACCAGCAAGCTACAGAGCTGGACACCCTATGCCAAACAACTAGCAAGACAGGAACACAACTCCACCCATTAGCAGAGGGGCTGCCTAAAATCATAAGGCCACAGACACCCCAAAACACACCACCAGACGTGGACCTGCCCACCAGAAAGGCAAGATCCAGCCTCATCCACCGGAACACTGGCACCAGTCCCCTCCACCAGGAAGCCTACACAACCCACAGAACCAACCTTAGCCACTGGGGGCAGACACCATAAGCAACAAGAACTACAAACCTGCAGCCTGTGAAAAAGAGACCCCAATCACAGTAAGATAAAAGCAAAATGAGGAGACAGAAAAACACACAGCAGATGAAGGAGCAAGGTAAAAACCCACCAGACCAAACAAATAAAGAGGAAATAGGCAGTCTACCTGAAAAAGAATACAGAATAATGATAGTAAAGATGATCCAGAATCTTGGAAATAGAATGGAGAAAATACAAGAAACGTTTAAGAAGGACTTAGAAGAACTAAAGAGCAAACAAACAATGATGAAAAACACAATAAATGAAATTAAAAATTCTCTACAAGGAATCAATAGCAGAATAACTGAGGCAGAAGAACGGAAGTGACCTGGAAGATAAAATAGTGGAAATAACTATCACAGAGCAGGACAAAGAATGGAAAGAATTGAGGACAGTCTCAGAGACCTCTGGGACAACATTAAACGCACCAACATTCGAATTATAGGGGTCCCAGAAGAGGAAGAGAAAAAGAAAGGGACTGAGAAAATATTTGAAGAGATTATAGTTGAAAAGTTCCCTAACATGGGAAAGCAAACAGTCATTCAAGTCCAGGAAGCACAGAGAGTCCCATAAAGGATAAATCCAAGGAGAAACATACCAAGACACATATTAATCAAACTATCAAAAATTAAATACAGGGCTTCCCTGGTGGCGCAGTGGTTGAGCGTCCGCCTGCCGATGCAGGGGACGCGGGTTCGTGCCCCGGTCCGGGAAGATCCCACATGCCGCGGAGCGGCTGGGCCCGTGAGCCATGGCCGCTGAGCTTGCGCGTCCGGAGCCACAACAGTGAGAGGCCCACGTACCGCAAAAAAAAAAAAAAAAAAAAAAAAAAAAATTAAATACAAAGAAAAAATATTAAAAGCAGCAAGGGAAAAACAAAAAATAACATAGAAAGGAATCCCCATAAGGTTAACAGCTGATCTTTCAGCAGAAACTCCGCAAGCCAGAAGGGAGTGGCAGGACGTATTTAAAGTGATGAAAGGGAAAAAACTACCACCAAGAATACTCTACCCAGCAAGGATCTCATTCAGATTCGAAGGAGAAATTAAAACCTTTAAAGACAAGCAAAAGCTGAGAGAGTTCAGCACCACCAAACCAGCTTTACAACAAATGCTAAAGGAACTTTTCTAGGCAGGAAACACAAGAGAAGGAATAGACCTACTATAACAAACCCAAAACAATTAAGAAAATGGTAATAGGAACATACATATCAATAAATGTAAATGGATTAAATGCTCCCACCAAAAGACACAGACTGGCTGAATGGATACAAAAACAAGACCCATATATATGCTGTCTACAGAGAACCACTTTAGACCTAGGGACACATACAGACTGAAAGTGAGGGGATGGAAAAAGATATTCCATGAAAATGGAAATCAAAAGAAAGCTAGAGTAGCAATTCTCACATCAGACAAAATAGACTTTAAAATAAAGACTATTACAAGAGACACAGAAGGACACTACATAATGATCAAGGGATCGATCTAAGAAGAAGATATAACAATTGTAAATATTTATGCACCCAACATAGGAGCACCTCAATACCTAAGGCAAATACTAACAGCCATAAAAGGGGAAATTGACAGTAACACATTCATATTGGGGACTTTAACACCCCACTTTCACCAATGGACAGATCATCCAAAATGAAAATAAATAAGGAAACACAAGCTTTAAATGATACATTAAACAAGATGGACTTAATTGATATTTATAGGACATTCCATCCCAAAACAACAGAATACACATTTTTCTCAAGTGCTCATGGAACATTCTCCAGGATAGATCATATCTTGGGTCACAAATCAAGCCTTGGTAAATTTAAGAAAATTGAAATTGTATCAAGTATCTTCTCCGACCACAACACTATGAGATTAGATATCAATTACAGGAAAAGATCTGTAAAAAATACAAACACATGGAGGCTAAACAATACACTACTTAATAACCAAGAGATCACTGAAGAAATCAAAGAGGAAATCAAAAAATATCTAGAAACAAATGACAATGGGAACACAATGACCCAAAACCTATGGGATGCAGCAAAAGCAGTTCTAAGAGGGAAGTTTATAGCAATACAATCCTACCTTAAGAAACAGGAAACATCTCGAAAAACTAACCTAACCTTGCTCCTAAAGCAATTAGAGAAAGAAGAACAATAAAACCCCAAAGGTAGCAGAAGAAAAAAAAAAATCATAAAGATCAGACCATAAATAAATGAAAAAGAAATGAAGGAAACAATAGAAAAGATCAATAAAACTAAAAACTAGTTCTTTGAGAAGATAAACAAAATTGATAAACCATTAGCCAGACTCATCAAGAAAAAAAGGAAGAAGACTCAAATCAACAGAATTAGAAATGAAAAAGGAGAAGTAACAACTGACACTGCAGAAATACAAAAGATCATGAGAGATTACTACAAGCAACTCTATGCCAATAAAATGGACAACCTGGAAGAGGTGGACAAATTCTTAGAAATGCACAACCTGCCAAGACTGAATCAGGAAGAAATAGAAAATATGAACAGACCAATCACAAGTACTGAAATTGAAACTGTGATTAAAAATCTTCCAACAAACAAAAGCCCAGGACCAGATGGCTTCACAGGCGAATTTATCAAACATTTAGAGAAGAGCTAACACCTATCCTTCTCAATCTCTTTCAAAATATAGCAGAGGGAGGAACACTCCCAAACTCATTCTACAGGGCCACCATCACCCTGATACCAAAACCAGACAAAGATGCCACAAAGAAAGAAAACTACAGGCCAATATCACTGATGAACATAGATGCAAATATCCTCAACAAAATACTAGCAAACAGAATCCAACAACAAACTAAAAGGATCATACACTATGATCAAGTGGGGTTTATCCCAGGAATGCAAGGATTCTTCAATATCTGCAAATCAATCAATGTGATATACCATATCAACAAACTTAAGGATAAAAACCATTTGATCATCTCAATAGATGCAGAAAAAAATTTTGACAAAATTCAACACCCATTTATGATAAAAACCCTCCAGAAAGCAGGCATATAGGGAACTTACCTCAACATAATAAAGGCCATATATGACAAACCCACAGCCAACATCCTTTTCAATGGTGAAAAACTGAAACCATTTCCTCTAAGATCAGGAGGAAGACAAGGTTGTCCACTCACACCTCTATTATTCAACATAGTTCTGGAAGTTTTAGCCACAGCAATCAGAAAAGAAAAAGAAATAAAAAGAATCCAAGGCGGAAAAGAAGAAGTAAAGCTGTCACTGTTTGCAGATGACATGATACTATACATAGAGAACCTAAAGATGCTACCAGAAAACTACTAGAGCTAATCAGTGAATTTGGTAAAGTAGCAGGGTACAAAATTAATGCACAGAAATCTCTGGCATTCCTATACACTAATGATGGAAAATCTGTAAGAGAAATTAAGAAAACACTCCCATTTACCATTGCAACAAAAAGAATAAAATACCTAAAAAAAAAAAAAAAAAAGAATAAAATACCTAAGAATAAACCTACCTAAGGAGACAAAAGACCTGTATGCAGGAAACTATAAGACACTGATGAAAGAAATTAAAGATGATACAAACAGACAGAGAGATATACCATGTTCTTGGTTTGGAAGAATCAACATTGTGATAATGACTATACCACCCAAAACAATCTACAGATTCAATACAATGCCTATCAAACTACCAGCAGCATTTTTTACAGAACCAGAACAAAAAATTGCACAATTTGTATGGAAACACAAAAGACCCCGAATACCCAAAACAATCTTGAGAAAGAAAAACAGACCTGGAGGAATGAGACCCCCTGACTTCAGACTATACTACAAAGCTACAGTAATCAAGACAGTATGGTACTGGCACAAAAAAACAGAAAATTAGATCAATGGAACAGGACAGAAAGCCCAGAGATAAACCCAGGCCCATATGGTCACCTTACCTTTGATAAAGAAGGCAAGAATATACAATGGAGAAAGGACAATCTCTTCAATAAGTGGTGCTGGGAAAACTGGACAGCTACATTTAAAATAATGAAATTAGAACACTCCCTAACACCATATACAAAAATAAAGTCACATTTAGGATTAAAGACCTAAATGTAAGGCCAGACACTATAAAACTCTTAGAGGAAAACATAGGCAGAACACTCTATGACCTAAATCACAGCAAGGTATTTTTTGACCCAACTCCTAGAGAAATGGAAATAAAAACAAAACTAAACAAATGGGAGCCAATGAAACTTAAAAACTTTTGCACAGCAAAGGAAAATATAAACAAGATGAAAAGTCAACCCTCAGAATGGGAGAAAATATTTGCAAATGAAGCAACTGACAAAGGATTAAGCTCCAAAATTTACAAGCAGCTCAATATCAGAAAATCAAACAACCCAATCCAAAAATGGGCAGAAGACCTAAATAGACATTTCCCCAAAGAAGATATACAGATTGCCAACAAACACATGAAAGGATGCTCAACATCACTAATCATTAGAGAAATGCAAATCAAAAGTACAATGAGGTATCATCTCACACCAGTCAGAATGGCCATCATCAAAAACTCTACAAACAATAAATGCTGGAGAGGGTGTGGAGAAAAGGGAACCCTCTTGCACTATTGATGGGAATGTAAATTGATACAGCCACTATGGAGAACATTATGGAGGTTCCTTAAAAAACTAAAAACAGAACTACCATACCACCCAGCAATCCCACTACTGGGCATATACCCTAAGAAAAACATAAATCAAAAAGAGTCATGCATCACGATGTTCATTGCAGCTCTACTTACAATAGCCAGGACATGGAAGCAACCTAAGTGTCCACTGACAGATGAATGGATAAAGAAGATATGGCACATATATACAATGGAATATTACTCAGCCATAAAAAGAAACGAAATTGAGTTATTTACAGTGAGGTGGATGGACTTAGAGCCTGTCATACAGAGTGAAGTAAGTCAGAAAGAGAAAAACAAATCCTGTATGCTAACACATATATATGTTATCTAAAAAAAATGGTTCTGAAGAACCTAGGGGGAGGACAGGAATAAAGACACAGAAATAGAGAATGGACTGAGGACACGGAGTGGGGAAGGGTAACCTGGGACAAAGTGAGAGCTCGTCATGGACATATATACACTATGAAATGTAAAATAGGTAGCTAGTGGGAAGCAGCCACATAGCACAGGGAGATCAGCTCAGTGCTTTGTGACCACCTAGAGGGGTGGGATTGGGAGGGTGGGAGGGAGATGCAAGAGGGAGGAGATATGGGAATATATGTATATGTATATCTGATTCACTTTTTTATACAGCAGAAACTAACACACCATTGTAAAGCAATTATACTCCAATAAAAATGCTTTTAAAAAAAAGGTATGATTTTAGAAATTTCAGCAACTTAATCCGTGTCTCAGTTTTCTCATCTGTAAAATGAGAATAGTACAATGACCTCATGTGGTGATTAAATCACAGTTTGTGAAGAGAAATTGTTCTGTACCCACCCTTCCCTCTGCATCCCTACCCACCACATAACGAATGAAGGCTTATCTTCTCAGGGAACCTTGCCTTCTGCTCCACTCACAGCACCTGAAGCCCTGCATCACTGTGCACAGAAGCACAGGCCTCTTCCTCCTTTCTTGGCAGGAAATTTTCAACAGCCAGGTTTTAAACACAATATCTGGGTGGGGCTGTAGGCTAAGGAGGACCCTGGTCGGTGTTTCCTAAGAAGTTCTTTCTAGATGCTGGGCCAGACCTTGCCTTCCTGGCCCCTGACCAAATACAGTGTGATCTCATCTCTGGCCAGAGTACCCACTGAGCCTGAAACTGCAGATGCCAAGCCATGCCCACCTTTGGAGCCCAGCTCCACATCATCACAACTCTAGCCCCTGCTCCCTCAGCTCAGAGTGACCAGGCCCCCGTTCCCATGCACTCTAACCAATGACCTGACCACCTGCCCTTTTGTCTCACCTGGTCCCCGGCACCACAGAACTAGACCTTTAGATACTAAGAAGTTCCTGAGAGCTTCGAGAAGAAAACAGGCACCTTCTACACTCTCACATGGGGAAGTTGAACCGGCTTTGGAGGCTACTCTAACTTTCCAATTCTTACTTGTTCAGTCGAATGGCATATTCCTTCAGAGCAAACACGTTGTCAGCAAAAACAATAATCTTGTCATTCCTCCTTTCATGAAACTTGATCAGAAACTGGCAAGCTCTGAATTTGTTGGGGTTCATGGTGTACAGCAAGATTCGTTTCTTGGTTTTGATTGCCACATACTCCCGGTAAAACTCAGGAGACATCGGGCACCAAACCTGTGATACAATAAGAATCAGGGGTCAGTATGCAAGTTTAAGCATCATACAACTGGGAACTTCAGCAAATTAGCTTTAAAACAAATCAAGACACAACCAATGGTATGTGAATTGTATCTCAATAATATTGTAAACACACACACACACACACACACACCACAAAACAAAACCTAATACCCAGTGTTGAACCAGGATACTCTCACATGTTAATAACAGAGATTTTAAAATGCATCAATATCCAGGGAATTATTCTCACACCAGCTCCAAGTGAAGAAAATCAGATTCCCAGCCAGTGGTGCAAACAATCCCTCCCATTTAGATCACACCTCCACACACAGCACTGCTACAGAGAACTGCACACACACTTGCCAGCTCTGTCTGTTGGGTTAGCCTAGCAATGACATCCCAGGAGTAATGAACACACCAGCACCCAGATCTTGGCTTTTAAATTACATTCTCTGCTAAAAGGGCTCCATGGTGAAATGGCTGATTCCAGGGCCAGGGCAGGGAAAGTACCAGATGAGCCGGAAATATCTTACTGTGCCAGAAAGCAAGGAAGTGCTCAAAGTCTGATGGGAACATGTCAAGAAACTAGCTTGAATGTAGTCCCACTGGTCACATCTGAGACAATTTGAGCATCTAAATAATGACAGTAACATTCCTGAGGGCCTCCTCTCTGCTAAGCCCTGTGCTTGGTTGTTGACAAACTAAAGGAAGCTCGGGCAAGTACACTGAAGTGCCATGACTAAAGGTCTCAAGGCTGTGTACAGACCCTCCAGGAGCTTTGCACTGGAACAAGCCATAGCCTACACTGGGAGACTGAGCTTTTGGTTGCAACCAGCGCCACTTCTGTGTGATCGCCACAGACCACTTCTTCATGCTGCCACCACTGCAGAATTAGCTGACATGGTTATGTGTCAAACTCTGTGCTGAGCTCAAATCTAAGTTTTGCTGTCGTTACCTTTTCTGATTCTCTCTGGGACATATCCTCTTATGATCCCTTTAGAATTTCTAGTTCTTCATAACCAAAGCAATTCTTTTTTCACAGTAAAATCTTTAAAATCATGCATTTCCCAGAATATGAAACACAAGTGGCCAATGAACATATGAAAAGATACTCAACGTCATCAGTAAACAGGAAAACACAAATTAAGACCATAAAAAGATACCATCTCACACTTATCAGGTCTGTAAAAATTAAAAGAAGACATTTCCATATTAGGTGCTGGAGATGTGGAGCTAGCTCACTCACCCTGGACGAGAGTGTTAACTGGTGCAACCACTTTGGGAAACAGAGTTTTCCACATGACTAGTGAAGTGAGCATCCGGAAAGCCCCTGACCCAGCAATGCTACTTCTAGGTGCACCTGCCACAGCAGTGGCCTTCAAACTTGGACCAGTTTATGTCATAAACTTAACATTCCCACACACAAACACAGTCTTAGGAAACAATATATACCTTTAATACATATTATGCATTCTGGTAGATTCTATTCTATCCTGATCATGATGCACCGAAGTGATGTCACCATCTACTACGTGGTCACAGTCCACAGTGTGAACACTGCTTTAGAAAACGTCTGACACAGGAAACAGGTACAAAAAATACATGCAGCAATACTGTCATAACAACAAAAAAACAACTCCAAATTCAGAGACAGTGTCCGCCTAGGGTTGGGACTAGAAGCAGGGCCTTGCTAATGGGCACAAGGGAACTTTTGGGGATGGGGGAGATTCTCTAAAACTGGATTGGGGGCATAGCTGCACAACTCTACATTTACTAAAATCACAAAAGTTATAAATCACACTATTTTCTTACAACAGATGAATGTTATGGAACATAAACTAGACCTCGACAAGGCTGTGAAAAAAAACAACTTAGCAACCCAAACATCTGTCGACGTTAGAAAAGATTTTATTTTTACTTCTGTGTAATATTCCATTAGCTATCAAATTGTGGTATATTTGTCCAATGGAATACTACAGAGGAATTAAAACTAATAAACTACAGCTACATGTATCATTAAAAAAAAATGCATTATGCAAAGAAAAAAATACTAAGCAAAAGACAGAAGTCATACAAGAACACATATAACCTGATTCTATTTGCATATACATACAGATTTTTTAAAAGGCAAAGCTAAACAATGAACGTTTTGGGAATTACACATAGGAAGTAAAATAATAAAGAAAAGCAAGATGACAAACCTAAGCTCCAAGACAGCGGTTACCCTGGCAGGGGGAGGGGAGATGCAACTAGAGAGGAACAGGCGCCTCAAAAGTTCTGACAATGCTGTGTACGGTGGGTGCTGATTACGAAGATGTAACCAAAGGGTAAGGAAGCTTCTCGACAGAGCAAGTCCACCTGCACAGCTTCCTCACACTCACCTTCACCCGAGAGGCCCATGTCTGCCCTCTGAGGACACAGCCCACCCTACTCTGGCCACTGAGTGACAGTCATTTTAAGGTGCCAGAAAGGATTTCTGTTGCTCTTCCTTCTGAGAAGACTTACCTTCCTTTGAACATGTAGTTTAAACACATACCTGTGCAGGTATTCATCACAGAATATAGGGAAAATGGGTTCTTAGAAATAAAATAATCAAGGTCACATGTGCCTTCTGGGGGCATCAAAACCAACAGGCTTTGGTACTGGGGGTGGTCTGTGGGTTGCCCACGCAGGACCAGCAAGAATCCCTCCGGGGTGAGGGTGGGCAGGAGTACCCTGAGGTGCTCACTCCCGAAGAGGATGAAACGCCAAGCCAGCCTGGATTAGCCTCCTGACCTGACCACTTCCTGTGTGCCCGTGGACAAGTGATTCTGCTTCACACATCTGTGAAATCGCGGGAGACTGCCCACCCCACGGGGGGCTGAGGGTACTGCACGAGGCAGCAGCACTTTTGCTCAGGTCCTGACCTGTGTACCTGCCCACGAGGAATCGACCTGATCCATTTCCCTCCCCCAGGGACCATGCCAGGAAGGGGACAGCTACCTCAGCGCACTGGACTTTGGCGATGTAGCCGTTGTTCTGCAGCTCCATCCAGTTGGCTTCATAGAGCTTGGGCCCAATCAGAAAATTTAAGTCGACAATTTTGTCATCTTCCCGGACAAGGGTTGCGGTCAAGCCCAGTTTGCAGTGGGCCTGCACAATGGTGAGCACCCGTCGGAACATCTTGGCTGGGGAAACAATTGGCGCATTCACGCTGTCACTTTTTTAAACGCTCAAAGTACCAAAGACAGCCTCGACCTAATACTGGCCCGGGACACTGCACGGCTGACCCCCGGGCTTCTGGATCACAGGAACCTGGCTCTAGACAAGAATGATTAGGTGCGACTGCTTAATCTCCACTTTTAGACCTGTCCAAAAGAAGGGTGAAAAGGAGAACAAGAGAGGGAGATGACCTGGAGGAAGCCCTAAGCTAGGGAACCCCAGCACTCCCCTCACAACAGCTCGGCTATCAAGAGCACAAACGGCAATCTGAAACATGGCCTACACTTAAAATGCCACTGAGCTCTGAATCATGCAAGGAATTGGTTCACCCTGAGGCCTGTACCTCGGTTACCGGGAAGATGGTGGGGTATCTGGAGGACCAGAGGAATGAAAGGAGCTCCACTTCCCACCACCCTCCCAGAAACCAGGAAGAAACAAGGGAGAGATGAAACCCCAGGCACCTCTCCCACCTTAGGAAACATCCCTCTCTACACTCTTCCAATTACATTCATTCTGGTCAACCAGCAACGTCCTTTGCCTTCCTTTCGCTTGAATGTTATCATTCTTTCTGAGGTATCAAATTAAATTAAATAAACACTAAAAGGGTACAAGATATTCATTTTTAAAAACTCAATTTATGGGTTTCCACAGGCTCACCTTTTAAAAATTCTTAACACTATGAAGAAAGGTAAAAATGTTGAAGTCATGCTTATCTTATATCCAATTAAAGGCAAGGTTAGTGATACTTCAGAAATAGACCTGGGAATTCCCTGGCTGTCCAGTGGTAAGGACTCCATGCTTTCACGGCCAAGGGCCGGGGTTCAATCCCTGGTCAGGGAACTGAGATCCACAAGCCACCGTGTTACGGCCGGATTAAAAAAAAAAAAAGAGAGACCTAAAAATCCGAGGAAAAGAAGGGCAGACGTCACCAAAATACAAACCAAAAACATAAGAACAGTAAAATAACAAAGGTCTGTCTAACCCCAGTAAGTGCCCAGGTCTCACGGTTTCACACACTGAAGCCTAACACAGCTTGCACACACCCCTGGAAAACAAACAAACAAAAAACCAGGGTCAGGCTTATGTCCAAGGACTGTGCCGGCTCCAAAAAGGGCAGCCAAGGACCCCAGACCAGGTTCCCCACGTCAGAAGGACATGGCAGCCAAGGCAGTGGAGACCCCAAGCTACTGTGGGCTCCAGGGAGGCAGCATTGATGCAGGGGACTGCATCAACCTGAGGGGAGCACAACGCGGGGACCCTGCCTGGACACTCTGCAGCCAGAAACAAGCCTTCCCCGAGGCATCGGCCCTGCAAACGAGTCACGTCCCACTGCTACGTTCTCTCACAGCCATAACAGCTGTCACGGGGGAAGAACTCACATACAACGATGTGCATGGCTCCATGAATTTTTACACAGGAACATACCTGTGTGGAACCACCCAGATGATGGGAGTGTTCTCAGCACCCAGAAGTCTCGCCTCTGACCCCTCTGGTCAACACCAGCACTCTCCCTCAAGGGAACCCCGATCCAACTTTAGTCATCAGAGAGGAGGTCTGCCTCCGGTCTGAAGTTCATGTAAATGGAATCACAGTACGTACTTTGCATGTGCGGCTTGTTTCACCAGACATTATGTCGCGGTTGTCATTTGACATTTATTTGTGTGATTCTCTGACTGTCTCTCCCACTTTGTCTCCGGTGCCAACCAGAGTGCCTGGTACTTAATGGGTTCTCAATAAATACTTGTTAAAATAATGAAAGTGGCACAGTGCCTTGCATGCAGGAAACACCTAATATATGCAAGTACTGTAATAAGAATTTCTTATTAATATAATGACTTAATAGGCCTCCTTTTGGAAGATCTATAAAAGAACACAACAATCTTTATCTTCTGGGATAAATCTCAAAGATTTACCATTCTACCTAGTCCAAGTGATAAATGTTTATGGCAGAATCTTACTCTGATTTGCTAGAATTCCCTATTTAACATCTGCTCTCTGGCCCAGTGAGCATGGCCATAGGGCTTATAAGGCCTGAATGCAAAATCCTTTAGAGCAGTTTGGTTTCACTCTTCTACCTAAACAGAGGCAAATGCTCCAATGAACCAGAGGAGAGACAGACACACCTAGTGAACTGTGTGGGGTACACCTCTATATCCTCATCACCAGGTAACCAACCCCAAGCCTGGCTGCCACCCTCTAAGACCTGGGGCCCAAGTTAAAGAGGAACACCAACGTATGCTAAATATATCCTCCGGCAGAAGGCCTCAAACATCCCCACGCTTCAAACACAGCCTTCAACTAAACTGCTACAAAGCAATTCCAAAGTCGTTTATAAAAGATGTTTCTCTAGATCACCAATTCCCAATCCAGTCAGACCCAATACCAATCCTCTCCTTAAAGGTTTTTTTTTTCTCTTGGTTTAGTTTTTAAATATCACACAGTAAACTGCACTTCTTCTGAGGGTGGGTGGGTGAGAGTGGTTCTACACATGTTCATACGTGTGCAGACTCGCGTAGCCACCACCACCATCATACTCAGGAGACGAACCAATCCATGACCCCAAAAGCTGCCTCGTGCTCTCCCTGTCCAGTCATACCCTCCCTGCCCCACCCCGGCACCCACCCATCTGTTCTCCATCACTACAGTTTTGTCTTTTCAAGAATGTCCTACCAAAGGCATCACACACTCTGTAACCTCTTGGGACTGGCTGATTTCACTCAGCACGAAGCCTTTGAGACTCCTTTCCACGGAGCGTCCCAGCGGTTGAGGGACCAGCTTGTCCATCCAGCCACTCACTGACAGTCATTTCCGTTGTTTTCTAGGTTTCAGAGATTACGACCAGAGCTGCTTCTATAAACATTCATGCACAGGTTTTTGTGTGAACCTAAGTTTTCATTTCTCTAGAATAGATGCCCGGAGTGGGACTGCTGGGTCTATATGGTAATTTTCTAATAAACTGCCAAATCTCCCCAGAGTGACTGTACATTTTGCACTTCCTCTGGCCACGTATGCCACTTCCAGCTGATCTGCACTCTTGTCAGTACTTGGTACTGTCAATATTTTTTATTTTAGCCACTCTAATAGGTCTGTAGTGGCATCTCATCGTGGCTTTAACCTGCATTTCCCTGGGGACTAACGCTGCAGAACGTCTTTCAAATGCTTACTGGCGTCTGTATAGTCTCTTGAGTGAAAATCTGTTCATGTCTTTTGCCCGTTCTCTAACATTTCTGCCTTTGCCTGACTGTAACAGCAATCAAATTAACATGTCTACGGCCTAACTCCTGATCTTCTCTCTCCAAACCTGCACCTTCTAGAGTCTTCCCCATCCCAACACCCACTCCACCCTTCTGACGGCTCAGGCCAAAAGCTGACAGTCATCCTTGATTCCTCTTTCTTTCAGAACCACATCTAACCAGCCCACTTAACCTTCACAACATAACCAGAATCAGTTTACCTTTATTCTTACTGGTCCAAGACTCATGTTGGGATTCCACCAACTAACCTACCTAGCTGCTCTCCACCCTTGCTTCCTGCAGTCTCTTCTCAGCACAGCAGCCAGGGTGATATTTTTATAACTTTAAGTCAGATAATGTCACCCCCAGCTCAAATCCCTCAAATGGCTTCTCACCCAGAGTGCAAGCCAAAGACCTCCTTCAGGTCCTACAGGACTGGCCCCAACGCCTCTCCGACCTCAGCTCTGGCCGCTCTCCTCCACGTTCCCCTCCAGCTGCAGGGCTACAGTATTGTCAGGCCATGCAAGTACTACTTCCCCACCTCAGGACTGCTTCCTTCTACCCGAGAGACCCCGCTCATCCCTACCTGGCCTGCTGTGAACATCTCTCGGTGTTTTCAGACATCCAGAGGTGGAGGAGCTCTCATTAGACAGAAAAAAACAGATAGAAAGGCCATTTTGACAATGTTTTGAATACTCTATGTGAAAATGCCTCTGATGTCATTTACTTCAGAGTAATCTCTAATTTACACTTCGTAATTGATCAGGGCTACCCATTAACTTGTTTTATCAAGAAAGGGTTGCCTGGGTTTCCCTGGTGGCGCAGTGGTTGAGAATCTGCCTGCTAATGCAGGGGACACGGGTTTGGGCCCTGGTCTGGGAGGATCCCACATGCTGCGGAGCAACAAGGCCCGTGAGCCACAACTACTGAGCCTGCGCGTCTGGAGCCTGTGCTCCGCAACAAGAGAGGCCGCGATAGTGACAGGCCCGCACACCACGATGAAGAGTGGCCCCCGCTTGCCACAACTAGAGAAGCCCTCGCACAGAAACCAAGACCCAACACAGCAAAAATAAATTAATTAATTAATAAACTCCTACCCCCAACATCTTCTTTAAAAAAAAAAAAAGAAAGGTTTGCCTGGAATGCTATTCAGTAATAAAAGGAACACAGCATTGGTACGTATTACAACGTGGGTAAACCACTGTGTGAAGTGAAAGAAGTCAGATAAAAGAAAATACATATTATGTGATTCTGCGAATATATTTCCAGAAAAGGCATGTCTCTAGAAACAGAAAGCAATTCAGTAACTGCCTGCGGCTAAGGATGAAAACACCGATGGTAAGTGAGTATGAGGACGATGTTCTAAAACTGGGTCATGGTGATGGTCGCACCAACTCCATTTTACTAAAAATCCTGAATCGTATACTTACGATGGGTAGATTTTACGGTTTATAAATTATGTCAATATGGCTGTTTAAAAGGACTGCCGGCAATACTTGGACTTCTATAACATATTAAGGAACAATACTTTAGTCCTCAAATAAAACAAATATTGCAAGGACTTTTTTGTGCTCCCAGTCTAGTTTTTGCAGGACCGAAAAGAAAAAAATGGGTTAAGGGTAAGCTGAGGTGCAACAGTTGAGAGGGAGGATGGAAGAAAATATCACTTTCTAGATGACTACTCTGGGCCAGTGACTGAGGAAGCTGCCAGTGTGTACACCCACCTACCACTAAGCCCCACCCCACCCCACCCACCCATGCTCATGGAAATCAATCTGTCTCTACGATGTGTAGGCATCCCAGCTCTCAGCCTGCTTACCTGGTATGGTGTGTACTTCGTCCAGGATCATGAGGCCCCACTCCTGAGTTTTGAGCCACTCCATCACCCGCTCGGCCTCCCAGGACCTTTTGGTGGTGTGGCCCAGCATGGAGTAGGTGCTGATGGCAATGGAGCAGCCTATGGGCTTGTCCTTGGCGTCAGAGGTAAAGCGGCAGATCTGGCTGTCGTCGATGGTGGACCACATCTTAAACTGGGCTTTCCACTGCTCCACAGACACAGCTGAGTTGCCCAGCACCAGGCAGCGTTTTCTGACTGTGCACGCAGCTGTCACGCCAACCAAGGACTTCCCAGCACCTACGAGAAACCAAAGGGCAATCCTACCCAAGGCCGGGTTGAAATGAGGGACAGGGACAGACAGAAGGACTTGTCAGCCCACCAGTCTGGCCAAAATTATCTGTAATAATCCTCACGGCTGACACTGTTGAGGTGCTTACTGCTCCAAACCTGTTTCCTTCTTTAGAAAAAGGAGGCACACACACCACACACAAACGTGAGAATTGAAAGACACACGCGCCAGGCCCTATTAAAGCACTGTACATGCATCTCAATTAAATGCTGAAAAACAACATCTGTCAAAATAAACCATAGGGAAGAGACACTCCTATTATTGCCATTTTAAACATGGGAAAACTAAAGCTGAGGGGTAAGTCACCCAAGGCCCTGGGACAGCAGTGCTGCTGGGGTACAGTGTGCCCAACACCCAGACTACCTCAGGAGGGACTCAGTAAAAGACGGCTACTATGATGACACAACAAACCGGGCTGAGCACTTGGGAATGCGGTACGTACGCTGCTACTGGCAAAGACAGAGGAAGGTGAAACTCCAGGGGCTTCTGAGTTTACTACCACCTACTGTGTGAAGACCAAGATTAAAAATCAAGCTATTCCTTGAAACAGCAATTCTTCCTTTACCAGGGGTGTGCATCAAAATAACCCATGAGGCTTTAAAAAAAAACCAAAAAACTGAAGGTGCCTGCCCCTCCCCGAGAGAGTCTGCCTTCTTGAGTATGGGGTAGGCCACCAGCTGAGCCTACTGTGACCTCTGGCCAAGAACCTAGGCCAGACCTGACACGACTTAGGACAAATGATGTTAGATGGGCGCCAAGGGGGCTGCCACAGCCCCTTCTTGGATGTGCACACTGTAATAAGCAGTCCAGGCCCAAACAAAGTTTCTGTGCTAGGGAGCCTCCAAATACACACAACTTACAAGACTGAGTGTGAGGAACTCTAAGCCCAGGATGTAAACTAGCCCCTTCCCACAACACCATCCTTCCTCACTGCCCAAGACTTTATACACTGCTTAGCTGATTGGTTCACTGTCTGAGCTACCCCACCACAATGAGCTCCATGAGGTCAGGAGTGTTGTTCTATCCACCATTACATGCCCAGCGTGCAGGTCAGGGCCCTGCACAGAGCAGGCACGCAAGTATTCGTCACGTCATGAATCAGGGAGCCATGTGACACTGGCTGTTCCCTGACCAGGTGGGATTTAGAGGAAGGCCCTCAGGGAGAGCGTAAGGCAGATCCGGACAGAGCAGCCTAGCCATCTTCTTCACTCAGGCATCACTCACCACAAGGAAGGACGATGACCCCGGAACGTGCACGCCCATTCCCAAACATCTTCCGCAAGCTCTTCTCCTGATAAGGTCTAAGGACAGCTGTGGGTTTCAGGTCAATGTTGATGTCAGGGTTGACAGAATCATTCCGGAAGTCGTATTCTGCTAACAGAGGGTACTCCAGGTGGATGCAACGTTTCTGGAGTTCCTCAATCATTTCCTGGAAAGTGAGCATGAAGGTTTTATAATCCTGTTAACTCCAAAGTGTGCTCACAAACAGCACACATTCTAAGGAGTCTAATAATTTAAAGAAAAAAAAAAAAAAAGGTGAGCTAGACTTTTAAATTTCAGATCTTGCTTGATGAGAGCCAGCTTAAAGCACAGACTAAGGGCCCCAAACTAAGGACATGGACAAAATTAAATCCAATCAGCCACCAAAAATGCCCCCCAGGCACTGTTTCTCACATCTCCCCAGGAACTTGTGAACACTGACCCCCCAGCCTGAAAAACAGGACACTCAGCTCTAACTCCATCAGGAAGAATGGTGCTGCAGTGCACAGACACCAAAATCTGGGGACAGATGGGGATTCCTTCCTCTCACACAGGCTACAAACAGTCCATGAAGGGCTGAACCAGCTTCTGACACAGGCTTAGAGAAGCAACCAGGAGGGGTACATTCACTAACCTGCTTGACTTCAAAAGATACTGTCTGTGTCTCTTCTTCTTCCTCCTCGTCCTTGTCCATTTGCTCATAAAAGTCGAAGAGGTCCGTGGGGATGTCAGATTTACCCTGTGGATCTGTCACCCGGGAAGTGGATGGCCCACCGCTGCCTTCAGCACTCTTAGCGATCTGAAAGAGAAAGGCAGGATCTGGACTTGCACAGAACATTTAACCCTACCGTTACCAAGCAACAAAGCTGCAAGAAAACAAGGACTACTAGACTGCAAATGCTGGCCTAAATGCACCTGAGAGAATTAAAGTCCTAAATGCGTCCACCCCCAAGGGTGACCCAGGAGGCCACATACAGCAGATTTGCTTGTGAAAGTCTCTGTGATGAGCTCGGTTGCCTCCCCCTCAGAGTTCCTCAGGCGGCATTCCCGGATCATGGGATCCTGGAGAAGATGCTGGATGACATCAGGGTGAGAACTTTCAACGAAGTACCTATAAGAAGGGAGGAAGGAGGTGCATACTGACCAGTACACCATTTTCAGAAGGTTCCACTGCTCACTCATAAGATGATCTGGAGATAGCAGCCTAAGGCCTCTCTCCACGCTCACCCTCCCCCAACCCTTTGCCAAATCTGAGATATGAGCTACTGGCCATGACATAACACACGAGGGTTGCAGGCAAAGCCCCACTGTGAAGACAAACTAGCAGGGACCTGAACCCCAGCTCCACTGTTCAGGGGAGTACAGTGATCAGTGAATGAATTTCCGGTTTTGGCCACATCACTTCACTTTTTCCTTTTAGCCCCTTACTCGGGGGAGTAGGTGTTAGTGCAGAGCAGACAGTCCACAAGTGTTAGCTCCTTGCCACCTGATATGCAGAGGGTGAACGTGCCTTGGATGGGCCTGTCACAGAACCCCTTACCTGTTGTGCTTCAGGACCAGCTTGACTTTCCCATAGCTGACAGTACATAACTGCAAGAAGTGACAACACCATACAGGCAAAATTAGCAATATACACCTCACTGAACACTCGTTCATTACTGGGCACATCTTACTACCTACAAAACAAGTGAAGAGTTCATTTTACTTTAGGAAAATCCAATGTGCAATCCTAAAGGGGGTAGGTCTGCCTCAATTGAGCTTTTCTATTAGCTCCTACTTTTTGAGGGCAAAACCTTCCTCTTGCCTGGCTAAATCTGATGCACATCCCTTAATCTAAAAAATGCTGCTTAGAATCTTTCTTTTATTTTCTTTTTCCCTTTCTTCTCCATTCCCAGAGCCCCATCCTAATCCAGGAGTTCACCTCATTGTACCAGTACTACCACAGATCCCAGCACAAAGCTGGTAGTTATGTGTTCACTAATTGTGAGCTGCGTAAATTAAATGTGAAGCCTCTGGCCTCCTCACCAATGTTCCTATCTCCCCAACTAGATGTAAGCCTCTTGATGGTAGAAAATCCTTCCAGGTTCCCAAAAATCTTTAGGATGGAATGCAGCAGAGATTATACAGTAGCCACGAAAATTCACAATTCAGATCTCAGGCTGCTGCCGCCTCCACTGCTGCCCTTCTGCATCCACCACTGCACTAACCAACACCCACATTCCCACAGGCAGCTCCCAACCAAGACTGAGAACAGCCAGGGTACTGAAATAGGCTCATTCTACAAGGTGCAAGCCCTTTTCCCAGGGCACCCTTTCACATCAGAAGAAAGGAGAACTCTCTCCACGGCTCCTGCCAGCTTCTCTAAGATTGGCTTCACTACTGTACTGGATGCCTGTGGCACTCATCTTCTGCCACTTCAGATCTGGGGGTCTGAATCTAATTCCCTGTAGATCAGCCGAGGACAACGAAAGCCACTGTCCATCTCTTTTTAATGGTATTCACTCTCTCTCAGAACAAACCCAAGCAGGTTCAAGTGCTCGCCACATAGAACCCTATCCACTTCAAACTTTGAAGTCCTTTTTGACTTTTCCTCATGGAAGTTGTTGACTAGCGGTCTCGTGCAGGTGTGCAAACTTAGATGGAGTTTGTCATCTGTACTAACTTGCTCAGGTTACCATACAGAACACCACAGACTGAGTTGTTTAACAACAGAAACTTATTTCTAGAAGTCCGGGATCATGATGCCAGCCATTTCGTTTCCAGTGAATGCTCTCTTCCTGGCTTCTAGGCGGCTACCTTCTTGCTCTACGCTCACGTTACATCTTCCTTGTACGAATGAAGAGAGAAAGAGAGCACACACGCCTTCTGGTGTCTCTTCTTATAAGGACACTCATCCTGTTGGCCCCACTCTTATAACCACGCTTGACTCTAATTATATCCTTACCCCAAATACAGCCACATACGGGTTAGGTCCTCAACACACGAATTCTGGAGGGGGCACAATTCAGTCCGTAACACCATTCACTTCGGGCTATACTCCCAAATAACCCAGGCCAGAATGGGCCTGAATTAGTAACCCTGCTGTGTTAGCACCCACTGGCTAAGAGCAGTTCATGGGAAGTCTGCCCTCAGCAAAACACAATGCTGGATCCAGAGGAGTAGCAGCTGGGGTAATCGGTTACTATGCTCCCCACACTGGATCTGAATGGCATTTTCCTGACTGCTACAAGTTAACAATGTACAGCACCTGTCCCCACTATCACTACGAAGGAGGGCAAAAGAGCCAGCCTTAGCCCCCACTTGCCTTAATAAACTGAATAATTCCATCAGGGACTCCCGTCTTGCTGAGCTTCCTGAGGTACTCAGTGATGTCAGTAGTTTGCAGCCCAACGCTGACAGCCGCGTACAGGGAGTAGGCAGTTAGTTTGTACTCATGCACGTGGGTTGGTCGGCACACCGGCTCTGCAATAGCCACCAGGAAGTCTTGAGCATATCTGTAAACTGGAGAGAAGGCTTCTAGGAAGATGTGGCCATCAGGAGCCTGAGAAACACCAAATGGACACAACAGACAAGGAAACTAATGAGTTGCAGAGACGATGAGACTCTTTCCCACATCACTATCTAGAAAGGATAAGCTGCCCAGAAAGTGATCTAAAGCTAGCCAACACCAGGAATATTTTTGTAAGCACATCTTCAGCCAACTGTGGGTCCTGCTACTTGAATCGGATACAAGGAGTAGAGAGAATAGAAGAAAAGGTTTCCGAAGTCACTAGCTGCCTCTCACGATCCTTCACAGGAAAAGCCCACCTTACTGGCTATCCTTCTGGCTAGATTTCAAATGAATGGAGAACATTAATTACTTCAAGTTGAGCAAAAAAGCTGCCTAGCAAATATATGTCTCATTAGGTTTTTTTTAATGGGGAATTAAAATGTTACATAATAAATGCCATTTATTCTTTAGATAAAAGTTGTTTCCAAACATGTGGCAGAACTGGAGAGGGAAAGGGGAGCAAAAGGAGGGGTTAGCGAGGAAGGAAGCCCAAGTCTAGCCAGCACATGTGTGCTAGCATATGCTCCTTGCTATCTCGGCTGTTTCAAACTGCCTATGAAAATGAAAGCTCGCTGCCAGTGGGCTCTGAAGCAAAGCTCAGGATCCCGCGTTCCCATCTGGGCCGCACCCACTCTTGGGCCCGGCCCCGGCTGAGGCGTGCTTACCACCCAGAGGGGCCTGGAGGTGTGGTCGTCCTTCAGCGGCATCTGCAGCCTGTAGTCCTTGGCTCCATACTCATCCACTTTGGTGCTGGACTCATCCACCTGCTTCCCGGCCGCCGAGGGAACCGCTTCCTGAGGGTCATTCCCAGGGGCGTCGTCTTCATCGTCTTCCTCATCCTCGTAGTGCCGCTTCTTGGACTTCTTCTTCTCTGCAGATACGGACACGGACACAGACGTGAGCCCCGCAGGAGCCTTGCGTTCCCCCAGCACCGACTAGCCGCAGGTCGGGGGAACCTGGCTGCAGCCGGACTTCCCCAGCGCCAAGCACCCCTAGCCCAAAGCCACTGCGGTGTTGGGACAGGGGATGCTTCCTCTCAGGCCTGGAGCCCAAGGTCAAGGTGCTGGGGGCCCGCTCCTCCGTGGGTTCTGGGCTCAGTTGGTCCCAGACCCCTCCCAGCCCCGTCTCCGTCTCTGCCATGACATCTCTCCCTCAAACGCTGCCCACCCAGCCCGGGGGGCAGGGCTGCCCGGAGGTCAGGGCTGCCCGGAGGTCAGGGGTCGCACCCCCGCCCAGCGGCCTGTCGGGACAGTACGTGACGACGGCGAGCGACTCTGGGGTCGACCGCCGCCGAGAAACCCTGAGCAGCTACCACACAGGATGATAGGGACGGCAGGTGCAGGCAGCCCCGAAACGCGCCTACGCCACGTCTCACCGCGGTCCGCCCGGTCCCTTTTGCCCATGTCGGCGTCCGGAGCAGGCAACCCGTACCGCCGAGGAACCCCGGAGACGGCTCTCTGTGGAACTTCCGGTCCACACCGGAAGTTATTCCGGCCACCGCACAGGAAGTCCCGCCTCTGGGCGCTCGGGCGAGGCGTCGGTGGTTGAACCCGCAGCTGAGCGGTCCGCTGACTGTACCCGGGTGCAGGCCCTTTCTCCCCATTTTTTCTCCTAGTCAGTGAAGTATTTTTTCAGTACCTGTTAACGATCGTCCAGGCACTGTTGTTTTAGCCCCTGGGGCAGGATAGTGAACAGAGCGAAGGCGTTGGCCTCTTGGAACAGAGAGACGTGGGTCGCAAACAAATGTGTTAAGCGCTCTAAGGAAGAAATAAAACAGAGCCCAGAATGGCAGGCAGTGCTGTCCCAGAATATCTGGCTGAAGGGGTGTTATTTGAGAAAAAGGTCATGAAAGTGAGATAATGTCCTATGTAAATACCAGGAAGGAGCAGTGTGGGTCTAGGGGCCGGCCGACACAGGTTTGGCGTTTAAGGGGAGCTGAGAGGGGGAGCAGTATGGGTGTAAGAGGTGGAGAGCAGTGATTCTCAAAATGGGGTCCCCTGGCTGCATCGACATTATATGGAAACTAGTTAAAACTGATCGGAAAGGCACAAACGCAAAATATCTAAGTCATAAAATTTTGCAGGCAGGCGCAACCATCCTGCCCTCCAGAAGACTGTGATGCTCAACTCAGAACAACTAATGTAGAGCTGTGTAGGTCATTGCAAAAACTTTGGATTTTATTATGAAATGAGAAGCTACTGGAGAGGTTTGAGCAGAGAAATGACAATCTGATTTCGTATTAAAGGATCACTCTGCACTGGCTGCTGTGTTGAAGATGGACTTTGCAAGGTCAAGGGCAGCTATTGCAGCGCTCCAGTTGAGAAATAACTGGCTTTATTAGGGTGTTGGGGTAAAGGTGATGAACAGTGGTTCCATTCTGAATATATTTTGAAGATAGCACACGATTTGCTGACTAGATATGGAAGGTGAGAGAGAGGAATAAAGGAAAACTGCAATGTTTTTGATCTGAGCAATTGCAAAAATGTTGTACCTCAGGGAAGGTACAGGTTTTTGTTTTGTTTTTAACAAGGGGGAACTGAGCAGCACCCAGCCTGCTGCTGGTGAGGGCCAGGACCCCCGCTCAAAGTCTCTGTTAAGGGGTGCTACTACAAGGTTGGGTAGTGGTCCTCACGCGGAGTTCGTCATCCTGCACGATTTCACCGTTGGCCAAGATCTGCAGTGTCCTTCCAGGAAGTATGGGTCCCTGCTGCACTGCACCTTTCCCCAGACCTCGAAACACCTGAAGGAAACAATCTGTATGGGCGGCTCCCAGAACTCGGCAGCGTCCTCTCCTCGGAAAGTACGGATTTGAACACTGGTTTTGGATGTATTTAATACAAGTGGCTATGTTAGCCTGTCCGAGTGCCATAACAAAACACCACAGACTATGTGACTTGAACCATGAAACTTATTTTCTCACAATTCTGGAGGCTGGAAGTCCAAGTTGAAGGTCCTGCTCTCTTCCTGGCTCACAGACAGCCACCTTCTTGCTATGTCCTCACATGGGGACTGAGGGAACGGCAAGCTCTCTGGTGTCTTTTCTTCACGTAAGGGTACCAGCTTTGTCAAATTAGGGCCCCACCCTTATGACCTCATTTAACTTTTATCACCCCCTCACAAGCTCTGTCTTCAAATACAGTCACATTGAGGGTTAAGACTTCAATGTATGAATTTGGGGAAGGATGCAATTCACAGAAGTAGCCTATTACATGATCAAAGGAAGTGTCAAGCAGGCAGTTGGATGGAAGTCTGAAGTTCCATCCAACAAGGGACCTAGAAATATAAGCTTGGGAATTGCCATTATATCTATGGTATTGAATCTATAGAACTGATTGAGGTTACCTAGGGAATGAATGTAGGTGAAGAGAACGTCTAGGAACATTTCACAGTGAAGAGGCTGGAAGATGGAGAATTGGGCAACACCAGTTGAAGAACAGTCAGTGAGATAGGAAAATCGGGAATCCTGGAAGTCCTTTCATTCATTTCATTTCAAGGTGGAGGGAGTGATCTACTGTGTTAGATGCTGCTGATCAGCTGAGCAAATTGAAGACCAAGACTCAGCCACAAAATTTGCAATGTAGAGATCAGCTCTTAGCTAAATGGCCTTCAGTAAATTGAAGCTTTGTTCCCTGCTCTAAATGAATTTCACTTCCTCAGGTAATGGAGGAACCACACCGTTAAAACTGACTTTTGCATTTTTATATTTTCCCTCTGATTAAAGTAATGCATGCTGTGTGAAGATCTCGGAAAACAGAGAAAAGCATGGTGAAGCTTATTTAAATCATACATAACACTACTCCTAGCTATCTATATTTTGGTTTATTTTCTTTCAGGCTTTTTTCCTGTGAGTAGGTATTTTTAATACCAAGAAGATGTCATCTGGACATATAATTTTATATCCTTCTAACATAAGCTTTGTTCACCTCTCACTAAAATGAATGTTTAAGGACTACTTAATTTTCTGTTGTATGGTAATATCATTATTTAGTCAAACCCTAATTTGGGGGCATTGGAATAGTTCCAGGTTATCCCATTGTAAGTAGCTCTGCAATGAGTATCATTGGCAATTAATCTCTAACTACATCTTGAATTTTTTTAAGGCAAATTCTAAGAAATAAAAATAATGGCCTTGGGTATTCCCTGGCTTTCTGGTGGTTAGGACTCCACGCTTCCACAGAGCACAGGGTCGATCCCTGGTCGGGGAATTAAGATTCTGCAAGACGCATGGCACAGCCAAAGAAAAGGAGAGGGAGAAAAGAAATAATGGCCTTAAACATATGGCTTTTGATTAAGCTCTAACTGCCAAACCTGGTTAATGTTACTGAAGGATTTGATGAGGAAGAATGACTAATCTGACCTTTTCATAATTAAGAAGATATTTTGTGAACTGACACTTGACAAGAATACTCAATGGGGAAAGGTTAGTCTCGTTAATAAATTTTGTTGGGAAAACTGGATAACCACATGTTGAAGAATGAAATTGAACCCCTATCTTATACCACTCCCAAAAATTAACTCAAAATGGATTAAAGACTTAAATAAAAGACATGAAACCATATAACTCTTAGAAAAAAACAAGGAAAAGCTCCTTGACATTGGTCTTGGCAACATTTTGGATATGACACCAAAAACACAAGAAACAAAGGCAAAAATAAATAAGTGGGACTATAACAAAGTAAAAATCTGTGCAGCAAAAGGACGACAACAAAATGAAAAGGCAACCTACAGAATGGGAGAAAATATTTGTAAACCATATATCTGATAAGGGGTTAATATCCAAAATATATAAATAACTCATACAACCCAATACAAAAAAAATGTCAATTTAAAAATGGGCAGAGGAACTGTAAAGGCCTTTTTTTCAAAGAAGACCTAAAAATGGCCAAAGGATACATGAAAAGATGTTCAACATCACTAATCATCAAGGAAATGCAAATCAAAAACCTCAGTGAGATATCACCTCACACAGGTCAGAATGGCTTATCAAGAAGACAAAGTGTAAAAAATGCTGGCAAGGATGTGGAGGAAAGGGATTCCTGTGTCCGTCAATAACAAAAAAACAAACAACCCAATCAGAAAATGGGCAGAAGACCTAAATAGACACTTCTGTAAAGAAGACATACAGATGGCCAATAGGCACATGAATAATGCTCAACATCACTAATTATTAGAGAAATATAAATCAAAACTACAGTGAGGTACCACCCCACACCACAGAATGGCCATCACTAAAATGTCTACAAATAACATACCCGGTTGGTCATGCCAGTAGCACATGCTTGTCTCAAAGATTAAACCATGCCTGTCTAAGTATGCATGGCTGCTACAGTGAAACTGTGAATGGCTCATTAAATCAGTTATGGTTCCTTTGGTCACTCGCTCCTCTCCAACAGTAATTTACTGGCACAAAACCAGAAATACAGATCAATGGAACAGGATAGAAAGTCCAGAGATAAACCCACGCACCTGTGGTCACCCAATGTACGACAAAGGAGGCAAGAAAATACAATGGAGAAAAGACAGTCTCTTCAATAAGTGGTGCTGGGCAAACTGGACAGCTACATGTAAAGGAATGAAATTAGAACAATACCTAACACCATACACAAAAATAAACTCAAAATGGATTAAAGATCTAAATGTAAGACCAGATACTATAAAACTCTTAGAGGAAAACATAGGCAGAACACTTTCTGACATAAATTGCAGCAAGATCTTTTTGGATCCACCTCCTAGAGTAATGAAAATAGAAAACAAAAATAAACAAATGGGACCTAATTAAACTTAAAAGCCTTTGCACAGCAAAGGAAACCATAAGCAAAATGAAAAGACAACCCATAGAATGGGAGAAAATATTTGCAAATGAAATCAGCCAACAAGGGATTAATCTCCAAAATATACAAACAGCTCATGCAGCTCAATATCAAAAAAACCAAATAACCCAATCAAAAAATGGGCAAAAGATCTAAATAGACATTTCTTCAAAGAAGATCTACAGATGGCCGAGAGGCACATGAAAAGATGCTCAACACCACTAATTACTAGAGAAATGCAAATCAAAACTACAATGGGATATCACCTCACACCAGTCAGAATGGCCATCATCAAAAAATCTACAAACAATAAATGCTGGAGAGGGTGTGGAGAAAAGGGAACCCTCTTGCACTGTTGGTGGGAATGTATATTTGTACAACCACTATGGAGGATAGTATGGAGGTTCCTTAAAAACTGAAAAAAGAGCTACTATATCATCCAGCAATCCCACTCCTGAGCATATATTCAGAGAAAACCATAATTCAAAAAGATACATGCACCCCAACGTTCATTGCAGCACTATTTACAATAATCAAGACATGAAAGCAACCTAAATGTCCATCAAGAGAGGAACGGATAAAGAAGATGTGGTACATACATACAATGGAATATTACTCAGCCATAAAAAGAATGAAATAATGCCATTTGCAACAACATGGATGGACCCAGAGATTGTCACACTGAGTGAAATGTCAGACAGAGAAAAATAAATGTCATATGATATTGCTTATATTTGGAATCTAAAAAAGGGTACAAATGAACTTATTTACAAAAAAGATATAGAGGTGCAAATTTAAAAAAACAAACTTATGGTTACCAGAGGTGAAAGGGGCAGGGGGGAGGGATAACTGGGAGATTGGGATTGACACATACACACTACTATATGTAAAACAGATAACTAACAAGGACCTACTGTCTAGCACAGGGAACTCTACTCAGTACTCTGTAATGACCTATATGGGAAAAGAATCTAAAAAAGTGGGTATATGTATAACTGATTCACTTTGTTGTACAGTAGGAACAAACACAACGTCATAAATCAACTATACTCCAATAATTTTTTTTTAGAAGTCTACAAATAACAAATGCTGGAGAGGGTGTGGAGAAAAGGGAACCCTCCTACACTGTTGGTGGGAATGTAAATTGATACAGTCACTATGGAGAACAGTATGGAGGTTCCTCAAAAAATTAAAAGTAGAACAACCATATGATCCAGCAATCCCACTTCTGGGTATATATCCAAAGGAAATAAAAACAGGGTCTCAAGGAGATGTCTGCACTCCCATGTTTATTGCAGCATTATTCACTCTAGCCAAGGTATGGAAACAACCTCAGTGTGTGTCAATGGATGAATGGATAAAGAATATTCGCTTTAAATATACAATGGAATATTATGCGGCAATGAGAAAGAAGGAAATCCTGCCATTTGTGACAAATCCTGTATGATATTACTCATATGCAGAGTCTAAAAAACTCTGAACTCATAGAAACAGAGAGTAGAGTGGTGGTTACCAGGGGTTGGGGGTGGGAAGAAATGGGGAGATGTTGATCAAAGAGTAAAACTTCCAGTTAGAAGATGAATAAGTTCTGGGGATCTAGTGTACAGGATGGTGATTGTACTTAATAACACTGTATTAAATATTTGTAAGACGGGGACTTCCCTGGTGGTCCAGTGGTTAAGACTTCGCTTTCCAATGCAGGGGATGAGGTGTGTTGGATCCCTGGTCAGGGAGCTAAGATCCCACATGCCTCAGGGCCAAAAAACCAAAAACATAAAACAGAAGCACTGTTGCAGCAAATTCAATAAAGACTTTAAAAATGGTCCACATTAAAAAAAACAACAACCTGTAATAAATAAATACTTGGAAGTTGCTGAGACTAGATCTTAATCTTCTCATCACAAAAAAAGGAAATGGTAATTATGTGATGGATAATGCTACGGTGGTTATCATATTGCAATATGTCAGTGTATCAAGTCAACACTTTGTACATCTGAAACTTACATGCAATGTTTTACGTCCATTATATCTCAATAAAGCTGGGAGGGTGGAAAGTATTTTGTACAAAACAAAAACACCCACATTTATCATAAAAGTTTTTAAATTACAGGTAAGTAAAGTAATAAGCATCACTTGAGTGACATATATATTCTCTCAATATTTTTTCTAGCTATTTTTAAACAAAAAGTGGGATCAAACTATACATCTTGTGTAACTTGCTTTCTTTCAGTCGATAATACATGATGAAGAGTTCCATTGTACAGATATACTACAATTTTTTTGCTCAATCCCTGCTATGGTTCATTTTATGCGTCAATTGTCTAGGCTATGGTATCCAGTTGTGTGGTCAAACACAGTCTAGATGTTGCTACTAAGGTCTTTTTTTTTTTAGATGCGATGAGCATTTGCAATTAGTAGACTTAACTAAAGCAGAATTTGCTCAATAATGTGGGCAGGTCCCATCCAACCAGTCGAAGGCCTTAAGAGCAAAGAGAAGTTTCCGAAGGAAAAAGGAATTGTGCCTCCAGACTGTGACCCAGAAGTTCTGCCTCTCTGAGAACCTAGGCTAGTACAGATTTTGGTAAAGGGAAGTGCTGCAATAAATACCCCAAAATGTGGACGTGTCTTTGAAATCAGGTAATGGGTAGAGGCTAGAATTTTGCAATGCATGATAGAGGAAGCCTATAGTGCCTTGAAGAGATGGGTGGTAGAAACATGGACATTAAAGGTGATTGTGCTGAGTGCTCAGATGGAAATGAGCATTATGTTATTGGAAACTAGAGGAAAGATGATTCTTGTTATTAAGTGGCAGAGAATTTGGCTGAACTGCTTCTGTTGGGTGGAAAGGAGAACTTGTTAAGTGATGAACTTGGATAAGATTTGGATAAGCTGAGAAGATTTGTAAGCAAAGGTTGAAGGTGTGGCCTGGTTTCTCCTTGCTGCTAAGTTTAAATGTGAGACAAAAACGATAAATTGAAGAAGGAATTGTTAAGCAAAAAGGAGCCAGAATTTGAAGATTTGGAAAGTTCTCAGCCTATCCATTTGGCAAATAACTAGAAAGGATGCTCTGAAGAAAACACCAAGGGTGTGGCTGGACAACCATTTGCTAAAGAGATTAGGCTTGTGACTTGTGAATCCAATCAACTAAAACCCTGACCACTTGGAAGGGGACAGAGATGGGACAAAATGAAGAAAGGCTGGTAGACATCAGGTATTCTACAGGCAGGAAAAGGATAGAGCTTTTCGGCTGCAAATGTGTTATCCTTAAAGAAAAGGGAAGAACGATTTGAGGGCAGTTCAGATGCCAGCAGGGCTGCTGTTGCCACCATAGGCCCAGAAGAGACAGGCCAGGGTGCAGGTCCACTGACTCTGGGCCACCTTCTTGGTTCTGAGGGGGCAGTGCAACTACCCCAGTAGGTTCCTTAAGACAGGGCATGGAGCCAGTGAGGATTCTTCTCAAGTCTTAAAATCTAATCAAATGTGCCCTGCTAGATTTCAGACCTGCTTGGGACTTGTGTCCCTTTTTTCCTTCTGACATCTCCCTTCTGGAATGAAGGTGTCTATCCTCTCTGCCTGCCCCACCACTGTGCTTTGGAAGCAGATAACCAGTCTGGTTTCACAGGTTCACAGATGGAAAGGAATTTTGCTCCAGCATGAATCATACCTCTTACCCATAATTGATTTGGATAATTTAGATGATGACATCTGAGTTGATGTGGTTTAGATGAAATACTGGACTTAAAGAGTTGACGCTGGAATGATTAAGACTTTGGGGGAAGTTGGGCTGGGGTGGAAGTATTCGGTACCTGGGAAAAATATGAATTTTCAGAGGCCACAGGGCAGACTGTAATCGGTTTGTGTTCCCCACAAAAAGGTATTTTGAAGTCCTAATCTCCAGTAGCTCAGAATGTGGCCTTATTGGGAAATATAGTCTTTACAGAGGTAATCCAAGTTACAATGAGGTCAGTAGGGTGGGCCCTGATCCAATATGACTGGTGTCCTTATTTACAAAAAGGGAAACACACAGAGGAAGACCACCACATGAACACAGGAGGTAGAGACGGGAGTTACAGCCACATGCAAGGAATGCCTGGGGCTACCAGAAGCTAGGAAGAGGTAAGGAAGGACTCCCCTACAGGTTTCAGAGGGAGCACAGATGGCCTGCTGGCACCTTAATTTTGGTCTTACAGCTTCTAGAGCTGAGGCAATAAATTTCTGTTACAAGCCACCCCGTTGTAGTACTTTGTTGGACATGTGGAACCTCAATTTTGGGCTTTTATGGATATACTTCAGCGCATCTGCAATCATATTCCTACCTACAAAACTGTTGTGTCAGAGGATATACAAGATTGAGACTGTTGACTTGCATAGCTAAGTTGCCCTCTGCAGCGTTCCCCAACCTTTTTGGCACCAGGGAACGGTTTCGTGGATGACAATTTTTCCACGGACAGGGGAGATGGTTCAGGCGGTAATGCGAGCGACGGGGAGCGAGGGGCGACGAAGCTTCGCTCGCTCACCCGCTGCTCACCTCCTGCTGTGCGACCCAGTTTCTAACAGGCCGTGGACCGGTACCGGTCTGTGGCCCAGGGGTTGGGGACCCCTGCTCTATATGCGGCATTAACTCAAATGATCTCCAATACTGTGGGAGCATCCATTCCTTACCCTCTGACAACAGACTTTGTTTTTAATCACCATTGATCTCTGATTTGGGTAATCAAAGTGTCCAGAGAAATATGCCAGAGTATGTTGGGTAGAACATTATAAACTTGTATCCTGGGAAGATTTAGTTGCAGTGTTTCTAGGTTGGTCTATTACTGGTCTCCTAGGAAGTGATCAGCTCAGGCAAAGGAAAGACAACCGTGAGCGCAATGTGTCCAAGAACAGATCTGGACAAAACAGTCACAGTGGAAATAAATATCAGCTTTATTAACACTCAAAGTGCCATTCATTTATATTCATTCCATAGTCCAGAAGGTTACTTCGAGTAAGCCTTTGCACCACAATCTTTCAAAAAATGAACTAACATGTAAGAAAAAGCAATTTTCATTGTGCTAATTATTGCAGGCCTTCATGCACGATAAATCTAAACAAAGATGGGTGCCAACAATATACAAATTTCCATATAAACAAAGTCATTGATCACTAACAAAATATAAACATGGTTTCTTTCACATTAGATTAAAAAAAAAAAAAGGCTATTTACCAGCAAGAAAAAACAGGTACATAAAATCTGTAAAACTCAGAAATTTTATACATTTTTACAAGCACAATTTTGAATGAACACAAAGTCAAAATGTGCATGAAATGTGGCACACACCACACTGTATCTGGCTTCTGGTAGGTTTTTCTAATCATATCGGCTCCTTGTAACATAATAAGCTTAGTGACATTCAACTGCAACAGTGGACTTTATTCCTAACATAAGTAATTTTACATGGTACCGCATATTAAAAACAAGGTTTTCCTTAAGCACAACAACATTGTCAGATTGGAACTTTAATTCCCAATTCTTTTTCTGCCAGTTACTTAAAATACACAGTACGGTATAAAGACACAATGTATGTTTGGACATTTCTAAACCAATTTATAGTCAATTACAGAGAATCAGAATTTGTCAATATATTGTTTTAAGAATGAGGTCTGACCTTGCCCAGTAAGAAAAAAACTGAAAGTTGAAATCTTTGGGGAAGAATAAAGGAAATGTTCAAAAACAACAGTAGGCCAGGCCAACAGCAACTGGAGATATAAAAACCTTTGACATCTCTTCAAATTAATTTAGTTTCTCACATTTTTTCATAGTTCTGAGAATTCAAAGACTGTTTTAGTGGACAGTGTTTTTGCTACTGCTTAAAACCTATTTTTTTCTCTTAATTTGCATTTCATAGAATTCTCAGAGAGAATTCAATGTTGTTCTTTGCAAGAGTATTTTAATTGATAGATATCTAAGTAAATCTGCATCCAATTGTGGAAATACAAATACATTTTGAATGGTTAAAAACAAAACTAAAAAAATATTTTTGATCAGCCAGCTGAAAATATATTCATATAGTAAATAATCTCTCAGAAAGCTTTATATATATTTAATTATTCTAACTAAACAGTACCCTTATAAAACAAGTTCATAAAAATGTAGAAATGAAAATAAGAAATTACTGGGATATATACAAGTACCTACAGACAAAGACATCTCCACACACACACACCCCCTGACACAGAGTTACAAGCATACTTTCCACTTAGTCATGGATTTCAGAATACATATAAAATCAGAAAGTGATGTCGAACTCCTGAGTTCTTCAACAAAGATAGAACCATAGATATGTATACTTTGTAAAAGCAAGAAAGTCCATTTAAGTCAGTAATAGCAGTGCAGTTACTGACGGCTACATCTTGAAAGAAGTTTAAACATAGAGACACAGACAGTAGTTCAATGCACGCATTCATGATGCTCATACACCCATCAACAATTATTGGTCAGAGTAGTAAATCAGTGTACAAATTAAACATTTCCAAAAATGTGCAAAAAAGTCAACCTTGATAGGAAAAGAACACCTTTGTACATAATTATAAACTGCCCAGCATTCAACTGAGATTAAAAACGTTTACAGAGAGAAACTAATGGATTAAATATAGAGAATTTAATGGCTACATTTAAAAATGTACATTAGGTCAAAGGGTAAATTTACAAATTGATAATCATAGTTTGCAACAATTAAAAGTTTATTCTCAGATTTATCCAAGTTTACTTTTATTTACAATGATATTTGAATAAAAAGAACCATGTGAAATGTAAGAGATGTCAGACATTAAAAGTATTTTTGGTATTAACTCTTTTACAATGTTTCAGAATGCAGGGTAGCAAATTTTAAAACCAACAGCAATAGAAAAAATGTAAACCTTTTACTTACTAATTAAGATTGTATTAAAAACAATTGTTTGTTTTTAAAGAAGTATTCTTATCGTTAGACACTGTAGTTTCACTTGAACAGGGTATATTGCAAGGGTTTGGCCCACTTTTTTTTTTTTTTTGGCCCATAAACCTTTCCAGCTCAAATGTTTCCACTAGTTCTCTCTTCTTATTCCAGGTGGAAAAAAGTCTTTGCAAAAAATGAGAACATGACAAATCCATTTTGGAGCCTAAGTATCTAATAGAGTTAGGATGTAATTTTGTTACTTATCTCTCCCCTCCAAGTAATGCTAATGCTAAAGTCACCAATTGTTACTTACATAAGTAAGTGAACACAAAAGTGCTTTTCAGTATAGTCACAAACTTTACTGTTCTCAACTGGCATTAAGGGACTCAGAAATCCTACCTGGGGACAAATTCTGCATGTATGCTGGAGAGCAGACTCATCCTTACGTTCCAAAGTGTCTATGGCACAAAAAGTCCATAACCTACTTTTCTTCACAGCTTTCCTGAAATGCCCCTCAAGTCAAACACAAGTTCATAAATGTTAAGACATTAGGAAGAAAGTACGCCACCAACCTGAGGCATCATATGTCAAGGTATATGTATATGCGTTTATGGTCAAGTGACATTAATAAGATTGGCACGTGTACAAACTCAAGCTCATAATGTCTATATAGTTCCATGATAGTTGAAGTAAATTCCTGCATGTCTAAATGCAAACACTGAGCACCTGTCTTTAACTTGAAGGATAGATTGAGATACAAATTCTACTAGTACCTGTTTTATTATTTCTACACTATTAGCTTACAGGTGGGCAGAAGTAACAGTGCTAATCATTTTGGCTGTATGTGCAGAGAATATAAAAGCTTTGGTTTAATGTGATTCTGATAATACAGATTGTAAATACAAACAAGAAGTCATCAGGCATAGGGAATAATAGTACTCACTGATTTAATGCCTTTGCTGTTGTTAACAAAAATATCATTACTGTCAATTAAAATGCCCAATTATGAAAAATATGAAGAATTACATAAGAGACTGTATACAGGCAACAGGTAAAATTTATTCTTTTCTTTACGATAGCTGCGACTCCTCCCTTGACCTTCTGAAACGAAACCATATCTGCTCTCACTATAACCTAGAGAAGGTTCTCTAGACTCCCCTGAGAGCTCACTACCATCTACAGCTCTGAAAGGTGAGTACAGAGAGATGGTTGGCCCCGATACTTTCACACCTATTATGGCATCCTGTCCAGACTGTGGCAGAAGTTAAAGCAAAGCTAAAGACGACTATGAAGTAGGAACAGTGGCTTCACAGCACGCCTTCCCTAGCCAACCAAAACAGAGGTAAAATTTCCTTTTGAACACTTGGTAAGCTAAGGAAGCTTGTTTTGATAATGTCTGGCAGAATTTCTATTCCAAAGAGCTCATGAAGAACTATGCAAAACCAATTACTTTCTACTTAAGAATTATATATAAGCTATTATACACACATACAAATTCAATTTTTATCTACTTTTAGCAACCAAGAGCTTGGCAATTTACAATAAATACCTTTATTAAACAACCGTTTGTACTAGCTACTTGTGGAAAATGTGCTGGCATTCCATCATCAGTAGGTCACACACATTTGAGCTGTTCTTCCAAGAACAGAGACTAATCTAACTGGACATTCACACCTTTCCTTCCTTCCCACCCCTGCACCAACTCCAAACACACACACACACACACACTTCACAGAAAAGTAAGGTGGAGTTTTAGTCAAAATGTTAGTCATAAAGTAAGGATTAGAATTTGCTATCCCTGGATTTCTTGCTCATTGCCCTAAGTCTCATTGCCTTAACATCTGTAAACCATTTAACTGACCTCTTTAGGACAAAAACCACCTTTCTAGTTCTGCTTTGAAAATCATAACTGAACCACGACATACAAAGAATTTGGACAGTGCCAGTGTGATTGAAAATCAAGTAATCAACCTGGAAAACAATTCACTATGTCTCTTTAGAATTACAATACCTCTTTCTATCCTTATCTTAGGAATTTGTGTCTAGTAAAACTGCAATGTGTCTATCACAGAACAATGCTAATGTTTCTCTTCTAACATATTAAAAAAAAAAAAGAGGTAGAAAAGGGTAGGAGGAAGAAGCAGGCATTAAGAAACGTTTAAGGGCCAATACACAGTCTAAGGCCAAATCAACTCTTGAAGCCTACTGATTTTGGAAAAACCTTCATTTCGGTGGGTAACTTGAATTATTATTGATATAAAACGAAATTAAGGCATACAGAGAAAAAGGCACTACGAAAAATTAACAAATTGCTTTCCGTTGACATTTTAACCAATGTTAAAATTCAAATAAATATGAACAGTGCATTTGTAACTAAGGCCAAACTTCATATAAAACAATAAGATCTCAAGAAATTTTCCTGATCTTAGTATAAATAACACTGTTGACAGAATTCAATTTCTATCAAATGTTTTGGGTATTTTAACAATTTAGACCACAAGAAAATATTTTTTTCTTTAAAGGAAAAAGCAGGAAAAAATACTCTGTAATGGAATAAATGCCCCCATCACTGGAACTGTTTGAGCAGAGGCTGGGTTTTGTAAGAGGGATCCCTCCAATTTGGGGATACTTTTAATTGCTGTTGTTAATGACATTTTACTTTATAATAGCCAATGGTTACCCAAAATTGCTTTCCCTCACTTCATAAGAAATAACATTTTAAAACATCATTGCTTAACTTTCAGATTCAGGATATGCCATAAAAATAAGTAATTGGGGGCTCCCCTGGTGGCGCAGTGGTTGGGAGTCCGCCTGCCGATGCAGGGGACACAGGTTCGTGCCCCGGTCCGGGAGGATCCTGCATGCCGCGGAGTGGCTGGGCCTGCACGTCCGGAACCTGTGCTCCGCAACAGGAGAGGCCACAGCAGTGAGAGGCCCGCGTACCGCAAAAAAAAAAAAAAAAAAAAAAGGAACTGTTTGCCCATTTTTCCTCCTAGACTGTGACCTCCTTAAGTTAATTTAGTACCATAGTAAGCCACAATACTGAAAAAGCAAATGAAAAGGATTCACCATATTTTACAAAAAAAATCAATAGATTCCTATACTTGGTTGACACCAGGTGATTTTATATCATGCTATTGGTCCCAAATGAAATCAGTGACCAAGAATTCTGCTGTGGGCCAACGAGTTTGCATCTGGCGAACATCTTGGCTTTTGCACCCAAGCTTAGTTGTCCTATAAACTATTCAGATTTGATTTTCTCAGTGATTTCATGTATCTTATAACAACTCCATCTCAGAAATACGACACACCAGACCTGACATATATAAGAACTGAAGTAGCAAAGAAAGCTACTCTAAAGAAATCGTTTCCTCTTTTTAATGTAGCTTCTACTGGGAATAAGATAAAGACTCCTTCAAGTGAAAGCCAATTCAATTTACTATGAAATAAGTTTTAATTTTTCTTTTATAGTTCAGCCTGTGCATTAACATTTCCATCTCTCATATAAATTATGTAAGGTTGACTGTGCCTTTGAAAACTTTCTAAGGCAGTAGTCTTTAACCATTCTTCAGGTTAGAAACATGTTTTGTAAATGAGGAAAATTAAAGATAGTCATACTGAAAATTTCCAAGTCTGTATATTTTTAAATACATTTTAAAGAATTATCATCAAAACTTCCATTAGTCACTATGATATTTCTCAACCCTTTTATTCAATACACTTTGTTTGCAATGTAAAAGATCTTATATTTGGTCCAAGCCTAAATCATGCCATTTTGAATCTCTCAAGGCCTAAGTAGAAAGATATTTCCTGAAAAGCACATATAAGACTGCTAGTGAATCTTCTCCAGCACCAAAAAGTCTGCCACTATCAAAGCAGAATGCATTTTAAAGGCACAAAGTTAGCAGTCTGGTCATTTTCCAGCCTCAGCAAAGAAACATTACAGTATAGAAGAATCAGTTGTGCATTTAAAAAACAAAATACATTTAGAGTCATCTTAAAAAGTTCAAATTTCATTTGTTGATCCATACAATTATTAGAAAGAAAAAATTGGAGTGTTATTTTAACTGCCCCTGATAGAGGTGGTTCCTTTGAAAATTTTCTTTTTTAAATTTAATTTTGGTCTTTCATACCTCACCCCACTTTAAGCTTTTTTGTTCTAGTAGTTTTTATATATATTAACTTTTACTGTGGTTTTTGGTACCTTTACAACTTGTCTGAAATAAATTCACATCACATTTTTATATAACTCTGTAAACTATTAGTCTACTCTTAAGTCTTTACATAAAGAACAATACTTTTCCATAGCTAGTAATATTTTTCTTATAAAACAAAGGTCTTGTGCAGCAGTGTTAAAGTAGTAGTTTCTTTTCAGGTGATTTTATTTTCTGTAGCATTTCAAAAAGAAAAAGAGACTGAAAATAAAGCAAACAATTTTGCTTTGGGTTTCACAGTCTCCCAAGATTTCTCTTTAAAGAACACCTGTCTCATATTCTGCACTGCTGATTACCCTGACAGACCAAAAATGAGCCAAAAGGAAATCACAACCACACAATACAAAGAAACAAAGGAAAAGCCCACTGGTCCAGATACCATGATCCTGCTCAAGTAGAAGAGATGCCTTCACTCATAAAAGATAAAGAAATTATAATAGATCCACATCCTTGGGGGCTATGTTTATAGCACAAGATTTGGCAGTTGATTTCCCAGGGGGAGGAGGCCAGTAATTCATGTTCTTCCTTGCAAGCTGCTTCCTTTCATTCTAAGGGTATGTGAGAAGCTTTAACAACTATATTTGCGCTTTGACTTCTTCTCAGACTAGCTAATGGAATTTCAAATATTCCTACAGGGAATGCCAGATAGGACCTTGATACAGTAAAACAAGATCTACTTAACTTCAGAAACAAAGTATTTTAAAAGAGTTCCTAAACGAGCATACCTTTTAGCAGAAAACAAAATACCTGAGTCCCTTATGAATCCCATGAAAGGCATCACAGTTAGGGCCTCCAAGAATACTATTTTCTAGACCTTTACAAATAAAGTACTTAGCATTTGCTTTAATACGTTGAAAAAAATTGCAAGTGGCCAAATTACCGATATCATTCATGTTTTTCAGTAGCACAAGTCCATTAGAGATAGTGGGAGTTTCCCAGCTGTCTCGTTCCGCTTAATGTCGTTGCTCTTATATTAGAAATACCTGGCAGTTTTAACCTTCCTATAAAGTAGCTAATACTTTGTTTTAATATGCCTTTCTTTTCCCACAATTATGAATTGACTTTTGAGGAAAGAATACACACAGAAGACTGAGTTCACCAGGCTCCCTGTTTAAGTTCATTTTGTGTCTAAAATGGAAGTTACTGATTTGGGTGCAATATGCAGCTGGAAGGGAAAGGATTGTTACTGGCTGTTTGTTGAGACCTTTCACCCTCGACTTGAAGTAGTGGTATCTTCTCTTGTAAAACCCTCATTATGCATTACATCACTCTCTGAAACTTACTTTTTGCAAGGAACCTGCTTTGTAAATGGCCATTTTCATTTATAACTGGGGCTGGTATGTACATCAGGGTTTCTCAACTTCGACACTTTTAACATTTGGGGCAGGATAATTCTTCGTTGGGGGGCTGGACGTGCTGTTCTTGTATACTTTAGTTTGTTTAGCAGCATCCCTGGCCTCTAACCACTAGATGCCTCTAGCATCCTCCTGGTTGTGACAACCAAAAATGTTTCCAGTCATTGCCAAATGCCAAGCAAAACTATCCTCACCCCAGCTGTGAAAACCACTGTTTTACATGCTAACTGTTTTTTGAGGTGCTTTAGTAGTCTGTGATCCAAAGAACAAGAACAAGGGTTTCATATCATGACACTAGCTTTTAACACATGGATACTGCAGGTTAAACTCTTAGTTCCTAAACAATGTTATCTATGGGGAATCAGGAGCTAGAAACAGGAAGATATAGGATACATGATTTTGATTATTTCTCCTTCCCCTTGATTTTTGGGACTTTCCCCCTCGGGTAAAGAACACAGTTTAAAATACACTACACAACACTTAGTTCTTCTTTTCATTATTTCTGTTGACCGGCAAATGTGGTCTCTTCTACTGCTTACACATTTAATTAGAGCAATCTCCTTTTGTCTTTTAATTTGGATTTGCTTATTGACTTCCCGTATCTGTTTTAAAATAAAACAATATCTTTTCTTTTTTTAAGCAGAAAGCTATCCCTCAAGGTTTCTAGATTCCAGTAACATGGATCTATTATAGTGTATTTGCTTATTATACTGGTTAGGATTAACAAACAAACATACCTCCTAGAGATTCATATTTGCTATCAAGAGTCCTACTCAGCAAAAAGCTTGGTAGACAGAGGTTAGGATCTAAAGAATACAGATACAAGAAGGAACCTATATTCTTTAAGCTGAGTACCTATCCTAAACTCAAGTTTAGGGCTCAACCCCACAAACAAGAATCTATTTTAAATACTATCACTAAAAACTACAAATTATACATCATTTTCTTCTCCTTGTTTTCCATGTCTCCCCATCACTGCCAATCTGTCAGTGACACAGGGAAAGACTCTACAATCTTTAGGTATTCCAAATGATCTTTTTGTACTAAAAAGAGTGACTATGTACTAAAGTGCTTTATGTCTCTGAACCACATCAGTACATTATAAAAATTTAAAAAAAAAAAGTTTCAAGTTCTTGTAAGGGAAAAAAAGATTAAATATAAAAACTTCAGGATACTATTATTATTAATCAAATTTAACCAAGAATCAAGAGAAACACTTTCCCTCTTGTCTTTGTTTTCTCCCCCATCTCTCTTTTTTTATAAAAAAGAAAAGTGCAGTCAGAGAGAAGGTGAATGAATAGATGGGAGCTGGGTAGAGGCACAGGAGAGGTTACTGGCTGCTAGTGATAGTGCACAAACATGTGCCTTAAAAGTTCATCAGCGGAAGGTCTCAGTTTGGCCTCTACAAAGATCCGTTTGAGGAAATCTCGAGTATGGTCTGAGACATGGGGTGGCAGCTTAGGGTTCGTCGGCTGGGTGGCGATTTTAAAGATGGCAGCCATTGCTTCAAATTCTGCCCAAGGAGGCTTTTCCGTTAGCATTTCCACCACAGTACAGCCCACGCTCCTAAGAAGAAATAAAAGAAAGACCTTACACAAACAACATCATCATGAAGTCAGCTAACTAACTACAAGATGAGAAACAGGCGTGAAGTCCATATACATTTAAATACGACTTGGTTTCAAACGTAAAGTTTCATTAAAAGGCTGTCAAAACTGAGGTCGGCGCTCGGCCTCCCGCACGGAGCCTCTGGGGTCGGGGCCAGGGTCGGGGTCGGGGTCGGGGTCGGGGTCGGGGCCGGGCGGGCGGTTCCACATGCCTCGGCAGCGGCTCCCTCTCCTCACTTCCGAGTTGCCGAGACGCTGCCGCCGCCGCAACCCGCCGCCACAACCCGGGCAGCCCCGCGGGGTCCCCGGGCCGCCGCAAAGCGCCAAAAAGACTTAGAGGTGCGCGTGGCTTCGGTGGGCCCGGCCTGAAGCGCGGCCATCACCCGACAGCGGGGACCACCTGCCCCCGGCCCCGCGCCCCCTTCGGGTACTGGAGGAGAATGCCTCGGCTCCTGTCGTCGGGCGGACACTGAGGGCGCGCATGAAGACAACCTGAGAGAAGAACGCTTCGGGGCAGGAATGAGGCGATTAAGATCGACTGACACGGAGACCTGACAGAAAGGGCTGAAGAAACGGGGTTTTCTGAATTTGAGGAGACATCTTTAAGTGAATTTATGTATTCTTAAGAAATAAGGAAAAATATATCCATACTTGATGTGGTATCATTCCCAAACCTGAAAAATGAGTAAAGTCTGTTTTAAAGATAAATATGCCTGCAGACACTACTGGACCTCCCAACAGGGATTTGTCGGGGGCAGAGGGCAGTTAGAGGGGAAGCATTTTATGTATGCAGTCTTGAAGAAAAATTTATATTTGGATTCTAGACTTCAATGAATTCTGACAGCTGTAGAAACAGATGGGAAACACTCAAATATTCCTCTTGTTGCACCAAAAAGTTAACTTGCGGTACATGAAATGAATATTGTTTTATAACAACTGTTATTAGTGAAATACTTTCTAGTGCATTTTATTGACTCTTCTTAGTTTAACAAACAGTTTAAACACCTATGCAAACTTAAAATGTGCTTTTCTTTCTGAAAGCTGGTACTGTTTTGAAAGAGCTTTCTAAATGTAAAGTATTGAGAATTTCAATTTGGGTAAAATGTTTGTATAACTTCCAATATTTGATGTTTGTTAAACTCAACTCTGGGCAATCAAAAATGAATAAAAAATAATGAGGAAATGAATAGGGGCTACCCTCCTTTTCCCAGGATAAGGGGAAAGAAAGTTATCATATTTCTTTTTTTAACTTCTTCTTTTGAATTGCTTTGAAGGCATGGTTTTTTTGCTTATTACTTTAGGCTTGTAGTTCTCAATCCTGACAATACTTCAAAAATCTTTGCCTGGGCCCCACTCTTGAGAGACTCTCATGTAGCTGTTCAGATATGGGCTTTGGGTATAGCTAGTTTTTAAGCACCAATCCTCCTCCTTCCCTCCATTCCTCAAAGGTGTGGATAGGTTTGAGAACCACTGGACTAACGGTGGTTTTTCCTGTTTAAAGGAGATAATCAATTTGGGCTTTGTTTTTATATTGCTCTGTTGATGGCTTTGTTACAACTAAATTACTGTTATTACTATTTCATTGTTAAATAAAGTAAGCAGGGCTTCCCTGGTGGCGCAGTGGTTAAGAATCCGCCTGCCGATGCAGGGGACACGGGTTCAAGCCCTGGTCCGGGAAGATCCCACGTGCCGCGGAGCAACTAAGCCCGTGTGCCACAACTTCTGAGCCTGCACACCACAACTACTGAAGCCCATGCGCGGAGAGCCCATGCTCTGCAACGAGAAGCCACCGCAATCAGAAGCCAGCGCACCACAACGAAGAATAGCCCCCACTCACCGCAACTAGAGAGAGCCTGCGTGCAGCAATGAAGACCCAACACAGCCAAAATTAAATAAATTAAAAAAAATAATAAAGTACTACAGCCTGTGTTTGAGCTAAAAGAAAAAACAAAAACCTGTAGTTTAAACATAAATATCAATGAAAATAAACTAAAATTTAAGCTCTCAAATTTGTTAGGCAAAGAATGTTATTCACTTTATAATTTTTGCTTTATATAATTCTCTAACCTGACATTGAATATAATTGTTTTCTGTCTTTATCTTACAAAGAATACAAACGCTAGAAATTCTTTGTCTTTAGGTGCCTAAAATGCATATCTATCAAAAAGATTTCTCGGGGCTTCCCTGGTGGTGCAGTGGTTGGGAAGCTACCTGACATGCAGGGGACATGGGTTCAAGCCCTGGTCTGGGAAGATCCCACATGCCTCGGAGCAACTGGGCCCGTGTGCCAGAGCTGCTGAGCCTGTGCTCTGGAGCCCATGACCCACAACTACTGAGCCGGAATGCTGCAACTGCTGTGGCCTGTGCACCTAGAGCCCATGCTCTGCAGCGGGAGAGGCCACCACGATGAGAAGCCTGCGCACCTCAGCGAAGAGTGGCCCCCACTCGCTGCAACTAGAGAGCCTGTGCGCAGCAGCAAAGACCCAACGCAGCCAAAAATAAATAAATTAAATAAATGTTTTAAAAAATTTCTCAGTGGGAAGTAGGAAATGGCCATTTTATGTTCTAACTTAAAATTATTAAGCAATTAAAGGTTAACTGAATTATAAGACTAATAATAAAGATTAATTACTTTTAAAGTTCTTCAGGGAAATAAAATGAAGATAGCTTTCTAATGCTGAAATTTGCTCAAGATGAAATCCTTCCTGGGACTTCCCTGGTGGTGCAGTGGTTAAGAATCCGCCTGCCGGGGCTTCCCTGGTGGCGCGTGGTTGAGAGTCTGCCTGCCAATGCAGGAGACACGGGTTCGTGCCCCGGTCTGGGAGGATGCCACGTGCCGCGGAGCAGCTGGGCCCGTGAGCCACGGCCGCTGAGCCTGAGCGTCTGGAGCCTGTGCTCCACAACAGGAGAGGCCACAGCAGTGAGAGGACCGCGTACCGGTCCGGGAAGATCCCACATGCCGTGGACCAACTAAGCCCATGTACCACAACTACTGAGCCCGTGTGCCACAACTACTGAAGCCCATGTGTCTAGAGCCCGTGTTTCGCAACAAGAAAAGCCACCGGAGTGAGAAGCCCGTGCACCACAATGAAGAGTAGCCCCCGCTCGCCACAGCTAGAGAAAGCCCACGCACAGCAACAAAGATCCAACGCAGCCAAAAATAAATACATTAATTAATTAAAATAAATAATAAAAATAAGTTGTCCTCTGTTTAAAAAAAAAAAAGAGATCTTTCCTAAAGAATGGAAGACAGGTTCAAAAGCTCTATTTATTTAGTCACTTATTAAGCCTCAAACACACACAGTTAAAATGATATTAATCCTTGTAATCCTGACATCCTATTTCAAAAGTACAAAAAAATAAATTTACCTTAGTAAATTCCATCCTGGGTGGAAATATGTTAAGAAGGCATGTGCTTTCGGTCAAATCCCCCATCAAAACCTACCAGATATCTGCTTTTCTGCCATAGCCTTCTCCACTAATCACTTCAGGGCTCATCCAGTATGGTGTGCCTGTGACAGACTTCATTCCTGTCCCCGAAAGACAGATGGTTTGAAGCCGTTTGCTGGCCCCAAAATCTCCTAGTTTGACGTTGCCTGTTGAATCTCGCAGAATATTTGCGCCTAAAATAAGAAATATCCTCATTTCATTATTTGTACTGGCAATTTGGAATACAACATAAAAGAACAACGGCAGAAAATTACTTAGCAGACTCCTCAATCTGTCTCCAAAATCAGGCTGCTCTTCACCTTCCGAGCAGTACCTGGCATAATGCCAGTCATACAGTCAGTGTGCATTAAAAACTTATTACGTGAACACTGAATATTTAGAGTCACCTGTGTGATTCAAGACCTAAGAAGTTTCTCCCACTGAAAAGGACTGGTGCAAGTGGGAGGCGAGGATCAAAAAGAAGAGAAAGGGGGAAAGGGCTAAGAATGTGAAGTTCAGAGAAGGATGAAGAAAAGCAGTAGCAGGCTCTTGGCCCCAATTTCTCTGTCCTAAAGTAAGAAGCCCATGTCTATAGATTATTTCCCTGAGGACCTAGCATCTCCTCAGGAACCTCTTAAGGGACCTTCATAATCAAAATCTTTTCATTCTTCATTCTCAGTTTCTGTACAGTGTATTTTAAATCTAATCTAAGCAAGCTTTGAGGTTTCTGTTTTAAAATTTCATTTACTTCTATAATAAACTTTTAATTTTATTTATTATAAACTGACCTTGATAGCCTAGCTGAGGTGGTGTTTGCAGAGTCCTCCCCTGTAAAGTTACTCTTTCCCCTTTTCCATACTTAGCTCTTTGGAAGAAGTTCACTATGTGTAAAGGAGTGAGAAGTTATGCTACAGGCTTAGTAGTTACCTATAAGGGAATTATTCTGCATGGGAGACTTGTCTCTTCTCTCCCATTTATTTATTCAACCATCCATTTCTATCAGTCTGAACACATGGATATTAATTTTATACTCTGGGTTATAATCCAATGACTTTTCGCTCAAGCTGTTCCAGCTTTGGCCATGGGGAGCTCTCTCTGATGGCTCCGGTGTCCCTCTGCCATACCTCAATCATTGTGTTCTTGCTTGATTTGATTTCTGGATTGTTTGTTTGTTTCTTAGTATCGTCTTACATTCTGGTACTAGAAGACGCTCCAGGCTCACCTTGTGTATCCCCTGTAACCACTTCTAGAATTAGCCATTTCTCCTTTTACTGAAGAATGGTATCAGAAACCAAGATCTAGGAGCTAGGTTCATTTATTTTTATTCTCTATTTTCCCCCCTTTATCATTCTTTAAACTCAATCTTTTTTCTGGGATTGTAAGTCTAGTTTCTTCTTATGTAAATTATTTCTATTCCCATTTTTAGCTTTTTCTATAAACTACCTGTTTTTAAATGAGCAACTTATTTTATTAGCTTATCTAATTTTAGTTTCTAAATTTTACCTCAATTATTTTTAAGTCTTCCTAACCTTAATCATATTTTATACTTTTTAAAAAAGATTCCCTATTTGTCTTTTTTTTTTTTTAATGGCCCCTAAGGAGGAGAGTGAATAGTGGAGAAAATGTATTATAGACTGGAGAGAATGCAGACTGTCCATCCCCACCATGAACTTCTGTACCTGTCTTTCTGTTCTCCCAGCAAATTTCCCAGTCTAGTCAATTAAGGCTTTGCAAAGCCTCTCTCTGGGGAGGGTTAAGGATCCATTCTCTGCATGCCATAAGCCTAAGTACACCATGGTACCAGTGATTCTCTAAGACAGCACTGCCTTTTTAACATCTCCCGCTGTCCAATTCTTAAAGAAGGACTCTGTCAAAAAAAGCCACCGTGTCTAAAATATTTAACCTGGGGAAGGACAAGAAACAAGCCAGTTTTTACTGGTTACCAGCTGGGAAGGAACAGTCCCAGGCAGGTCACAGACAGACAGAGCTATCTCCAGGGAGTAATCACCAATGCTGAACCAACGGCCATCCATACAAAGGGCTGAGGAGAAAATGTATAGCCAGGTTTCCAATACAGTTATCTAATTTTTTAAAAACTTACTTTGGATATGTTAAAAGTAAGCTATGAAGGAGAGTTTTCAAACATACACAAAAAGCAGAACCACATATGTGAACCCCTCACACTATCTGAATCAAATGAAAGACATCGCGATCCATCAATAGTTCAGTCCATATCTTTAAAAGATAAAGACTCTTATCACACCTAAGAGAATGGACAGTAACGCCTTTAATATTATTAAATGTACATTCAGTGTTTTTTTGTTTTTCTTTAAAAAATCAGAATCCAAATAAGGTCCTTCCTTACATTGAGGATCATTAATACATCTTTGAAGTCTTTTCCTAAAGTTCCCTCCAACCTTTTTTTTTTTCTTTGCAGTTTATGAAGAGTCTAAGCTGTCTGCCTATAGCTTTCTTATTGTCTAGATTTTGCTGAGTCCATCCCAAGGAGTCATTTAACATGTTCATCTGTTCTATATATTCTATAATTCTCCAATTTGGTAGCTGAATCTAGAGGCTTGATCAGATTCAGGTTCAAAAAAAATTTTTTTTGGCAAAACTGCTTTGTAGATAATGATATAGTCTATGAATAGGAAGTATGTAATGATAGACTGTCTGTGTGAAGTGATGTTAACAGCTATTAATGTTTAGTGCTTATGTCTACTAATCTGTTAGTCATTGTAAAATGGTACTATTCTATCATTCCTGCTTCATTTGTTAGCCAAAATATTTTTATAAAGGTAAGTTTCCTTTCATCCACTATTTAGTCCTCAGTACAGTTCATAAAAGAGAGGTCCAATAAAGAAACCCTATTATGAAATAATGAGTTGGTTCCCTAGCAACAATGATCAATTAATTCTTACCCTAGGTTTCATTATGAACTCATGAGTCTAAACTTAAAAGTAATCAACTAGCTTTCCTTTGCCCTCGCCATTTAAAAACTGCTCATTATAAAAATTTAGGAATTACATAAAAAGTAAAAAGTATGCAGGAGAAAAACAACTATCACTCATTCTGCCACCTGGAAATAACCACTGTTAATCATGTAGAGATTGTAAAATTAAAGTATGACCTAGAAGAACGAACTTGAGATCATACTGCTTTATCCAATTTTATACCTTACATTTTTCTTATCAATATATTTCCCCTATAATGTTTTTAAATCAGCTTGTTTCCAACCTCCTCATTTTACTGGCAAGGTTAGAGGAGGATCCGCTTGGGGGGTAGCTCCCCTCAGTTCCTTTACCTTATCTTATTATCAGGGGTAAAGAGAAACTGGCTTGAATAGAGATTATTCCTAATAGAATAATTCACAATCAAATCATCTTCCTATGTGTTTTTTTTTTAATTGAAGTATACTTGACCTACAACACTATGTTAGTTGCAGGGTGTACAACATTGTGATTCAATATTTCCATACATTACAAAATGGTCACCACCTTATGTGGTTCTTTAAGCTTTAGGGTTTTGAACTTGATAGCTGAGGTCTGCCTAAGCTGGGTAGACCCTGAGGTGAAAGACAGGCTCTTATTTCTTTCAGATCATGAGCCATGTTGTCATCCTCTAAGACTCACTAGTAAGGTCCATTCTTTACATGTGATCTGGCTCAGGCATTGTGCAGCAGATCCTACTCTGTGACCAGACACTGGTTAGGAATGTTCTCTTTAGCCTGAATATGGCCATATTCAGGGTGTGATATACCACAGAAAGGAAGTAAATTCCTGGTAGCTCATAAGAGCCCTTAGAAAGACCAATGAAAAACAAATTCAATTTATTATTTATAAATGTGTGTTGTGTATTTGTTCATTATTCTCGTCAAATGATTGAATAAAGTGATCTTTATATTCGGGTCACAACCTGGTTTTTACAGAATGAAGCCTCTCAGTGTGCTTTGCAGTACAGAGCTCTATGACTCTCAAACTTACATACCTCCACCACTATTTTGTCTCACTTCATGCAGTCACCTTATGTAACTGATCCATGAAAACAGTTGAGCTTTTGAGTTTTAAAAAGTGAGCTTAACTGAGTTGCAGTTTATCAAAGCTCAGTCTTGGTCTCTCTTCTCATTCTCTCCCTTAGGTAATGAGGTCCATCCCTCAGCTTTAAATATGATCTCAGCGTAAAGTACACCATCACCGTAACTAACTTTTGAGTGCTTTCTAGGTACCAAGAACGGTTTTAAGCATGTTATATGCATTAACTCATTTAATCCTGTAAGAATCCTGTGAGCTGTTCACTATTATCACCCTCCTTAAAAATGAGGAACTGAGGCATAGAGAGATTGTCTCGTCTAAGGTCACACATCTGGTGATGGATAAAGCCTGAATCTGAATCAGGTCAAATTCAGAGCCCCTATTCTTAACCGCTATGTCCGAATGCCTGTGCGCTATATGTGAAAACATGTCTCATTTTCATGCTCATTTGAACTTTACTGATTCTGTGAGCCCCAACAGGGAAGCTTTCCTCTTGTGGCGACCTGAACAACACAACTAGCTGGAACTGTTTTCCCATGGTACTTTAAAGGTACATGTATTAAATGCTGACTTTCTTAACCACAGCACATGTTTCGTTAAAAGAACTGTGTACTTAAAAAATACCTCATTACTTACCTTTTATATCTCTATGAACAATCATATTACTGTGCAAATAATGGACTCCCTCCAGAATCTGACGGGTGTATTTCCTAGTCACATTCTCAGTAAGCGCTCCATATGCTTTTAGTTGGTCCTTAATTGAACCCTAGGATAAAAGAAAACGAAAGAAAACTATAGTATGGTTTGAAATGAAAACTACTAGTAAATCTTTACTTTTAAAGATGTGTATATGGGTATTTATTATTCTTATCGACTGAATAAAGTGATCTTTATTTTTAACATCTTTATTGGAGTATAACTGCTTTACAATATTTTATTTATTTTTTTTTTATTATTATTTTTTTGCGGTATGTGGGCCTCTCACTGTTGTGGCCTCTCCTGTTGAGGAGCACAGGCTCCAGACACGCAGGCTCAGCGGCCATGGCTCACGGGCCCAGCTGCTCCGTGGCATGTGGGATCTTCCTGGACCGGGGCACGAACCCGTGTCCCCTGCATCGGCAGGCGGACTCTCAACCACTGCGCCACCAGGGAAGTCCTATTTTATTTATTTTTAATTGAAGTTTAGTTGACATACAATGTCATGTTAATTTCAGGTGTATAACACAGTGATTCGACATTTAAATGCATTACAAAATGATCACCACGATGAGTCTGGTAACCATCTGTCTCTGTAGAAAGTTATTACAGTATTATTGACTATATTCCTTATGCTGTATATTACATTCCCATGACTTATTTATCTTAAAACTAGACATTTTAATTTGGAGAATCCTAGTTCATGACTGGGAGGCTTTAATTGGACAGCACAGGAATTCTCAGGAAGGACATTATATGCCATTAATTTAACATAAAACTCTACTATATTCCCTGACTAGAATTGTGGAAGGAAGGCTTTAAAACTATTCTTTGACTGATACCCTTGTTCCTATGACTATGCTGGTTCCATCTCCTGTTCCTTGCAACTGTATTTTTTAAAATTCTCCAGTACTTTTATCTTGCATTGTTTTTGCCCTGAATATATTTTTGATTTTCCTACTTGCTCTTCTATATATGTCCTACTTTAATTTTATTTATGTTGTTCTTACTCTGTTTTTAAAACACAGTTTTATTGATACCTGCAAATTTACTTCTCAGGAGAAAGAACGGGTATGATTAGAAGATCAGAACACACGTGAGATTTTAAAGTTTTTCTTTCATATACTCACCGTTTTAGTTCAAAACACGAGAAAATTAAAAAGGACTTTCTAATTTTCTTACATGTTTTAGGCAGGACGAGGTGCCATCTCTGAGAATAGGGAATCAATCTGGTGAGACATAGGCACTTGAATTTTGAAAAAGCTTCCCTGCTGATTCCAATGTGCAAATTTGATAAATAATCACGACTTTAAAAGATGGAAATAAAATGCTTCCTGAGGGACAAAATCTTTTAGAGGTAACATAACCAAATGTTCCCGTCTTTCCTTGAATTTTGGTAAACTGTGTACTTTGTCGTATAAAAATAGATCCTTGGATTTTACAGGTTTAGCCACTTGCTGTTTCCACTATTCATGAGCAACCCCTGAAGGGACAGCAAGATGCAATTCTGCTGACCCCAACTTGCAAACACGTGTGGAAAGCCTTAGGCAGTGAGTGAACCCAGACAACCAGTCATACCTATAACTCAATGTGGCTTGTTCTTCAGTCAACTTATTATGTCTCTACTTGCAGTAATGCACAAAATAACAGAGCTAGAACTGAGCTTTCCAAACCATAAGCCCCCAGATACTTGTAGGCTGCAAATGAGTGTCAGACTTACAGATCCTCTGGGCCCTCTGGCAGCTGGGCCAGTGGCCCATGGTGCTAACAGCTCCATCAGTGTAGTCTGTTTACTGCTGTGTAACATGAAAATATTACCTTCTTCAGTGTGAACAACTGGAATGGGCTGGAAAGCGCTGTGTCAGATAAAAACAGTGTGTGTGTGTGTGTGTGTGTGTGTGTGTGTGTGTGTGTGTGTGTGTGTGTGTGTGTGTAAGAGTAACAGAGAGAAGTCAACTGCTAGGCCAGGTATTGGAAATAAAAGAAAGTTATGGTTCCGGTGTAAAAGTAGTTCTAGATAGACTAAGGAATGGAATGTTATGTTGGGAAAAACTGAAGAATGGAATGACAATTTTGGCAAAGCTTGAATCTAGGGCATAAAGGGGTCCATTATATCAAATTTAATGAAAGAAATTATACAGCATCATTTACAGACTTGGAGATTCAGGAAAGTCTAGGAACATCTACGTCCATCCCATGTATGCCATGGGCTTGCCGTACACATAATTCATTTAGATTGCCAGTGAACTATCATTAATTTAGTAACATGCTTTTCAAATTCAAGGAGTGATAACCTAGACTTTGAAAAGACAGCTGCCTTTACAAAACCTAATGAGAAACATGATCTAACGCCTCTTCCTGAATAGTCCTAGTTTAGTCTTAAGATTGCTAAATATATAAAGATTACCCATATCTCCATTTGCGATGTAAACTGGTTCTAACCAATGAGTCATTTTAATTAATTTTATCTTCAACAGTCTGGGTCTCTATTCACATTTATTCATAGTTATTTCCTTATTTTTAATTTAAATATTTGTTGCACAAACAGTAATGGGAATCTGAATAAGAGAAAAGTCAATCACAATCCCAACATAATACATTTTCATTTTTCTAAGTTTCTTCTGTTCTTGTCCAAATACAGATACTTTTAAAATATCATTAATATTAAAAAGCATTTTATATTCTTATCCTCTAAGTAATTCCTCCAACTTTGCTACATGGGCTTCAGAATTTTAATTTTTAATATATACTGTCTTAGACAATGCCATCATAATTTACTTCCACTGGGGGAATTGATATTTCCACTTTTTCCATCACAGATAGTACTAAAATAAAAGTTCACAGCTTTCTCCTTCTTTTGGATTACTGCTGTAGACTAAATTTTAAAAAGCAATTTACACTGCCAACATAATCTTTGAAAATAAAAAATAGCAATGATGAATAACAGTGGTGTCCCTATAAACAATTATTCATGAAGATAAAAATCAAAGTAAAATTTACTGTTGCTGTTGTTGTAAGACTGAGGATGTGTTAAGACCATTACAATCGGCCTGTATCCACAGGCCTCTCATCTGGGGATTCAACCAACTGCTGATTGAAAATATCTGGAAAAAAAAATTCCAGAAAGTTCCAAAAAGCGAAACTTGAATTTGCTGCCCTGGCAACTATTTACATAGCATTTACATTGTAGTTGTAACTATTTACATAGCATTTACAGTGTATTAGTTATTATAAGTAATTAAGAGATGACAAAGTATATGGGAGGATATGCGTAGCTTATATGCAAAAAATACTGCACCATTATATAAAGGACTTGAGCATCTTTGGATTTTGATAGCCGTGGGAAGTCCTGGAACCAATTCCCTGGGGATACCAAGGGACAACTGTACTATGAGATACTGATCCACAAGATCAAACTGCAACCTGTACATTCTACATACAATTCTAATAAGCTATTTCCTTAAAGACCCATAAATCAAGCCTTTTTCTAACATATACTGCCTATTGTAAGAATGAATGTATTTTTAAGTGAGTAAATATACCACCATCTTGAAAATCATTAGTATTAGAATATACTCTACAAATACTAAAAATAATGAAGAAGGAATGACAGAGTTTTTTGCAAATCACATTTTTCACCTCCCAATGAAATTACTGACTCAGGCAATGACTAACAATCTGTGTTAAAAACATTAGCTGGATGGTTGAAAAGGAACTGGATATTCCTATGTGCCACTGCTGTAAGCCCAGATTACTTTCTCGTCTTCAGGAAAAAACAAAACTTTACAATGGAAGAATCAGGACGTCAATCACCCTAGTCAAGCAGTCCATCTTAGCATCACTACCAGTAGAACAACCAGAAATTGTATGTCTCCTAATGGGATGCACAGCATCATTTAGGATGCATGCGAATAAATGCTGAATTTGAATATAATTTAGATTTTAGATCTAACTTGGAGTTTACAGGAAATATAGGGATAAACGAACAAACTAAACACCACCATGAGGATGCAAGGGGAGAAATCTATGAGATGAGACGGTCAACAGAACAACTAGTTTGGTCTCTTTCTTTTTTTTTTCTTAACGTCTTTATTGGAGTATAATTGCTTTACAATGGTGTGTTAGTTTCTGCTTTATAACAAAGTGAATCAGCTATACCTATGTGTATATCCCCATATCTCCTCCCTCTTGCGTCTTCCTCCCACCCTCTCTATCCCACCCCTCGAGGTGGTCACAAAGCACCAATAGCTTGGTCTCTTTGTCAAATCTGTCACCTAAAACTGTTCTAGATTAAAAGAGGAATAAGAGACATAGCAGCAAAATGTAATGTGTGGTCCTGGACTGAGTCCTGGTTTGGATAAACCAGTTATTACAGGTTATTTTTAGGGCATTTAGGGAAATCTTGAGTATAGACTGCTATGATGTCTGTAACCTATTTTAGTATACTTTAGTATTTTTAAAAAACAAGTTAAAAAATACAAAGATAGATGAAGAAGACAGAAAATAAAATTATATTACCCAGTTCTCATTTAAAACTCTTCCAAAATGTCCTTAACATTTTATAATCAAAGTTTTGTTGTTTTTCTTTATTCTCAACTAAGACTTTAAACAGAATATCTCTATTTTCAAAGGATGTACTAACTTACCCCTGGCATATATTCCATAAATATGGAAAGTGTTTTTTCTTGGGGATCCCTCAAACAGCCATAATACTGAACAATTCGCTCATGCAGCAAGTTTTTCAACAACTGAATTTCACACTCAAGTGCATTTACTTCCTGAAAGACAGAACTCACTGTTAAGTCTTTACAGCATTGCTAGTAAAAGCAAAAAAATTCTAACTTCATGGACCATCAAGGTGATTTCAATCTGAAATTTTCACTTCCCAAGGAATAAACATTTTAAAGTCTCTAAACAATAATAACTTTTGTAACAGTCCTTGATGGTATGCTAAAGCAACACTAAATCACATTAGGAATATAACTGAGTACTAAAAGAGAAAAATCCATAGTACAAAGTAAACAAACATATCCAGTTATCTGTTTCTTTGGCAAATAATTTGCATTGAGGAAAAACAAAAAATTCTATTATGTGTTATACTTATTTTAGTAAAAATGCTTCTTATAATGTGACAAAGTAGCTTATGCAGTGATTCTTACCTTGCTGGTCTCAGGGCTATCTGGGTCAAACTGAACTTGCTTAACAGCCAATTCTCTTCCTGTATCAACATCATAACAGAGGTAGACCCTGCCAAAGGCTCCCTGGCCAAGCAGCTTGCCCAATCTCCAGTTGGTTGGAGCACGAGGTGCTAAAAAAGAACATTTTCTTAAAATGGAATCGCCCCATGGCACACAATGGTTAAGGACTACTGCATTATTGATATCCTTAATTGAATATGCTTGGATATTAAGGGAAAATCATGTTCATCCAAATTCATAATGATCATCATCTTTGAAAACTGTAAGAATGCTAAACCCAAACAAGGTTCAGATCCCTATGACTAATTTTTTCCAATGAGATTTTTTTTCACCTGATTATAAACGTAATAGCATCTTTCACTCAATTTAAGATGCCACTGATTATGTAAGATGCACTACTTCTAATCTTTATTGCAGTAATATCTGTAATTAGTTTTTCAACTGCCTACAATGTAGAAAGCTGGAAAGACCATCGCTCTCATTCTAACAAGAGGAGATCTTGAAAGATCTTTCCCAGTGGGGGAAAAAGCACACTATATACAGAGGAATAAAGATAAGAAATACAGCAGACTTCTCCTCAGAAAGTATACAAGCCAGAAGACAATGGAGAAATAACTTTAAAGTGCTGGAAGAAAAAAAAAATTGCCCAGAACTCTATACTCAGAAAAATATATCTTTCAAAAATAAAGGAGAAATATGAGTTTTTCAAACAAACAAAAGCTGAAAGAATTTATTACCAGTAGACTCGTACTACAAGAAAAGGTTAAAAACAATTCTTTGGGCAAAAGGAATTTGATACCTGACAGAATCTTGGATCTACATAAAGATCTACAGAAATAAACTGGAGGTATATTTAAAAGACATTCTTCTCCTATTTTTAATCACTTTAAAATATAGTTGTCTAAGGCAAAAATAGCAGCAATGTAGTGCGAGTCGCAGATGTGAAAGTAAAATATGACAACACTAGCACAAAAGAGAGGAATTCAGAGTATAAAAATATTGTTGCAATAAATATCTTTGAGCATGAACCTTTCATACATTGCTTACATGATAAAGTTCAAATACTTTACAATCCGGCCTTAGTTACCATTCTAATTCTACTTCCACTGTTTCAAGTAAGATACCCTCTACTTCAGCCAAAGATGAACTATTCCCCATTTTCAGAAAATATCATGGCCTCTTGCACATGTCACCTCCTTAACTGGTGAATTCCTATGCACATCATTATCCCCATTAGATTACATCTTAGAGGCCATATTTGAAATCTCAGAGCTAAGCACTCAATAAGGATATGTGGAATGAATGAATGAATGACTAATTGGTAACAATTTTCCTAATAAAAGCAAAGGACAGAATCATTTAAAGTAATAGCAGTAATACCATGCTTATACCTGACATTACAACCACCTTTAGAAATACCATTTTTACCTCTTTTGAGATTCTGGTCTCCCTGTGAAGACTGGCTTGGTATTTATTCTTTTTTAATACTATAAAATTCTGCAAAGGCTCTGCTACACATTTCACTATGCCAATTTCTATTACTCACAGCGGCTGGGTGGGCTGATGTCCATTACAGTCAAAGTAGGATTGTCTATGTCACTTCCCCTTCTTCTTATTCGACTCTCATCATACTCTGGGGTAAAGATACTGCTTCCACTACTAGTGCTTAAGGAGTGGTCTGTAGGACTGAAACTCACAGGAGACCGGAAGCTGGTCCCCTGGGTCCTTCTAGCTCTTGGAAAAGTTTTACGACCTACAGAGTGAAAACAGAATTACCTTGCAACTTTTATTAATATATTATAATTAAAAGTATTTAAAATTTGTAACGTAAGAGAAATTTGTTCTGTGACTAGGCTAAGAAACTAAAACAGCAATTATATGATTATATGTTTTAAACTTAAAAAGAGTAGTATTTTTTAAGAGTGCAAAGAAATATCTTTGTTAACACTGAATCATGAAGTAAAAAATAAAAATACAAAGAAAAGTGAAAGCAGAAAAGAAAAGTGGGGAAAAAAGAAACAGAATCTGAATATAAATTCAAATAACCTCTCATGTTAACACACACACATTCATAAAAGCATAGAACTCCCTCAGTTTTGTATAAAAAGGAGAAAAAATATATTTATTCTTATTTCCAGTAATGATTTAAAATACAAAATAAAAATTGCAAAGTTTATAGGCAGCAATTTTTTTCCTTAAGAGGACAATGCAAGTATGCATTTCAACATCAAGGAATAATTTTCTAATTAATACCATTTTTAACTACTCCTTTCTTTTTTCTAAGGGAAAGATAAGTATTATGAGGTAAGTTGGCATAAAGCTGTTATTGTAGTTTTAATTATGATCCAATATCTTTAAAAAAAGTTTTAAGCAGAAAACTAAGTGATATAGGAACAAGTTTTTTTATTGTTTCTGAGATTTTTAACAAACTGTTGTGTTCTTTGATCTAATAAACTTACCATCATTATAGTCTTGATGATGATATGAAACATGATACCTTCTTGGATATGTTCCTCCTTTTCCAAATTTCTCAAAGATAGGGTTATCATAGTCTATTAAGACACACAAGAAAGTTGTATACAAGTTATACAAAAGTCAAATATTTCCAATGATGAAAAACACTTTTACTCATTTTTATTTGATTATTTTAAAAAGTTCCCTTGCCCTCCCAGCCAAAAGATTATTCAATGACATAACATTTAAACATTTAGAATGTGAACAGTCTAACCTGAAAATTCCTGATGATTATCTGGGTAGCTCTGGGCCCTAGGCATTCGTGATTTTGGATAGCTCTCTCTAAAAGTAGAAAAAGTCTTGTTATTTTAAGACAAAATATTTAAGGCATTAAAAAAAATCTTTATGCAATACCAATATCTATCTGTATGTATGTGTATATATACATACATACATATATAAAACAACATATTTTATGTATACATACATATATACACACACACATACATATATATACACATATATATGCTCTCTCTGAAACATTAACTGAGAAAGGGGGAACTTCTTTTCAAACACTTATTTGGTACATGCACCGCAAAAAGCCTGGCTTTTAAAATTAACCCACAGAGTACAGTGGTAAGAATGATATATTTTGGAATTACAGATGCATGGAAACACCTGTGTTTCAATCCTAGCTCTGCCACTTAAACTAGCTATTGCAACCTTGGCAAATCACCTTTCTGAGACTATTTCTGCATTTATAACAAGGAGATAATAATGTCTAACTCATCAATTTTATACTTATCTACCTCAGGACACTGTCTTTCAAATATTAAGTACTCAATATATAGCTTTCACAACACAATTTCCCTGAATTTCTTAAATGTTTTAAATATCTATCTTGAGATAGACATGGGCACAGACAAAGGTTTCATGTATATGGGTAACAAAAAATTAAACGTAAAGTTCCATACAATATTAGTCATATTTTCCAAATTTGCTTTCATAGAGCAATTCCAGAGATTAAATAGGTCATGATCTTAATAAAGATATTGACTTTGCATGCTACAGGTGAACACTGTCCGACTGAGACCAAGAGAGAGGGAGCACTTGTAACCAAAAATTCACAGATGCAACTTGTCCCAGCTTATATTCCTGAACAGCTGTCTCACAAAAGTACTTAAACTTTAATTGACCAAAATACTGGGACATAACTACCAAGAATATATGTTATTTATAATTTGGTGCCAGAATGAACGTAATCCCGAACAGGTGCAACAACTCAAGAATCTCTAAAACAAAACCTATTATGAAAAATTTGACAGCAGTTTCACCAACACAGGTTTAAAAGTAAACGTACATAAATTCTAAGTTTGCCTTTAGTTTCAAACACAATTTAGCAAGGAACTCAGAATATTATAATCAGATATCATTTTAACTAAAAAAGATACTGAGCCCATGAAGTTAAGAAATTTGTCCAAACTGAAAAAATCAATTTGCCGTAAGTATAGATGAGTATCAACTACATTCCTCTGAATGTAACACAGAAGAGTTGATACTTCGACATGTTATATATATGCATATTTACCCACATATATTAAAAAACAAAAACTACAATCAACATTACCCATCCAGAGGGCTATCAAGTGATGGACAACTTCCTGAGCCAGAATTTTCAGGGCTGCTTAAAGATAATGGGTCCAGCATCTAGAAAAATAAATGGGTCCACCTTGAGTCTGCATGATATAACCAGAAGTTACTGTTTTTTAAAAACAGCTTTATTGAGATATAATTCATGTATCATAAAATTCACCCACTTAAAGCATACAGTGCAGTTCAGTGGTTAATACTGAGAATGTATAACCCTCACCATAATCTCAGAACACTTTCAGTACCCAAAAAAGAAAATCCATATCCAACAGCAGTCATCCCCAGAGTTATTCATTTTTAAATGTTTTAAAAGTAGTTGTCCTTGTAGGTAGGCTACAACTTCAAAATTTCCTAACAGAAAAATAGGAATTTTCTATTTCTTTCTCTCTGGATTATTATCTAAATAATTAAAAGCTAAAACACTTCACATAATTTTGTTTACTGAAAACTGAACAAAGGCACCACCCAAATTGAAACAAATGACACCATGACTGCTACATTATTAGAAAATGTAAACTCCTGTAATAATATAAGCAGCCAATTTAATGTTAAGAAAACAATAGCAAATCCATGAAAATACTTCAATACCACAAAACTTTAAAAAACATTTTTAAATGTTTTAGAAAGTAGACAAACCTCAGCTTCACAAAGTTAAATATTTATAGTTTTACTGTGTCTTTCAAATGTTAATTTAAAAAAATCCGAATGTTAATCCCAGGATTATAAACAAATGCATTCATTCACTTAGGGATGAGCAACATAAGAAAATCAGCCTTATTCCACCTTTCTTTATACATGAATGCACACAGACACATGTAAATTAGTGGGGTTTTTCCTGTATTTCTACTATTTCGTTCGCTTATAAAGGAAGATATGGGATTGGAGAAGAGGTAAAACAAATACCCCCTCCTCCATATACCTGCCAAACCACACTATTCCCTGACAACATCCCTTTAAATGAAATTAAAAACCACATCCAAATTTTGCTTACTTGGTCCATGCTCTCTGGAATGAACTCTCCTTCACTGTTGATACTGGTAAATGACCCATTCCGGGCAACCTGGTGTAATTCATCTGGAATGTATCCAGGGGGAGGGGAGCTTCTATCTCTACTAGTGGGACCTCAAAGGAGAAAAATTATATGATTTTATAAATTCCAGCAGGGAACCAATTCTTGTTTTAAATAAATATACACTCAAAATTTCTGGACTATAATACGAATGCTTTTAGCAACTGAAATCTAGTTTTTATTAAAGCTTATCAGAGCACTCTTGTCTGTAAAACTTCAAATGTTTTCATTCCTTCCTAAACTCCCACCTACTGTAATTATTAACCTTATTGTAATATTCACATATATTTATTAGGTGGTATGTTCTTCTGACTGCTGACAACTGCATTATGAGTATTGTATTGATAATAAAGATTTTTAGATAAATGCCACTGCTTCTGCACTTCCAAAGGTCACCTGTACCCTGGTATATGTTACCCTTTAATGTAATTTATGGAAGGCATCATGATGTAGTGGAAAGAATATGGACTTTACAGTCTAACCTCAATTTAAATCTCAGTTCCAGTTTTTACCAGCTCTGCGTCTTTGGGAAAGTTATCCAATCGCCATGAACCTGTTTCCTCATCTGTAAACATGGGACTAAATCTCTCCTTTGCAAGGGTGTTGTGATGGCAAAATTATTCATAATGAACATATGCTGTGCACATCTGTCTACATGATGTTCTTTCCATTGCCGCTCTTTAATCTTTAGAAACCTAAAGTGAGGTTACTTCTTAGTCATTTAGTCAACATTAGAATGTTTCCAATTTGGAATCCTGGACTTTATTCTTGGGTACTTAAAATTAGCTTTTGGTGGCAAGCCATATTCCTGGAATTTAAATTTATTCATACTTTAGAAAATTAGAGAATCTAATACAGTTCGTCTAATTATGCTATGTTTATTAACATAGTTTTCTCAGCTTTCCTCCTTATTTTTTGAAATTAAACTATAAAAACGATATGATGAAATCATGTGAGCATTTGAGTTCTGGTCAGATTTAAAGCAAAAAAGGCTTTTGCCTCATGTAAGGGGTCACTGTAAATACGTGTCGGCATTTGTTAGTGAAGAGATAGGGAGAAAGAGAACAAAATGATTATCAAGAGATATGCATGAAAAAGATAATTTTTCTACACGGGACTCCAAAATTATTAGGAACTATTGAGTCAGTGGTTGATGTGGGCTTTGTAACAACTATGATCACAATGTCCCTAATATTTTTATTTCTTCCATACGCCCCTATTTATAAACGAAGATAAATATACTCATTATTTGAAGCAGACAAGGAAGAAAAAAAGCTTAGAAAATTTCTTCATCTTCTTATTTGATAACCCATTTTTTTGAAACTTTGTTATTAATAGGTATACCAATGCACTCTTGGTCAAAACCTCCACACCAGCATATACTCCCATCCCAAAGGAAGTTCTTCCTCTATCTTTTGTAAAAATAATTGAAGGAGATAATGATCAATAAATAAGGAAAAAAGATAATGGTCATATCTACCAAAGCCATTTCAAGTTTAAAGAGGTGCCAAGAAAAGACTAGTAAATTTTATACTTTACAATTTCCAGTTTCTTCTTATGCTGGCACTGAAGTCAAACAAGAATATTTATTAGTAGAATAAGAGTGAGACATTCAGTACAGTTTTAAATCAAAATGAATTTAAAATGTCAATTTAACTAATGTATTTAGCTTGTTCTGTCTAATGCAACTAAGATGAATTAGCAATTTTTTACTTTAAAATGATAGGTACTATAATGATAAGAAAAAGGATAAAGAAATGTATGATTAATAATAGTCATGCTTTCTAGTTTGAAAAGCAAAATGTAGTTTAAAAGTGTTCTCTCAGGGACTTCCCTGGTGGTGCAGTGGTTAAGAATCTGCTTGCCAATGCAGGGGACACAGGTTTGAGCCTGGGTCTGGGAAGATCCCACATGCCGCGGAGCAACTAAGCCCATGCACCACAACTACTGGGCCTGCGCTCTAGAGCCCGTGCGCCACAACTACTGAGCCCTTGCGCCACAACTACTGAAGCCCGTGCACCTAGAGCCCCGTGCTCTGCAACAAGAGAAGCCACCAGGATGAGAAGCCCAGGCACCACCAGGAAGAGTAGCCCCCACTCACCGCACCTAGAGAAAGCCCATGCGCAGCAATGAAGACCCAATGCAGCCAAAAATAAATAAATTTATCAAAAAGAAAAAAAAGTGTTCTCTCAATTGACTGCTACAACAATCCCATGATTTAAAGATGAGGACAATGTTATTGGTCTCAGGTTAATTATAGAGCTGGAATTTGAATTCAGGTACCCCTAATGTTCTTTCATCAAAAATTTAAATTATATCAAAATACATCCAAATGAAGACAAGCAATTTTTATTTTACTTGTATATTATCTCTGCTGTTCATACTTCCAACACTTCTGAAACCCAAAGTAAGACAAAAGACAGACACTTAGAAGGAAGTAGTCGTAAAAAAGCTTTTGGGTACCAAAACAGAAGATGAATAACAGATTTTCTGGTTGGTTCACATGCTAATTTAATCTTTTCTTTCATTACTAACAATCCTCTTCTATCACCAGTCTTAGATTCCCTTCCTGCTTCTCCCTATTCATCTGTTTTATGTCTCCTACTTCCCCCTTTAAATCCATCCCTCACATATGTTTTCATGCTATCTTTAATACCCATTTTCGAGCAATGAAATGTTTTTATCATATAAAAATGTAGATTATCAATGTTTTATACAAATTGAAGAAGATGCACAGAACTGGGGAGTTCAGAGCACCTCTGCCCAGCCTATGCCTAATAGGCCTCCTTTAAAAAAAAAAAAAAAAAAGCACACAGGATCCGTTTTTCTTTTTACCATAAACGTAAATATAAGTGTATTTTTAATGACTAATAAAGTAATTATAAAACATAATCTGGAAATTCTTAGCAATCTTTATTTTGGTAGCATTCTTGGCAATAACTAAAACTTAGAGAAAGGTTTATGAACTTAGTCCATCCATTAATTTTAATATGTTAGAATTACTTCTTTTAATTTTTTTCCCTTCAGCTTATTTCTACAATTAAAACGCTCTTGAGGTTTCCTTATAACTTGTTAAACATCAAAATACCCTGGGTATCTTAAGAAAGGAAATATTTAAACTGGAGACTGCTAATCGTGTAATACTTGACATTAACTTTTCAAGGGACATCAGATACCAGAACATAGTTAACTGAACTAAATTACAAAGAGTACAGAGATAGGCTGCAATTTATCAGGATTATGTTTAGGTGTTGCCCTACCTTAAAGGATGGAGATGAAACCAAGAAATCACCCATTTCATGATTTCGACGCTAGCTTTCTTACCTACTATAGAAAGTCTTTTTTTCCTCTCTGCTCCAAATACTGTGTTATCCAAATCTTCTAGTGATGGCAATGGCTCTAAATTAGTAGCCTACGAAGAAAAAAAGAAGATTCATGCTATTCTTCCCCTTTAGGGCTTTAATCAGAATCCTTTCCCCTACCAAATATAACCCAGGCATTCTAGGTAACTATGTTTCATATATTGACTTTTACAAGCATAAATCCTATAATCCTCACTGAAAAAACAAAATCCCAATTCATACCTGTGTACTTCCATTTATTACAAGTAATATTTTGAGGCTCTTCATATGAATACTACGATCCAGCAGTTCCACAGCTTTGTCCAAGTCATCTTGGGTGGTTAATGGAATCACCAACTAAACAAAAGGGAACATAGAAATTGTGCAGCCATCTCACCAGGTCAAGTCCTCCCAGGAGCATCTCCATTACTATGGAATTATAAATCTCAAAATACCTTGCTCTTTGATTTGTCAGTATAATGAAATTCTGAATGAATACATGTTATCTAGATTGTTTCGCTCTTCCCATCCTACCATCACTAAAATCATAAAATGAATATGGATTAATAATTTTTTTTCTTTACTGAACATTAAATTCTTCTAGAAAACATATTTAAAGATTAAAGATCAGTTTTCTAGGATATTTCCATAATATTATTAAACTTAAGTTATAAAATCTTTACCTCAAAACAGCATTAAGGAACATACACAAAAACTATGTAAAATAAAAGTACTCTCTTTTATCTGCACTGATGAAAGTTTTACTTTTTTTATAGCAACCACAGATTCTCGTCCTCAGCCGGTATGCTTACCAACATACAAAATACAATGAGCATGCCGTGGAGGGGTGCCATGGAGGGGTGCCACCAGTAATGTACCTGCAATCTACAGCCTACCTGGCACTCTTATCTCTGACTTGACCACTACAGTCTAAAACAAGTAAGCTAAATGGGTGAGCCATCCTACAGTAACCCCTGAATGCTGAAATTTGCTTTCATTAGTCCTCTCATGGATCAGATGTTATAAGGGACAAAAGCACCTGAACAGCCTGTGAGGAAAAAGCATGATTCATACTACTAAACAAAATACTTCTTTTTTTAAAAATGTAAACTTAGGGGCTTCCCTGGTGGCGTAGTGGTTGAGCGTCCGCCTGCCGATGCGGGGGACGTGGGTTCGTGCCCCGGTCCGGGAGGATCCCACGTGCCGCGGAGCGGCTGGGCCCGTGAGCCATAGCCGCTGGGCCTGCCCGTCCGGAGCCTGTGCCCCGCAACAGGAGAGGCCGCAGCGGTGAGAGGCCCACGTACCACCAAAAAAAAAAAAAAAAAGTAAACTTAGTAGCTTAAGATGACTTTGTCAATAATCTTCAAAGTACATTCCGTTCCATGGAAAGGACAGAATAAAAACAAGTGAACATATTCCATACTTGTGAGCCGGCACTAACTAACACAGTATATAAGCCAATCAAACGTAAAGGCGTAGTTAGTTAAGGGTCCTCTACGGTACAAATACCTTGCGGGTAAGGACTCCCCCGCTAAGCCAGCAATGAACACAGAGCACATCAAAAACCAAATACTTGGTAAATATTGTTTAATAAATATCATAGGGTTAAAGCTTCATCTGCACCCAAACCCACTAGCTGACGTGGTGTGCATTCATTCTCCATAGATTTCTTTATGAAAACTATTCCTTGTTTTAAGAAAGGCTGCCAGACACAAATACAAAGCAGAACTAATGTGAATTACATCATACAATCTGCTTACATTTACTTACTCTGTACTTGAAATTATATTCCCAATTTCTGTTCATATAGCTAGTTTTATACTGTCACAATTTAGCTACTATCAGGCCTTTTTTTCTCTGTGAGAATTTTTTCTAATAAAAAAAAGAATATTAACTGTTTGGCATCATAGAACAAGTCTGATCTACTTAATTAAATTCCTTTCATTTTCCTATCAATCATGAGCCATATTGGTACACCTTGTTCCCATCTTTAATAGTTTGTAAATTATATTTTAAGCACTAGAAAACATTTTAAAGCAATGAAGAGGATTGTTCTGCCAACTTTTCATTTAGGGGGAAACCTGAATGTTTACTTTAGCTACACATTATTTATAATTGGATTGTTTACTTCTCCAAGATACTGCTGCTTTGGAAGGAAAAGACACTAATTTAAATCACAGTAACAAAGTATGAACATAAATGATTCCGCTCTTCTTTAGCTTACGAAAGTGAAATCTGGACATTCTGGAGTACCTGGAGTGGCAGCCTGGACTACTGTCTATATCGCTGATGTAATCCCTCATATGTGCTGAGATCACTTATTACAAATTTTAAAACAAGGACTAAAAGTCACGAACAAGTCCCACCCTACCTAAATTATACTAAATAAGTCACCCAATATTTCCCTGCTTGGTAAATTCATTTTGGCCTCATTCATAAAATCTATTTGCCTCTGGCTTATTACTGATAAATCCAGTTGTATGTTAATAAAAATCATTTCTGGAAAGGAAACTAAAAATTAAGTCCAAAACCCCGTTAAATAGAACCTAAGTTTGAAATAAGTTAATTATCTTCCTAACTTTACATAGTGAAACATGAAAACTGCCCATAAAAAGGCTTGTCCTCCTCTACCTATCTAAAATGGAAAAGGTCTTAGAAAACCTACTTACTTTTGCCTGCATTTATCTCCTCTGACAATACACACAAACCCGACACTTTATTAGATAAAAAGTAGCCTAACTCACAGATCCAACCAATCCCAGCTTAAATTTGCTTGTTTCAATTCTGGCAAACCAGAAGTTTATAGTCTTTTAGAACAGAGGATTTTATATCACACGACAAAAAAATATTTATAGAACTGGAAAAACAAGCAGTCTAAATGAGTTTTTAGCTTGTCTACAAGTCCACGAAACTAATACCCCTTGTTAAGTCTTTCCCTAGTGCCCCCAATGTCCAAGGACATGCCCTGGGCTTGTCATGATGTGAATCAGGACATGGTTAACTTACAGAATCACAGATTCTCACAGAAACTCAGAGTTGCAAGACAATTTTAAACAATGTAATGTTACCCCAGTGCCTCCTCCACCACATTTCTGCCAAGAGGCCACCCAGCATAATGGCAAAACCACTCTCAGAAATCCTTTAGAAAGCATGAGAAAAAGAAAATTTTCCAATTTTTAGACAATGGGAGAGGGTTCCTAAAACTACAGATCAATTAGCTTGATGTCAATCCTCAAGAAAGCCCTAGAAAAAATTATACGCAGGCACCCCTTGTTTTAGTGTGCTTCACTTTACTGCACTTCAGATACCGTGTTTTTTACAAATTGAAGGTCTGTGGCACCCCTGCCGCAAGTCTACTGGCACCATTTCTCCAACAGCATTTACTCCCCTTATGTCTCTGTGTCACATTTTGGTAATTCTTCCAAATATTTCAAACTTTTTCATTATTATTATAATTGTTATGGTGATCTATGATCAGTGATCTTTGATGTTACTATTACAAAAAGATTACAGTTTGCTGAAGGCTAAGATGATGGTTAGAATTTTTTAGCAATAAAAGTATCATTAAGATTTTCTTTTAGACATAATGCTATTGCACATTTAAGAGACTATATTATAATGTAAGCATAACTTTTATATGCACTGGGAAACCAAACAATTCATGTGACTAGTTGCATTGCAATAGTCACTTTATTGTAGTGGTCTGGAACTGAACCTGCAGTATCTCCAAGGTATGCCTATAAACAAATTGGGAGAACTCAGAAAGGAAACAGCAATTTTAGGAGCTCAGACAGGTACAATATGAACAAATCATGTCAAACTAACTTCATTTTTCTTGACAGAACTACTAAGCTCACAGATCAAGACAATATTGTAGTCAATATATCTTGGCATTTGAAAGTTTTCCATGATACAATTTTAGACCAAACAAAACCAAAACAAAGATATAACTGGGTTCCTCAGAATCATAACATGAGATAAAGATTCAAGTATGTTTATAAAAGATACTAGGAAACACTGATCGGGGAACGGGGAAGACAGGGGAGAGAAGGAGCCCCATAAAGGGTATCCTATCCAGCTAGTTACCACCATGGGTAAGTGGGGCCCATCCATCCCCACCTCCCACCACATCCTTGAGCCTCATATCGCCAATCCCAATTCCCCACCGCCATATGTACTTCAGCTTACACCCTTCAGCCATACCTCTGAAAAGCCCTCAGCGTCTCAGGGGCTGGCAGATGGAAATCAGGCCAGCACAAACAGAAACAAGTATCATGATAGGGCCAGGCAACAAGAGGTGTTCATGGCTAACTGAAAACCCAAAAAAGTATTTGAAAAATAACATTTTAAGGTATTACCACAGTATAATACTCATCACTTTGTTCAGAAATATTATTTGGATATGGATTTTTACTTTATCAAAATATTTTCCACTTTCAGCTATAAGTGGTTTCTTTAGACAAGCTACATTAGCATGTTCTTTTGCTTTAAAATAACAATAATTCATTTGAAAATCTAATATTTCAAATATTTTTATTAGCACAATGCTTTAACATTTGCAAAGTACTTTCACATTTTCTCAAATTAATTTTTACTGAACTTTCCACTGTCACTCCATTCCCACTGACACTTTTTCTACTCCTGACACACAAGTCTTTTCCATCTTAGGATCTCTGTGTGCTCTGCTCTCAAGCTGCTCTCTCTGTCAGGAATGTTGTTCCCCTCAAACTCTTTGCAGGGTTGGCTTTTCATACTTCAAATCTCAACAATTAAATATTACCACCTCATTCAGCTCTTCCTTAGTACTACCTAAATAGGACACCTACTGCCCTTGCCTTTATCCTTTATCATAACACTTTATGCATTTCCTTCAAAGAACTTCACATATTTAAACAAATCAATTATTAACTGTCTGCTTCTACCACAAGTCTATAAACTCCATGAGGGGCTGTAATTCATAAATCATAGCCATCATGCCTGGCAAATTCAACACTATTTTTCGACAGGGAACAATAACAAATTAACCAATTAACTAAACTGTCCCTAAAATTTTTTAAGTCTCAAGATCTTGATCTGAGATCACAGGACTTGAAAGAAATCTCAGAGATTTGCAATCCACATTTTACAGAAGGTTCAAAAGGGATTCCCCAGAACACAGAGCTCCTGAATGCCACAGTGAGCCCTTAAGATTACACGTACTGACCCCCAACATAAACATGATGATCTAATCACGTCCTTAAAAACATGAAAGTAATCCTTTAAGCTTTAACTAAACTGTCCAACTACCAAAGCTCTGTTGACTCTGTAGACAAGTATACAGTATGAAAAGAAAAGAGTTCATCAATAAAGAACAAAGAGTAAAAATAAAACACAAATAAGCAGCAAACCTCTAAGTAATACATATATTTCCTCCTTTAATAGATTCTCAATTATTTGCACAGTAGCACCTTTCAATATCCTCCACAATGAAAAAACTCATTTTAATAAGTTAAAATTTACTTCTGTTATCTTATTCCTCTCTAAAATACCATATCCTTAATCAAGCCCCAAATAAAAGCACAACCATCCTAAAACAATCTCTTAAATAAACACACTGTTTTCCAAAATAAGAACTATTGAAAGTTAAACTGTACATGTTTACCTCATTATTGGTATAATGTAGGTCCATAGACTGTCCAAAGGCAATTTTAGCTTTAGACCTCAGATCTTCCAGTTTAACTGGTCTGGGAAACTGAAGGATTCTATATAGACAGAATTTTTATATATTTTATTTTCTTAGGCATAGTTAAATAACTTACTTGCAACAGTTATCGCTTGGATAGAGAAATATAAAATTAAGTTAAAATGTAAACATTCACTTAAACACTACAATGGTGCATTTTTGATCAAGTGCACCAATATTTCAACACAAAGTTCAAGAACTCTTAAGTTTGTTCTATCTTAATAAAAATTATAAAAAGGAAATTCTCTAAATGTTCTGTACTTTATAATTTGTGCTGCAAGTGTTATATGAACATAAAAGAGCAATGTAAAATGTTCACTGAGGAAAGTGATTAAACTTAATTATGTGACATCCATACGATGAAATGCATCATAACTGTTAAAAAGAATAAAGCTGTTCTCCAGGGATCCAAATTTTGATTCCTATACCCTTATCAACTCAACATTTCTGAGCACATATATATATCGTGTAAGCACATCTCCCCCAGATAAATATCTTTAAAGAGTTAAAATTTTTTAATTCTAGAATTCTTTTCGTATTTCACAAAGGATTGACTTGTGTTGCCCCTGGGGACCATGCACCTAAGCTTGGAGACTACTCTACTAGACCGTAGGTTTTGTAACAGGAGGGATCATGTCCATTTCACTTACTTTATTCCCTTCATAGCCTAGCATATAGTAAGTACTCAATAAACAGTGCTCAATGAATAAAAAAAAAACTGAGAAAATATCCATAAAGAATTGTAAATAGGAAAAAAGTAGATTGGACAATACATGTATGGTATATCTGGTATGTCCCCCCCCTCTTTTTTTTAAACATCTCCGTGTAAATCATTTTTACATCTTCAGGTTGTATGATTTATGAGCCTTTTAAAATTTCTTAAAATGGATAGATCTTTCATTAAACTAATTTAATGAGACACTAATAATAGAAATAAAATCCCATCTTCTCTAACTCCTATTAGGTCTTGTTTAGCAATTCTGTTGTCAACCACCACTACTATGACTTCCACCATTCCACTGAGATACAGATACCCAGTTGAAGGCTAGGCTTCCACCTCCGCTAAGTAATTTGTAGTCACCATTCCAACTCACTTTCCTCAATGTTATTAATTAAATACAGGTCATATGATTAAAGTCTCTTGAGAATAATCAAAATTGTGAATTTAAGTCCACGCACCTAAATTCTATATAGTATCTGAAGGGACGATGCAATATAATAAGGAGAAATACATTTAATTTCCACTGAGTAAAAATTTTAAAAAATAGTAATATTTAAAACTGCATTATGCAATGACCTTATTTATTTCCTAGTACTGCAAAGTAAAAACATTAATCATTTCTGATGTTTAGCCTGAATTTTGACAGGTTCTATCTTAAGTCCAAGTACACATTACAGTTACCAAGGACTATTCCATTCTCAATTTGTAAGCCATGAACCTTCATTAAAATCTAAAAACAACCTCTAATGGTCTTAACTAGGACATGCATTTGATTATATCAATAAACCGACATATAATGTTTCCTTCCTTACCTTTTTTCTCCTCTGTGTTCAAATTTGACTCGGACATCATTCTGTAATGAAATAATAAATCACTTCAGAGATCAGATAAAATTTCCAGAATTTCTAAATCACTTTTTTTTTTCTTAGTCACTCATTTAAAATAGAGCAGAGGGGGAAGGAGGTTTCATTTTCAGTGTCAACTCCAATCAATTGATAGTGTCTACCAAAGAGCTGAGCTGAGAATTAGGCTGCTGAATCTGGGCTCAACAGGAAGGAGCACCAAGATCTATTAGTGATGGCATCATGGGTCTGCGACATTTGTTAATTCTGTTAGAGGGCAATATAGAATACTATATTTCCACTTTTTTATGTTAGACATCCCAAACAAATTTAATATGATACTCCAATAAAAATTAATTTAAAAAGAATCAAAATGATCTTCATCTGTAAATATACAGAATAATAGACTATTTTAAATAAAAACCATTGCTCGTGTTACATGCCTTAAGAATTGGATGAAATATCAACTCTAGAGAGAAGTTACCACATTAAATGAAACTACCATTTAAAAAAACAAAACAAAACAGACACCCTACGGAAAAATGTATGCAAATAACAAAATACTTGATTAGAAAGTGTAAAAGCTAATCACTTTAAACAAACCCTCTATACAATTAGGATATTCAAAGAAAGTAATTCATAGAATAACAATATATATTTATTAAAATATTATTGAGACAAATACCTGCTTTTTTGGTGATAAGGATTTTGCTTTTCTGGTTTCCTGTAAGGATAATGCTGGTCGACTGGCCTTATGAAGAACAGCCAAATCTTGCATGATTGACTTCAAAGCTTGCTGATCATCTGGTATTTTTAAAATAACATATACACAGAATTGTAATTTCAATATGTATTTATCATAGACACCAATACAAAAATTTATAGTAAAATTTAATGCAAAAATACATTAATTTAATGCAAAAAATGCACTTAGAACATCTTCAATGCCTACACTCCTGCTATTTTGGTGAAATAAAAATTTAGTTATTTAAAAACTGAAGACAAGTAACATTAAAACTGCACTAGACTCAAGCACTTGCATCTTACTCGCATAGGTGTTCACACGAGACATTTATAAGGCAAGTAAAGTCATACTGATGCTTCTAATGATGTAACATCCTAGCATATGAGTCAAAACAGCCCTGTTATGACAAATTCTTTTCTACAACACCTAAACAAAACATCAACAAGACATCTAAAATCTTAATTAAAACAAGTGGGGAAAAAATAAACAACTTTCTATAAATACCATCATTATTTAACATTTATGTTCAAAGTATGGAATGCCTTTTAGAGTTTTTCTCTTTCATCAATACTTCAAGTCAGAAACAAAGAAACGCTTTATCAGTGGATGAAGACCCATACTGATACTTGGAAGTGTTTTTTTTTTTTAACTTCTTCACCATAAGGTTCAACAAGACTACATTTAACAGACAAACTATTTAATGGTCTCAGCCACTAACAACTTAAAAGGTAACAATGCAAGAAAAAAAGTAATGAATCCATAAAACTGAATGAAAGGATCATGAACCATGAACTTTTACTCTCTTCCAAACACATCAAAGATTCCTAAGACTATAAGCATGAGCCTCCTAGTAATGTCAACTATACGATCTCTGGAAAACTTCAGAGACAATTTAATTGATTTTCACTAGTAAATCAACTCTACTAATGATAATCACCAATTGGTAAATAAAGGAACTGAGGGACTTTACAGCTTACATTTTAAAATGTAACCATTTTGGTGAAGAATAATTTATGTTCCAGAGCAGCAGTTAAAACATGCTTTATCCTGTAAAGGGAGGTCATTAAAAAGAATGTGGCAAGTCAATGGCTTCATCAGTCTTTCAAACACACAAATAGCTGACTTCTCTAACATGTTAATTTTTTATAACACTCAATATATTCTGTTCTACAGTAAAAAAAAAACTTGCATATTAAAATTAAAATAATGGCTCCAAAGGTTTTGTTAATAAATTCCAGGTCTGGAGAAAATTTTAATCCTTCACAAAGTATTCTTTGTAAAATAAAATTTCTACATAATATTAGCTTAGCCAAACAGTAACTGAGCCAGATGGGTATAATGTAATAACAACAGGTGTATTGTATATGGGTCCAAGCCAGATTATGTCATTTATTGATAAAAATAAATCCTCCCTTAGAAAAAGAATAAGTTGAAAATGATCTGAACTGGAATAAAATTATCTGATGTAACCTTCTTAAGAAAAGTAAGACCCTTAATTCTATACTGGGGAAAGGAAAACTCTTAAACATATCTATGTTTTATTTTCTTCATTAAACACTTGAATTTAGGCATTTTCACAATATTTAATGTTTAACATTACATGTTTAATATTATAACACCAAAATAAATAAATGCCTGGGAAGGCTTTGGCTTAAATCTCTTATCACATTTACATATACTAACTTCCGTGTTTAAAAAAATGAATACCGTCTTCTACAGTACAGGTAAAAAAGTAAAGAGAGCCATTTGAATAAAAGTAACTTCTCAGGGAGATAACATACAACTGAAGAGTTACTTAATTGAATTCCTTCTTTTTCTGGAATGAAGGAGAATCAGATGGTAAATTAGTACCCAGTAGGTAACTTACTTTTGATAAGATGTAAGCTAACAAATCCCCAAAGGATCGAGCAAAGTGGTGAACATACACTACAAGCACTGTTCTAACTATTCCTAGACTGTTTTACTCTATTAAGAATCTCTATGGTGGTTACAGGTACTAGGAAAATTAGACAGGTTATAAACGTCATAGGATCATGAGTTGATCCAAATGGCAGAGAGGATGCTTGAAGGATCCCAGAGCCTGACCAACAGTCACACAGGAGAAGCAGTGTATTTCTGACAAACGTTAAAAGGACAGTGAGTTGAGCAGAAAACCGGAAAATACTTGGGAAATAATTTCAAATAAAAAATTTATCAGCAATGTTTAACTTGATATCTTATATTCTTATTTTACTTTAAAACTACAGGAGAAAATCTTCAATCAAAAATTCAAATATCTGTGACACACTTTTAAATATTCACAGTTTCTTGTGACTAGCTTTGTACATGTTTTTAAGCAATGACTGTTCTTTGCATACTATAAGTATCATTTGAGAAGTATGGTGTAATTCAATTTAATATAAAGTTCAGACTGCAAGTGAGAGCAACAAAAATGAAAAGTTGGTATGAATTCAGTAAAAGGATATCCAATTTGGAATTGGAGGCGAAGGTGACAAAAGTGGAGAATTTGGACCACATGATGGCACTGCACTCATGGTTAAAAAAGGAGAAAGTAGGGCTTCCCTGGTAGCACAGTGGTTAAGAATCTGCCTGCCAATGCAGGGGACATGGGTTCGAGCCCTGGTCTGGGAAGATCCCACATGCTGCGGAGCAACTAAGCCCACGTGCCACAACTACTGAGCCTGTGCTCTAGAGCCGGCAAGTCACAACTACTGAGCCCACGAGCCTAGAGCCCATGCTCCACAAGAGAAGCCAGCGCACCACAACGAAGAGTAGCCCCCACTTGCCGCAACTAGAGAAAGTCTGCGTGCAGCAATGAAGACCCAACGCAGCCAAAAATAAAAAATTTTAAATAAATAAATAAAAGAGACTGTAGAAGAGAAATTTAGAAAGTAGGAAGGTGGAGGTTTATTTTACACACTTACCACGAGTAGACACACTGAAAGTGTGCTAGCCCTCCCACTAAAGAACACAGACAAATTAAAGTTCCTTGGCCTAAATGCCATGTATATACATATACAAGTGACTAATATATTTTTTTAAATTAATTAATTTATTTTTGGCTGCGTTGCGTCTTCGTTACTGCACACAGGCTTTCTCTAGTTGCAGCGAGCGGGGGCTACTCTTCGTTGTGGTGCACAGACTTCTCATTGCAGTGGCTTCTCTTGTTGCAGAGCACTGGGTCTAGAACGTATGGTCTTCAGGAGTTGTGGCTCACGGGCTCAGTAGTTGTGGCCTGTGGGCTCTAGAGCGCAGGCTCAGTAGTTGTGGCGCACCGGCTTAGTTGCTTTGCAGCATGTGGGATCTTCCCGGCCCAGGGCTTGAACCCATGTCCCCTGCATTGGCAGGTGGATTCTTAACCACTGCGCCACCAGGGAAGCCCCAGCAGACAGATTCTTAACCACTGCACCAACCAGGGAAATCCGAGTGACCAATATTGATACATTTGTTAAGCAAGTGGTAGGAAAAGTGTGACAAAGACAAACATTGGCAAATACATGTCAGCACTAAGATACCGTTATAAGATACTGGTCTAAGTTTAAAACCTTAGCTTCCAACTACCCAGTCCATTTTTCCCCATTTAAGATAGGACAGGCCAGTTGCTCCATTTCTTTCTAGTGTTTCACTGTCCAATCGCTGCCTCACATTGGAATGCTCAACCCCAAGGAGAAAAGAGAAGAAAAGAAAGAAAAGAGAGTAAAGAAGAAAACAAAATGATATAGAAACTGAACACCCACAATCCATTCCCATACTTTAGCCTCTCTTTCCATTAACATTATGACACCACAGGAAATTCACAAGAGTTGTAAAACATATCCTCTTCAAGCACCAATGATTTACTGCTCTATTCTTTTATAAAGTTTCATGATTTATTATTTTTATGCAGCTATTTTCTTTAGCCTATCTATATTATTACACTGTTGAGTAATTATAACAATTCATTCTTCAACATTTATTCAATTTTTAAAAGTCAGGTTTCTTTACCAAGTATTCTCTCTGGCCATCAGGTTCTAAGAAAATCACAATCCATCTCAACAGTTTATTTTGAATGTCCATACTATGTCCTGCATAAACTGGTTATCCCAAAACTGTAGAAGTCAACACAAAAAGTGCTTTAATTGAAAATCCATTAAGTAAATGTAAAATATTACATAAATCTACTTAATCATAAAATTTCTTCATAAAAAGCTTATCATACACACAGAGAAAAAGTTGTCCCTCCCATTTTATCCTTTAATTACAGATGAGAAATGCTTTTAGTTGGAACTCACCCATCATGGCAACCAGCTTGACTATTTGAAAATTAGGGAAATGGTTCTCTCATCAGCATTCTCTATTGCCTAAGAACATAAAAAGATGAACACGTTAATAAGACGAAGAAAGAGAAGAGGTAGCCACAAAAAGAAAAAAGTCAGTATAAATAACACTAATGTGAATGTACAATATTAATACTTTACACATTTTGCTGGGGAGAAGTGCCTTCTTTTTTCCAGATATTCAATTATTGAGAAGGAACTGAAAATTATTATTATTTTAAATTAAATTTACCTAAGTACTTTTCACGTTCCTATCTATCTAAGCTAAAGCAAAACAAAACAAAACGATTTTTGAGAGTCAAAACACTTAAGAGATAATCTAATAAACTCAAGTTCCGGGACTTCCCTGTTGATCCAGTGGATAAGAATCCACCTTCCAATGCAGGGGACGTGGGTTTGATCCCTGGTAGGGGAACTAGGATGCCACATGCAGCGGGGCAACTAAGCTGGCATGCCACAACTACTGAGCCCACGTGCTCTGGAGCCCACGCATCACAACTACAGAGAAGCTCGCGCACCGCAACTAAGACCCGATGCAGCCAAAAATAAATAAATAAATAAAAATTTAAAAAAACAAAAACTGAAGTTCCCACAGGGCAATGGCAGATATAAAGACTGAGTGGCAAATGTCATATTTAGAGACATCAACAAAATAGTAAAGGCCTACAAATCTCCATAAAAGAAAATATTATCACAATCAACAAAGAGGAATTAACCGAAAGTTTGCAGCAATCTGGGCAGCATTTAGGAGTCACAGTAAAAAGAGAGAACCTTGTGGCATTCTGACCTTCCCTATTCCTATCTTCCTGCCCCTTATTCCCAGCTCCAAAGTAGCAGTCTAAACCAACAGCCCACAGTCACCATGAAAATGAGCAGCCTGGCAGCAACTGGAAAGGGCAGAATGGAACTGGAATGCCTTCAAAGTCTGATTCCAAAAAAACTGTCATTATTTGACCTATCTAATGGTTGGCTGATAGACCCCATTTGAAAGGCTGCCTTTATTTAACCTGACTCAAAGCTTTTCCATTGCAAAGAACTTGGAGTGTTTGCTGAAATCAATCAGGGACAACATATGTCAACTGTCTGAGGAAGGGGAAAATAGTTGGGCAAACAATAGGTTAAGAAAAAAATTTTTTAGAAAAGCTGAGAAATGAGATGTCAACAGGGAACTCTGAAATGAGAAATGAGATGTCAACAGGGAACTCTGAAAAATGAGATGTCAACAGGGAACTTAGAAAAGCTGAGAAATGAGATGTCAACAGGGAACAGACTCCTGGGACTCTAGAAGGTACACAAATGCCCAAGGCTGTTGCTTTACTCAAGAAAGGCCTAAGAAGGCCCTCGGCTTTCACCTCTGGCTAACTCTGAGGCTCTGTGTAGCAGTAAGTAAAGGATAAGGTGGAGTTGTAAATGCCTGGGAGAATGTTAAAGGCCAGCCCCAACACACACAGAAAACCACTCAAAAAAGACTTCGAGACTTATCTGTTCCAAGTATCTAAGGAAATCTCTGTCTAATCATTAGATGACAGCTAAACTAAGAGCAGTCTTCACTGACCATATATGACAAAGAATACAGACTTTAAAAAGTGAGTTTTGAAATGTCACTAAACAAACAAATAAGAAGAATAAACAAAAAACACTGGGGAGGGGACTTCCCTGGTGGTCCAGTGGTTAAGACTCCATGTTCCGAAAGCAGGGGACATAGGTTTAATCCCTGGTCAGGGAACTAAGATCCGGCATGCTGTGTGGCACAGCCAAAAAACAAACAAACAAAAAACCACTGGGGAGGGAGAAGAATCTGATTTCCAGAGGTGGCCCATTATGGTATTTTAAATGTCCAGTTTTCAAGAAAAAAATGAGACATACAAAGATAATAGTCCATACACAGAGAAAAAGCAATCAACAGAAACTGACCCTGAGAAAGCCTAAATGTCAGACTAACTAGACACACACAAAAATTCCTGATTCCCAGATGAAAAGCCAGTGTTCAGCATAAACTATATTGTTTGTATAAGCAGCTGAGGCACAATAAGCCATTCTTATCAGTTAGGCAGCTGGGAACTCTCCTGAAATCCAAGTTCTCAGATGCCAGCCAACGATAAGCAATTCATTCCAAAGATAAGCAGTGAGGCTATGTGAACTCTTTTCTATACAAAGAGCAGAAGGAAATTAACAGACAAGTTTAAAGAAACTGCATAAAGCAATAATTATAAGCGTGTTGTTGGGTGTACAATATATAGATATAATTTGTACAACAATAAACACAAATTTCCCTTTGTATAGTACAAAGGAAAGAGGAGGGATGGAGTTAAAAGGGAAGTTTTGTATGCCACTCAAATTAAGTGGCATTAACTCAAACTACATTGTTTTAAGTTGAGATGTTAATTTTAATCCCCAGGTCAATGACTGAAGAATACATTTTTTCAAATGGCAAAAGAAATGAGAGAATTAAAATAGCACACAACAAAATATCTATTTAACACAAAGAAGGCAGTAATGGAGGAATGAGGAACAACAACAACAAAAAAAGATACAAAACACATAGAACACAAAAATAAAACGACAGATGTAATCTTACCTTATGTGTAATTATATTAAATATAAGAGGAATGAACAAACCAGTTAAAAGGCAGAGATTAGCAGACTAGGTTAAAAAACAAGATCTAACTATATGCTGTCTACATCAGACACATTATAGATTCAGGCACAAAACAGGTTGAAAGTTAAAGACTGTAAAAAGATATACCATGCAAACAGTAGCCAAAGGAGACCTAGCTATATTAATAGCAGACAAAATAGAATATATTATACACGAGCACTGAATATGAAACTATGACTAAAAATCTTCCAACAAACAAAAGCCCAGGACCAAATGGCTTCACAGGCAAATTCTATCAAACATTTAGAGAAGAGCTAACACCTGTCTTTCTCAAACTCTTCCAAAATTTGGCAGAGGGAGGAACACTCCCAACCTCATTCTACAGGGCCACCATCACCCTGATACCAAAACCAGACAGAGATGTCACAAAGAAAGAAAACTACAGGCCAATATGACCGATAAATATAGATGCAAAAATCCTCAACGGAATACTAGCAAACACAATCCAACAGCACATTAAAAGGATCACACACCCTGATTAAGTAGGGTTTATCCCAGGAAGGCAAGGATTCTTCAATATACGCAAATCAATCAATGTGATACACCATATTAGCAAACTGAAGGAGAAAAACCATATGATCATCAAAATTGATACAGAAAAACCTTTTGACAAAATTCAACACCCATTTATGATAAAAACCCTCCAGGAAGTAGGCATAGAGAAAACTTACCTCAACATATAAAAGGCCATATATGACAAACCCACAGCCGATATTGTTCTCAAGGGTGAAAAACTGAAACCATTTCCTCTAAGATCAGGAACAAGACAAGGCTGCCCACTCTCACCATTATTATTCAACATAAGTCTTGGAAATTTTAGCCACAGCAATCAGAGAGAAAAAGAAATAAAAGGAATCCAAATCGGAAAAGAAGTAAAACTGTCACTGTTTGCAGATGACACGATACTATACATAGAGAATCCTAAAGATGCTACCAGAAAACTACTAGAGCTAATCAATGAATTTGGTAAAGTAGCAGGATACAAAATTAATGCACAGAAATCTCTGGCATTCCTATATACTAATGATGAAAAATCTGAAAGAGAAATTAAGGAAACACTCCCACTTACCATTGAAACAAAAAGAATAAAATACCTAGGAATAAACCTACCTAAGGAGACAAAAGACCTGTATGCAGAAAACTATAAGACAATGATAAAAGATACTAAAGATGATACAAACAGGTGGAGAGATATACCATGTTCTTGGATTGGAAGAATCAACATTGTGAAAATGACTATACCTCTCAAAACAATCTACACATTTAGTGCAATCCCTATCAAACTACCAATGGCATTTGTCACAGAACTAGAACAAAAAATTGCACAATTTGTATGGAAACACAAAAGACCCCGAATAACAAAAGCATTCCTGAGAAAGAAAAACAGAGCTGGAGGAATCAGGCTCCCTGACTTCAGACTATACTACAAAGCTACAGTAATCAAGACAGTATGGTACTGGCACAAAAACAGAAATATAGATCAATGGAACAGGATAGAAAGCCCAGAGATAAACTCACACACATATGGTCACCTTATCTTTGATAAAGGAGGTAAGAATATACAATGGAGAAAAGACAGCCTCTTCAATAAGTGGTGCTGGGAAAACTGGACAGCTACATGTAAAAGAAAAAAATGGAACACTCCCTAACACCATACACAAAAATAAACTCAAAATGGATTAAAGACCTAAATGTAAGGCCAGACACTATAAAACTCTTAGAGGAAAACATAGGAAGAACACTCTATGACATAAATCACAGCGAGATTCTTTTTGACCCACCTCCTAGAGAAAGGGAAATAAAAACAAAAATAAACAAATGGGACCTAATGAAACTTGAAAGCTTTTGCACAGCAAAGGAAACCATAAACAAGATGAAAAGACAACCCTCAGAATGGGAGAAAATATCTGCAAATGAAGCAACTGACAAAGGATCAATCTCCAAAATATACAAGCAGCTCATGCAGCTCAATATCAAAAAAAACGGACAACAATCCAAAAATGGCCAGAAGACCTAAACAGACATTTCTCCAAAGAAGATATACAGATTGCCAACAAACACATGAAAGGATGCTCAACATCACTAATCATTAGAGAAATGCAAATCAAAACTACAATGAGGTTTCATCTCACACCAGTCAGAATGGCCATCATCAAAAAGTCTACAAACGGGGCTTCCCTGGTGGCACAGTGGTTGAGAATCTGCCTGCCAATGCAGGGGACATGGGGTAGAGCCCTGGTCTGGGAAGATCCCACATGCCACGGAGCAACTGGGCCCGTGAGCCACAACTACTGAGCCTGTGCGTCTGGAGCCTGTGCTCCGCAACAAGAGAGGCCACGATAGTGAGAGGCCCACAGATCGTGATGAAGAGTGGCCCCCGCTTGCCGCAACTACAGAAAGCCCTCGCACAGAAACGAAGACCCAACACAGCCAAAAATAAATTAAAAAAAAAAAAAAGTCTACAAACAATAAATGCTGGAGAGGGTGTGGAGAAAAGGGAACCCTCTTGCACTGTTGGTGGGAATGTAAATTGATACAGCCACTACAGAGAACAGTATGGAGGTTCCTTAAAAAACTAAAAATAGAACTACCATACGACCCAGTAATCCCACTACTGGGCATATACCCTGAGAAAACCATAGTTCAAAAAGAGTCATGTACCACAGTATTCACTGCAGCACTATTTACAATAGCCAGGACATTGAAGCAACCTAAGTATCCATTGACAGATGAATGGATAAAGAAGATATGGAAGATATATACAATGGAATATTACTCAGCCATAAAAAGAAACGAAATTGAGTTATTTGTAGTGAGGTGGATGGACCTAGAGTCTGTCATACCGAGTAAGTCAGAAAGGGAAAAACAAATACCGTATGCTAACACATACATATGGAATCTTAAATTAAAAAAATGGTTCTGAAGAACCTACAGGCAGAACAGGAATAAAGACGCAGATGTGGAGAGTGGACTTGAGGACACAGGGATGGGGAGGGGTGAGCTGGGACAAGGTGAGAGAGTGGCATGGACATACATACACTACCAAATATAGAATGGATGGCTGGTGGGAAGCAGCTGCATAGAACAGTGAGATCAGCTTGGTGCTCTGTGACCACCTAGAGAGGTGGGATAGGGACGGTGGGAGGGAGACACAAGAGGAAGGGGATATGCGGTATGTGTATATGTATGGCTGATTCACTTTGTTATACAGCAGAAGCTAATGCACCATTGTAGAGCAATTATATTCCAATAAAGATGTTGGGGAAAAAAAGAAAGCATCATTATGATGTGAGAGCCACCATCATCCATTTTAAAAGTACAAGACAAGCTCTTTAACAATCAGACATTTTACATCATTCCTTTTACTCCTTGAAATTATATTTCCATTTCACTTCCCCCACAGAATTTTATCCTGATGTTATACATTGATATTTTTATGCTTGACAGTCTTTTTTTTTTTTTAACATCTTTATTGGGGTATAATTGCTTTACAATGGTGTGTTAGTTTCTGCTTTATAACAAAGTGAATCAGTCATACATAAACATATGTTCCCATATGTCTTCCCTCTTGCGTCTCCCTCCCTCCCACCCTCCCTATCCCACCCCTCCAGGCTGTCACAAAGCACCAAGCCAATATCCCTGTGCCATGCGGCTGCTTCCCACTAGCTATCTACCTTACTACGTTTGGTAGTGTGTATATGTCCATGACTCTCTCTTGCCCTGTCACAGCTCACCCTTCCCCCTCCCCATATCCTCAAGTCCATTCTCTAGGAGGTCTGCGTCTTTATTCCTGCCTTACCCCTAGGTTCTTCATGACATTTTTTTTCTTAAATTCCATATATATGTGTTAGCATACGGTATTTGTCTTTTTCTTTCTGACTTACTTCACTCTGTATGACAGACTCTAGGTCTATCCACCTCATTACAAATAGCTCAATTTCGTTTCTTTTTATGGCTGAGTAATATTCCATTGTATATATATGCCACATCTTCTTTATCCATTCATCCGATGATGGGCACTTAGGTTGTTTCCATCTCCGGGCTATTGTAAATAGAGCTGCAATGAACATTTTGGTACATGACTCTTTTTGAATTTTGGTTCAAAAAAACTGGGTATATGCCCAGTAGTGGGATTGCTCGGTCATATGGTAGTTCTATTTGTAGTTTTTTAAGGAACCTCTATACTGTTCTCCATAGTGGCTGAACCAATTCACATTCCCACCAGCAGTGCAAGAGTGTTCCCTTTTCTCCACACCCTCTCCAGCATTTATTGTTTCTAGATTTTTTGATGATGGCCATTCTGACTGGTGTGAGATGATATCTCATTGTAGTTTTGATTTGCATTTCTCTAATGATTAATGATGTTGAGCATTCTTTCATGTGTTTGTTGGCAGTCTGTATATCTTCTTTGGAGAAATGTCTATTTAGGTCTTCTGCCCATGTTTGGATTGGGTTGTTTGTTTTTTTGTTATTGAGCTGCATGAGCTGCTTGTAAATTTTGGAGATTAATCCTTTGTCAGTTGCTTCATTTGCAAATATTTTTCCCATTCTGAGGCTTGTCTTTTGATCTTGTTTATGGTTTCCTTTGCTGTGCAAAAGCTTTCAAGTTTCATTAGGTCCCATTTGTTTATTTTTGTTTTTATTTCCATTACTCTAGGAGGTGGGTCAGAAAGGATCTTGCTGTGATTTATGTCATAGAGTGTTCTGCCTATGTTTTCCTCTAAGAGTTTGATAGTTTCTGGCCTTACATTTAGGTCTTTAATCCATTTTGAGCTTATTTTTGTGTATGGTGTTAGGGAGTGATTCATACTTTTAAAAGTACCTGTCCAGTTTTCCCAGCACCACTTATTGAAGAGGCTGTCCTTTCTCCACTGTACATTCCTGCCACCTTTATCAAAGATAAGGTGTCCATATGTGCGTGGGTTTATCTCTGGGCTTTCTATCCTGTTCCATTGATCTATATTTCTGTTTTTGTGCCAGTACCATACCATCTTGATAACTGTAGCTTTGTAGTATAGTCTGAAGTCAGGGAGCCTGATTCCTCCAGCTCTGTTTTTCTTTCTCAGGAATGCTTTTGTTATTCGGGGTCTTTTGTGTTTCCATACAAATTGTGCAATTTTTTGTTCTAGTTCTGTGAAAAATGCCATTGGTAGTTTGATAGAGATTGCACTGAATGTGTAGATTGTTTTGAGAGGTATAGTCATTTTCACAATGTTGATTCTTCCAATCCAAGAACATGGTATATCTCTCCATCTATTTGTATCATCTTTAATTTCTTTCATCAGTGTCTTATAATTTTCTGCATACAGGTCTTTTGTCTCCTTAGGTAGGTTTATTCCTAGATATTTTATTCTTTTTGTTGCAATGGTAAATGGGAGTGTTTTCTTGATTTCACTTTCAGATTTTTCATCATTAGTATATAGGAATGCCAGAGATTTCTGTGCATTAATTTTGTATCCTACCACTTTACCAAATTCATTGATTAGCTCTAGTAGTTTTCTGGTAGCATCTTTAGGGTTCTCTATGTATAGGATCATGTCATCTGCAAACAGTGACAGCTTTACTTCTTCCTTTCCAATTTGGATTCCTTTTATTTCCTTTTCTTCTCTGATTGCTGTGGCTAAAACTTCCAAAACTATGTTGAATAAGAGTGGTGAGAGTGGGCAACCTTGTCTTGTTCCTGATCTTAGTGGAAATGCTTTCAGTTTTTCACCATTGAGGATGATGTTTGCTGTGGGCTTGTCATATATGGCCTTTATTATGTTGAGCTTGACAGTCTTTTATTGATCAGTCTCTCATATATCACAGCAACAAAACATGTATGCAAATTTGTTTAAAATTTGTTTCCTATAACCGTAAATAATAAATAATTATTAAATATAAAAAAGAATATATTACAAAATCATTATTAGTGGCAAAGTAGGACATTTATAGTGAAAAAATTGCCAACTTATCAACAAGATATAGTAATTATGAACATGTATAAACAACAGACTCTCAAAATGCATGGGAAAAAAAAAAGATAGACTTGAAATAAACAATTCAAATATAACAGAGATTTCAATGCCTCATTTTCAATACTGGATAAAACAAGTAAACAGAAAATCAATGAAAAAGTGAAGACTTAAATAATGCTATAATATGCTATACAGATAAAATAATGCTATATAGATATAGAGCACTATATCTATAGAACACTGAACCCCAAAACAGAAAAATACACGCTTTTCTCAAATACATGTGTAACATTTTCCAGGACAGACCACTTGTTAGGCAATAAAACTTATCTCAGCAAGTATAAATAGATTTAAGAAATATGATGTATGTTCCCTGACAACAATGCAATGAAATGAGAAACTGATAATAGAAAGAAATTTGGGGAATTTACAAATATGTGAAAATTAAATAACACACTCCTAAAGAACCAATGGAACAAAAAAGAAGTCACATGGAAAATTAGAAAATGCTTTGAGAAGAATGAAAATAAAAACAAAACATACTGAAAATTATTGGATACACCTAAAGTACAACTTAAAGATAAATTTATAACTGTTGGGAACTCCCTGGCAGTCCAGTGGTTAGGGCTCAGCACTTTCACTGCCATGGACTGGGTTCAATCCCTGGTGGGGGAACTAAGATCTTGCAAGCCATGCAGCATGGCCCCCTCCAAAAAAAAGAGAGAGAGAGAAATTTGTAACAGTTAGTGTTTATATTAAAAAAAAAAAGATCTCAAATCAATAAACCAAACTTCTACCTTAAAACACCAAAAAAGGACGAGCATGTTAAACCCAAAGCAAGTAGAAGGAAAGAAACAATAAGAATTAGAAGTAGAAACAAACCAAAAAAATTAAAACACAATAGAAATTTTTTCAATCAATGAAACAATGGTTCTTTGAAAAGATCAATAAAATTGACAAAATTTTAGCTAGATTAACCAAGGAAAAAAAGAGGGAAGATACAAATATCTAAACTCAGGAATTAAAGGAGAATTACTACCAATCTTACAGAAATAAAAAGGATAAGGGAATACTATGAAGAACTGTGTATCAATGGATTAGATCACCTGGATGAAATAAAGAGATTGAATTAGAAATTTTAAAACTTTTCACAAATAAGAAGTCCTAAGCCAGATAGATGGCTTCAAACATTTAAGAAAGAATTACCACCAATTATTAAAAAAAAAAAATACTGAACCTAGTATTACTCTGATAACCAAACCAGACAAACACGTTACAAGAGAAAACTACAGATTGATAACTTTGTGAATACAGATAAATCCTCAACAAAATACTAGCAAATCTAATCCAGAACGTTAAAAAAGGGGACTCTAGGGCTTCCCTGGTAGTGCAGTGGTTGAGAGTCCGCCTGCCGATGCAGGGGACATGGGTTCGTGCCCCGGTCCGGGAAGATCCCACATGCCGCGTAACGGCTATGCCCGTGAGCCATGGCTGCTGAGCCTGCGCGTCTGGAGCCTATGCTCCACAACGGGAGAGGCCACAACGGTGAGAGGCCCGCGTACCGCAAAAAAAAAAAAAAAGGGGGGGGACTCTACACCATGAACGTGTAGGATATATCCCACAAAAGCAAGGTAGGTTCAGCATACAAAAATCAATGTAATAAACCACACTGATAGAATAAAAGAAAGATACATGATCATCTCAACAGACAACGAAAATGCAAGTGCCAAAATCCAACTGCCTACTCAAAAGACTAGGAAGAAAAGGAAATTTCCTCCAGCTGATAAAGGGGATCCATGAAAAACCCACAGCTAACATCATACTTAATGATGAAAAACTGCATATGTGCCCCCTAAGATCAGGGACAAGCAAGGATGTCCAGTCTTGCCACTCATATTTAATATTGTACTGGAGGTCCTAGTCAGAATATGAGGCAAGAAAATGAAATCAAAGGAATCCAGACTGGATAAGAAGCAAAACTATCCCTATTTGCAGCTGACAATCTTGTATACAGAAAATCTAAGAAGTTCACAAAAACAATATTAGAGCTAATGAATGAGTTCAGCACAGTTGCAGGATACAAGATCAACACTGAAAAATCAGTTGTATTTCTATACACTAGCACTGAACAATACAGAAATAAAATTTAGAAATAAATTCCATTTATAACAGCATCAAAAGAATAACAAAGTCTTGTACACTGGAAACTATAAAACATTATTGAAAGAAACTGAAACAGATCTAAATATACGGAAAGACATCCCATGTTCATGGATTGGAACAAAATATTTTGTAGGTGACAAAACTCTCAAAGTGATCTACAGACTCATTATAAAACTGAAACTAACACACCACTGTAAAGCATTTATACTCTAAAAAAAAAGTGATCTACACATTCAATGCAATCTCTATCAAAATCCTCTATCAAAATTCCAATGGCCTTTCTTTGCAGAAATGGAAAAGCTGATCTTTAAATTCATATGGAGCTACAAGAGACCCTGAAGAGCCAAAACAATATTGAAAAAGAAAAATAAAGTCGGAGGACTCACACTTCCTGATTTTAAAAATGACTACAAAATTATAGCAATCAAAACAGTGGGGGTACTGACATAAGGAGAGAAACTGGTGGAATAGAATTGAGAGTCCAGAAATAAACCCAAACATCTACAGTCAAATGATTTTTGACAAGGGTGCCAAGACAATGGGGGAAAAAACAGTCTTCAATAACAGGTGCTGGACAACTGGATATCCACATGCCAAAGCATGAAGTTGGACCCCTACCTCAAATGATATGTAAAAATTAATTCAAAATGGATCAAAGACTAAATGGAAAAGCTAAATCTATAAAACTCTTAGAAGGGAACAGAGGTATAAACATCATTTTCTACCTACCACCCTTAGTTTTTGAATGCAGAACTTACCTAAAGTGAACAAATTTTAAATATACATTTTACATATGCATTTACCCACATAACCACCAAACAGATAAAAATATAGACATTTCCGGGATCCATAAAGGCTCCTTTGTACCCATTCCCAGTCACCCTTTCCCCACAAGGGTAACCATCATGTTGACATTTATTGCCATAGATTAGTTTTGCCTTTTAAAATTTCATGTTAGTTGAATCATACAAGACAAACTTTGTATTTTTTTTTCTTTTCTTTTTTTTTTTTTTTTTTGGCCACACTGTGCAGCTTGCAGGATCTTAGTTCCCTGACCAGCGACTGAACTCATGACCCTGGCAGTGAAAGCATGGAGTCCTAACCAATGGGCCACCAGGGAATTCCCTGTATTTATTTTCACTTAATATCTTATGTCTCTGAAATTCTTCCACATTATCTATATGAGTATTTTGTTCACTTTCATTGCTGTGTAATATTCCATTATAAGCCTATACCTCAACTAATTTACCCATTCTACTACTGATGGACATGAAGGTTGTTTCCAGTTACTGGCTATTACAAATAAAACTTCTATGAACCTCTTTGAACATGCTTTTTTGTAAACATAAACACATATTTCTGTTGGATATATACCCAAGGAGGGAACTGCTAGATCTCTAAGACATGCATATAGTTAGCTTTAGCAGTTATGGCCGAACATTTCTTCAAAGTGATTGTGTTAAATATATATACTCTCACCAGCAATGTAAGAGAGTTCCAGTTCTTCCACATCCTCAGCAACACTATTAGTCATTCTGGTGGTTATGTAATATCTCACTATAGTTTTAATTTACATTTATCTGATGATTAATGATGTTGAGTACCATTTTCATTGGTTTACTGGCCACTTTGATATCCTCTTTTGTAAAATGACTGCTTACATATTTTGCACATTTTAAAACTTTAGATACAAGAATTTTTGGATATGTTCATTATGGTGTCTTCTCCTTACACTCTGTTTATGATATCTTCACTCTAACAAATTTAATGGAGTCAGTAAGTATACAGTGGAGAATTTGGGCAAGTCCTTGATGAGGTGATCAAAATTAACATCACATATAAAGGATGGATGAACATCCTGTGTCTCTAGATGTGATACTCTGAGAAGGACACAATATTAACTAAGCAGTTTTCTGAGAATGTATAATCTAAATACAATTCATAAAGAAACTTTAGACAAATAAAAAATAAGAAACATTGTATTTAAACAAAAAGGGAGATTGCATTCCTCAGAAATGCCAGTGAGATAGAAGTCAAAGAACGGCTATGGAAATGTTGCAGATTCAAGGAGAGTAAAGAGACATGGCAACTTCATCCATCCTGACCCTCGACTGGATCCTGTACTAGAGGGAAACAGTACTATAAAGACCATTATTAGGTCAACTGACAAAACTGGAATACGCACAGTTACTATTTATTCAGAAAGGCTACATTCCAGTTACTACTGTCTCTGCTATCCTTTTTCCTTTTATTCCCAACATCAGAGCCTTTATTATTTGCGTAGTAAATGATAAAAATGCGCATGTGTGTTTTGGTGGTTATTAACTGGCATGAAAGATATTAGAAATGAGTTTTCATTCAGGAAACTGGTGGGGTTCAAATAAGTAGGCTGGCTAAAATACCAAAGAAACACTCCTCTACTCTTGCATGAATAACGTATAAGAGCCCATATTCTTTACTCTCTAAAATTTTTAGAATGTTTTTATTGAATTATAGTTGATTTACAACGCTAGTTTCTGGTGTACAGCAAAGGGATTCAGTTACACACACACACACACACATATATATATATATATACATATTCTTTTTCATATTCTTTTGGTTTATTACAGGATACTGAATATAGCTTATTATGGTTCCCTGTGCTATACAGAACCTTTCTTAAAATCTATTTTATATAGATTAGCTTGAATCTGCTAATCCCAAACTCCTAATTTATCCCTCCCCACCCCCTTTCCCCTTTAGTAACCACAAGTTTGTTTTCCATGACTGTGAGCCTGTTTCTGTTTCGTAAGTACGTTCGTTTGTGTCATATTTTAGATTTCACATATAAGTAATATCACATGATATTTGTCTTTCTCTGCCTAACTTACTTCACTTAATATGATAATCTCTAGGTCCATCCATGTTGCTGCAAATGGCATTATTTCACTTTTTTATGGCTGAGTAGTAGTCCAGTGTGTATATGTACCACATCTTCTTTATCCATTCATCTGTCAATGGACATTTAGGTTGTTTCCATGTCTTGGCTATTGTAAATAGTGCTGCTATGAACACTAGGGTGCATGCATCTTTTTGTCCCAATATATGTCCAGGAATAGGATTGCTGGATCATATGGCAATTCTATTTTTAGTTTTTTAAGGAACTCCATACTGTTTTCCATAGTGGCTGCACCAATTTACATTCCCACCAACAGTGTAGGAGGATTCCCTTTTCTCCACACCCTCTCTAGCATTTGTTATTTGTAGACTTTTTAACGATGGCCATTCTGACCGGTGTGAGGTGGTACCTCATTGTAGTTTTTATTTGCATTTCTCTAATAATTAGCAATTTGAGCATCTTTTTATGTGCCTGTTGGCCATCTGTACATCTTCTTTGGAGAAATGTCTATTTCGGTCTTCTGCCCACTTTCTGATTGGGTTGTTTCTTTTTTTGTTATTGAGCTGTATGAGCTGTTTGTATAGTTTGGAAATTAAGCACTAGTAGGTCACATCATTTGCAAATATTTTCTCCCAGTCCATAGGTTGTCTTTTCATTCTGTTTATGGTTTCCTTTGCTGTGCAAAAGCTTGTAAGTTTTATTAGGTCACATATGTTTATTTTTGCTTTTATTTCTATTGCCTTGGGAGACTGACCTAAACATTGGTATGATTTATGTCAGACAATGTTTTGCCTGTGTTCTCTTATAGTTGTTTCATTGTGTTATGTCTTATATTTAAGTCTTTAAGCCATCTTGAGTTTATTTTTGTGTGTGGTGTGAGGGTGTGTTCTAACTTCATTGATTTACATACGGCTGTCCAGTTTTCCCAACACCACTTGCTGAACAGCCTGTCTTTTTCCCACTGTATATTCTTGCCTCCTTTGTCGAAGATTAACTGACCATAGGTGTGTTGGTTTATTTCTGTAAAAGCCTATATTCTTAAAGATAGTGCCAAGGTCAGTCATTCATTTTGAGGATTCTGATTATTTGATGCCACCAATAAGATTAACCAACTGCTGCCTCTACAATTTTGTTGCATCTATATATCAAGTGAATCTTTCATGCAAGGTATGGCTGAAGTACCTTAAGGATAGAAAGTTGGGAAGTTAACATGTTTACAAAGCAAATGGCACTTACTATTTTTGAAGTTGCTTGCTAATAAATGTTGGCGAAATAAAAGTCTATTATATTTGGCAGAATTTAGTCTAAGGTTTACTTTCATTATAAGTCAATAGATTACAAGGAAGCAGCTGATCTTCACTTAACTTCATTGATTGGTAGCTACTTTTATTTACCTAAAAGAACACAGTAATTGTGCATAACCAACTTGACTTTGTTCAATTCACAACACCCAACTTAGGGCCTCTGCACTTGCTTTTTCTACATCTAAGAGTCTTTCCCCAAGTCCTTAAATGGCTGCTCATGTCTGCTGACCATCCAATATGAGACATTTCTCCCACTCACTCAATTATTTTTTTTACATCATCCTATTTTTGCTTCTTTATAGAACTTATCATGATACAAAAATACTTTTAATTTAGTTAATTTACTTATTTATTGTATCTCCACCCCCAATGGCACACAAGAGCCTTAAGAACAGAGACTTTATTGATATGGTTGATTACTGATTCTCCTATGCACAGGACAGTGCCTGGCTCATAGAAGGCGCTGAGCATTTTAGAATGAAAGACAGAAAGCAAAAAAGTGGGAGGTGGGGGATAAGAGAAGAGAGAAGTTAGCTTGCAGAGATTAAAAAACTAAATATAAAAGAACAGGGAAAAAATAATAATAAAAGAACAGGGGAAAAAAGGTCTACACAAATACTCACACTATAAGAAAATGAGCAAGACATTAGTAAGACAGTTTTGCACTCCACTCAAAAAGCCCATGGACCAATAAAGAGGAAAAGACACTGCTGTAGTGTCATGCATGTTAACAGAGATATGTCACTAAAATATAGGTAAGAAAAGCCCAACTGTGAGACAGTATTTTGCCATACTGTACTACAACTAATTATTTAAAGTGAATTTCATTATAATTAAGCACACCCTCATCCGCCAGCAGAGCATGAATTCACTGAGATCAAACCAAATGTTATGTAACTCTTTATCCTCACTAACAAACGACAGTCAAAACTGGTACTCAATCTAAATTTGTTAAAGTGTTCTAACAAGATTTTAATGATTTTCACGTTTATAGGAAACTAACGATTAGAAGACTGTCCTGGTATGAATAACTTGCAAGTTAAATGAGATCTATGAAAGTGGTGTACGAGAAGCTGACAGTAAATTGAGAGCATCTCATGACATTTCAGCCTATTAAGATTCAGTCGAAGCAAAGATGACCTATATTCTATGTATCATGTAAAAAAGTTTTTTAAAATTTTGATTGTATGTGGCTTTATTTTCCAAAATACATCCTTTGTCCTGGAATCATTCTCATTCCAGGATCTAATCAAAATACACTTAAAACAAAGTAACCTATTTCTGAAACTCAATAATTCAAACAACTTTCTAAAGCACTAAACCCACAAAAATATATGCTAAAAATGAAAACTATAATTTATATTGAAATATCATTAACATTCTATAATCTTCTGAAGCTTTCCAAACAAAATAATTTACACTGACCACATTTCATGTCACTCACAACCTATCTAAGGTCTTTATCTAAAATCATTTAGGCTTAGACTAGGGAAAAGCCTTTACATCACAGCGTTCCTCACTGTCCAAAACCTCAATTATAAGCATTCACTCCAACAAGGTGGCATGCTGAAAACTTATATTCATGTTCTTGTGTAATGTCCTCCTGCTAAGCACAACTGGACCTAGTGACTCTCTTTTCAACAAAAAGAACAGGAAAAAAAATGATGAGATGTCATCTCTGAAATTAGGTTACAAGAAGACTGACTTCTATCTTGCTCTCTCTCAGTAGCACCCTCTGAAGAAAGCCAGACAACATTCTGTAAGCTGCCCTATGGAAAGGCTCACATGGCAAAGAAACAATATCTCGCCCAACATCCAACAGGGACTTAAGCCTGCCAACAGCCAACTGAATGAGGAAGCAGGTCACACGCCAGGTGAGCCTTAAAATGACTACAGCATGGCCAAAAAACTCACTGCAGCCTTGTAAGGAATCCAGAGCCAAAAGTATCCAGATAAGCTGTGCTGCGATTCCTGCTCCACATAAACTGTGAGAGACCAAATGCTTGCTGTTTTAAACCCCTGAGTTTTGAGGAAACTTCTTATGCAGAATACATAATTGACAAAGAGAAAAAATTTAACTTTTTATATCTATGTAAATGCTGATTGATATTTCCAGACAAAAATAAAATACTAACTAAACAGAGATGTATGAGCTATAAAGTGATGCCATTCTAACAATACAAATGCCATTCTGCCTATACATATATACTTACATACTTTAAATCTTTAAAGTATATTTAAAATATTTACACTTCTATTTAATATGTTATTACTTAAGTTTCATAAAATGGAGAGGACATTTTTGATGCATAGTGTCTTTCCGTCAAAACTGAATGGATTCACTGCAGCATTATTTACAGGAGTAAAAAGTGGAACCAACCCAAATGTCCATCACCTGAGGAACTGATAAGAAAAATGTGATCTATCTATACAGTAGACTATTACTAGGCAATATAAGGAAATAAGATACTCAGGAGTGACATCAGCAACATGATGGACTATGAAGCTCCAAGCCCTTATTCCCCCACAGAACATTTAAAATCAGCCGGAAGCTGGTGAAATAGGAGCTCTGGAAAACAATTAGACGACTACAACAACCAAGTAAATATCTAATCAAGTAAAAGCTACATTCAAAATAGAAACCAATTTGGTGGCATTTTTATTTGACCTTGCTCTACCCGCTCCCTACACAGTCTTGGTCTGGAGCAAACAGCCTGGTTCCCAAATCCCTCCCCCAAACTAGAGGGAACAAAGCAAATTTGTTTGCAGTGTTCTAAGCTGCTGGGAGCTGCCTGAAGGACTGACTGCTCTCTGTTGTACCTAACTCAGAACTCACATGGAAAAGACGTCAGTACTATGTGGGTAAACTGCAGGGGGCCTACAGACCTGCAAATGCTTGAAACAAGAGATTATGATACATACAACAGATCATCTAGGGCCCTGAGGAGAAGATTCAAGGGGAAGATTCTTTGGAAATTTAAGACCTTTAAAAGCAGTTGTGGGAACTTCCTTGGCAGTCCAGTGGTTAAGAGTCTGCACTTCCATTGCAGGGGGCGCAGGTTCAATCCCTGGTCAGGGAACTAAGACCGCACATGTGGTGTGGCCAAAATAAATAATTTTTTTTTAAAAAAGGAGTGTCAGATATAGCAGAAAGGTCAGAGTTTGGGGTACAAGATGCGGACAGTGGGACCCCATTAACCTCCAACAGAGGTTAATGGTAGAGAGACTAGGATCAGCATTAAAAAAAAAAAAAAAAGCAGTTGTGGATATGGGGGAACTGAAGAAGTCACATGGAGATTTAGCAAAAGGTATGCCCAGAAAAGGCCTGAGAAGACAAAAAGCCTTCACACTGGGCTGATCCTAAGCCCCAAGCACACTCGGCTTATTAGTGAAAGACTGGTCTGACAGACACAGAACAAGTCTGCAAAGGCAGGGAGAAGTGATCGTTTTCTCAAATGATTAATTTTCAACAAAAAATGACAAAGCATACAACAAAAAAAGGAGAACATGGCCCATTCAAAGGAAGAAAAATAAGTGGCAAAACCAGCTCTAGAGAAGCATAGTTAATGAACTTACTGGATAAAGACTTTAAAACAACTGCCCTAAATATGTTTAAAAAGCTAAAAGAGGGCTTCCCTGGTGGCGCAGTGGTTGGGAGTCCGCCTGCCAATGCGGGGGACGCGGGTTCGTGCCCCAGTCCGGGAGGATCCCGCATGCCGCGGAGCCGCTGGGCCCATGGGCTGTGGCCACTGGGCCTGTGCTCCGCGGCGGGAGGGGCCGCAGCGGTGAGGGGCCCATATATCACAAAAAAAAAAAGCTAGAAGAAAACACAAAGAAAAAAGAAACAAGGAAAACAATATATAAACAAAATTACATTATCAACAAAAAGAAATTACAAAAGGGAACCAAACAGAAATTCCAGAGGTGAAGAATAAAATAAAGGGGTTCAACAGTAGACTTGAGTAAAAAGACAAATCAGCAAAATTAAATATAGAACATTTGAAATTATCAAGGCTGAAGAATAGAAAAATATAATAAAGAAAAGTGAACAGAGCCTAAGGAACTTATGGGACACCATCAAGCAGACCAATATATCAATATAAACATTGTAAGAGTCTGAGAAGAAGAGACAGTGAAAGGGGCAGAGAGATTACCTCAAGAAGTAATGGCCAAAAACTTACCAAATATGACAGAAGACATGAATTTACAAATCCAAGGAGTTCAATAAATTCCAAGTAGGACAAACCCAGGCAGATCTACAGCAAGACACAATATAATCAAACTGCTGAAAGAGAGAGAATGCAGCTAGAGAATCTTGAAAGTAGCAGCTAGAGAATCTTGAAAGTAGCTAGAGAAAATTCACTCATTATGTAGATCCTCAAAAAGATTATCAGTAGAAACTGTGGAGGCCACAAGGCTGTGGGATAATACATTAAAAGTGCTAAAAGAAAAAAAAATGCCAAAGAAGAATTCTGTATCTACCAAGAGCTAAGGAAGTTCATTACTATTAGTACTGCCCTACAAGAAATGCTATGGAATTTCTTCATGTTCAAATGAAGAAACACCAGACAGTAACTCTAAGATATATGAAGATAAAGACTCCCGTAAAGGTAAATACATGGGCAAATATAAAAACCGGCATTACTGCAATATTGGTCTGTAACTTCACTTTTTATTTTCTACAGGATATAAAAGACAAATGCACAAAAATAATTTTAAATCTACGTTAATGGGAACACAATGCATAAAAATGTAATTTGTGACACTAACAATAAACAGGGATGAACAGAGCTATAGAGAAATAGAGTTTTTGTATGTGATTGAAGTTAAGTTGATTTCAATTCAAAACAAACTGTTATAACTTTAGGATGTTATATGTAACCTCATGGTAACCACACACACACACACACACACACACACACACACACACACACACACACACCCAACAGAACAGAATATAGATTAAAAAAAAAAGGTGAGAAAAATCAAACTGCGTCACTACAGAAAAATCAACTAAACACAAAGACAGGCAGAGATGGAGGAAATGAGGGACAAAAAAATACCAAAAAAACACATAAAATGCCTTCTCTATCAGTAATTACTTTACCTGTAAAGTAATTAAGCATTCCAATCAACAGGCACAGATTGGCAGAACGAATTTAAAAAGCATGATGCTCCTGTATGCTGTCTACAAGAGACTCACTTTAGACCTAACTACACAATAGGTTTAATGTGAAAGGACAGAAAAAGATATTCCATGCAAACAGAAACAGAAGAAAACCAGAGTGGCTATACTAGTATCAAACAGAATAGACCGTAAGTCAAAAATTGTTACAAGAGGGCTTCCCTGGTGGCGCAGTGGTTGAGAGTCCACCTGCCGATGCAGGGGACATGGGTTCATGCCCCGGTCTGGGAAGATTCTACATGCAGCGGAGCAGCTGGGCCCGTGAGCCATGGCCGCTGAGCCTGCGCGTCCGGAGCCTGTGCTCCGCAACGGGAGAGGCCACAACAGTGAGAGGCCCGCGTATCACACACACACAAAAAAAATTGTTAGAAGAGACAAAAAAGAACATTAAACACTAACAAAAGGGTCAATTGATGAAAAAAATATAACAATGATAAACATCAGAGCTCCAAAATATATACAGCAAACGACAGAATTGAAGAAAAAAATAGACATACTTAAACAACAGTTCACTCAATACCCCACTTTCAATAATGGATAGAACAACCACACAGATCAAGAAGCAAACAGAAGACTTAAACAACACTAAGAGCAATTAGACCTAACAGATATATACAGAACACTCCACCCCCAAAACAGAATATATATTCTTCTCAACTCCACATGGAATATTCTCTAGGATAGATCATATGTTAGGCCACAAAAAAGTCTTAAAAATTTAGTAAGATTGAACTCAAAATAATTTTTCCAAGCACAATGAATGAAACTAGAAATCAACAGCAGAAGGAAAACTGGAAAAGTCACAAATATGTAGAAATTAAACAGCAAACTCTGAATCAGCCAAAGAAGTCAAAGGAGAAACCATAAGGTAAATTAGAAAATATCCAGAAAAAAGTGAAAATAAAAACACAACATACCAACACTTTTGGGATGCAGTAAAAGCAATGCTAAGGGAGAAATTTATAGCTGTAAACGCACACATTAAAAAAAAAAGATTTCAAGGGAATTCCCTGGTGGCGCAGTGGTTAAGAATCCACCTGCCAATGCAGGGGACATGGGTTCCATCCCTGGTCCGGGAAGATCCTACATGCCACGGAGCAACTAAGCCCGTGCACCAAAACTACTGAGCCTGTGCTCTAGAGCCCACGAGCCACAACTACTGAGCCTGCATGCTGCAACTACTGAAGCCCATGCACCTAGAGCCCGTGCTCCGCAACAAGAGAAGCCACCGCAGTGAGAAGCCCATAGACTGCAACGAAGAGGAGCCCCTGCTCGCCGAGCAACAAAGACCCAACACAGCCAAAAATTAAATAAATAAATACATTTAAAAAAAAATAAAAAAGATTTCAAATCAACGACCTAACTCTACATCCTGAGGAACTAGAAAAAGAACAAACTAAACCTAAAGCTAGCAAAAGGAAAGAAATAATAAAGATCAGAGCAGAGAGAAGCAAAATAGAGAAGAGATAAACAACAGAGAAAAATCAATAAAACCAAGAGTTGATTCTCCGAAAAGATCAACAAAATGGACAAACCTTTAGCTAGACTAAGAAAAAAGAAAAGATTCGAATAACTAGAATCAAAAATGAAAGAGGGAACATTACAGAAATAAAAAGGATCAGGGAATTCCCTGGCAGTCCAGTGGTTAGGACTCCATGCTTGCACTGCAGGGGGTGCAAGGGTTTGATCCTTGGTTAGGGAACTAAGATCCCACATGCCATGTGGCATTGCCAAAAAAAACCGAAAAACCCTCCAAACAAGAGAAGCCCAGGGACTTCCCTGGTGGCGCAGTGGTTAAGAATCTGCCTGCCAATGCAGGGGACACAGGTTTGAGCCCTGGTCCAGGAAGATCCCACATGCCGTGGAGCAACTAAGCCCATACGCCACAACTACTGAGCCTGCGCTCTAGAGCCTGTGAGCCACAACTACTGAGTTCATGTGCCGCAACTACTGAAGCCTGCGTGCTGAGAGCCTGTGCTCCCCAACAAGAGAAGCCACCGCAATGAGAAGCCCATGCACTGCAATGAAGAGCAGCCCCCACTCGCCACAACTAGAGGAAGCCCATGCACAGCAATGAAGACCCAACGTAGCCAAAAATAAAATAAATAGATAAATTTATAAAAAAAAAAGAAAAGCCCAGATCCAGATGGAACGAACACTTCCTAACTCACTGGATGAGGCCAATATTACCCTGATACCAAAACCAGACAAAGTCATTACAGGAAAACTATAGACCAATTATCTCTTCTGAATACTGATGCAAAAATCCTCAACAAAGTACTAGGAAACCAAACTAAGCAACATATTAAAAGGAGTATTCATCACAACCAAGTGGGATGGATTACTAAAAGGCAGGATGGTTCAACACATGAAAAGTCAATGTAATATATCATATCAGTGGAAGGAAGGGGGAAAAATACACAATCATCTCAACTGATGCAGAAAAAGCATTTAACAAAATTCAATACTCTTTCATGATAAAAACACTCAGCAAACTAGCAACAGAAGGAAACTTCCTAAACATAGTAAAGATCATATAAGAAAAACCTATACTCAACATCATATTCAATTGTGAAAGACTGAAAGCATTTCCCCTTAGCTTTTCCTGGTTCACATTAGGAACAAGACACAGATGCCCACTTTGCCACTTTTATTCAACATAGCATTGGAAGTTGTAGTAAGAGCAATTAGGCATGAAAAGCAACAGGCTTCCAAATCGGAATGAAATAAGTAAAATGATCTCTGTTTGAAGGTGACATGATCTTTTATGTAGAAATACCTAAAGACTGTACACACACACACACACACACACACACACACACACACATACACACAGAGTGCTGGAGCTAATAAATTCAACAACACTGCAGGATACAAGATCAACACACAAAAATCAGTTACATTTCTATACACTATGAACAATCTGAAAATGAAATTAAGAAAATTCCATTTACAAGAGCATCAGAAAGAATAAAATATTTAGAAATTAACTTAACCAAGGCAGTGAAAGACATATAACGAAAACTACCGAATGCTGCTGAAATAAATTAAAAAGACATAAATAGGGGTTCCCTGGTGGCACAGTGGTTGAGAGTCCACCTGCCAATGCAGGGGACACGGGTTCGTGCCCCGGTCCGGGAAGATCCCACATGCCACGGAGCAGCTAGGTCTTTGAGCCATGGCCGCTGAGCCTGCACGTCCAGAGGCTGCGCGTCCGGAGCCTGTGCTCCGCAACGGGAGAGGCCACAACAGTGAGAGGCCCACGTACCGCCAAAGAAAAAAAAAAAAAAAGACATAAATAAATGGAAACACATCCCATGTTTATGGATGAGTAAACTTAATACTAAGAAGTCAATACTATCCAAAGTGATCTACATATTCAATGCAATCCTTATCAAAATCCCAATGATTTTTTTTTTTTTGCGGAAATAGAAAAACCCATCCAAAAGTTCATAAGGAATCTCAAAGGATGCCAAATAGCCAAAACAATCCTGAAAAAGAACAAAATAGGAGGACTCACACTTCCTGATTTCAAAACGCACTACCAAGTTACAGTAATTAAAACAACACGTGGTGCTGGCATAAAGACCAATGGAATAGAGTCCAGAATTAAACCCTTGTATATTTGGTCAAATAACTTTTGACAAGGGTGCCAAGACTATGTAACAGGGAAAGAACAGTTTTTAAAACATTTAGTGATGGGAAAACTAGACATTCACATGCAAAAAAAAAAAAAAGTAGCCTTACTTTACACCAAATACAAAAGTTACCTTAAAATGGATCATAAACCTAAATGTAAGAGCTAAAACTATAAAACTCTTAAAAGAAAATATAGAGGGAAAGCTTAATTTTTGCAACAATGTCTTGGATGTGACACCAAAAGCACAGTCAACAAAAGAAAAAACAGATAAACTGAAGTTCATCAAAATTTAAAACATCTCATGGATGAACCTGGAGGACACTATGTTCAGAGAAACAATCCAGTCATAGAAAAACAAATAATGCATGATTCCACTTATATGAGGTATCTAAAATAGTCAAATTCATAGAAGCAGAGAATAAAATAGTTGTGGGGTTGGGGGACCAGCAGGTGGTGAAAATGGGGCATTGTTATTCAATGTACATAAAGTTTCAGTTATTCTGATGACTAAGTTCTAGAGATTTGCTGTACAATGCCTGAAGTTATTAATATGGTACTGTGCACCTAAAATTTTGTTAAAAAGGTAAATATGTTAAGTGCTCTTACCACCACCAAAGAAAAGGGGGTGAGGGGGACACAAGGAATTTGGGGGAGGTATTGGATATGTCTATTACTCTGATAGTGGTGATGGTATCATGGGTGTTCATATATGTCCAAACTCATAAAATTGTACACATTAAATATGTGCAGTTATATTTTTTTATCAATTACACCTCAATATAACTGTTTAAAAAATTTTAAACTTCTGTGCCTCAAAGGACACAATCAGCTGGGTGAAAAGGTAATACATGGAATGTGAGAAAATATTTGCAAACCATTTATCTGATAAGAGGTTAACGTCCAAATATATAAAGAACTTTTACAATTCAACAACAAAAAACAAATAACATGATTAAAAAGTGGGCAAAGGACTTGAATAGACATTTCTTCAAAGAAGATATACAAATGGCCAATAAGAATATGAAAAGATGTTCAATATCACTAATCATTAGGGAAACTAATGCAAATCAAAACCACAATGGAATACCATCTCACACCCCTTACAATGGTTACTATCAAGAAAAAAGAAAATAATAAATGTTGGCAGAGATGTGGAGAAATTGGAACTCTTGTGTACTGTTGGTGGGAATGTAAAATGGTGCAGTCACTATGGAAAACAGTATGGCGGTTCCTCAAAAAATTAAAAACTAAGTTACCGTATGATCCAGCAATTCCACTTCTGGGTATATACCCAAAAGAATTGAAAGCAGGGACTCAAACAGGTTTTTGTACTTCCATTTTCATAGGAGCATTATTTACAATAGCCAAAATGTTAAAGCAACCCAAGCGCTCACTGACAGATGAATGGATAAACAAAACATGGTGTATATGTATACAATGAAGTATTATTCAGCCTTAAAAAGGAAGTCGATTTTGACATATGCTACAACATGGATACACTTTAAGGACATTTTACTAAGTGAAATAAGCCAGCCAACAAAAATACAAATACTGTATGATTCTACTTATTTGAGGTACCTAATCAAATTCATACAGACATAAAGTAGAAAGGTGGTTGTCAGGGGCTGGGGTCAGAAGAAAAGGAGGAGTTTTTGTTTAATGGGTCTTGAGTTTCAGTTTTGCAAGACGAAAAGAGTTCTAGAAAAGGATGGTGGTGATGGTTGTACAACAATGCTAATATATTTAATGCCACTGCACTGTACACTTAAAAAAATAGTGAAGACAGTAAATTTTAGGTTATTTTTATTTTACTACAATTTTAAAAATACCAAAGAAACACCCCAAAACACTTACTTCTTGCAAAATCCCAACAAGACTCAAATCTAAACTTAATGATCCTGCACTGTGCTTTCCTTCAAATGCAACCTTTTTTTTTTTTGGCTGTATTGGATCTTTGTTGCTGCGTGCAGGCTTTCTCTAGTTGTGGCGAGCGAGGGATACTCTTCATTGGAGTGCGTGGGCTTCTCATTCTGGTAGCTTCTCTTGTTGTGGAGCATGGGCTCCAGGCGCGCAGGCTTCAGTAGTTGTGGCACACGGGCTCAGTAGTTGTGGTGCATGGGCTTAGTTGCTCCTCGGCATGTGGGATCTTCCTGGACCAAGGCTCAAACTTGTGTCCCCTGCATTGGCAGGCAGATTCTTAACCACCGCACCACCAGGGAAGTCCCGCAGCCATTTACTTTTAAAATGTAGGGTTTTATTTTGTATTTTAAATGATCTACTAACATTGTAAATACCTCCATTTCGTATGCTTTGAGGACTACCATTCACTCATGTCTTAAAAAAAAAAATTATTAAGCGTCCACTCACTATGTGCCACATATACTGTAGTAAACAAAGTCCCTGTACTCTTGGGGCTTACACTTTAATGAGGAAGACATACAAGTGAATACAAAGTGCCAATGAAGAAAACAAACTCAGTGAATGAGTAAACAGGTAAGCACTCTAAAAACTGAGAAGGTATCAGTCTGAAGAAGAGTCAGTGGGAAAACTCTCAAGGCTAAAGAATAGCACACACAAATGCCCAAAAAGCTTAGCATGCTCCAGGAACTGTAGGAAGGACTGTGTGGTCAGTACTTTACAAAGCAAAGGGGGAGTGGCAAGAAATAAAATGAAAATGTAAGCTATAGCCACTACCAGGAAAGTTCATAAAGGAGTTTGACTATCATATATAATACAGCAGAAAGTCAGTTAGTGGTTTTAAGCAAAGATAAGATATGATTTGATCTGGGGTTTTTTGTTTGTTTGGTTGCATTTGTTTTTGTTTTGTTTTTAAATATCACATTGGGGGACCTCCCTGGTGGTCCAGTGGTTAAGACTCCATGCTCCCAATGCAGGGGGCCCAGGTTCGATCCCTGGTCAGGGAACTACATCCCCCTTGCCACAACTAAAGATCCCGCATGTCGCAACGAAGATCTCGCATGTAGCAACAAAATATCCCGCGTGCCACAACTAAAGACCCCGTGCAGCCAAATAAATATAAATAAATAAATATTAAAAATAAATAAATATCACATTGGCTGCTGAATAAATGTAACAGCCAAAATGTGTATCACTCATAGAATGGATACACTATAAATTCAGGAACTGAATGTTATTTAGTTGGTTCATTTGCATTACTACAGATACATGTAACAAAACATGGATATTTATTCATATTGAGCAAACAATGCTTGAAGTTAAAAACATATGTTGAGCAAAAAAGCAAACAAAAAAGAATGCTTACAGTGTGCTTTCATTTGCAAAAGAGGGGAGGAATGACTTTAAGTGCAGATAGATAACAGGTACTACCTCAGCCAGGTGACCAGGGTCAACATCACAGTGATAAATCAAGTTTATATTCAACCTTTAATATGATGTTATCAAATATGATGAAAATGGCACTTTACCTTTGTGGTCTTCCTCCAAGAACTCATAAACTAAGTAATATGAGAAAATATCAGTCAAAATGAAATTTGAGAGACAGTCTATGAAATATCTAGTCAATATTCTTCAAATCTGTCAAGGTCATTAAAAACAAGGAATGTTTGAGAAACTACCACAACCCAGAGGAATTAAGGCATTATAAAAACCAAACGTAATCTGGCATCCTAGATGGGATCCTGGAATGGAGAAAGGACAACAAAATCTCAATAAAATATGAGATTAATAATGATATATCAATATTGATTCCTTACTTGTGACAAATGTATCATAATAACATAAGATGTTAATAATATGGAAACTGGGTGCAGAATACAAGAACCCTCTGAACTATCTAAAAGTTTCCTGTAAATCTAAAGCATTCCCAAACTCAAAAAATTATTTAAAGAATGAACTGTAAGAGAAACAGAAGCAGCAAAAACAGTTATAAGGTTACTTAAGGTCCAGAAGGAGATGATGGTATATTAAAGTGTTTAGAATAATATGGCAGCAGGTAAGATGGAGGGAAAAAAAAAAGGATTCATGGTATATTTTGAAGACAAAATAAAAAGAGCTTGGACTTCCAGTTAATGCGGAATAAAAAGGTCAGCAAATCCTCTTCTCCAAAAGTAAGAATAAAACTGGACAAATTGCCAAAAATAACTATTTCAGGGATTTGGAAACTGCCAAAAGATAAACAACAAATTGAGAAGTATTTATTCAGGGAAAACTACCAGAACTTCAGGTAAAGCAGTGGGAGTCAGAAGACTCCCAACACTAGCCCAGTTTGGCCTACATAAGAACTTTCAACAGGGCAGAGTTGGCCCTGAAATTCAGCAGCTCTTGCTAAAGGGCTTGACTTGATTTGGTGTGAAAGATGAAAAGTCACGCTAAGTGACACTGTCAATAAAAGGAAAAAACAGGGTAAAAATGAACAGGGAAAACCAGTAGCTCTGCTAGGAGGAGGAGGAAAGGGTCCCAGCTGGGGGCAAAGTCAGACCAGTCAAAAATTTAATGGGAAGATCTTGAAAATGAGAGAGCCACAGAAGTGCTGGATGAACTGTACAAATCCCTGGCTGACTAGGAAACTATGGGCATATGTAGACAGAGGAAACCCAAGAGGGCCAGGTACAAAGTAAAAAGTAAGGTCCACTTGGCTATTGCCTTAAATTTGCACTCTCCAATTCACACACATCCACCAGAAGATGGCTGAAGCCTTACAGGCTTGAAGTATTTGAGTGTAACCTCTGTTCTATCACTGACTGACCACTAAGTTATGCAGTCACAGGGCAACCCTTAGGAAGTCTGGCTTTAAAAATACAAACAGAGGGCTTCCCTGGTGGTGCAGTGGTTGAGAATCTGCCTGCCAATGCAGGGGACATGGGTTCGAGCCCTGGTCTGGGAAGATCCCACATGCCGCGAAGCAACTAGGCCCGTGAGCCACAACTACTGAGCCTGCCTGTCTGGAGCTTGTGCTCCGCGACAAGAGAGGCCGCGACAGTGAGAGGCCCGCGCACCGCGATGAAGAGTGGCCCCCGCTCGCTGCAACTAGAGAAAGCCCACGCACAGAAACGAAGACCCAACACAGTCAAAAATAAATAAATTAATTAAAATACAAACAGAAAAACAAACAAAAATAACTAAGCAAATACAATAACGGCCAAACAAGAATGGGGAACAATGTATTCCATGGATTAAGTAGAAGCAACTTGGTTTAAAAAAAAAATCCCAATCCAGAGATCCTACAATGTATTATCTAATATGTCTAGTTCTCAAAAAAAAAAAAAGTGAAGCAAGCAAAGAAAGAGAAAAGTGGGACCCATACTTAATATACATATATGGAAAAAAGCTATCAGTAGAAATGGACCCTGGGTAGGCTAAAATGTTGGAATTAGCAAAGACTTCAAGGCAGCTATTATAAATATATTTAAAAGAATTAAAGGAAAATCTGGTGAAAATTATTCCATAAATAAGAAACATCAATAAATAGAAACTATAAAAAAAGAACTGAAATGGAAATTCTAGAGGTGAAAAATACCATATCCAAATGTAAAGTGTATCAGATGGACTCAACAGTAAATCTGAGATGGCAGAAGAAAGAATTAAACTCCACAAAGAGATCAATAGTAGTCATCTAATCTGAAGAACAGAGAGAAAAAAGACTGAAGGAAAATTAACTAAGTCTCAGAGACCTGTGAGACATTAAGCAGACGAACACATTTTAATGCATGTCCCACAAGGAAAGAAGAAGAAAAAAGTGGACAGAAAAAAATATCTGAAGAAGCAATGGCCGAAAAGTTCCCAAATTTCTTGAAAAACAGGAATCTACAGACCCAAGAAGCTCAATAAACTCTAAGCACAATAAATATCAAGAAATCAACACCTAAAATTTTTTTAAAGTCATTTGAAAAATCTTAAAAAAAAGATTCACACCTAGACACACACTGTAATTAAACTACAGAAAGCCAAACATAAAGAACATCTTAAAAGCTGAAAGAAAATAACTCATTTTGCTAGAGAGGAAAAATACAACTACTAACTTCTGTCATAAATAACTGAGTCAGAAAAAGGTGGAATGGCAGGTGTAACAACAAAAATAAAACAAGAACACAAATATCAAGCAAGAATCATATATTCAGCAAGACTATGCTTTAAAATGGAAGGTGAAATAAAGACATTCCTAGACAAACAAAAACTGAGAGAATTCACTGCAAGAAGAACTGCTTTATAAGAATAAGGGGGGACTTCCCTGGTGGTCCAGTGGTAAAGAATCCACCTTCCAATGCAGGGGACGCAAGTTTCATCCCTGGTTGGGGAACTAAGATCCCACATGCTGCAGGGCAACTAAGCCCGCGCGCCACAACTACTGAGTTCGCACACCTCAACAAGAGAGCCCGCATGCTACAAGCTACAGACAGCCCACGCGCTCTGGAGCTCAAGCACCACTAGAGAGAGAAAATCTGCCCGCCACAACTACAGACAAGCCCGCGTGCCACAACGAAGAGCCCACGCCATAACGAAAGATCCCACACACCTCAATGAAGACCCCGTATACTGCAACTAAGACCTGATGCAGCCAAAAAAAAAAAGGCAATAAATTTAAAAAAAGGAAAGAAATACTAAGGTGAGTTCTTCAGACTGAGAAGTGACATCAGATGAGGTAACTCAAATCCAATAGACAAAATGAAGCACACTAGAAAGACATATGAGAGTTAAGTTTGAGGATTATTAAAATTTTTTCTTCTCTTAAGCTCTTTAAAAAACATATGATTGTAATTAAGCTAATTCACACATACATGTGCGCGTGCACACACACACACACACACACACACAGAGACCATTCCACCCATTAATGGCAGATTACACATTCTTTTCAAGCACCCACGGAACATTCACCAAGGTAGACCTGGGCCATATCCTGGGCCACAAAATAAATTTCAACATATTTAAAAGAATTAAAATCATATAAACTATGTTCTCTGACCACAGTGGAAGCAATCCAGAAAGTAACAGAAAGACAACAAGAAAATCTTCAAACATTTGGAAGTGAAACAACATACCTAAAGAATAATCTGCAGCTAAAAGAGAAAGTCTCAACAAATTTTTAAGTATATAGAACTAAACGGAAATACAACATGTAAAACACAGGCAAAGAAGTGGTGAGAGGAAAAATTATAGCACCATGCTGGGCTGCTATTACACCTGCCTCCGCCCACCCAACAACTGCTCCATCTAATGTCTTTGGGGGTCTTGCAAATATGGAAAGGGGTAAGGCAAGAATGAATCCTGTGGTGTGGAATTGGGATTGAAGGTATCATCATAAGTCACAGTTTTGAAATATGTAAAAAAACAGATATAGATGTACACAAACACACACATTTGTACCTATATATTTTTTTTGTCTTTTTTTTTAAATATAAATTTATTTATTTATTTTTGGCTGTGTTGGGTCTTTGTTTCTGTGCGAGGGCTTTCTCTAGTTGCAGCGAGCGGGGGCTGCTCTTCATTGCGGTGCACGGGCCTCTCACTATCGAGGCCTCTCTTGTTGCGGAGCACAGGCTCCAGATGCGCAGGCTCAGTAGCTGTGGCTCACGGGCCCAGTTGCTCCGCGGCATGTGGGATCTTCCCAGACCAGGGCTCGAACCCGTGTCCCCTGTATTGGCAAGCAGGTTCTCAACCACTGCGCCACCAGGGAAGCCCCCCTATATATGTTTTAAAGCTTTGTCTATGGAGACCTGGAAGCAGTGACATCCTACTCACAATGAGTACACCTGCTAAATGTTGGTTTCTAAATACCAATCTCCACTAAGAGGAATGAAGGATCCTTGAAAATACGGATTATTTCCATGTATGAATCAGGTAACTGCAAAGGAAGCCTAGAACATCTTACTGTGCCAGGAAGAAAGTATGCAAAGAATCGTGGGACATGTCAAAAGGACACAGGAACGACCTTGAAGGGGCTCCCACTAGCCAAATATGGGACAATTTGGGCTTCAAAATAAATAATGATCGATTACAACCCACTGAACAAAAAAGGAATCCATGAGTCCACAGACACATCATTAAAAAATGAATCAATAAATGGGAGAAGAGGAAGAAGACTTTCCTTTATTCTGACGTTCAAAGCATGGGTTATTGAATGTAGACTTATAAATTATAATAATAAAATTATAAGATCATTATTTGGCAGTCATCAGTAGTAATAATTCAGCCAAGAAAAATCAATAAATGCTAAAACTAGTGGGTGAAGTGATGAGGAACGAGATACTTAGTCTCAAAATATCTTTCCCCCCAATGTTTATTAATTATAAAGGAAAAAAGTACTTTTTTTTAGTAGAAATCTGGCAGAAAGCTTAGTTAAGCAATCAATTAACATTACCAGTAATGGGCAAATTAAAATCATTTACACCTGATGGGATGCATTGAGAAGACTATCACATCACCTCTGTGATGTTCCTGCCAAAAATATATAACCTAAATTGAATCACAGGGGAAGCATCAGACAAACCTCAACTGAGGAATATTTTAAGAGTCAACTACTCTATAAATTTCAAAACTATCAAGATCATGAAAGTCAAGGAAACATGGAAGAACTGTTCCAGACAGAAAAACACTAAATACAAAATATGATCCTAGATTGAATTGTGTTGCTAAAAAGGACATTACTGAGACCACTGGCAAAACCTGAACGGGTTCTGTGGATTAGATGATACTATTCTATCAATGATAACTTCATGATTTTGATGGCTGTATTCCAGATATGTAAGAAAATGCCCTTGCTGATAGCAATTACAAACTAAAGTCTTCTGGAGTGATGGAGCCTCATGCTGGCAACTTAGTCTCAAATGATTAGAAAAGAAACTTCTTTACAACCATTTCTGCAACTTTTGAAAATTTCTAAAGAAAAAATTTTAAACAAACAAAGTTGGGAAAATATAAACATTACTGTTCCTCCCCAGTCTTCACTATCTCATCAAAAAAGCGTCTCTATTTTTCCAGCTGTTCAAGACAAAAATTTGGGGATAGCCCTGATTCCTTTCATTTTTTCATTCTACATTCCAACCTGTCAGCAAATCCTGTTAGCTTTTCCTTAAATATATATCTCCACCACTACCATTCCATTCCAAGGCATGATCATCTCTTGTGTGGGTTACTGCAATACCTTCCCATCTAACCAGCCTGTTTTCACTCCAAACCCTCATACAGTAACGAGAGTGATCTTTTTTTTTTTTAAGTCAGTGGATAAATAAACTGTGACACATTCAAGCAACAGAATACTCAGTGCTAAAAGAAATGAGCTCTCAAGCCATGAAAAAGACATGGAGGAACCTTAAATGCAATATTATAACTGAAAAAAGCCAATCTGAAAGGGCTATATACTGTATGACTCCAACCATATGACATTCTGGATAAGGCAAAATTATGGAGACAGTAAAAAGATCTGTGGCTGCCAGTGGCAGCCAGGGAGGGAGGGAGGAAGGGATGAATAGGTGGACCACAGAAGATTTTTAGGCCACAGAAGATTCTGTAGGGTATTATAATAATAGTAGATATATGTCATTATAAATTTGTCAGGACTCATTCAATAAATAACACAAAGAGTGAACCCCAATGTAAACTATGGACTTCAATGAATAAGAATGTATTGGGACTTCCCAGGTGGTCCAGTGGTTAAGACTCCACAATGCAGGGGGCCCGGGTTCGATCCCTGGTCAGGGAACTAGAACCCGCATGCCGCAACTAAAGATCCCGCATATGTTGCAACTAAGACCCGGCACAGCCAAATATAAACAAACAAATAAATAAATATTTTTTTAAAAAGAATACACCAATACAGGCTCATCAAATGTAACAAATGTATCAATATCACACTAATGCAAAATGTTAATAATAGGGAAAACTGGGAGGGGTGAGGAGGTAAATGGGAACTCTGTACTTTATGGTCAATTTTTCTGTAAACCTAAAACTGCTCAAAAAAAAAAAAAAAAGTAAAATTCCTTCCTTTTCACAGTCGGCAAGGGGCGGGGGGAAATACAATGAGATTCCAAAAGAATGGCCATATGAAGTGTTGGCAAGGATGTTGTGCAACAAAAACATCCACATTGCTGGTAAGGATGTCAAACAGTACAACCACCTTATGAAACAGTCTGGCAAAATCTTACAACCCATCCATTTCACTCCTACATACTTACTCAAGAAAAATGAAAGCGTATGTCCACACAAATACTTGTACACAAATGCTCATAGCAGCGTTATGTGTAATAGCCCCAAACTGGAAACTCAAATGTCCATCACCAGGTGCATAGTTAATTTATGGTGACAAAAAGCAGATCATTGGTTGCCTAAGGACAATGGAAAGAGGCAAGACAGTGATGGGACTAGAAAAGGGCATGAAGAAGCTTCTGGGGGTGGTGGATATGTTCACTATCTTGATGGGGTGATGGTTTGACAGGTGTGTATGTCCAATTTTAGCAAATCACATATTTTAAATGTGTAGTCTGTCAAATATCTCAATCCAGCTACAAACTTTATTCTATAATGCTACTAGCACTGCAACTCTGACCACTGACTTTAAGCCAATTTATAAGTTACACAAGTCTCACTACCTTACAGACACCCCTTGCTTTTGATTTTTAAAAAATTACGCAGACTGGTGGCCCCTTTATTTGCCAGACTACAAATGAATTCTGACTCTAAAAAAATAAAGTCTGCCATCATTTGTCAGACACATTCCAATTTCAGGTATTCAAAAATTCGGAAGACAATTTCAAAGGAGTACTTCCCCAGTAATATTGGTCACTTCCAGTTAGGAAGAACTGGGTAGCTGGGGGGTGAGAGTTGCACTGTGTATCTTTTCATAGTTTCTGAACTTTGTACCATATTATCTACTCAAAACCATATAAAGATCAAATTTAAAGAGACCTTTAAGCGTTCCCAAAACATCTTAAGTACTGATATAATAACAACAATATGTAGCCTCCTAGAATGATTTAAGAAAATACTTACCTAGATGCAATAAATCTGGTTAATCCTTAATAACTTAATAGCGCTAGCTCTAATGTAATTTCAAACTGGTTGAATGATCACCCTCATGTGCAGGCAATCATTTGTAAACAGGCCTGCACATCCTCAGAAAGGCAGAGAAAAATCTAATGTCCATCTAGTGGTCCCTGTTGTCATGATAATCATCATATTTAGGATGTTTTTGCTTCCTTTCTGTTATCAAGTTCTAAAAGACTTTTTAGTTAATAAAATGTTTTATTATTTCTTGAACTGACATTTCAAAAGGACATGTAGTTTATCTGGCAAATCAAATTTGAGTTTTCACATTTCCTTGGAAAGCAGAGTATTGTAGTAGAATGTTTTAGATTCACACAGGGACTTGCATTCATAACTCTTGCCATTCTGAATACAATCAGAGTATTCATGGTCTTGTTTATAAAATGAAGATATCAGAGGTCATATTCCAGGTTTGCTTTAAGCACTGAATAAGATGATACGTATAGCACCTAACACAAATACCTAACATAGAGATTCTAACTTAATAGATGTCGGTTGCCTTCTCTTCCACCAAACAACTCAGAGCTAAAGGCAGGTTAAATTCTAAAAAGCAAATTCTAATTTTTCTCCTTTTTTAAGTATAACACAGTAACAAAATATTTGTGATCTGTAACATTATGTCATACTCACCTGCATTTTAACATTCAACAGGTCATGCTCCCTATAAAAATAAAAATAGCAAGCATAGTGGTTAGGAGCTCAGACTGTGGAGCCAAACTGCCTGGGTTTGAAATCTGCATCTGCCACTCACTAGTTGTGTAATCTTAGGCAAATGACTCAATCTCTCTTTGCCTTAATTTTCTTACCTGTAACAGGAAGATTTATATAGGTATAATCATCACCAGATTGCCATGGAAATTAAACAAGTTAATGTTTGTAAAGTGCTTAGAATGGGCCTAGCATATAGTAGTAATTATGTAAATGTTTGTTAAAATTAAGTTGATATATTAAGGGTTTTTTTTTTTCTTTCTTAGTTCTTAAATCATACTAAGAATGTTGGAGAATTTATTTTAAATGTCTACAAACCTTAATTATTTCCTACATTTTATTAAATGGATCTTAAAGGAGAATGGGGTAGCTCTTCAGTCAATACTCTTTTGGGCATTTTAAAAACTTTTGGGACTTCCCTGGTGGTGCAGTGGTTAAGAATCTGCCTGCAATGCAGGGGACAAGGGTTCAAGCCCTGGTCCGGGAAGATCCCACATGCCGCAGAGCAACTAAGTCCGGGCGCCACAACTACTGAGCCTGCACTCTAGAGCCTGCGCCCACAACTACTGAGCCTGCGTGCCACAACTACTGAAACCCGTGCACCTAGAACCTGTGCTCCGCAACAAGAGAAGCCACCTCAATGAGAAGCCCACGCATCGCAACAAAGAGTAGGCCCCGCTCGCGGCAACCAGAGAAAGCCCACAGGCAGCAACGAAGACCCAACGCAGCCAAAAAAAAAAAAAAAAAACATCTCTCAAATCACTGTAGGCTAATGTAGATGTATTTGTACCCTGACTGGCATTCCCTGATATTTCTATCATGCACTAGAGAGGAAAAAACTCAACATTAGTTTACCAAAAATGTCACAAAATTCCCTGACAATAATGATAATGATGGCTCTCAAAGCCCATTTCCTCATCTATAAAATGGGGACAGTAACTGTACCTACTTCATTATTATAAGGCTTAAATGAAATATCTGTAAAGCACTTAGAACAATACCAAAGCATAGCGAACACTCAAAAAAATAATAATAAGTTTATTAAGTTCAGCTTTGGAACCCACACAACCTTATTCAGAATCCACTCTTACATGCTACATTATATTGCCTCTCATTTGTCCACCAACACTTAGCCCCTGCCTACTGTGTACCAATATGCTCCCCTCACTCATCTCCTGGATTTAAAAAATGACAAAACACCAAATTCTAAAATACTGATGTCTTTTTAAAATTCTAAAATCTATCCAAAGCTTAAAAAATAAGCAAATACGCATACCTTATACTGGTATAATAAAATCACAGCCAGGGTTATATTCAAAATAGGATTATGTTGAGCACACTCATTTTGCTGGTAGCAGTCGGACACTTTCTATTGCTTATATAAAACAAAACTGCCAAATAATATGAAACATAGTACTTCTCAGTCAGAACTTGAATTCAATATATATTGCCAGAACCTCAAACTCCAACATAAAACCCCAAAGCTAGCCAATTTTCATCAAATCAATTCCCATAATCCCTTTCATTTCATGCTTTATAAAAAAGTTATGTGTACCGGGCTGTGTCCTCATGATACAGTAAGCTCCTGGAGGGCAAGAAACATTACTTACAAATCTTTATATCTCCTGAAGCACCTAAAAGCACTTTGTAAATAGCTAGGCCATTAACAAATACCTTAAACCTCAAATTTGAATCTCTTTACTACCACAACATAACACAGCACACACCTGTTTCAGTCAATCCAATCTACCTGCCTTCCCCAAAGGACTTGATAGATCCTACTTACTGGGCCTTAGCTTCTGTTCATCTCCTGAACGCCTATTTCCCCCTCCTCTTTAGGAATTCTTACTCCTAACATTCATCTCAAAACAACTTATTCATGAAACCTTTTCCAATTAACTTAATTGCCACTCTGAGCACTTTGCCCCCTATTTCCCCGATTTCTGGGCATGATCTCCTACATATCCAATTTGAAAATTCTAAAATTTTTGTCCACTGTGGCTTTTGCCATGTTTTCATTAGGCTAAGCTGACATTTAGGTATCCTTCATTCCTGTAAGATCAAAAGTATTACGGCTATCATTATTTAATTAAATACAGCTTCAGTATTTCAATATTAGATTACTACCTACACTTTTGTACTTAATTTTATTTCTATATTTTATATTATCTGTGATATTCCCATGGTACTTTGTATTTGCACATATGTACAGTAAACTGTTAAGTCCCAGGTTGCTAAGGACAGTCCCGGTTTATTTTTTAACATCTTTATTGGAGTATAATTGCTTTACAATAGTGTGTTAGTTTCTCTTTATAACAAAGTGAATCAAATATACATATACATATATCCCCAAATCTCCTCCCTCTTGAGTCTCCCTCCCACCCTCCCTATCCCACCACTCTAGGTGGTCACAAAGCACCAAGCTGATCTCCCTGTGCTATGTGGCTGCTTCCCACTAGCTATCTATTAGGTTTGGTAGTGTATATATGTCCATGCCACTCTCTTCATCTCAGCATACCCTTCCCCCTCCCCATGTCCTCAAGTCCATTCTCTATATCTGCGTCTTTATTCCTGTTCTTTCCCTAGTTCTTCAGTAGCTTTCTTTTTCTTTTTTTAAGATTCTATATGTGTTAGCATACAGTATTTGTTTTTCTCTTTCTGACTTACTTCACTCTGTATGACAGACTCTAGGTCCATTCACCTCACTACAAATAACTCAATTTCGTTTCTTTTTATGGCTAAGTAATATTCCATGATATATACGTGCCACATCTTCTATATCCATTCATCTGTCGATGGACACTTAGGTTGCTTCCATGTCCTGGCTATTGTAAATAGAGCTGCAATGAACACTGTGGTACATGACTCTTTTTGAATTACGGTTTTCTCAGGGTATATGCCCAGTAGTGGGAATGCTGGGTCATATGGTAGTTCTATTTTTAATTTTTTAAGGAACCTCCATACTATTCTCCATAGTGGCTGTATCAATTTACATTCCTACCAACAGTGCAAGAGGGTTCACTTTTCTCCACACCCTCTCCGTCATTTATTGTTTGTAGATTTCTTGACAACATCCATTCTGACTGGTGTGAGGTGAAACCTCATTGTAGTTGTGATTTGCATATCTCTAATGATTAGTGATGTTGAGCATCCTTTCATGTGTTTGTTGGCAATCTGATATCTTTTTTAGAGAAATGTCTACTTAGGTCTTCTACCCATTTTTGGATTGGGTTGTTTGTTTCTTTCATATTGACTGCATGACCTGTTTGTAAAGTTTGGAGATTAATGCTTTGTCAGTTGCTTCATTTGCAAATATTTTCTCCCATTCTGAGGATTGTCTTTTTGTCTTGCTTATGTTTTCCTTTGCTGTGCAAAAGCTTTTAAGTTTCATTAGGTCCCACTTGTTTATTTTTGGTTTTATTTCTATTTCTCTACAAGGTGAGTCAAAAAGGATCTTACTATGATTTATGTCATAGAGTGTTCTGCCCAGGTTTTCCTCTAAGAGTTTTATAGTGTCTGGCCTTACATTTAGGTCTTTAATCCATTTTGAGTTTATTTTTATGTATGGTGTTAGGGAGTGTTCTAACTTCATTCTTTTACATGTAGCTGTCCAGTTTTCCTAGCACCACTTATTGAACAGACTGTCTTTTCTCCAATGTATATTCTTGCCTCCTTTATCAAAAATAACATGACCACACGTGTGTGGGTTTATCTCTGGGCTTTCTATCCTGCTCCATTGATTTATATTTCTGTTTTTGTGCCAGTACCATACTGTCTTGATTACTGCAGCTTTGTAGTATAGTCTGAAGTCAGGGAGCCTGATTCCTCTAGCTCCGTTTTTCTTTCTCAAGATCCCTTTGGCTATTCAGGGTCTTTTGTGTTTCCATACAAACTGTGCAATTTTTTGTTCTAGTTCTGTGACAAATGCCATTGGTAGTTTGATAGGGATTGCACTGAATGTATAGATGTTTTGAGAGGTACAGTCATTTTCACAATGTTGATTCTTCCAATCCAAGAACATGGTGTATCTCTCCATCTGTTTGTATCATCTTTAATTTCTTTCATCAGTGTCTTACAGTTTTCTGCATACAGGTCTTTTGTCTCCTTAGGTAGGTTTATTCCTAGGTATTTTATTCTTTTTGTTGCCACGGTAAATGGGAGTGTTTCCTTAATTTCTCTTTCAGATTTTTCATCATTAGTGTATAGGAATGCAAGAGATTTCTGTGCATTAATTTTGTATCCTGCTACTTTACCAAATTGATTAATTACCTCTAGTAGTGTTCTGGTTGCATCTTTAGGATTCTCTATGTATAGTATCATGTCATTTGCAAACAGTGACAGCTTTACTTCTTCTTTTCCAATTTGGATTCTTTTTATTTCTTTTTCTTCCCTGATCGCCATGGGTAAAACTTCTAAAACTACGTAGAATAATAATGGTGAGAGTGGACAACCTTGTCTTGTTCCTGATCTTAGAGAAAATGGTTTCAGTTTTTCACCACTGAGAACAATGCTGGCCGTGGGTCATGTATGGCCTTTATGATGTTGAGGTAAGTCCCCTCTATGCCTACTTTCTGGAGGGTTTTATCATAAATGGGTGTTGAATTTTGTCAAAAGCTTTTTCTGCATCTATTGAAATGATCATACGGTTTTTCTCCTTCAATTTGTTAATATGGTGTATCACATAGATTGATTTGCATATACTCAAGAATCCTTGCATTCCTGGGATAAACCCCACTTGATCATGGTGTATGATCCTTTTAATGCGTTGTGCGATTCTGTTTGCTAGTATTTTCTTGAGGATTTTTTGCATCGATGTTCATCAGTGATGTTGGCCTGTAGTTTTCTTTCTTTGTGACATCTCTGTCTGGTTTTGGTATCAGGGTGATGGTGGCCTCGTAGAATGAGTTTGGGAGTGTTCCTCCCTCTGCTATATTTTGGAAGAGTTTGAGAAGGGTAGGTGTTAGCTCTTCTCTAAATGTTTGATAGAATTCGCCTGTGAAGCCATCTGGTCCTGGGCTTTTGTTTGTTGGAAGATTTTTAATCACAGTTTCAATTTCAGTGCTTGTGATTGGTCTGTTCATGTTTTCTATTTCTTCCTGGTTCAGTCTCAGAAGGTTGTGCTTTTCTAAGAATTTGTCCATTTCTTCCAGGTTGTCCATTTTATTGGCATAGAGTCGCTTGTAGTAATCTCTCATGATCCTTTGTATTTCTGCAGTGTCAGTTGTTACTTCTCCTTTTTCATTTCTAATTCTATTGATTTGAGTGTTCTCCCTTTTTTTCTTGATTAGTATGACTAATGGTTTACCAATTTTGTTTATCTTCTCAAAGAACCAGCGTTTAGTTTTACCGATCTTTGGTATTGTTTCCTTCATTTTTTTTTCATTTATTTCTGATCTGACCTTTATGATTTCTTTCCTTCTGCTAACTTTGGTGTTTTTTTGTTCTTCTTTCCCTAATTGCTTTAGGTGTAAGTTTAGGTGGTCTAAGATGTTTCTTGTTTCTTGAGGTAGGACGGTATTGCTATAAACTTCCCTCTTGGAACTGCCGTTGCTCCATCCCATAGGTTTTGGGTCATCGTGTTTTGTCATTTGTTTCTAGGTATTTTTTGATTTCCTCTTTGATTTCTTCAGTGATCTCTTGGTTATTCAGTAATGTATTGTTTAGCCTCCATGTGTTTGTATTTTTTATTTTCCTGTAATTAATATCTAGCCTCATAATGTTGCGGTCGGAAAATATACTTGATATAATTTCAATTTTCTTAAATTTACCAAGGATTGATTTGTGTCCCAAGATATGATCTATCCTGGAGAATGTTCCATGAGCACTTGAGAAGAAAGTGTGTTCTGTGGTTTTTGGATGGAATGTCCTATAAATATCAATTAAGTCCATTTTGTTTAATGTATCATTTAAAGCTTCTGTTTCCTTATTTATTTTCATTTTGGATGATCTGTCCATTGGTGAAAGTGGGGTGTCAAAGTCTCCTACTATGATTCTGTTACTGTTGATTTCCCCTTTTATGGCTGTTACCATTTGCCTTATGTATTGAGGTGCTCCTATGCTGTGTGCATAAATATTTACAACTGTTATATCTTCTTCTTGGATTGATCCCTTGATCATTATGTAGTGTCCTTCTTTGTCTCTTGTAATAGTCTTTATTTTAAAGTCTATTTTATCTGATACGAGAATTGCTACTCCAGATTTCTTTTGATTTCCATTTGCAGGGAATATCTTTTTCCATCCCCTCACTTTCAGTCTATATATGTCCCTTGGTCTGAAGTGGGTCTCTTGTAGACAACATATATATGGGTCTTTTTTTTGTATCCATTCAGCCACTCTGTGTCTTTTGGTTGAAGCATTTAATCCATTTACATTTAAGGTAGTTATCGATACGTATTACCATTTTCTTTATTGTTTTGGCTTTGTTATTATAGGCCTTTACCTTCTCTTGTGCTTCCTGCCTCGAGAAGTTCCTTTAGCATTTGTTGTAAAGCTGGTTTGGTGGTACTGAATTCTCACAGCTTTTGCCTGTCTGTAAAGGTTTTAATTTCTCCATCGAATCTGAATGAGATCCTTGCTGGGTAGAGTAATCTTGGTTGTAGGATTTTTTCCCTTTCATCACTTTAAATATGTCCTGCCACTCCCTTCTGGCTTGCAGAGTTTCTGCTGAAAGATCAGCTGCTAACCTCACGGGGATTCCCTTGTGTGTTATTTTTTGTTTCTCCCTTGATGCTTATAATATGTTTTCTTTGTATTTAATTTTTGACAGTTTGATTAATATGTGTCTTGGCTTATTTCTCCTTGGATTTATCCTCTATGGGACTCTCTGCACTTCCTGGACTTGAATGACTGTTTCCTTTCCCATATTAGGGAAGTTTTCAACTATAATCTCTTCAAATATTTTCTCAGTCCCTTTCTTTTCCTCTTCTTCTACTGGGCCCCCTATAATTTGAATGTTGGTGCATTTAATGTTGTCCCAGAGGTCTCTGAGACTGTCCTCAATTCTTTCCATTCTTTTTTCTTTATTCTGTTCTGCGGTAGTTATTTCCACTATTTTATCTTACGGGTCACTTATCCATTCTTCTGCCTCAGTTATTCTGCTATTGATTCCGTCTAGAGAATTTTTAATTTCATTTCTTGTGTTGTTCATAATTGTTTGTTTGCTCTTTTGTTCTTCTAGGTCCTTGTTAAATGTTTCTTATATTTTCTCCATTCTATTTCCAATATTTTGGATCATCTTTACTATCATTACTCTGAATTCTTTTTCAGGTAGACTGCCTATTTCCTCTTCATTTGTTAGGTCTGGTGGGTTTTTATCTTGCTCCTTCATCTGCTGTGTATTTCTCTGTCTCCTCATTTTGCTTAACTTACTGTTTGGGGTCTCTTTTTCACAGGCTGCAGATTTGTAGTTCCCGTTGTTTCTGGTGCCTGCCCCCAGCGGCTAAGGTTGGTTCAGTGGGTTGTGTAGGCTTCCTGGTGGAGGAGACTGGTGCCTGTGTTCTGGTGGGTGAGGCTGGATCTTGTCTTTATGGTGGGCAGGACCATGTCCAGGGTGTGTTTTGGGGTGTCTGTGACCTTATTATGATTTTAGGCAGCCTCTCTGCTAATGAGTGGGGTTGTGTTCCTGTCTTGCTAGTTGTTTGGTGTAGGGTGTCCATCACTGTAGTTGCTGGTCGTTGAGTGGACCTGGGTCTTAGCGTTGAGATGGAGATCTCTGAAAGAGCTTTCGCTGTTTGATATTATGTGGAGTCAGGAGGTCTGTGGTGGACCAATGTCCTGAACTTGGCTCTCCCACCTCAGAGGTACAGGCCTGATACCCAGCCATAGCACCAAGACTCTGTCAGCCACACGGCTCAGAGGAAAAGGGAGTGAGGGAGGGAGAGGGAAGAAAAAAAGCAAGAGAAGGAGAGAAGGAGAGAAAGAGAGAAAGAAAAGAAGGAAGAACAGGAAGGAAGGAAGGAGGGAAAGGAAAAAAGAAAGGAAGGAAGGAAGAGAGAAAGAAAGAAAAAGAAAGGAAGAAAGAAGAGAGAAAGAAGAGAAAGAAAAAAGGAAGGAAGGAAGGAAGAAGAAGAGAGAGAGAAAAAGAAAGGAAGGAAGAGAAAGAAAAGAAAGAGAAAGAACAAAAGAAAGAAAGAAAGAAAGAGGAAGGAAGGAAGGAAGATTAGAAAGTTATTAAAATAAAAAAATTATAAAAATAAGCAAAGTAAAAGTAATTTTAAAAAAAGAAAAAGGTAAGAAAGAAGAGAGCAACCAAACCAAAAAACAAATCCACCAATGATAACAATCACTAAAAAACTATACTTAAAAAGAAAAAAGAAACCAACACGGACAGACAGAACCCTAGGACAAATGGTAAAAGCAAAGCTACACAGATAAAATCACACAAAGTCCACCAACTCAATTTTCGGATGATCTGTTGTCTATTCAGGTATTCCAGAGATGCAGAATTCATCAAGTTTATTGTGGAGATTTAATCCACTGCTCCTGAGGCTCCTGGAAGAGATTTCCCTTTCTCTTCTTTGTTCACATAGCTCCTGGGGTTCAGCTTTGGATTTGGCCCCGCCTGTGCATGTAGGTCACCTGAGGGCATCCGTTCTTTGCTCAAACAGGACGGGGTTAAAGTGTGGCAGAGGCCGACGTGATGGTGCAACAGTCTGAGGCGCACTGTGTGTTCTCCCGGGGAAGTTGTCCCTGGATAATGGGACCCTGGCAGTGGCGGGCTGCACAGGCTCCCGGGAGGGGAGGTGTGGATAGTGACCTGTGCTTGCACACAGGCTTCTTAGTGGCTGCAGCAGCAGCCTTAGCGTTTCATGCCCGCCTCTGGGGTCCATGCTGATAGCCACGGCTTGTCTCTGGAGCTCGTTTAGGCGGTGCTCTGAATCCCCTCTCCTCATGCACCCCAAAGCAATGGCCTCTTCTTGCCTCTTAGGCAGGTCCAAACTTTTTCCCAGACTCCCTCCCAGCTAGCTGTGGTGCACTAGCCCCCTTCAGGCTGTGTTCACGCAGCCAACCCCAGTCCTCTCCCTGGAATCTGAACTCAGAAGGCAAAGCCTCAGCTCCCAGCTCTCACCCGCCCTGGCGGGTAAGCAGACAAGCCTCTCGGGCTGGTGAGCGCTGGTTGGTATCGATCCTCTATGCGGGAATCTCTCTGCTTTGCCCTCTGCACCTCTGTGGCTGCGCTCTCTTCCGTGGCTCCGAAGCTTCCCCCCGTCACCACCCATCTCCACCAGCGAAGGGGCTTCCTAGTGTGTCGAAACTTTTCCTCCTTCATAGCTCCCTCCCAGAGGTGCAGGTCCCATCCCTATTCTTTAGTCTCTGTTTTTTCTTTTTTCTTTTGCCCTACCCAAGTATGTAGGGTGTTTCTTGCCTTTTGGGAAGTCTGAGGTCTTCTGCCAGCATTCAGTAGGTGTTCCGCAGGAACTGTTCCACATGTAGATGTATTTCTGATGTATTTGTGGGGAGGAACGTGATCTCCACTTCTTACTCCTCTGCCATCTTGCAGGTCTTCCCCAGTTTATTTTTGTTGCTCCAAAACCATTATTAAAATAGCATGCTTTCACTCTCAAAAGTAGCCCAGTTTGGATAACTAATTATGAGGTCACCCTAATATGTCTGTCTCTCCCCAACCAGAATGGAGTCTATGACTACAGGAACAATGATCAATTTATTTATCTTCAGTGCTAACACAGAGAAGGAAGTCAAACATTTTAGTAATAACTGTGCACATGAACAACTAAAACTAGATAACAAATCTTATTCCTAAGATTTTTCAATAAACATTCAGTGAATTTAAAAATTAAAATAGAAAGAAAAAAAAACAATGTGAATACTTCCATTAAAAAATCACTTATATACTCCAACAACACAATGAAACAATTATCATTAATAAAATATCCATACAGCCTTTTAGGTCTGATTATACAAGAGAAAACAGACTGGAATAATATCTTCAAAATGCTGAGGGAAAAATAACTGCCAATCTAGACTTTCACTCACAACTAAAACCTCATTCAAGAACAAGAGCTAAAAATTTCCAACAAACAGAAATCGTAATTTATCACCAACAGACCCTTCTTAGTTGAGGAACTCCTAAAGGATATACTTCATGAAGAAGGAAAGTGATTCCAGGAGAACAAAAGTTGGAAATAATTGGTAAACGTGGTTAACTTACACAAATATTAATTGTATTAAAAGAATAAAATGCTTAATTCGAGGAACTGAAAAATAACAAGGTAGAATTATTATACCAAATGACTATAACGAAAGGAGGGACTCATCCATAGTGGCCTTCTTCTGGAAGCTTGTCCCTTCTACCACCACCACCTCCAGCCACCCACCTGATTACTAAGTGTCACCAAATTAGCTCAGTGTGGTCCCACACCATAACTGATGGTCCAGAGGTGGGCAATTGGCCCAAGCAGGAGCAAACACGGACCATCTTTAGAAACTACAAACATTACCAAAAGCAAAGAGTGGAGTCAACAGGTCCCAAACTGTGTTAATGAAGTGCTACATACCTTGTCCATGTCTCCTCCTATTTCTGCTGTCTGAAATGCTTCCTCCCTTTTTCTACTTGTCTAAACAAGGACCCAGCTTAAGCCTCCCCTACCCCCCTCATCTGGGCATCTTTCCTTCTATAAATAAGAAGTGGAAAATAATTAACCTCTGTGGACTGCCAGTGTACTAGGAATTTCACATACATTACCGCTTAACCTAAACTGCCCTGGAATGACAGCACTTGCTGTCTCTCCACTTATCACAGCAGTCATTTTTCTTAAAGGATATCACCTTACTTAACAGCTTCCCAACTATGCTTTATGTTTACATGTGTTCTCTGCAGCTTGACTATAACATTCTCAAGTACAGGAACCATGTATTCTACTTCATTCCTTTTTTTTTTTTTTTTTGCGGTACGCGGGCCTCTCACTGTTGTGGCCCCTCCCGCTGCGGAGCACAGGCTCCGGACACGCAGGCTCAGCGGCCATGGCCCACGGGCCCAGCCGCTCCGCGGCATGTGGGATCCTCCTGGACCGGGGCACGAACCCGCATCCCCTGCATCGGCAGGAGGACTCCCAACCACTGCGCCACCAGGGATGCCCCTCTACTTCATTCTTATCTCCACTCATCTGCTCTACTTCTCCCCTCCCTTTTGAAATACACCCTTCCTATTTCTCAATCCCTTCTCATTACTACCACAACTACTACTAATAACAAAAGCTACTATTTACAAAATTTTACATTGTGCTGACACTGCTAAATGCTTTACAAACATTTCATTTAATCCTCATAATAATCCTGTAAAGTAGGTATTATCTCCCCATTTCACCGAGGAAGAAAAAGGCCTGGAGATTTTAAAGAACTTGCTCTCTCACAGGAGCATGAACCTAGATCTATAAAATATCACTGTGGACTCCCGCAACTACCACATCCCCTACTGTGGTTTCCCACCCGCCACTCTCACCTGCAGTGACAGTTTGTACCATGTCAACTTTTAAGTTCAAACTACATTTCCCAGAATCCTCTTCCCACATGGTTCCAGGTTAGAGCTGGCCAAAGATGGAAATTACTCTCTGAAGATTATGGTTAGATGCACAGTTGCCAGAAGATTGCACCGTGTCTCTGCTCTCCCCTGTACTGCATGCGGCTCTTCTTCCTGATTGCCAACCCTGCTGACCAAACAGTAACCTCAGCCCCATCACCAGAAGCCTGACAAAAGACCACAGAAGAGGTAGCTATGCAGAGGCAACAGCTTTCCATACTTTCCACCAGCTCTACTGTGCAGTCCCACTCCAGCATCTGGGCATACCCAGCCTCTCAGATTCACCTGCAAACTCTGACTTGCCCACTGCACCACCGCTTCAGGAAGGCTGATTAGTGACTTCTCTGATCTGCCGATTTCCCCTTACAGACTGTGGTTTCCAAGTTTCTCCCACAACTCCGTAAGGTCTTCCTCCTTTCATAAATCCCTTAATTCCATAATACCATAGCAGTTCTTCCTCTGTGACTGAATCCTAACTCATGCAACTACTCAAGCCTCCCCGGATCTACTGACCAAGATCTCTGCAACTTTCCCTTTTGAGATCTTCCTGCATAACCAAATCTAGGCCACTCAGTCCTTTCATAATCTCCAATCAAGCCTTCTTTTATAGATTCTGAGCTGCCCATCTTTGAAAACAGGCTGAAGTGTCCATCATTCTAAAGAAGCCGTATCTCCCTTACTTGATCCTCCCATTTGCAAGAGAGCAAGATTTACATGAGAGAAAACACTAGAGTGGGTATCAGATTAACAAAAGCCAATACCAATTTATTAACTAAGGACAAAATAAGCTAAGCACTCTTAAGGTACTTTTGTGCTTTGGTTAGAGATGTGAAGATGGAGAAAGAAAGAATAAGGATACAGAAAGAGTCTGAGGAAAAAAAAATTCGCTGATGTATAATTTGTCCCAAATGTTTTTTTCCATTGGGAAGTAGAAAGCTTCATTCTTTTATGTAATCGTTTTGGGCTTATCCAAGTACATCCATAAATTATTTTAAAATTTCTAGTGGGCATGGAAGACTGCATGTACAAGTTTTCCAATACTTTTTTTCTCCTTTTCCAGAAAGATCTTCCCTCTCTTTTGGCTAACGTATTTCCAAAAAATGTATTTCACTAGTCTTGGCTCCCCATTCATGAGAATAATGTAGTTCTTCTCTGTTATTTTCTAGGGTTCAATGCTTACTATCCTGGATTTTATCACTGAACTGATCTATGAGTGATTCTGATGTCTACTGCATCAGTCCTGAAGTTATTCAGTCACTCTTTCAACAAGAATTTACTGAGAGCCTACTATAGGTTATCATAGTTCAACACAAGGTACTTGGCAATAAACTACCTTTAAGGGGAAAATCTCATTCTGACAAATTAATCACATTTAAAGAGAGCTATTTATCTTCCAAATGCTGCCCTATAACTAACATTCCCTGGACTGTTGTCATCTTAACAACCTCCTAACCAAGAAAACTTAAATCTCTTTTGACTCTTTACTATTTTCTATTATGTTGTGGATCTCACAGAATCAGAGACTAGACAGGTCCTTAAGAAATCAACTAGGGTAACTTTTTCAAATTCAGAAATGTTGAAGTGGGCTTCCCTGGTGGCGCAGTGGTTAAGAATCCACCTGCTAATGCAGGGGACAGGGGTTTGAGCCCTGGCCGGAAGATCCCACATGCCTCGGAGCAACTATGCCCATGTGCCGCAACTACTGAGCCTGCGCTCTAGAGCCTGTGAGCCACAACTACTGAGCCTGTGCACCACAACTGCTGAAGTCAATGTGCCTAGAGCCCGTGCTCTGCAACGAGAAGCCACCGCAATGAGAAGCCTGCGCACCGCAATGAAGAGTAGCCCCTGCTCGCCAGACTAGAGAAAGCCCGCACGCAGCAACGAAGACCCAATGCAACCAAAATTAAACAAAAATTAAAAATAAAAGTTTTTTTAAAAAAAAGAAATGTTGAAGTCACTTTATCACAGTCTATTTCTAATTAATGGCAGATTTAAGACTGACCTCAGGCTTCCTACCTACCATCAGTGTTCAACAAACAGCATGAAATACAGTTTGTAGTTTGTGGTACTCACTTCAGGAACACTAGGCAAGATACATCCCTGAGTAAACCTTCTAACCCTAAGGCAGTATGCAACAGTCCATGACTATGGGACATAACTTTGAGATGCTGATTAGTATATATTACATGATCTAAGAACACATAACTCATCTATCCTTTCTTATATCATGGGGCAAGATTTATATAGGCAGGTACATGGTGGTTTGGGGGTGAAGTCAATAGAATGCAGCCAGGTACTGCTCACAGATCGGATGGTTAATGTTGCACCATCTCTCAAAGTAAATCTTCATCAACACTAGGCTGAGCTACCTTCTACTTCTTTCATTTCCTTTTAATGTCTAAGCAAATCAGGAAGTTTGTAAATATAGTTTGACATTATCTCATACTGTACAATAAAATATTACTAATTTTACAAAGCAGTCAACAGGCTACTTTAAAATGCCTAAACTGATTTAAAAATACATTAAAGTCATCATATAAATCATATTAATTCTCCTTAAATTTAGGCAGAGGACATTGGTCTCATTTCTTTCATATTAAAACAAAAGAACAAAATATTTTGGGTTAATTTAAAACTCCACAAATACAATTAAAATGTAGCCAAGTCAGTCAAACTTAAGAGTAATCACAAACTTATCAAATAATGATAATGAAGCACCTTCAAGTCACAAATCTAAAATACAATACGAGCTGGAAGTATTTAACTATTATTTAACAATAGCACAGAAACAATTAAAAACTGGCTTCACCTTAGACTGCAGATCTGTTCTCAAAGACTTACAAAAATAATAAATATTATCTCATATTCTCCCACTAGCTCCTGCTAATAATTTCCAAAAACTTTTCGAGGGACTTCCCCGGTGGTGCAAGACCCTGTGCTCCCAATGCAGGGGGCCTGGGTTCAATCCCTGGTCAAGGAACTAGATCCCACATGCATGCCACAACTAAGAGTTCACATACCACAACTAAGGAGCCCACGTGCCGCAACTAAGGATCCCGCCTGCCACAACTAAGACCTGGTGCAACCAAATAAATAAATAAATATTTTTTTAAAAAAACAACAACTTTTCCACAGCCCTGCCTCTGTGTTAGAGCTGTTCACAAATACTTAATTTTCTCCTGGGCATATGGAAGTATTTTATTGAACTTCCCCACCCTGTTCAACTCAGGCAGGCACGACCTTTTAAGACTCCTATAACAGTGCGAAAGAAGGTCTCTTCTGTCAACTCCCTATTCATTTAATAAACATTTGGCAACAGGCATTGTGCTCGGTGTTGGGGCACCAAAATCAACAAAACACTGCCTCTGTCCTTGAAGAGCCAACTTCCCAGTGGAAGGCACAGAGATGTGCACAGTGCAATGCGCACAGTGCAATGCGGTCAGTGGGTGGTCGAGGCAGGTGCAGAGTGCTCAGGGAGCATTCTGCCTGAGGTAGTAGTGCTGAGGGGACTCAATCTGGGAATTACCAAAAGAATACTGATAAAATCATATCTTAAACTATTATTTTAATTGGTCATCATTAATAATTAAAGTCCACACTAAATGACTAACTGCACAACTGGGGGAAAAACTCTAGAAAAAACTTCTGAAGTTTATAAACACCACAGTGCTTTTTAAATTTATGGGACTATGAATCTCAAGTGTAACACTCTTGAACACTTAAAAGAAAGGTGATGAGCTAGTTACCAGAGGAACTCCAAAGAAGATTCTACCCCTATCCTCCTGACAAAGTATGCATAACAAAAAAAGTAAGCAACGAAAGTAACAATAAAGGCAACAACACAAGAGATGTTACAAAGCAAATATGTGATTAACCAGAATGAGAAAGTCAGCCAATGTTCCTAATAAATCCCAGGGATATCCTAGATAGAAGATGAAATTAGGGCTTCCCTGGTGGCACAGTGGTTGAGAGTCCACCTGCCGATGCAGGGGACACGGGTTCGTGCCCCGGTCCGGGAGGATCCCACATGCCGCGGAGCGGCTGGGCCCGTGAGCCACGGCCGCTGAGTCTGCGCGTCCGGAGCCTGTTGCTCCGCAATGGGAGAGGCCACAAGAGTGAGAGGCCCGCGTACCACAAAAAAAAAAAAAAAAAAAAGATGAAATTATGCGGACATGTTTCTTATAAATGTGTGTGTATAAAGAGGTATACCTCTCACAACGCTTAGAGAATAAGGGAAAAGTTTTTTAATTTCCATATGTACAGTTCATCCTGTTTATAAAAGAGATGTGTGGAAAACCTTCATGTAAACTTGCTTCATGAATTAAATTATACTTTTAATGAGAAAATGTGTTACTTAAGTAAGATATATTATGAACCCTTCATTAAAACAATCACCTACTAAATGTCAGTTAATTCGTTGGGAAATAAATTCAATTTTATATTACACATAGTTGATTTATTTCTATGTGGCTTAATTAAAGTGAGGTTTGCCTCTAAATGTAACCAACATGTCTCATTAACAGAAATTCACAAATGTTTACTAACAATCATTATGACATAAGAATACAGGGTGAAACTTGAAAACTTATAATCCTTGCACTTCACAGAATGGTAGAATTAGGCCTAGAGTTTAGATCTTCTGATTCTCAATCCAGTGCTCCTTTGTATTACACCAGAAAATAGACAGTTTTGTCAAAACGTTTTTTAGTAAAGCCATTCTCCCTTTATTGTATTTCTGGCTATTCCTGTGCAACAAATATTGGCTAAGAAAAACTGAAAAGAAATACACTCCTTGAGGGAATTCCCTGGTGGTCCAGTGGTTAGGATTCCACACTTTTACTGCCAAGGGCCTGGGTTCAATCCCTTGTCGAGGAACTAAGACCTCACAAGCCACACAAGCTACGTGGCACAGCCAAAAACAAAACACACACACACTCACACACACACTCACACTCCTTGAGACAGATGAAAGAGTACAGGAAAAGACAGGCATTGAATTTTTCCCATTTTTCTCAGGCCAGGTTTCCTTTTATTCATAAGAGGAGATACCTTGAATTCATGATTAAAAATCTTTAAAATCCTAGAAATCAGAACCTGATTAATATAGCTGCATAGATTTTTACAATTCCTGTGATGTTGTTACTATCTATAGACCAACAAAAGATTGTTAACACTGAAATTCAAAAGTTACCTTGACAAGGATCAGCAATAGATAAAACTATTAGGTAAAAGATTACTGGAGAACAGGCCAGCACTAGAGTGCTAATTTATCATGCCAGACTACTTGCCAACTGCAATGGGGAAAATAAACCTCACCTTAACCCCCATAACCAAGTGATCAAACTCAGCACCACAAATAACAGGACTTGACAATATACATCCCCTGATGGGAAGCAATATAAAGTACACAGCAACACCCAGTAGTTATTCTTGCCCAAAATATTTAATTTGAAACTAATCAATCCTTTAAACCTAGCTTACAGTTAGTGTAGGGGGAATAGAGGAACATGCTAAATGACATGAGGGGAAAAAAATCAGACAAATCCAGAATGTGACTCATTTTATAAGGTAACTGGCTTGATCTCTGAAACAAAACAAAAGAAACCACCATTTTAAAAGAGAGAGGTAATGGGACTTCCCTGGCATTCCAGTGGTTAAGACTCCGCACTTCCACTGCAGGGGGCACGGGTTCGATCCCTGGCCAGGGAACTAAGATCCCACATACCATGTGGCACAGCCAAAAGACAGATAGACAGATAAATAAAAAATAAAAATAAATAAAAGGGGAAGGTGAGGCTGTTCTAGATTCAAAGAGATCAAAGAGACTTAACCAAATGCAGTGAATAAAACTTGATGGGATCCTGGTTTGGTGAGATTGAGTATAAAAAGCCGTAAAAGACCGTGCAGCACAAATGGGGAGATTTAAACATGGATGGATACTAGATTACATTAAAAAATGATCAATAAGAAACTATTAACTATCAATAAAAAGTATTAACTAAGGAAGTTAACAATAATGGTATTTTGGCTATGTAAGAAAATGTCCTTATCTTTGGAGATGCAAGGGGTAAAGTGTCATAATGTCTACAGCGTAGTTTTCAAATGGTATGACCAAAAATAATATACGCATATTTATACACAAAACAAATACGGCAAGACGTCAACAAATGAAACTAGAGAGTTATCATACGGATGTTCAATATTACCAACTTCCTGTGTACTTGAAATTGTTTTATAATAAAAAGTTGGGGCTGGGTTTGGGGGTGGTGGTGGGAGGGAGCCTAAAGAGCTCTGATTCTACAGGGAAAAAAAAAAAATCAACCTGAAACCAAAGCTGTGGGCACTGCATAGAACCAAACATGATTTCATTTTAATATAGCATCTATTAAATATAGTTTACCCCTTTGGTAGCAATAAGGTAAACTAGGAATGAAAGTTCCAACTAAAACACTGCTTAAAAGATTGAATCTATAATGTAATCCAATTATTTAAGATAAATCTTTAATAGTTATTTCTTTCAAGAGAGACACATGGGGCTTCCCTGGTGGCGCAGTGGTTAAGAGGCCGCCTGCCGATGCAGGGGACATGGGTTCGTGCCCTGGTCCGGGAGGCTCCCACATGCCGCGGAGCGGCTGGGCCCGTGAGCCATGGCCGCTGAGCCTGCGCGTCTGGAGCCTGTGCTCCGCAACGGGAGAGGCCACAACAGTGAGAGGCCCGCGTACCGCAAAAAAAAAAAAGAGAGACACATGGAGAGCATGACTGGATAAGCATTCTACAACGATATATTCAACAAGACTCACCATACATTTATATTTTAACCAAACAACAAATCAATCTGTGAACCATCCACTTCTTAACTATAGAATTCGACCTTTTCTCTTACAGACATTACAAAGACATTCAACTACAAATTTTCTTAAACCTGATAATACACTAAAGGAAATTATAAAGTACTACAATTTTGGGCATCAACAGATTTCTTAAACATTTACAACTATGCATGAAGCTTGAACTACTCAAAGGGATTTATCAACACTTTCTTCTGTAAAGAGAAATGTAAAGGAACTTTCGTTTTGCCCTAACCATAACCAAAGAAACAGTACAGGCCAATGTTAAAATGAGAATTTCAATTAGTTTATAAACACTCGTTAGTTGCTACATACAAAGGAAAGGAAAAAATCACACCAATAAAAGATAACTTTTTACAATATTCTACACATTAAATTTTGACACTCTACTCAGAAATATTGCACAAATTAACGCACAAATTACTAAGCGTGTTGCCATTGCCACATAATCCAGCAACAAATTTTGCAATAAGGAAATCTCAAGGAAATAACCCAACTGCGAGTTCCCTGTAGGCATCAAGAATTACACAAGTAAAATTGTAACTTTTCAAGAAACATGGAGTTTTACCAAATCTATTTCTTCTTTTTGTTAAGAGAGAAAATAATTTCTGCTCATTCAGTCCCACTGCAAAAAAAAGGTAAAGGTGCATAGAGTCACCTTTTAAAAGTAATTTTTTAAAAAGAAGAGCCAAGAAAATCATCTGTCTAGACTGCAGCAAAACACATCGAACAGCCTACATTTCGGGCAAATGAACTCTACCTATGTATTTAGAATTCACTCCCAAGAAGAAACTTTCCAGCTATTCTCATTTTCCTCAGAAATTTATTTTCGCAAGACCCAGAAATCCGGTTCTACAAAAAAGACATCATATTCGAATCAAGACTTTCCCAGATTACCAAGCTGCACGACCTTGGGCAAGTTCCTGAATCTGAGCCTCGATTTTTTCAACTGTAGAATGGGGAGACACGTACCCACCTCACTGGGCTTCGAAGGTGAAGTGAGACAACGCACGACAAATACCGGGCGCGCATTAAGTGTAAGTGCTAGCTAAACGGTCCGTAAACAGAAAGGGGCCTCGACCCTAACCACTAGCGAACCACGCGGTAACAGTGCAAAGACAAGCACTTTCTCGCTCACTGCATATAACATTTCTGCTTCTGCCAAGGACCAGGGACAATCTTCCTTCCCAAAGCCCTGCAGAGTACGCGTCTGACAGCTCCACCGCCCAGCAGTCTAGTTCGCTCAGACCTGGACTTCAGGACAGGATGCAAGGGGCCAGAAGTCCGCCCACCCGGAGCGAGGCAACCACCTAGCGAAAGCTCCGCCCCAGGAGCAGCGCTCAGGCCGGCGGCGGCCCCCTCCCCACGTCCGGCCCGCACCCCCGCCCCCGCCCCCGCCTCCGCCCCCACCCCACCCCCACACACACGCGCGCGCCCGAGCACACGTACCGGCCGCTCCGCCGGGACATAGGGAGCCGCAGGCCCACCCCTCCGCCCCCGCGCGGCCTGTCACCGCGCCCCCCGGTCGGGGGAGGCTGCGGGCCCCCGGGAGCCGGAGGGGCGCACGAGGAGTCGGGCGCGGATCGGGGGACCAGGCCCGTCCTTCCTTCACATGGAGCCCGGGCCGGGCGCGTGGACCGTGGCGGCCGGCTGGAGCCTCTCGGAGCCCCTCGGTGCTTCTCGCCGCCGCGGCCAGAAGGCCCGCGGGAAGCTGGGTAGGAAAGGAGGAAGCCGCGGCCGGGCGCCGCCGAGGCCGGAGAAGGGGCGGGAGCGGCGACTCCGCGGCTGGGAGCGCCAGGCCTCCCGGTCGTGGTCGCTGCCGCCGCGGGCCGCAGGACCCCCGAACGCCGCACCCAGCGGCCGCACCGCCCTCGTCAGGAGCCGCTGCTGAGGGCAGCCCGGCCGCCACTACACACGGACCCGTGACGTCGGGCGTAGCGCGGCACACGTCACGGCCGGCTCGCTCGTGCGCGCGCAGCCCTTCGCCTGTCGGGAGCGGAACCCGCCGTGGGCGCGCGCCCGCCCGGAGCGCCGCGCGCAGGCCGAGGGGAGCGTGTCCGCGCCTGCGCAGTGGCCGGATGCGTCCACGCACGTCCCGCTGCCCACGCCCGCTACGCCGTGCGGAGATTCCCGGCCCGGGCCCGGCTGCCGCGCCGCCTTGTACTTAGGCCGTAGCTACCGGTTCCCGGCGGGTGAGCCGCGCGCACACACACGCGCGCACGCATCTGGGTCCCCTCGCATCTGCGGGAGTCCTCGGCGCCGAGATTCCCAAGCAAACCTCGAAAAGGGTCTCCCGCGTGGCTTCGGGCAGAGCGGGAGGAGCAGAGCAAGAAGAGGCTGCGACCCACTTCGAGTCCATGGCAAGTCGTTTGCAGGCGAAGAGCCATCTGCCTCTTCGTTTTTGGATCTGGTTTCAGAATTTTTTCCTAAAGGACTTAAGAAATTTTTGTCGGCTTGTCACCTGACCGTAAACCACCCGCCTGGAGACCAGCCTTCTAAGTTTTATAGTTGTTTTGTGTTTAGTTATTACATGTATGTATTCGAGGTCGGCCCAGCAAGTATTACCTTTTCAGTTTAACAGATGTGGAAATCTCGGCCCAGAGAGATGAGTTGACTCCCCACCTCCAGAACTCGTGGCAGGGTCTAAAACCCAATCTCTTTCACCGAATCCATTTTCACCCCTTCTCGCCCCGGGATAAAATACAAATTCATCGTGCTAGCGTTGGAGGCCTCTGTGATGTGACTAACGTACATTCCGATTGTTTTTAGCCCACACTACTCTGATCCGGAAAGTATCTGTCCCTCCCCATCTCTTCTTTCCTCAAATACCTCCTTACAACTTCCTGTGCCATTTCTCTTCTCTCTCAGCATCTGCTTGGTTTCTCGGTACGTTGTGGGTCCCACCCGCTTCCTGACTTTTCCAGACCGAGAGTTGGGGTGGATACCCACCCAGAGGTAAGCAACTGCCCCAACTCAGGGCCCTAGAGGGCAGAGGAGCTGGCATCCGTGGGGCAGGGACTGAGGAGGAGGATGTTATGTAATAAAATATCTGATCCCCTTCGTGGAGTTTTTATTACAGACCCATTAGCGGTGTTATCAAAGGAGCAGGACCAGAGATGTTCATTGGCAGGTTTTTGTAACAGTGAAAGCCTGAAAACCTAAATGACTATAAGACTGAGCTGACAGTGGTTCATCTGCTCTGCGGAGGATTAGGCAGCCAACACAAAGAAGGGCTAATGCTGAAGGACTTCAAAAATACACAGCTAAATAGAAAAGCAGATTGCTCCCACTAATTTAAGAAGTGGAGGAATTTTAAGCTTACATACGCATAAAATCAGTCTTTAAGATTGCTTTTGGTTCTAACATCTAAGCCTGGTAGACCACAGAAAAAAAGGATCTCAGGATGCTTGGACAGGATTTAAATCTTAAACTTCTATATTGTTTTCAACAATTCCTGGCCTGACCACATAGCAGGCGCTCAATAAATACTTGTTTACTAAATAATCTAGAGATGGAGATGGATTTTTCTTCACACCTCTGCTCACTCCTTCCTTTCCTACCCAGGGACTTCATCCACCACTGGCTCCTTAGAAACACCCACGTGTACATTAATAATAGTCTCTTTTTTCTTTTTCTCCAGTCTCTTTTTACATTGGTGAGACTCTTGCTTAGACGTTACATTTCTGGCATCCTGGGTTACTTTAGTATGTATGATTACAAATTAGTGATCTCAGGCCGCCTTTTCCTGGATGAAACCTTCATCGCACAAATATTTTTTGCTTTGCCTCCCTGCTCTGTGCCTGGGATGACGATGATAAAGTGGTAGTCCCATCCTCTCCCAGGAACTTAGAATCTTTTGAGGAGAGCAGACTGGTAAATGAATCATTATAATACCGAGTGACATGCCCTATAGGAGGATGTTTATGAAGTGCCGCAGCAGTGGAGAGGAAGATGGCACAGGGGTACCCAAGGAGTGAAGGGAAACTTGCGAGAGGAGGCATGATGTGTTTGTTTTCTGTTGCTGCATAACAAAGGACCAGAGACTTAGTGGCTTCAAACAACACCTGTTTATGAGCTCGCAGTTCTGTAGGTCAGAAGTTTGCACAGCGTCCTGGCTGGGTTCTCTGGTCAGCATCACAGGCTGAAAGCAAGATGTCAGCTGGGCTGAGTGCTCATCTGAAGTACCTGGGAAAGATCTGCTTCCAACCTCATTGTTGTTGGCAGAATTTGGTTCCTGGTGGTTGTAGCGTCGAGGTCCCCATTTCCTTGCAGGCAGTCAGCCAGAGCTTGCTGTGGGCTCCTAGAGCCCACTGGCATTCCTTGCCGTGTGACCCCCTCCATCCTCAAAGCCAGCAGCAGAGGATTTCTTGCACACCAGATCCCCCTATACATGTTGAATATCTGACTTCCAGTTTTGCTACCAGCCAGAGGAAACTGTCTGCCTTTAAAGAGTTCATATGATTAGATCAGGCCCACCCAGACCCACCCAGACCCACTGTCCTACAACATAACTTAATCATAGAAGTACAGCTCATTGTATTCACAGTAGCCAGGGTTATGCAGGCCATGTCCACCAATGGGCAGGAATTTTCAGGGACACAGGAGAATCCTGCGCACCACACACGGTGAGCTAAAACTTGGTTCAGGGTATTTATTTGCTGGGAGAAATAAGGATGGAGGCGTGGGCATTCCCAAGCAGAGGGAATCGAGTATGCACAAGCTTGGAAGTGTAAAAGAACATGCCCTGTCTAGGGAATGGCAAGAGTTGCTGGCCTTGGGGTGTTGGAAGAGATGCAGGCAGGGGATAAGGCAGAGAAGGAAGAGAGCAAAACAAGGGTGTGGGAGCGGGCTAAATAAGTAAGGAGGTGAAGGTGTAAACCACAGCAGTGGCTGTGAAAGTGATTTGAAGAATGTCGATTGGGATGCATTCAGCTGCATTGAACAAAACACCGGGACCAAAAACAGCTTAAACAGTGAAGTTTATGTTCTCGCATAACAGAAATCCAATAGATGGGTCCAAAGTTGGTTAGGGCTGTGAATCGTTATCTCTGCAGTCAGAAGATGGCTGCCTCAGCTTCAAACATTAGGACCTCCCACTCACGAAAGAGGGGAAAGCGTCTTTCTCTCTTCTTTGTCTCTCTCTTCATTTTTTGTTTTTGCTTTGTTTTGGCCACGCTGTGCAGCTTGCGGGATCTTAGTTCCCTGACCAGGGATTGAACCCAGGGCCATGGCAGTGGAAGCGCCAAGTCCTAACCACTGGACCGCCAGGGAAGTCCCTCTCTCTCTCTTTTTTTTTTTTTTTTGCGGTACGCGGGCCTCTCACTGTCGTGGCCTCTCCCGTTGCGGAGCACAGGCTCTGGATGCGCAGGCTCAGCGGCCATGGCTCACGGGCCCAGCCGCTCCGCGGCACGTGGGATCTTCCCAGACTGGGGCACGAACCCGCGTCCCCTGCATTAGCAGGCGGACTCTCAACCACTGCGCCACCAGGGAAGCCCCCCCCTCTCTTTTTAATAAACGTTTAATTTTAGAATAGTTTTAGATTTACAGAAAAATAGAGACGATAGTACAGAGAGTTCCCATATACCCCACACCCAGTTTCCTCTGTTATTCATATTTACATTAAAATGGTACATTTGTTACAATTAGGGAACCAATATTGATACATTATCATTAACTAAAGTCCATACTTTATTCAGATTTCCTTAGTTTTTTTACTTCATGTCCCTTTTCTGTTTCAGAATCCCATCCAGGACACCACGTTACTCTTAGTCATCATGCCTCCTGAGGCTGCTCTTGGCCATGACTTGTCTTGTTTTGGATGACCTTGACAGTTCTGCAGAGTACTAGGCAGGTGTTTTGTAGAATATCCCTTCACTGTGGTATGTCTGCTGTTTTTTCTGGTGATTAGACCAGGGTTATGGGTTTGGGGGATGCAGAGCACAGAGGTAACGTGCCATTCTCACCACAGCCTGTCAAGGATACACCCTACCCACATGATTTATGACTGTTGAGCTTGACCTTGATTGCCTGTTTGAGGTCTGGTTCGTCAGGTTTCTACAGTCTTTTTGCCCCCCTTTCCATACTGTACTCTCTGCAGAGGAGGCACCGTGCTCACACCTGAGGAGTGGGGAGATATGCTCCACTCCCTGGAGTGCAGAGTATCCACATGAGTTCCATAGAATTCTTCTGCGTGGGAGATGTGTCCCTTCTACCTCAGTTACTTACTTATACAGTCATTTATTTACATTACTATGAACTCACGGGTATTTATGTTTTACTCTGGTTTATAACCCAGTACCACATTATTTTGTTCGAGTAGCTCCAGATTTGGGCATTAGGAGATCTTTCCATCGACTCCTGTGACCCTTTGACATACCCCCATCACTGTGCGGGTTTTGTTTTGATTTTGTTTTTGTTTTACTTTTTTGAGCACTCCCTTACTTTCTTGCCTTCACAGATGTGCCAGATTCATCTTGACTATTTCCTGACCCAGTCATAGATTCAGCCATTTCTCCAAGGAGCCCTGGTTTCTTTGATTGGGGGATAACATTAGAAACAAAGATCTGAGGCTGGGTATGCTTGGGACTCTCTTTTCATTAAGGATGATCTCACATCAGCCCCCCCTCCCCCCCAGAAGACTGCCTCTTTTGTTTTTGCAGCAAGGTCAGCTAATGGTGGCCCCAAATTCATCCCTTTCTTTCCCAAGTCATCAGATATTAGCTGAGTACATAGGCACCCCCCCCCCCATAATAAAGAGTTCATTTCCCAGTCTCCCTTGCAGCTAAATGTGGCTGTGTGACTAAGTAAGTACTGGCTAAAGGGAAATCAGTGGAAGTGTCTAGTCCAAGTACTTGCCTTGAGAGACCCTTCCTCAGCAGACCACTGCTTTTGCCCCTCCGTCTTCATCCTCTCCTCCATTCTGGAAGACCTCCTGGCCGTCTTGGAGAGTGAGGACAAGGGGCCACACACAGGAATGGTGGAGCTGGAAGCAGAGCCCCCTTCCCAGTCTGTACTTTCTCATGAGAGAGGAGTAAATACCTGTCACCAGTAGAAGAACCTACTCCTAATAGCATCTCATCGGCAGGAGCTGGGCCACGTGCCTGTGCCTGCAGAGGACTCGGCTTTGCTATGATGGGTTCAGCCCATATGAGGCCCACACTGGGGCTGGGCACACTGCCAGGCCACATCTGGACAGAAAGCCAGGTTAGGTTACAGGGGAGCCGAGGGATGGATGGCTGTTGCATAGCAGCCAACAGTGTCTGCCTGAGAAGCGCGTGGAGAGTCAGGACTCGGGGAGCCAGAGCAGGACCCCTAAGCGTATCTTGTACTGTGTAAATGATCGGTGGCGTGTCTGTTATTCTTATCATCCTCAGGGCAGTTGCGGTGGAAACGCACTTTGCTGTTTCAAAAAGCAAAACATTAGTAGGTAAATCTCCTGATCGAAGTGCACAGTGCTTCGACAACCAAAGAAAAGTCATTTCTGGGATTTCTGCTGCTTGGAACTGCCCGGGAAGTTTTCTGAGTTTGGTAAAAGGCCATATGAAGGATTTCTAACGGAGGATTATCTTAAATTTTCTGTGATCTTGATCATCTCCAGTTCTTCTGTTTATCTGTTGCTCATACATACATTTCTTTAAAATTATATTTGTTACATATTTTCTGCTATACATAGTAATAGAAAATGTGGAAAACACAAGAGAAAACACCCTCTAATTCCTTCTGTAGCTGTATTTCCATCCAATCTTTTCTCTCCGCGCAGATCTTTGCTGAGGAGTTGTTTTTTATTTTTAGATACATTTTAAGATAGTTTTCAGGTAGTTGTGCGTGTAATTTTATAGCCTGATTTTTTCACTTAACACAGCGTTAAGTAGTTTGACTTTATTTTCCTTATACTTGCAAACAGAAATTTGAATCGCTGGTATGTATACTTCAAACTTTGCCTTTATTCTAATCTTTTTAATGAAACACGTCCATAAAATAGATCTATGTGGAGCCAATGACAGCTTCATGGCTGCTGTGGAACCGAGAGAGAGAGATTTCTCTTTGCCCTTAGTATCTGAGGCAAAGAGAGAACGACCACAGGAGATCCCAATGCTAACCTAAGTCTGAGAAGTGAACCTCATACTACAGGGAATGACTGTCCCTTTCGCATCCCCTTAGCCCTTGTCCCAGCATGAGCTAATTTTGCTTATAGTGCCAACGGAATATTATGGATTACCGTTGGGGGGAGAACTTCCTATCTTGGAAAAGGACCCATAGGTATTTAAATCATATGGTTTATCCGCATTGGTGCATTCTAAGACTTTATAGTAAAAGATATGCTTTTAAGACATCAAACTGTGAAAAAGAATAACCAGGTTTTTTAGCAGGTGGATGTTTGCTTGGGGCCTCCTGGTGCCCCCCACCGCCGCCGCACACACCACGGGCCCCTCGCTTCTGACTTCTGTCAGCACAACGAGGACTGGCTGCCCCTTCCCTTGCTCCTGTTTGTGCCGTCTTCTTATTCTCTTCCTGTGCCTCTTTCTCTTTCTCTTTCTGCCTCTTCCCCACTCTCTTTAATTCACCAAGTATTATCACTTAGTTTTCACAAACATCCTGAGTAGCTCAGCAGAATCATTATTCTCATTTGCCTATGAGGAAGAAGTGGCAGAGAAAGGTTGGGGTTACTGTCACCACGTCCCTGGGACACCTCATGAAGCAGCCCTGAACTGGAGTCCACCTGTCCGGTCCTCCCTCGTGCCTGATGTCTCACGTGGCTCCCTGTTGCCAGGTCCCTCCCTGATCGCCTAACGCCCGGGGGTTCCTCCCAGCACCAGGGCTCTGCTCTCCAGGTTCAGCCTCGTCATTCCTGAAACCATTGGTCCTTCACTCCAAGCCTTCCCAGCCCCCTCTCAGAGCTGCTCTGCAGGACTCCAAGCCCCCGCGGTGCACCATCAAGGGGGCTGGCACCAGCAGAGGTGAGTTAAGGGTCAGTCATCTTCATCCTTAGGGCTCATCACACCCCTCAACCCAGTGTGACGTAGCTCCTTCGGCAGATGGTTTCTACAAGTCAAATCACGAAGGTTGGGGGCCTTTCTTCCACTGGTTCTTCATCAGAGGCCAGCCTAGCTGAAGCTGAGCGGGGCAGGGTTCAGTGTCTCAAGAGACAGCAGTGCCACTGAACCTTCAGGCCCTCCAGACTGCTCAGACCAGCCTCAGAGAGTGGGGCTCCCTGTGTCCTCACACGGTGGCCGCCCTGCCATGGCCAGGCCTGGTAGCTCTGGCCAGGCTGAGCCACACAGAACCCTGGAGTTAGCAGACACCAGTGCCCGCTCTTCTCAGCCCAGTTTGCCTAGCATCCTCATCTGAAGACAGAAGAAGGCATCCTGCCCCAGGACTGTGGTGGACACCGCGGGGTAAGGCATGTGGAAGCCACTGGAAACGGACAGCACTTGTCTGCACCTGCTGCCCACAGAAAGCCCAGCACTGCCTCCTCCCCACTAGACTAAGAGCCAGCGAGCCCTTCAGAATGGAGGGCTTCCAGCACGACCGGCAGGCACAGTCATTTTCAGGGAGACCAACTCTGAGATTGTGTCCCCACGAGACGAGTCACCACCTCTCATTCCTGGAGTCACGTGGATAATCAGGCTCTCATGAGCCAGTTGACGGTCAGCCTTAAGCACAGCACAGGGTCTGTGCCAGGAGAAATCTGGGCAGTTTTCTGTCGCCATGGGAGACACAGCCTACCACCTGGAGGCCCTGAGACAACCCTTCCCCGGCTGGGCCTGCCCCTGCTCTCCCTGACCCTCTACCACCGTCCTTGAGAACCAGCCTCTCAGGTCCTCTGCCCTGGAAGTAATTCACGCCAAAGCAGGAAGAGCTGAAAGATGTTATCCCTGGAGGTTTATAAAATTATGAAGCTGTAGAGAGATTGCTGAGCAGACAAGCTGCACTGTGGTTGGTTTGGCTTGGATTCCCACACCCAGTGAACCTGGCTCTGACTACAGATTCTCTTACAGGCCGATGCCTGACTTCGCTGCACCCTCACTTGCAAGTCCAGTCTCTGGTCCATACCTCTCACCTAACCCTGCTGCCTTAAGATCCCGTAGCTTGAGGGGGCCTAGAAGTCAGACATCCCAAGTGACGATGAGTATGTCTAATGCCCTAGTCTCGGTTTCTGTTTGCCATTCTCCACTAAGGGGACCAGGGCTGGTGCAGAAGTGTGAGAGCCCGGACCATCGTACACCAGAGAGTGAGGAAGCGCTCAGAAAACCATGAGGGTGTGTTAAAAGGACTCAGGAGTCAGCTTAAAGGGACTGCTTCTGGCCAGATGTGGGACATGGTGAACATTAAAACAGTGATAGTCATGAATTCTATCCCATATCATAAAATAAACCATGGGGCATACTGACACGTGAAGGAGCCGCAGAAGAATGTCAACCAACAGATGTAAAAGGAATGGTGGAGTTAGGAAATTCACGTTGGATATTCAAACTGGTGGGTGAAAGCTTGATGAGGTACAGGATACTTATTTGAAAGTCTCTCAAACTAGTAATTACAAAGGGGGAATAGTCACTTTACAGTGGAGAAACCCGGCAAACACCACCTTTACCAAACAAACACCCTGCAGCCCTGCCGTTTAAGCTTCCAGGAGTCACCTGCTGAAGTGCCCTCCAGGAGTGACCTTTGTCCCTGTGCATATGGTGTGCTCAGCAGCTTATGCTCCGTGTCAGGCTATGAACTTGAATGCAGCTGAAGTCAGCCCACGTGCGCGTCACTACAGTGATTACTGACCAAAGCGGTACTTTCAACTCAAAAAATACCTGTTTTCTATGGGTGACCGCTTGGCATACAGGTCAGACTTGACTTTGAATTTCTGCCAAACTGTGGGAGCTCAGGCAAGCTGCTTAACCTCTCTGAGCTTCACTCCTCCATGTATATAATGGAGATGATAATAATAATACCTATTAAGTGAATCGGCAATTCCACTCCTAGGATTTCCTCAAGAGAAATGAAATCATATGTCCACACAAAGGCTTGTACATCTATGTTCATAGCCGCTTTTCTCATGAGAGCCCCAAACCAGAGGCAATCCAACTATTCATCAGCTGGTTAGCAGAGAAAGGAACAGACCAGTGCTCATATGAATGAACTTCAAAAGCGCTGTGCTAAGTGAAAGAAGCCAGACAGAAGACTTCCGAGTACAGGATTCCATCTACATGAAAGTCTAGAGGTAAAGCTCTAGTGGTCAGTGGCTGCCAGGGGCCAAGAGGGGAGGATTGTCTGCAGAGGGGTGATGGGAATGTTCTATGTCATGAACATTGTGGTGGCGGTGATTAAAAGCTTGTATACTTTTGTCAAAACTCATCAAATTGTACACATAAAATTGCTGAATTGTGTTGTATGTCAGTTAAGCCTAATAAAACTGATTTTAAAATACCTGCATTACAATGTCGCCGTGAGGGTTAATGGAATGATGTATATGCAGCCCCAAGTTCAGCGCCTGAGTAGGACAGGAGTCCTAAAATAATAGCTGCTAACTGCGCACGCAGTCTTCGGCCAAGCAGGCAAGTGTGCAGACGAGAGGCCGCCCGGGAAGCCACCCTCTCAAGACGTTCGCAGCTAAATCGAGTAACCAGGTGATGCGAGGTGGCGTAAGGAAAGCGCGGGTGCGCAGGTTCGAGGAGAGGAGCCGCGGAGTCCTGCAGACCCACGCAGGGCGCTGTCACCGCCCTCGAGGCACCAAGAGGAGCAGAAGCCCCTCGTGCCCCTGGGAAATGGGCACGCACTCTCATCGTGGAACCATCCTGTGTCCTCCGATTCGGCCTCAGGGAGCCCTGCCCGGGCACCACCTCACGCAGCCGAAATGGTGAAAGTCCACGCTGCCTGCCGCCGCCCATGCCTTGGGCCGCCCCTCCCTCCACCCTGCCCCTCGTAGACTCGTCCCATTCATCGCCCGGGCAGAGCCCCGCATCCACCCCGGGAAGTCCGCATTCACTCCGGTCTGGAAGCTCTTAGCCCGAGGGTCAAACCTTCTGCCCCAGAAAAAGCCGGAGGGAAGGCTGCGGGGCCGGGGCTGGAGGGGAGGGGCAGGGGAAAGACAGCAGCGCCATAGACAGCCTCACTGTTACAGCGAGGGATCCCAGAGTGTTTATGTGTGTTGTGTCTTGTTGCTTGGCAACCAGGTCTGGGCCGCGAGCCGGCTGGGGAGGAGGGGGTCTCCTTGCTGGAGTGGGTTGCTGTGACTCATCCCTGCACACTGTGGCCCCTGGGACTAGGTTGCCAGGTACACGTCGTTTCAGGCTGGGTGCAGCCAGCCGGGGCTCTTCTTGTGGAACCGAGTCTGGAGCAGCGCCACCTCCTAGGAGGCACATGGGCTACCTAGTCAGACCACCAATGGGCTCCTGGTTCTGCCAGCTGTGTAGCCTTGGGCAAGTCCCTTAACCTCTCTGACCTCAGCTTCCTCATCTGTAAAGGAAGAGTATGAGATCACATTTAGAGTGACTCCTAACTGGGGGCTTACAACAGACTTTAAACACATTACCTCATTCACACTTACCCCCGCCCCCAACCTGACAATGAGGAAACTGTAGTCCAGGGCAAAGTTGACTAACTTTCCTAAAATCACCTAATTTGTAGGTGGAAGAAGCAGGATTCCAATTGGATCTGTGTGGTACAGCATCCTGCCTTTTCACTGTGACACCCCACCTCAGGTGCTCAGATACCTGGCCCCTCCAAGGGGTTCAGGGACTGAGTTCCTGAGCTCAGCCTGAAGCGACTCTCCAGGGCAGACCCTCAGAGGATGGAGGGCTGGAGAATTCCCTCTGATGTCAGGGCCAGGTCTCGGACTAGCACGGATGGTCCCTGCACTTGGCTGGGAGAGGCTGCAGCTGCCTTCATGCCTCGGCTTGCCTCCTCTAACTGGAAAGCGGGCTTCTCATTGTGGTGGCTTCTCTTGTTGCGGGACCAGGGATCGAACCCGTGTCCACTGCACTGGCAGGTGGATTCCCAACCACTGTGCCACCAGGGAAGCCCCCCTTTTCTATTCTTGAGTCAACTTACCGGGTGTCTTTCAAGTGCTGCACGGTGTCAGATTTTGACCAGTTTCCCTAGAGCTGCAGGCATCTCTTGAGTCAGGGTAAAGGATACAGATCTGGCCATGTCATTCTATTACCGACCAGGGTTCTTGGCCTCCTTAATAAATAGGCATTGATAAGAGGCCAGGCAAGGCTTTATTGGGGCCGCTGCTAGAGCAGGAGGGAGCGAGAACAACCAACAGGTTCCCTTGCTCGCTCCCCCCCGGGGGGAGTGTGAGGTGTGGGGAGTGAAGTGGTTCCTCATATGGGGTGAGGGGAGGGGTGTGCCCAGGGGTCTGGCCGGAGGGGCGGCTGAGGCGATCTGCCCACCCCCTTGGTGGTGCTGCATGCAGGGGGCATGCGCAGTACCCTGCTTTTGCTCCCAGCTCTTCAGAAGTGGCAGCTGGGATTTTGGTCTTTTTGTATCGTATTGTCCATAATTTGCCCCAGCTGCGCATGCACACAGTTATTTTTAGTTTCTTTGTATTTAGTTTCTCTGTATTTAGTTTCTCATAGTTTCTTTGTACCTGTTGCAAACATCACTGAGGAGATGTTTGTCCAGGTGCAAGCACTGCAGCAATGGGTCCCAGGTCCCAGGTCCCAGCCTGTTTCAATTCCCCTTCACAGAGCACCTCGGTGGCCTCCTTGCCCACGGATGAAGTTTAAACTCCGTTGTGCGGCAGGCAGACAAGGCTTCCATCCTGGGGTTGCTGCATCTCCAGCCCCTCTTGTCATTCTCATCACACCTTGCTCTCCAGACCCCAAATCCTCAACCCGTCCCACCTCTCAGGCCTGCAGGTCCCCCACAGACTGTGTCCTCTCCTCCCTTTCCCTCCGCAGGCCTCCCCGCCGTGCTCTCCTGAAGCCCTCCCCAGCCTTCCTGGGCTGGATGCTTTCTAGGCTCACTAGGACTCAGGCAGGTAGGTCTCAGCTGCCCCATTTTCCAGGGGAGGAAACTGAGGCTCAGAAAGATGACTTTCCAACGGTCACACTCCCATCCTGCCAGGCTGACAGCCCTCACTCCCACCCTGTTCATCTCTGTCACTGCAAGGTCCTCTGTGGCTGCTTCTACGGCTGCCTCCCGATGAGACTGAGAGCACCCCAAAGGCGAAGTACCCCACCTCCATCGTGCATGCCTGCTTCTGCCTAGGACCAGCTGTGCGTATTTGCTGAGTAAGTGGACGCATGGGTAGGTGAAGGACAAAACGTTTATTTTATCTTAAAGAGCCTAAAGCCTCCAACATTAGGAATTGAGGCTATCGACTAAGGGCAGGAAATCTCTGGTTCATGACCCTGAGGCTAATTTCATCCAGCTCTGGACACTTTTTAAAAATCTACTCTTATTATTCAGACCTATTTCTCCCCAATAGCTGTAAAAATGTAGCATTGTTTTAAAGGCCATCAGCAAATGTATCCTGAGAAGCTGCAGCAGTTTGGGCCCTCACTCCCCTTCTTGGGGCCTCAGTTTCCCTGTTTGCACAATAAGAAGCTGGCCTAGAGGGGTGTTTTTCAAACTTCAGGTCCTGATCCATTCATTAGTATGTTGTGAAATCAAAGTAGGGGGAAATAACCTGCGTGGGGTAGAAAGTGTCACACACAACAGGAGTGACTATTGTGTTGTGAGATTTTAAGTTGAATGTGTGTCTCTATGGTAGGACATCTTGTAAAATATATTTTTTTATTTTTTATTGTGGGTGACAATCAGAAGAGTTTGAAAGCCCCTGTCCCTCTGAGCCCCGAGGCTTTCATCATTCGGAACTGGAGTGCAGGTGGACTGCTCCCCCCCACACACACACACATTTTGTGGTGGGTGAAACCCACTGTAACGATCCATCCACATCCCCTCCGCTGTTGTTCAGTTTGAGAAAAAGGAAACAATATAGACATTGTTAAAGAAAAAAACAGAATAGATCTTTTCTGTTCTGTTTTAAAAATAATAGATGATGTGGTTTAAAAAAAAAAAATTCAAGCAGTACTGATGCAAGGGAAAAAAGAAAAATCATCCTCTCCCTTTCAACTCCCAGTCCCAGGTGCACCCCAGAGGCAAGCTCTGTGTGGAGCCCAATGGAGGGGCACTGCCACTCTGAATCCATCCTTTTATCCGAATGGAGGCCAGGTCCCCACAGGTGCTCCCAGCCAAGGACTGAGGGACCCAGCTGCCCTCCCTCGCTCCGGTTCGCTCTCAGTCTCACACTCTGTGTGCCCCCTGCCTCTCTTCTCGGCCCTGCACAGTTTGCTCCTCGCCTTCCCAAGCTGCCCCAACGGCAGCCCAGTTCTGCATTTTCATTTAACCAAGTTAAATCTGACTCATGCTTAGATCTTACTTTCTAAATACGTTCTCCAGTGAAACAAACCAGGGCTCCTAGAGAAAGGGTTGATCGCAGCTCTGGAGCAGGGAAAGTACAAGATAAGCCTGCAACATCTTGTGTCAGACAATAAGGAAGTGCTCCAAGGATGACGAGGCACATCACAGACACAGGGACCAACCCAAAGGAGCTCCCAATAGCCAAATGTGGTGCAATCTAAGCAAAAATAAAAAGGTAATAGTAATGGACTGTAACCTACAGAATGAAAGAAACATCCAAAAGTCCATATAGATATAGAAATAATGGAATAAATACATAAATGGGGGAAAGAGACAGCTCTTTTTTACAGCAGAATTCCAAAGAACAAATGTAGAAAGAACAATGGTAATAGGAAAAATCACCATTTGGTTAAAAAAAAAACACCACACAGTAATAACTCTTGCAAACAAGAATCACTGATGGGGGACTTCCCTGGTGGCACAGTGGTTGAGAATCTGCCTGCCAATGCAGGGGACACGGGTTTGATCCCTGGTCCGGGAAGATCCCACATGCCGTGGAGCAACTAAGCCCGTGCACCACAACTACTGCGCCTGCGCTCCAGAGACCGCGAGCCACAACTACTGAGCCCACGTGCCACAACTACTGAAGCGCATGCGCCTAGAGCCCATGCTCCGTAACAAGAGAAGCCACCGCAATGAGAAGCCCGCGCACCGCCACAAAGATTAGCCCCCGCTCGCCGCTACTAGAGAAAGCCTGCGCACAGCAATGGAGACCCAATGCAGCTATAAATAAATAAATTTTTTTAAAAATCACTGATGGATGCTAAAATTAGAAGGAAAATGTAAGAGGAGAAACAGGACATTTACATAGTCATAAAGATTCTCCCCACAGGCTGTTTATTAATTACAAAGGAAAACAGTAACTTTACAGTGGAGAAACCTCAGGAAGACATCACTTTAACTAAGTGATCAAAGTTACCATGACTAGTACAGGCGTACCTGGGAGATATTTTGGTTTAGGTTGCAGACCACTGCAACAAAGCGAATATTGCTACAAAGCGAGTCACACTTTATTTTCCCAGTGCATACAAACGTTATGTTTACACTATACCTTAGTCAATTAAGTGTGCAATAGCATTGTGTCTAAAAAAACCAATGTACATACCTTAATTTAAACATACTTCATTGCTAAAAAAAAAGTGCTATCTTCTGGGCTTTCAGCGAGTGGTAGTAGGAACATGAAAGGTCAATGACCACAGACAACCATAACAAACATAATAGTAAGGAAAAGTCTGAACTATTGTGAGAATTGCCAAAACGTGACACAGAGACACGAAGTGAGCAAATGCTGTTGGAAAAATGGTGCCACAAGACTTACTTGATGCTGGGTTGGCACAAACTTTCAGTTTGTGAAAAATGCAATAAAGTGCAATAAAGCAAAGAGCAATAAAACGAGGTATTCCTGTAATTAGACACATCAACAACACCTGATGTGGTGTCCTGAGACAGGCACAACATTGCTTCCATGGCATCCTTGCCCAAAATGCATAACCTCAATCTATGAATGAACAAACATCAGACAAACCGAAAGTGAGTAATGTCTTACAAAACAACTGGCCAAACTGCCACAGTGGCAAGGACTGTGGAACTGTCCCAGATGGGAGGAGACCCAGGAGACATGACGTGTGGGATTTTCAAAATAAAAACACTGGGTGCTGGTAGCCAGCATCAAAAGGGTACAGCCTACAGGATGGCAAATAACTCAACTCAGAGCTGCCCCGAATGCTAATTCTTTGGCTTCATCCCAGGGGCAGAGCTGAGGGTGGCTGGAGTTGTCTATGGGGAGGGGGAGGGAAGGGGGAGGGGGAGGAAGGCCAAGTACGTGAACTTGGTGGTGGGTACAGGACTGTTACATTTGTTCCTGACACCTCTGTGTAGGTTTGAAATGTTTTTAAATAAAAATTTTGAAGTAAAATATATACAACAGAATTCAAACACCACAGTGAAAAGTCTTCTTCCCATCCCCAAGTTCCTCCCCTCCCCCGCCCCACCGCCCTTCCCCACTCCTAGGTTATCACAGTTACAGAGGATTCGATGCACATCAGATAAGAACAAACAGGTATGTGTACTTATTGCCCGTAGAGGTTGGGGGCTCTGTCTTCGGTCACAGGAAGTCAAGGAGGGTCATGATGCGTGAGAGCCAGGAAGCTTCTGCCAACAGGTGAAGAAGGTCCTTTCCTGCTGCTGTGTTTTGTATTGAAGACAGAAAAGACAGATATGTCTGGATATCATCAAACACATTGGTGTTGCACTAATAGGTAGGTCAAAAGATCAACTGAGTGTTTCATGATCATCAGTTTTTAAAAATAGGAAAGATATTCTAAGAAAAAATGGGAATACAGTAGATGAAACAAGATGGACAAAACGTTCATTGTGAAGCTGAGGGACCGGTACATGGAAGCTGATTACATTATTCTACTTTTCTGTGTTTGAGACTTTCCACAATAGTTTCTGTAAAACTGTATCTCCTGGCAGCTTTTCTTTCCATTAAAAAAAAAAAAAAGTGAGAGAGAGAGAGAAAGGAATAGACAATGGCAAGAGTGCATCACTGTATTAGGGGTCGTTTTTGTGACACTCTATTACCATGTAAAACCTATTTCTTACTGAGGGTTGAGGGCTTGTTTTTTTAAAGTTTGAAAAAGACTGCCTTAAGCCACAACTGTCAGAAGGCTAGAACCTGGATCACCAAGACAGTTTGCCCCAGGCTGCAAGCCATAGCCAGGGATCCACCAGGCAATAAATGCGCAGGCCTGACTTCCTTGAAACTTGATTCGAGGACTAGCTGGTTAATGGGTAACCAGGGACGACAACCACTCAGCTTGGGTGCGTGTGGTCCCATGGGGGACCCTGCACACTGCAGGGTATAGGGCTGCCCCAGGGCCTAGCAAGTTCAACCACAGAAGAGGCTAAGGGCGCCTGTGCCGAGGGCTCTCCCGCCAGCTGACAAACCCTGGGATAGCTTAGCTGGGCTGGAAAGGTTCCCAGCGTGGGAATCCCCCTCAGGCCGGAGCCGCCCACCCCAGTGCTCTCTGCAGACCAAGCCGCCTTAACAGCCGGGCGGGGCGCGCCTTCTGTGAAAGGTGCGGAGTCTAGGCTCTGGGGGCCACACAGCCCCTCACAACTGCTCCGTTCTGCAGCTGTCGTGCAAAGCAGCCATGGAAAATACATAAACAAATAAGCACTGCTGTTCCAATGAAATTTTTCATGGACGCTGAGGTTTCAATTTTATATAATTTTGTTTCTTACAAAATAAGTCATTTTGGGGGACTTAACCATGAAAATATGTAAAAATCAATTTTAGCTCCTGGGCTGAACAGAAACATGAGATGCTGGACTTGGCCCGCAGGCCACAGGTTGCAAACCCTTGCTTTGAAAGTGGCCCTCCTTTCCTCCGTCTCCCCTATCCCTCCCTCCCTCTCCCCCATCCCTCCCTTCCTCCCCCCCCCCCCCCCCCCGCTCTCCGATCCGGGTCCCCGACTGCAGCCCAGACGCGGCGGCCGGCGATCAGGGGGCGCTGACTCACAGGCTGACTCAGCGGCAGGCGCGCGGCCAGCACACGCCCGGCCTGGGCGGCGGCGCGCCGGGCTGGCTGGCGGCCGGCGGGCCGGCGGCGCTGCCCTCGGAGGTAGGGGCGTGGCGGCGGCCGCGCAGGGGACGGAGCTGCGCGGGCCCGCGCGCACGCCCAGCCGCAGGAGCAGCCTTGCGGGCCCCTGACTTCCGCGGGGCCGGGCAACCCGCGCTGCCGGGAGCGGTGGCCTCGCCAGAGCCTGCGCCCCGAAGGACGACGGCCCACGGCGCAGGACAGGCCCGGCAGACGCCGGGCGCACGGGGGCGGTGACCGGGAGGGAGGCCCGGGCTGCGCAGGTCCATTGGGGCCAGTCCCCGGCCGGGAGAGGCTGGGCGCCGGCCCCGCCCACCTCTTCACACGCCCCCTCTCGGAATTCCAGCCCCGCCCCCGCCCCCGCCCCCGCCCCCGTCCTCCACCCCGCCCCGGTCCTTCGCCCCCGCGGTCCAGCCGGGGCTGGCCTCCTCCAGGCAGCTTTCCCACGGGGCCTCCTCGGGGCTAGGTAGGGCCGGCTCCAGGGTTGCCTGGGGAACCTCCCTCCTGGCACCTTGGACGTCGGTCTCAGTTGGCTCTGCATCCCTGGGACTTAAACAGAGCCCAGGCAGAGGAGAAGGTGGTGACCAACTTTAGAGATCCCACCGGAGACACATCCATACCAGATCCCCCAAACCGATGATAATATAATAGGTAAGGGCTTCCCTGGTGGTGCAGTGGTTGAGAGTCCGCCTGCCGATGCAGGGTACACGGGTTCGTACCCCGGTCTGGGAAGATCCCACATGCCGCGGAGCGGCTAGGCCTGTGAGCCATGGCCGCTGAGCCTGCGCGTCCAGAGCCTGTGCTCCGCAACGGGAGAGGCCACAACAGTGAGAGGCCCGCGTACAGCAAAAAATATATATATATATAAAATAGGTAAAAAATAGACACTTATTTGTTATACCCAGAGTAATATAATACGTAAGAAAATTCTACACGTACATATCTATATTACTTTAACATAGAAATATGAACAAAGGGTTTATTTGAAATGATATCTATTAGAATTACACATTTTATATGTGTAATATGAAAACTAGGTGTCTATTTAAAATGATATATTCTGTATTTACTTTTCTGTTACATAACTGCTATTGTTTAAACAAAACAATAGGATTAGTAATAATTAAGAGTAGGGGGCTTCCCTGGTGGCGCAGTGGTTGAGAATCTGCCTGCTAATGCAGGGGACACGGGTTCGAGCCCTGGTCTGGGAGGATCCCCTATGCCGCGGAGCAACTATGCCCGTGAGCCACAACTACTGAGCCTGCGCGTCTGGAGCCTGTGCTCCGCAACAAGAGAGGCCGCGATAGTGAAAGGCCTGCGCACCGTGATGAAGAGTGGCCCCCCGCTCGCCGCAACTAGAGAAAGCCCTCGCACAGAAATGAAGACCAACACAGCAAAAATAAAATAAATTAATTAATAAACTCCTAACCCCAACATCTAAAAAAAAAAAAAAAAAAGAAATTACGAGTAGGACGAATTAAGCAAATAATATGTATGAGAAAGAAATAGGAAAATAGTTTTATAATGTTTCTCTCCTCTGACAGGGCAATTTATTTTAACCCATTATGGGTTACTAAAATTTTGTATTAAGATACATACATATGAAAGGCTATGTACTATATGATTGCAACTATATGACATTCTGGAAAAGGCAGAACTATGAGCAGAATGAAAAGATCAGTAGCTTCCAGGGGCTGGGGAGAGGGGGGTAGCGCCAGGGATGAATAGGTGAAGCACAGCATCAAGAGTGAATCCTTATGTAAGCTGTGGTTTTGGCTGATGATGTTATGTCAATGCAGGTTCATAGTTGTAACAAATGCACCACTGCTGTGGGGATGTTGATAATGGGGGAGGCTGCACATGTGTAGGGACAGCGGGTCTATGAGAAATCTCTGTACTTTCCCCCTCGATTTTGCTGTGAACCTAAAACTGCTCTACAAAATAAAAAAACTTTGTTTTCCATGATTCACGGACCCAGCCGCTCCGCGGCATGTGGGATCTTCCCGGACAAGGGCACGAACCCGTGTCCCCTGCATCGGCAGGCGGACTCTCAACCACTGCGCCACCAGGGAAACCCCAAAATAAATTTTTAAAAAATACATGTAAGACTTTTAAAAGGGAGAATGTAAATATAATAGGACTAATTAAACAGATATTGCCAGTATTTAATTCTAAAAAACAACGACATTGCTGTTCTATGATACAAAGGCCCTTTTTACCTCTTTCTGTTTCCTTGCCTGCAGCCTTTAGGGAACCCTTCTTTTGTGTAGTGATCAAACTGAATGTGGTCAAACATAAAATTCTTTGACTTGCAACCCTGCTGTTATTAAGCGCACTTTGCACTGATTCCAGCAGTGATGGCACCAAGCTAACGATTCTCTCAACAAAATCATTTGAGCTCGGAATACTTAGGGTCTTAACTAGCAATAGCAAGTTTTTAGACTGTAGGGATTAGTTTCCAGATCTCCAAAAATGTCCATCCGCTTCATACCTCCAGGCTGGTTTTGGTAGATAAGTTGTTTGTCAGCTCCTTTGCATCTATAAATTCATTATGTAGGATATTCATGTCTAAAATGTCCTTTTTAGACATTTTGAAGCACTCTGGATGTTGTAAGTTAAACCTCTCAGGGAAAATGATTTTAAAGCACAGTGATATTTGAACTTAGGAAATTAAAGTTGAATGACCAGTAATTTCCAGTTTTAGTAAAGATGTGTTGAGTCTTCGTTGCTGCACGCAGGATTCTTCTAATTGCGGTGAGTGGGGGCTACTCTTCGTTGCAGTGCACAGGCTTCTCATCGTGGTGGCTTCTCTTGCTGCAGAGCATGGGCTCTAGGTGTGCGGGCTTCAATAGTTGTGGCATGTGGTCTCAGTAGTTGTGGCACGCGGGCTGCAGAAAGTGTGATTGTTGGTAGTGTCTGATAGATTCAGCTCTACATCATAAAGAGCCAACACATCTGTTATCAAAATGTTTCTCCTGTTTTTCACTCACAGGATATTTCAGTTACAGCCTCTGAATGAGGAAATGTAACTTTACTCAGTTTCATTGAACAGTGAAAGGAGCAATACGTTCATTCTTGTGGCAGGCCCAAGCTAATTAAATGGCCACTGTTTTTCTTTTTTTTCTATTGAGGTATAGTTGTTTGTTTGTTTGTTGGTTTGTTTGGTCGTGCGGCATGCCGGATCTTAGTTGCCTGACCAGATATAGAATCCATGCGCCCTGCAGTGGAAGTGCAGAGTCTTAACCACTGGACTGCCAGGGAAGTCCTGCTGAGGTATAGTTGATATACAATATTTATAAGTTTCAGATGTACAACATAATAATTCACAATTTTAAAGGTTATATTCCATTTATAGTTACCATAAAATATTGGCTGTATTCCCTGTGTTGTACAATATATTCTTGAAGCTTATTTATTTTATACATAGTGGTTTATGCTTCTTAATCCCCTACCCCTAGCATGCCCCCTCCCCATTACCTCTCCCCACTGGTAACCACGAGTTTGTTCTCTACATCTGAGAGTCTGTTTCTTTTTTGTTATATTCACTAGTTTGTTGTATTTCTTAGATTCCACATATAAGTGATATATACAGTATTTGTCTTTTTCTGTCTGGCTTGTTTCACTTAGCATAATGCTCTCCAAGTCCATCCATGTTGTTTCAAATGGCATTATTTCATTCCTTTTTATAGCTGAGTAATATTCCATTGTGTGTGTGTGTATATATATATATATACCACATCTTCTTTATTCATTCATCTGTCGATGGACACCTAGGTTACTTCCATGTCTTGGCTGTTGTAAATAATGCTGCTACGAACATAATGGTGCATGTATTTTTTCAAAGTGTGGTTTCCTTTGGATATATGCCCAGGGGTGGGATTGCTGAGTCATACGGTAGCTCTATTTTTAGTTTTGTGAGAAACTGCCATACTCTTTTCCATAATGGCTTCACCAATTTACATTCCCACCAACAAGTGTACAAAGGTTCCCTTTTCTTCATATCCTCACCAACATTTGTTATTTGTGTTCTTGTTGATGATAGCCATTCTGACAGGTGTGAGGTAACATCTCACTGTGGTTTTAATTTGGGTTTCTCTGATGATTAATGATGTTGAGCATCTTTTCATGTGCCTGTTGGCCATCTGTATGTCTTCTTTGGAGAAATGTCATTTAGGTCTCCTGCCCATTTTTTTAATCAGGCGGTTTTTTTTTTTATGTTGAGTTGTATAAGCTGTTTATATATTTTGGATATTAACCCCTTATCTGTCATATCACTTGCAAATATTTTCTCCATTCAGGTTGTCTTTTTATTTTGTTGATGGTTTCCTTTGCTGCACAAAAGCTTCTAAGTTTAATTAGGTCCCATTTGTTTATTTTTACCTTTATTTCCTTTGCTTTAGGAGACAGATTCAAAAAAATATTACTATGATTTATGTCAAAGAGTATTCTGCCTATGTTTTCTTCTAGGATTTGTATGGTTTCTGGTCTTACATTTAGGTCTTTGAGCTTATTTTTGTATATGGTGTCAGAGAATGTTCTAATTTCATACTCTTACATGTAGCTGTCCAATTTTCCCAGCACCTCTTATTTTTTTAATTAATTAATTAGGTTGTGCTGGGTCTTAGTTGCAGCAGGTGGGCTTGTTAGTTGCAGCTCGCAGATTCCTTAGTTGCGGCTCACAGGCTCCTTAGTTGCAGCACATGGGCTCCTTAGTTGTGGCATGCAAACCCTTAGTTGCAGCATGCATGTGGGATCTAGTTCCCTGACCAGGGATCAAACCTGGGCCCCCCTCATTGGGAGCATGGAGTCTTAACCACTGCGCCACCAAGGATGTCCCATCCCAGTACCTCTTATTGAAGAGACTGTCTTTTCTCCATTGTATATTCTTGCCTCCTTTGTCATAGATTAATTGACCATAAATGAATGGGTTTATTTTTGAGCTCTGTATTGTGTTCCATTGATCTATGTGCATGTTTTTGTGCCAGTACCATGCTGTTTTGATTACTGTAGCTTTGTAGTATAGTCCGAAGTCAGGGAGCATGATTCCTCCAGCAGCCATTATTTTCAACTGCAAATTGTTGTTTTGGGGGGAGGCCAAAAAACCCTTTTGATTAATTTAGAAGCACTTGCCTGTCTCATTGGGGACTTGTGAGAATCAGTTTCTACACATGCTTTCACATTCCTTTTTCCACCATGCCCAACCCAAATTCTTTTCTGCATACTGTGCAGTATGCTCTTTTTAATTTTTTACCTCCCTAACCCAATTTGTATGTGTTATGCCAGCTGTCATTAAAGTAACATAGTCATTTAGCCTTCTAAATAACCATCATGTCTGGTTCCTGCTGGCATTGATTGGTATTGTCATCGTTTTCATTTTCATTATTCAAACTCTTAAAAACATGGCCACAATATTCACCATGTTAAAAATTAAACTAGCACTGTCTCGACACAAATCATAACAGTCAGTCCACAGGCAAAGTGGATGTTCATGCTTTAGATTACAGTGCACTTAAGTGGAATCACTAGGCAGTGGTGGGGTGGTGGTTTATAATGGATGATCCATTGTCAGTAACTGCAAATCATGGTTGTCATCATCAGCAACAGAGACTAGGGAAAGTGCCATGTCCATTTGGCACTAAAACTAGTGTGGCTTTCAGCCTCTCTTTTGGGGGTCACCTTTGGGTTTTGTACCTTTCCCCTAACCTTCTGTGCCCATCACTGAAAACTGGGAGTTTTCTCATCCCAGGGAAGAGTTTACCCAATGTAGGACTTTTAGTGCTAAAATCAGGACAGTCCCAGACAAACCAGGTTGGTTGGTCACTCTAGCAAATGCTTGCAGGATGAAGAGCTCCATCTCAAGATAAATACTGTATGACATCACTAATGAGTGTTTAAAAAAAAAGAACTCATCGATTAAGGAAACAGACTGGTGGTTGCCAGAAGGTGGGGGCTGGGCGGGGGAAATGGGTGAAGGTGGTCAGTTATAAGATAAATAAGTTCTGGGGATGTAATGTACAGCATGGTAACTGTAGTTAACAATGCTGTATTGCATATGTGAAAGTTGCAATGAGAGTAGATCTTAAAGGCTCACATCACAAGAAAAAAATTGTAACTAGGTGAGGTGACAGCTGTTAACTAAACTTATTGTGGTGATCATTTTGCAATATATACATATCTCAAATCATTATGTTGTATACCTTATATTAATACGTTATATGTTAATTGCATCTCAATAAAACTGCAAAAAGAGAAATGTCTCCATATTAAAAAATCAATCGTATTTCTATATACTAGCAACAAACAATTGTAAATTGTAATCTGTAAAATGCCATTTACAATAGCATTTTAAAAACATGAGTTAAGTAGGGATAAATTTAACAGAATATATTCAAGACTGATGCACCGAAAGCTATCAAACTTTGGTGAGAGAAATTAACAAAGAGCTAAAAAAAAAAAAAAAATGGAGAGAAATACCATGCTAATAGACCAGAAGACTCAATACTGAGATGTCTTTTCTCCCCAGATTGTTCTATAGCGTCAACTCAACCCCAATCAAAATTCCAGCAAGCATCTTTTTTGGTAGAAATTGACAAGCTGATCCTAAAATGTGTGTAGAAATGCAAAGGACCTAGAATAGCCAAAACAATTTTAAAAAAGAACAAAGAGGATTTACACTGCCTGATTTCATGACTCACTGGAATCTTGTAACAGTGGTCAAGCAATTAAGACAGCATGATGCAGGCATAAGGAGGAACAGATAGATCAATAGAATAAAATAAAGTGCAGACGTAGACACGTGCATATATGGTCAATTGATTTTTGACAAAGTCCTGAGGCAATTCAATGGGGAAAGTGATAGTGTTTGCCGCAAATGGTGCTGGAACAACTAGATATCCATAGAAAAAAAAAAAAGAACCAATCCCTGCCTCACACCATATGTAAAAATTAATAAATTCAAAATGGGTTGGAGATCCAAATGTAAAAGCTAAAACCATAAAGCTTCTAGAAGAAAACATAAGAGAAAACCTTTGTGACCTATGTGATCTAAGGCAAAGATTTCTTAGGTAGGACACAAAAACACAAACCATAAAAAATATTGATAATTGGAGTTCGTCAAAATTAAAAATATTTGCTCTTGAAAAGACAATGTTAAGTAATAAAAGACAAGCCGTCAACTGAAAGAAAATTTTATTTATATGACAAAGGACTTGTTGCCAGAATATATAAAAATTCTCAAAACTCAGTTTAAAAAATAGGTCAAAGATTTAAACAGTAACATAACCAAAGAAGATACATGAATGGCAAGTAAGCACACGAAAAGGTGCTTAACATCATTAGTGATCAGGGAAATAAAAATTCAAGCTACAATGCGATACTACAACTCACCTATTAGAATAGCTAACAGTTAATAAACAAAACCCAAAGAACTGACCACACCAAATGCTGGGGAGGATGCAGAGCAGTTAGAACATTTGTATGTTGCTGGTGGGAATGCAAAATAATATAAGCCAATTTTGATAACAGTTTTGCTCTTTCTTTTTTTTTTTTTTAACAAAAGTAAACGTGTACTTACCACATGACTCAGATCCCATTCCTAGATATTTGCCCACAAGAAATGAAAACATATACCCACACAAAGACCTGTGCGTGAATGTTCTAGCAGTTTTATTTAATAATAGCCAAGAAGTGGCAAACGGATAGCAAATTGTGGTACCTCTGTATAATGGAAACTACTCAGCAATAAAAGGAAACTGCTGATACACACATCAACATGGATAAATCTGAAAAGCTTCATGTTGAATGAAAGAAGCCAGTTTTAAAAAGGCTACATACTGTAAGGATTCCATTTATACGCCATTCTACAAAAAACAACAGAAATCAGATGAGTGGTTGCCAGGGGCTGGGGGTGTTAAAAATGTCCCATTTAATTATTGTGCTGGTGGTTACACTATTACAGACATTTGTCAAAACAAACAGAACTGTTCATTCAAGAGGAGTGAATTTTACTGCATGTAAATTATACCTCAAACCTATTTTTTAAAAAAAGAATAATAATAATAAAAAAGAATGAAATAATGCCATTTGCAGCAACATGGATGGACCTAAGTGAGTCCGTGGATGGACTCACTAAGTGAAGTGAGTCAGACAGAGAAAGACAAACATCATATGATATCACTTATATGTGGAATCTAAAAAAAATGATGCAGATGAACTTGTTTATAGAACAGAAACAGACTCACAGACTTAGAGGGCAGGCTTGTGGTTGCCAAGGGGGAGAGGTGGGGGAGGGATGAAGTGGGAGGTTAAGACTGGCATATGCACGCTACTATATGTAAAACAGATAATCAACAAGGACCTACTGTATAGCACAGGGAACTATACTCAAGACCCTGTAATAACCTATTTGGGAAAAAAATCTGAAAAAGAATAGATATATGAATATGTATAAGTAAATCACTTTGCTGTGCACCTGAAACTAACACAACATTGTGAATCAACTATACTCCAATATAAAATTAAAAGAAAAAGAATCAATGGGTCCTTGTGCTGTTGACATCATTTCCCCCGGGGGGTTTGATCCTCACCTTCTCTCTGGGATATTTGGGGAGCCACAAGAGAAAATTGTTGTCGATTAATCGATCACCTGTTAAGTGTCAGGCTCACCTTGTAGAAACTATTTGATCCTCATAACAACCACCGGAGGTGGATGCTATTCTTGGCCTCGTTTACGGAGTAGAAATTGGGGCCCAGGGAAGTTAAACACCCAGCCAGGAAGATGCCAAGATGAGGTTTAAACCCGCGTAAGCCTGACCCCAAAGATGAGGTTTTGGAACACCCCACTGCTGGATGCCGTCTGATAATTTTGACTTTCTGTTTCCCCACACACACACCTTTGCTTCTTGTTCCTTCACCTGGGTCCTCACAAATTCAGGGAATTCCCTGCACACAGACGTCCTTCCTGTCTCTCAATCACCTCTGGCTGGGATGCCTAAATTCTGCTCTAGCATCTGGAGTCGACCTGACTGAATTCGGGCCCATGTGGGGTGACACACCTGGGAAGAGAAACCCCAGAGTCAGACAAGGTCGGTCATCCGCGCCCACAAAGCCCGGTGGAGCTGCACCTTGGAGCAGCGGCCTGGACCCTTCTGTGGGACCAGAGCAGCGGCGCCTGCTGGAAGCCTGTTGCAGGTAAGCAGAGACGCTGGAGTCCAGGCTGCACCTGGACTCTCCAGGTGATGCCAGGCTTTCAGAGCCATTAGAACTCGGCAATAGCTGGTGGCGTGGACCTTCCCTGCTTCAGGAAGGTGAGCCGGGTCTCCTGCGCTGGCAGCCAATGCGGAGGCCGTGATGCGGGCACCCGCACTGCAGCGCCCCAGGAGGCCAACAGGCGTAAAGAGCAAAAGGAGACCTCCTGGCCTCCGGACAGCCTTGCAGGCCTTTGCGGACCGCAGCACTGGTCACTCCTCCCAGTGCAGGTGCTCTGGCTCTTCTGGGTGCCAGTGGGCATCTGGGCTGGTTTGGAAGGGGGTGCCTCGGGCAGAGTCCCTTATTCTTGGTCAGGGCCCGTGGTGGACCCTACATAGACTTCACATGGAGCTGATCTCCTGGGCTAGGCTGGGGAGCAGGTGGGAGGCGAGGAGGTGGTGGGGAAGGGAAGATGGGCGGGAGTCCCTGTGAACACACACAGCGCCTTGCACTTGGCAGGCGGGGTGAGGGGTGGCAGGCGGTGGAGTGGAGGTGATGCCGCAGACCCATGGGGGAGGACCCTGGAGCAAGCACAGGGGTGCAGGAGGCATTTTCACACATTCCTCAGCTTGCAAGCCTCCCCTCTTGTGTGGTCAGGCACGTCGTCTCCATGCTTCCTACCCGAGTCGACAGGACCGTGACTTCCCTTCTCCAAGCAGTGGCCCCAGACCCTACAAACAGCCGCTGGCTCCCCACTTCCTCGAGGCTCCATCCCAAACCCTGTCCCCTCCCCCTCCCCGCCTGAGGGCCCTTCCTCTTTTACCTGGGTCCTGCCTGCCCTCTGATGTCCAGCTGAAGCTCTGCGTCCTCCAGGCAGCCTTCCCTGACCATCCCACTTGTGCTGATTTCCCTCTCCTCGGAATTCCATAAGCGTCGCCATCTGCACCTGTCACCTGGCCTCCGCCCAGTGGGTCTGCCTTGTTAGAAGGTCACCCTGTTCCTCTGGTCCTCTCCAGTGGGCCGTGTGGGCAGCACAAGGGCCTTGTACTCCACAGCCGGGCACGGTGCTGTACCCCAGTAGGAGGCGTCTGGTTGCAAGGAGACGTAAGGAAACAGGGGGTTTCCCAGGAGCACGGGGGGACCGCCATGAAGCCAACGGTAGGATATGCCCCAGTCATGACGAGGTAGGATGCTACCGCCCGCCCGCAGCCCACCCGCGGCTCTCAGCCTCTGTCTGCACGTTCTACATCTTCCACCTCATCAGCCTCGGCTGCTTTAGTCGGAGGCGTCAGTGCCCAGCCTCTGGCTTCAAAATCTGAGTCCAGGGACTTGCCTGGTGTTCCAGTGGTTAAGACTCCGTGCTTCCCCTGCAGGGGGCGCAGGTGTGATCCCTGGTCGGGGAACTAAGACTCCGCACGCTGCAAGGCGTGGCCAAAAAATTAAAAAATCTGTGAGTCCAGGGCTCACAGTGGAACGAGGCTCTGATGCCATACTCCTCGGGGCCGAGGGAGAGAATCTGACGGACTCCTGGGTCAGGGGACTTCCTGGTGCCGTCACCAGAGGCCAGCAGGGCAGGGTCACATGAGCCGTTCAGGGGCTGGGAGTTTGAGGAGTTTGGTCAAGTCCTCCAAGGAGGGAGTGGGGTTTGGGAGAAGTGGGGGCATCCCCGGCACAGGAAGGAAGATACAGAATAAATGCTGACAGACCGCAGGGCCAGGGCAGAGGCTCCAGGTCGAACCCTTTACTTCTGCTCCTGCCTTTTGTGGCAAACCGGTCAAGAACTGACTGCAGCCTTTTCGGAATCCTGTTTATTTCTCTCACTTGCTCACAGAAGTGGCCAAGAGGTGCTGGGAAGACCCGAGTTCTAATCCAGCCCCGCCACTTACCAGCTCCGTGAATTTGAGCAAAGCGACAAAAGATTTCTGAGCGTCCTCACCTGCAAAATCGAGGTTATGGGAATAGTCGTGTGCAGTCGCGTGTGCGTGTGTGTGGGCTTGGGGGGCAGTTACCGGAGCGGCTGGAGCTGAGAGTTGAGCCGAGTGCTTGGCACCCACGTGGTAGGGACCCTGAGAGGCGTATCTTTTCATGTTTTACATCAAACCTTCATGATGTAATCAGGATGGCCGGCCATTGAGTAATTAACAATGTTTCTTTTCTTTTACGCTGACACATAAAATAGATGCATCTTATAACTAATGGCATCCTAGATTTGGTGAAATATCATTACCGGTTGTGCTGATCTGAGGCAAACCGCAGTATCTCCGGGTAAAAATGTCCCCATCAGCTAAAGGGGGACAACGTCCCTCCTTCAGCCAGCTGCTATGAGGCTAAAATGAGGCTGCGTCTGTAGACAGTTTTGACGTCGCCCACCCCTTCCCTCCTTCCCTCCTGCAGGCACCACTGATGGGCACAGGTGGGCTTGGGGCAGACAGAGCGGTCCTGAGCCGGGAACTTGTTTGTTTATCTGTGGAGAGGGAGGCCTCAGCACCAAGGGCCAAGCAAATATTTGCAGTTATGGATTAACTCGAGGTCCAGGCTGTCATGGCGGCAGGAGGGCGACCTTGCAGTTTCTCGGCGGTCCACCCCAGTAAGTCCCCTTCGAGGCAGGTCTGTGAGGGGGGCCGGAGGAGGGTGAGCAGGGCTGAAGGTGGACTCTTCTAGCCAGGGTTTGAGAGGCTGGCTGGAGCTTGGGGTAAAGGAAATCTGGGCTCTGCTGCCGGCCAGGCCAAGGCTCTGGCTGGCATTCCTCAGGCTGGGGTGCCATGGCTCCCAGAGGCCTTCCTCCCAGACTTTGAGGGAAGTGGAAGTCGGCTGAGGGCCTCCAGACCCCAGAGCCATCGCCAGAGGCAGCTTGGAACCCAGAGCCCTCCAGGCTCCCCACCACAGCCTCACCTCTACTTCTAAACCCTTTAAACAAATGTCAGAATCAGCCTCAGAGGGAGTCGGCAAAGTGGAACATGAGGTTAGACGGGGAGCGGGGTGCCGGTGGGGCAGCCTGGGGGGCAGCGGGGGCTCCTAGGTTTCCGGCCAGCAGGGCTACCTCTGTGGCCTTGTGGTGCGCCTGGTGGTTTGCGGCAGGGGTTAAGGTTCCGGGCCTGGAGCCACACAGGCCTGAGCTCAAGCACTAGCTCTTCCGCTTCCTGGCTGTGGGTGTTTAATAAGCGATTTCTCTCCTGTGAGCCTCAGTCCCCCCCTCTGTGAAATGGGGTGACAACATTAATACCTCCCTCTTGGGTGGTGGTGAGCCTTCGCTGAGATAAGAGTAGCTCATGCTTACTGAGCATTTGCTAGGTGCAAACGTATTCAACAGCTTTATGTAGATTAACTCATTTAATTCTCACAATAACCCTCCGAGGCAGAAATACAGTTTTTCCACCCGTTTTACAAATGAGGCAACTGAGGGGCAGTTAGGGATCTCGCCCGACAGTCCTGTCCTGGAGCTGGGATTTGCACCAGGCGCTCTGACTTGGTGGCCTGTCCTCTGAACCATGTCCAAATTTCTTGAAAGACACCGTGACTGTCCAATAAATGTCAGTTATTATTCTTAACCTGGCCTTCAGATCAGCAGAGGCGTCAGCCCCGAATCCTCACCCAGGGAGGGCAGGAACGTTCTGGGTGCACCTGCCCATCACCCTTCTGTGCCGAGTCCCCTTTGATCTTCACCAGGTCGCTGCCCCTTCCACTTCCTGTCTTCACCCTGCAGGCTCGGGTCGTGTGACCTTAGCCCCATATAGACAAGGGGATCGAGGCGCCACGTGGGTGTCTGAATAGTAAACAGGGACCCCCGACCCCAGCTTTTGCCCTGGCGATCCCACCCGGGGCCGGGGAAGGGGGCAGAGCGGGGGCTGGCGCGGCTGCCGGAAGCTCAGAAGTCCTCCTCAGACAGGTGGCAGCAACTTCAGAATGTGGCGGCTTACAGGCCTCTTACTGTTCGTGACCATCTGGGGAGTTTCCAGCGCACCAGCTCCTCCCGGTAAGGCCACTCTCCCACCCCCTCCTCGGGACCCTCGGGGTCTTCACACCTTTCACCGTCTCCCCTGAGCCTCAGGGCGAGAGGAGATGAGAGGCGGACCTGAGGGAACAGGGATAAATTAACTGAGGGGAACACAGCAGCAGGCTGCAGCTCAGGGGCTGAGTCCTGTGGCGATGGCAGGGAGCCCCCGGGCTCGCGGGGTCACGTCCTTCCTCCTACCTGGGGGGGTTGGTCACAGAGTCCCCTGGGTCCCCCCACTCCACTGTTCACTCCCTCAACTGTGAGAGCGCCAGGCCCCGCTGCCACGCAAACCGCCCCAGCAGCCTGTCCTCCTAAAATGCTCATCTGCTGGCCGCTACCCTGCCCCAACCCCTCCCCTGGTCCCCACGGCCAGGGGACCAGGATGTGGAGAGGAGGAGGCCCGCGGGACAGCTGTGCTGCCTGGTTTCTTAGGCAGCCCTCCTCCCACACCTCCTGCAGCCACCATGGGCTCTTTCTTCCATTTATGCCTCTTCCTGAGCTGCTCTGTCTTCCTGGTGTCCCTTCCTCCCCACTCCCAGCCCCGGTTCCCACCTGCGGTCCTCTTGGCTCCTATGTCCAGACTCAGTCTGGCACATCTTCCTTTCCTGAGGATGCCCTTCCTGGTCCCGGCACCCTCGAGCCTCTCTTGCTCACTCCCCTGCTTTGGTCCCTCCACCCCAGCTGTCCCCCTGCCCCCAAGGCAGACACCTCTCAGAGCCCAGGAGACATTTGGTGGTGCTCCCCGGGTGGCAGGTCTGCCTTGTCCAGGTGTGCCTGCCCTAGGGGAAGGGCGTGGGAAATGCTCCATGAGGGGGACGGGAGGAGGGGAGGGCAGGGAGGATGGAGGGACGGCTTCACGACTGGGTTGCACCAGGTGTATCTGGAGAACGAGGCCCACTTACCTCTGCAGTATAACAACAACAGCAGCAGCACGTGGCGTTTGTCACTGGCCGCTCATTTCCGTACTAAGTGTTTTACGTGATTATCCCATCCTCATTTTTTGATGAATAAACTGAAGTTTAGAGAGGTAAAGACATGGACTCAGGGTCACACGGAGGTCGGGCTGGGTTCGGAGGGAGGGAGGTCTGTCGGCCTCAGTGCACGCACCCTGAATGGTCAAGTGTCCTGTCCTCCGATGGCCGGCCCCCTGCTTCGGGAGGAGGAGAGGGTATCGGTACCTGGAATTATAATCCTGAGGGACCCAAGACGAAAACCTCCGCAGGGACTCGCCAGCCAGGCCCCCCACCAACGCGAGCTCCCTGTCTCCCTCCCAGACTCAGTGTTCTCCAGCCACCGGCGTGCCCACCAGGTGCTGCGGATCCGCAAACGCGCCAACACCTTCCTGGAGGAGCTGCGGCCCGGCAGCCTGGAGCGCGAGTGCACCGAGGAGACCTGTGAATTTGAGGAAGCTCGGGAGATTTTCCAAAACATGGAAGACACAGTAAGGCCGCCCGACTGGGTGCAGAGCGTGAGGCTCAGGGGTGGGACCTGGAGCGGCAGCCGGGGGCCCCTTGGGAGTCCTGGGAAGCGGTGGACACCAGCCCCTTACCCTCCCAGCTTGCCAGGGGTGCAGCAGTGGAGTGAACGGCCCTATGGTCTTGGCCAGGGCACGTGGGACTCCAAGAAACAGAACCCTGCAATGAGCGTGAGAAGCGCCTGGGGAAGCCTTAGGCAGGGATTCCCACCCAGTCCCACTGGAGGTAGCTCAGTCCCCCTCTCCACCTGTGACTGGCCACCCCAGCCTCCCCTCTTCTCCCTCCCTCTGATCCAGAGGCCACTACCCCTGCTTCCACCCTGCTGACCAGGTGACCCAAGACTCCCTGATGTCTGGGCACACACACTCACTCTGTGCCTTAGATACTCCAAGGGTGAAACCTGATTGCTCAGGGGATCCAAGGAAAGGGTCTGTGTCCTCTCTGGCCCCCAGGGCCCTGTGGTGGTGGCCCTGAGGTGGTAGGATGCGCTCGGTAAGGGAGGTGTTCCTGATACAAGGCTCAGACCCCCTCCAGCACCCAGAGCTCACTTTAGCGACCAGGAGCTGGGGGTTGTGCCACCACCTGGGTCCCCTTCAAGCTGTCTGTACGCATGCCGTTCCCACTCATATCTCACAGCTGAAGGCGGAGCTCTGGGTGGCTTCCTCTCTTGCCCTCAGCCCCCATCTCCACTGCCTCTTCCCCCAAATGGCCTCCTCAGCAGATGCCAAGATGATTTTCGGCAGGCACAGCCTGGGCACATCACACCCCTCCGGTGCCTCCCCCCCCACCCCCCGCCCAGGGTCTCCCAGGCCAGCAGGGGGGCTTTCGGCCTGGGCATCAAGCAGTGGATCTCAGGGACTGGTGGTCCCAGCCCAGTAGCAGAAGTGCCACCAGAGAGCTGCTTAGAAAAGCAGATTTTCTGAACCGGCAGAAGCCGTGTCTCACGCACACGATGTCCTGCTCGTCACCCAGCTCTGAGGACAGGCTCAGGGAAAGAGCAGACGCCCGGTGCCTGGAGGGATGGAGCTGGAAGCAGGCAGAGCTTGCTGGGGGGTGGGATTTGGGTCCCTTCCTTTGCAGAGGCTGCTGGGGTAGCAGCCAGCGCCCAGAGGACGCTTCCAGCTGCACGGGCGGGAAACGGGGGGCGGGTTTGGGATGTGGGGTGGAGATGGGCAGAGGGGCAAGGAGCCTGGCTTTTCTCAGGGTGCAGCTGCCCAGAGGCTGGGGTTGACCCCTCTTTGTGTGGAAGCCCTTCCCTTCCCTGCCCGCTTAGATGCTGCCTGCTGGACCTGGGCCAGCCCGGGGAGGGGCCCCGGGGGCTCCCCATCTACACAGGTGGGCTGACAGCCCCTGACACCGCCCCTTCTCTCCGCAGATGGCCTTCTGGTCCAAGTACCACGGTGAGTGCGCTCCAGACCCCTGGCCGCGGTGCCCGTGCCCCTCGAGGTCTCTGGGCCGCTGGGGGCACGGGGACGGGGCCGGCGGACCCCCGTGATCCCCTCCTTACCCCTCGTCGCAGACGGGGACCAGTGCGCGGCCCCGCCGCCGGAGCACCCGTGCGACAGCCCGTGCTGCGGGCGCGGCACGTGCATCGACGGCCTGGGCGGCTTCCGCTGCGACTGCGCGCAGGGCTGGGAGGGCCGCTTCTGCCTTCAAGGTGAGGGGCGGCGGGCGGCGGGCCGGGGGGCTCCCCGGGGCCGGGGGCGGGGCCGGGCGCGCAGAGCGCCGCGCTGTCTCGGCGCCCTCCTGCCGGTCCCCCGCAGAGGCTCGCTTCTCCAACTGCTCGGCGGAGAACGGCGGCTGCGCGCACTATTGCTTGGAGGAGGAGGGCGGGCGCCACTGCCGCTGCGCGCCCGGCTACCGCCTGGGGGACGACCACCTGCTCTGCGAGCCCAAGGGTGAGCCGCAGACGGGGGACAGCACGGGGCGCCCGGGCGGTGAGCAGGCCACAGGGCCGAGTCCCAGGCGAAGGAGACGGGCCGCCCCGACGGGGAGGGAGGGTGCCCTCGGCGGGTCTCCTGCCCGCTCTTGCCCTCGCCCGCCCGCCTTCCTCCAGGGACCCTGCCCACTCTGGGGGCGTGGCCTGAAGCAAGAACCCAGAGGTAGCGCATCTCCCCCGGGAGGAGCGGATGGGGCGGGCACGCCTCCAGCGTCCTCATCTCTCTTGACGGCTTTATTTCCGCCTTCGCCTCTGGCTTCTCTGAGGAGAGACAGGAACCGTGATTCTGCCTCCTCTTCTACTTTCCTTTTTATAGATAGAAATTTCTATCGGATTTATATACTTACGCAACAGTCGGAGTTTCACAGCTCTTACCATGATTTCAGCAGGTCGTTCCTCCGTGTGGATCTTCTCGCATTCACTGTGCAGCGCCCTTTTCATGTGGAAATGCGTGTCTTCTATCTCTAGGAACATTTCTTTAGTTATTTCCTTGATGACCTGCCCTGTGCTTTCTCTGTTCTCTCTTTCTGCACCTCCTAATCAGATCTCTTTCCCCGGATTGATCTTCTAGTTTTCTTATCACATTATCTCTTCTATTTTCCGTATCTTTGACTTTGTGTTCTTCTTTCCGGGAACTTTCCACAACTTCATATTCCAGTCCTTTTACTGAAAAAAAAAAATGCCAACTATTCCTTTTAAAGTAATTAGAGATTGACAGGAAGGTGCAAAGAAATGCCTGGTGGACCTGTTGGCTCGTGGGCTTTTCTGTGAGACCATCTGAAGGCCCAGGTCACTGGCAGAACCCCTATTGCCCAGATTCTTAGGTCTTTAGGCTTTTTTCTGAGAGTAATCCTCCAAGTTCATGCTTGGGTGGTCCCAGCCTGGCTTCCAGCCCCCTGGGGAGAGTAGGGGGAGAGGAACTGGCATCTGCCCCGTCTGCAGATGTCTGCGTGACTCTCTCTGGTCAGCCTTGCGTGTCACTGTTTCCTGTGGCGGTGCCTGGAGTCCCCAGGTCTCTGGTTCACCGTCTGCGGAGAATACACCTAGGGTCTTCTGCAGGGGTCAGAGAGGAGAGTCAAGCCACCGATGAGGGGTCGAGACAGAAGCCTAGGGCTCTAGCAGTTTCTTTGACAAGCTCTCAACCTTCCTGCTGTAGCCCCACCTGCACAGCTTCTTCAGAGACACGTGGAGGCTTCCTGGGCGTTTGTGTTGCCAAGCAGCCTACTCCCAGTGTCTCCTACCACTGGCTGAGGTTTCGGCTTTCTCAGTCGGCCAAGTCAGTTACCATGTCCCTCTGCTGTCCAACTTCTGGAATCTTGTCGCTGTTGTTTCATCTCCCTTTTCTGTCACTAGGCGACCCCCCTGCTGATGGTTTCCCACTGCTTCTCGCGAGTCTAAATCTGCCATCGCAGCCTGAATGGCCCTGGCCCGCCTCCCAGCCCTCACTTCTGCTCAGTGCTCTCTCCTCTGGGCTGGAGCTCACAGCCGTGCTCAGAGCCACTCTGGGCGTGTCCACCTCCTCCTCCCCATTAGTCCTTACCTCTGTTAGGAGCTCGGCAGTATCCCAGCGCTGAGACCTTACTTGTGCATCTCAGGGATTACTCCCAACAGCCCTGGGGTGTCCCAACTCTGAGAACGTTAACGACCTGCCCAAGGGCGCACCGCTAGGTAGAGACGCTGCTTGGTCTGACTCTTGCCATTAAGTGGCGCTGTTCGTTAACCGACTGACTATCCCGAGGGGCTTTGCAAGTTGATAGAATTGAGCGTCTGAGCGTCATTTATCCTACAAGGCAGCAAAGGAGGCTGCTGGCAGGAGGGGGACAGAGGTGGGAGGGCAGTCTCGGGAGCAGTACCCAGCAGGCACTCAGCAGCCTCCCCCTGCCTTCAGTGACGTTCCCTTGTGGGAGGCCAGGGAAGCGAATGGAGAAGAAACGCAAGAACTTGAAACGTGACACAGACCAAGTAGACCAAGAAGGCCAATTAGATCCACGGCTCATCAGTGGGCAGGAGGCCGGATGGGGAGAGAGCCCCTGGCAGGTGAGAGGAGAGGCAGCGGCTCACCAGCTGGGTCAGGAGTCACTGAGCCCACCCAGTTCCTGCTCAGGAGGCACCAGTGGGAAGGGAAGTGCAGCCTTTGCTTGGGTCGGGGGCGGGGTGGGGGGCGGCAGTGCTAAGATTGGAGGGTTCCAGGGAAAGATGGCGCTAACCCGATGGGAGAGGAGCAGCCGGGCAGGGTGGGCTGGGCACCAGGGGCCAAGGGGGAATGTGCAGGAAGGAGAGGTATAGCTTTTAAAAAGAGCTGGAAAGATAATGCTCTGCTGGTGGTATTTGAGGCAGAAGCCTGGCTGAGGGGAGCGGTGTTTTGCGTGGGAAAGGGCTGGGAGGGAGGGTTGTCCTCTGCCCCGCCATGGGAGCTAACACTTATTTGGTCCCCATCTCTGCCAGGCACTGGGTCGGGGGGGGGGATTGTCCAGAGATCAATAAGCGGGGGTGGTGGGGGGCTTCCCTGGTGGCGCAGTGGTTGAGAGTCCGCCTGCCAATGCAGGGGACACGGATTCGTGCCCCGGTCCGGGAAGATCCCACGTGCCGCGGAGCGGCTGGGCCCGTGAGCCGTGGCCGCTGAGCCTGCGCGTCCGGAGCCTGTGCTCCGCAGCGGGAGAGGCCACAACAGTGAGAGGCCACAACAGTGAGAGGCCCACGTACTGCAAAAAGAAAAAATAAAAAAGCAGGGGACTGGCAGGTCTTGGGGAGCTCACAGCCCCCAGGAGATTCAGGCTCCTAAACACATGGTAACCCAATGGGACCAGAGCCGGCTGACAGGACAGGGACTGAGGGGACCTGGAGAGGGCTCCCAAGGCAGCCTGGGGGCCTCAAAGGCTTCTCAGAGGACTCGACGACCAGCCTGAGCCCCCGACGGTGAGAAGAACTCTCCGGATGCTGCTGAGGATGGTTATAGGAACAGCACAGGCAAAGGCGGGGAGATACCCTGGAACAGGCAAACTCCATCAAACGTGCAGAAAAGAAAATGCCAAAAAGGTCCATGCCCGGGTGCCCAGGGAACCCAGGGAAGACCTATTTACGCAGCTAGTGCCTGGGGCTGTGCTGAGAGCGGGGGCCCTGACGCGGAGCTGTCAGAAGGCCGTGTGGTGCCGTCACTGCCCACCCCCTATTACAGGTGATCCTGCTGGACTCGAAGAAGAAGCTGGCCTGCGGGGCGGTGCTCGTCCACGTCTCCTGGGTGCTGACAGCGGCCCACTGCTTGGACGACCGCAAGAAGCTCATCGTCAGGCTAGGTGCGGGCTGGAACCAGGCCGGAGGGGTGGCCCAGACGGGCTGGCCGGGTGGGGAGCCTGGTCTCCGGGGTACTTGAGCAAGACGACACCAGAGCCGCACAGAAGGCATCTGGGGGGAAGAGGCCCGTGTGCTCCCACCCCGCCACTCCTGTGGCGGCATTTTAGACACAATGACACCAGGTAGTTTGCACGGAAGGGATACTCTTCGAATCTGGTGCCCAGGTGCTTACACACGTGTGTTTGCCAGCGAGGAGGTTACACACATACTTGTGTCTTCACTCTCACTATGTGGAGTGGCCGTGTGTGTGGACCTGCAGCACCCTGGGGTGCAGGGCCACGCTTCACACAGGGTGACAGGGATGGACCGTGCAGCGGGGGCCCTGGCATCTGGCACAGCAGCCAGCCGCCTCCCTGCAACAGCCCAGGGCTCCCCGAGCCTAGACCCCACTCTCTACCAATTTCTGGGGGGCGAGGGTTCTCTCACTCCAATCTTTATGCAAAAAAAAAAAGAGGCAAAGATCCGTACTGAGAGTGAATGACCAGATTCACACACCCTGCCATCACGCCCAGCACAAGCAGAGGCCAGTGGCCTCCAGCGGGGCTGGGCTTGGAGGCAGAGCCATCACCCCCCCTTTCCAGGAACCAGCAGCCTCGCCTGAGAAGACCTTGTGTCTTGTGTGTGGTCCAGATCTTTCTTCCCTGGTGGAGCCTGTGTCCGGCTGGCTGCTCCTGCCCTGCCCCCATCTTGGCAGGTGTCCCATGTTCTCTTTGCGGCTCTGGTCTGTGTCCCAGGTCTCCAGGGAGCTTCAGGCTTCCCTGCTGACTGCCCACCGCCGGTCACTTCCCAGGCCTCACTGCTCCGTCTATGAGCCAGTCCTGAATTCAGACCAGCGTTCTGCCCCTTTAGGACTGACACTCACGGGCTGTTACCCTTGATAGGGACCATGTGGCCCAGGACAGTGCCGGGCATACGTGGTGACCACTCCTGCTGTCCCTCCATGAGGGCCTGCAGGAGCGTGGCAGCCACGTTGGCTTCAGGAGGCCCCAGGGGAGGGAGGCTCTCCCAAGCCCACTCTGACAGCCCCTCTGCCCTGCAGGGGAGTATGACCTGCGGCGCAGGGAGAAGTGGGAAGTGGACCTGGACATCAAGGAGGTGTTTGTCCACCCCAACTACACCAAGAGCACCAGTGACAATGACATCGCGCTGCTCCACCTGGCCCGGCCCGCCACTCTCTCGCAGACCATTGTGCCCATCTGCCTCCCAGACAGTGGCCTGTCGGAGCGCGAGCTCACCCAGGTCGGCCAGGAGACGGTGGTGACAGGCTGGGGCTACCGCAGCGAGGCCAAGAGAAACCGCACCTTCGTCCTCAACTTCGTCAGGGTCCCCCTGGTCCCGCACAATATGTGCGTTCTGGCCATGCAAAACAAGATCTCCGAGAACATGCTGTGCGCCGGCATCCTGGGGGACCCGCGGGATGCCTGTGAGGGCGACAGCGGGGGGCCTATGGTCGTCTCCTTCCGCGGCACCTGGTTTCTGGTGGGCCTGGTGAGCTGGGGCGAGGGCTGCGGGCGCCTCAACAACTTCGGTGTTTACACCAAAGTCAGCCGTTACCTCGACTGGATCCACGGCTACATCAACGCTAAGGAGGCCCCCCTCGAGAGCCAGGTGCCTTAGCGTCTCCCCACTTGTGTCTGGACCCCGGAGGACACCCTTGGACGGGGGCTGGGTTGTTGAATGGCCAAGATGTTGGACATTAAAAAGGGCATGGGGCAAGCACAGCAGCTCTGGATCTGTCTGTCTTTCCGACCCTTTTCTGGGCTGTTCTGGAGGGAAGTATTTTTGGGGCATCTACTGCACGCCCCACACTTTATGAACTGAATCTTATTTACCTTCCACAACAACTACTCTGTGGGGTAGGAAGGAGCAGACCCAAGGTTTGTGGCGTCTAAAGCCGGTAAAACTCGGGGAAGCTCGCTTTATGAAACAGAATAAAAAACGGGACTACAAAACTGGGAGAGTCCCCCCCAGGGCTTTGGAAGGGGCCTGTGTGAGTCAGGGATCCTGACGGTAAAGCCAGCTCTGAAGGTAGAGACTGCAGCTCCCCTTATGGGGGAAGAAGCTGAGGTTCAGGAAGGTTTGCATTGTGGAGCCAAAACTCAAACTTGGTTTGACTCCCAAGCCAGGGCCCTTCAGGCCGCCCCCCACGCTTCCTGCTGGCTCTGGAGGCCAGCATCGGCCTGTGCGGGGAGGAGCCAGAGACGCAGAGGGGTTGGTTCAGCCCAGAAGGAACTCACGCTGTAGGTGTGGGGAAGCTATTTAAGAACAATGCCGGCCTTCCCTGGTGGCACAGTGGTAGAGAGCCCGCCTGCCGATGCACGGGACACGGGTTCGTGCCCTGGTCCGGGAGGATCCCACGTTCCGTGGAGCGGCTGGGCCCGTGGGCCGTGGCCGCTGGGCCTGTGCGTCCGGAGCCTGTGCTCCGCAGTGGGAAAGGCCGCAACAGTGAGAGGCCCGTGTACCGCCAAAAAAAAAAAAAAAAAAAAAAGAACGATGCCACACAATCGTGAATAGTGGTAGGCTATTGACTCTGTCTTGACCTGGCCTTAAAGGCATAACTGAGAGAAATCAGTTAGGATGCACTCGACAAAAGGGGAGAGTGGTGACACAAAGCCGAGGCAATTAGTCTAAAGTCATTAAATGTGTGACTCGGCAAGTCACTTCTGTTCTCTGGGCAAATGGAAAGATTAGATTGAGAGCAGTGGTTCTCAACCTTCAGTGTACTTTTGAAGCTCCTGGGGGCTGGGGGTGTGGTTGAGGGCTTTCAAAGACATCTACATCCAGTTTCACCCACAGAGATTCTGGTTTAGTTGACTTAGGGTGGGGAACAAAAACACTGATATTTTTTAAACTCCCCAGGTCATTTTAATGTGTGGCTATGGTTGAAAGCCACTGGACAAAAGGAACTTTAAGGACCTTTTCTGCTTGGGTAGGTGCCAAGACGCTCAGGGCCAATGAGGATAAAGAAAGTAGAGCACAAATCAGTCAATGGTACGGGAGGCCTTGACTTACGATTACATCCCTCTGGTTGGAACCACAGCTGCTGCTTACAGACCAGGGGGGACACCTGAGTTCTGTACGTGCAACACAAGGAAAGAGGCGTGGCTGAGAAGGAGGCAGCAGGATCTGTCTCCTTAGGGCCTGGGAAAGGGTAGGTGGGACTGCTTGGGGGTGGAAGGAAGCCAGGCCTGGGGCCGGAACCATCTGCTGATCAGTGCCTAAGGCCAGTGTCCCCAACACTTGCAGTGGGACATGATAGATTGAAAGAGTGACCGCATGCTGAGGTCTTTGCCCTTGTTAAAGATTCCCCAGGTGAGTCTCCTGTCAAGGTGGTGAACTAGTGTGGGAGAGAGAACTTCTGGCATCCCAGCCCGAAGAGATCTGCTGACCTGTTCTCCAGGGAAACTAGTGACGATCATTAAAACAAACAAACAAATAAAGTCTCTGGAAACGGTCCTAAGAACAAACAAAACAAGAACAAAAATACAACTTTTAAAGCAACATAAGAAAACTTGATCTGTCCATAGAAAGCAAAGAAGGAGAATAAAAGTCAGTGAGCACGTAAAAATCAATGGTATTTCTACATGTTAACAATGAACATGTGGAAACCAAAATTCAAACCACAATACCACTTCCAATCACTCTAAAGAAAATGAAGTACTTAGATATACATATAACAAACATGTACCAGATCCGTGTGATGACACTTACAAAATGCTAAAGAAGACCTAAATACATGGAGAAACAATGGAAGACTCAACACAGTAAAGATGTCAATTTTCCCAAAATTGAGCTATAGGTTTAACACAATTCATAGAAAAATCTCAACATGATTTTTTTGTAAACAAGCTTACTGTTTTATATATATATATATGGAAAGGCAAAGGACCTTGAGTAGCTAAAACACTTTAGAAAAAGAAGAACAAATTAGGAGAAATCGTTCTACCCAGTGTCATGGATTATAATCTAACTACAGTGAACAAGATTGTGTGGTATTGGTGGAGGGAGAGACACATAGATGAATGGAATGGAATAGAGAATCCAGAAATAGACTCACACAGCCATGGCCATCTGATTTTTTTTACAAAGATGCAAAAGCAATTCGATGGAGGAAGGAGACCCTTGTCAACACATGGTGCTGGTACAATGGGACATTGACAAGCCAAAAAGTGAACACAAAAATTATACAAAAATTAACTCAATATGGACTAACATATAAAAACTATAAAATGAAACGAGAAGAAAGTACAGTTAATGGAAACTATGGAGTAAGATGGAAATAATAAGGGTAAATGTAACTGGATTAAACATCAATAAAAAGAAAGAACTTTCAGAATAAAAAATAAACCTGACAATATATTATTTACAGACAGCGTAAAAACAAAAAACAATGAAAGACTGAAAATAATATTAGAAATTCCACATTGCTTTGAATGAAAAGAAAGCTAAGATAGTGATTTTAATAACTGATAAAATGGCAATCAAGGAAAAAATATCACAAATAACAAGGATGGACATTAAATACTGATAAAAGAATCAATCATGTATAAAGGTACAATCATGGTAAAATAACATATGCCTCTAACAATATAACCTCAAAATATTTATAAGCCAACAATTGACAGAAGTGCAGGGAGAAATAAGCAATTGTATATGGAAATTTAAAAGAACTCTCTCAAAACCAATAAATTAAACAGGTTAAAAAATAAATGGGGGCTTCCCTGGTGGCGCAGTGGTTGAGAGTCCGCCTGCCGATGCAGGGGACACGGGTTCGTGCCCCGGTCCGGGAAGATCCCACATGCCGCGGAGCGGCTGGGCCCGTGAGCCATGGCCGCTGAGCCTGCGCGTCCGGAGCCTGTGCTCCGCAACGGGAGAGGCCACAGCAGTGAGAGGCCCGCGTACCACAAAAACAAAACAAAACAAAACAAAAAACCCATAATGAGGTGTCACCTCATATCTGTTAGAATGGTTATCATCAAAAAGACAAGAAATAACATGTGTTGGCAAGGATGTGAAGAAAAAGGAACACTTGTGTACTGTTGGTGGGAATGAAAATTGGTCCAGCTACTATGGAAAAACAGTATCGACGATGCTCAAAAAATTAAAAATAGAACTACCGTATGAGCCAGCAATTCCATTTCTGTGGATTTATCCAAAGGAAACGAAAACACTAACCCGAAAAGATACACACACCCCCAGGTTCATTGCAGCATTATTTACAATAGCCAAGACATGGAAACAACCTAAGTTCCATCACTGGATGAATAGATAGAGAAAATATGAGACAGGTAGGTAGATAGATAGATATGAGATAGAAATATAAAATGTGATATATACACACAACACACACCATGGGGATGTAATGTACAGCATGGTGACTATAGTTAATAATACTGTATTGTGTATTTGAAAGTTGTTAAGAGAATAGATCTTAAATGTTCTCATCACAAGGAAAAAAAACTAACTGTGTGGTGATGGATGTTAACTAGACTTATATATACTGCAAATATATACAAATATCGAATCATTATTTTGTACACCTGAAACTAATATAATGTTATACATCAATAATATCTCAATTAAAAATAAAGAAAAGGGAGGGAATTAGGAAGTATTTTAAGCTAATAAATTTGAAAACATACATGAAATAGATACAATACTGAAAAAATATAAAATATGAATGCTGATGCAAGAAGAAAATTGAAGTGGTGAAAGCCATTCCCACTTCCCCTCAAAAGCTTCAGCCACATGTTGTTTTTGTGTGTGTGAGTTCTACCAAACTTTAAAAATATATTTATTTATTTGGCTGCATTGGGTCTTAGTTGCAGCTCACCGGCTCCTTAGTTGCGGCATGCAAACTCTTAGTTGAGGCATGCATGCAGGATCTAGTTCCTGGACCAGGGACCGAACCCGAGCCCCCTGCATTGGGAACACGGAGTCTTTACCACTGCACCACCAGGGAAGTCCCTACCAAACTTTTAAAGAACAGAAAGTTCCCATCTTAAACAAGTTTGCTCCCCAAAGTGAGCAAAAGGAGCAAAACAGTGCAACAGGTGCCCAGCTCATTTTACATTTAGTGCTTCAGTCATTTCCCAGTTGCTGGCCTAGGACTCGCTGAGGTAAGCTCCTCCCTTCCCTCCTTTCCTTCATGCAAATCCAGGACTGATGGTCACAGTAACTAAAACCTTTTCAGAGAAGGGGAAGGTCAACCAAGGCTGAAGTCAGCTGTGAAAGTGGAAGAGTTCAGTTTTCCAGTGGAAGCTGGCCATGCAGAGAACCCGAGGCTGGGGCTGCTGGAGCGAGGGGCTGGGGGTTCTGCCTCCTGAGGAGCCCTCCAACCCAGCTTCACCTGGAAGGACAGATGGAAAACTGCCAACCAAAGTGAGGCCAAAGGACCACAGTGAGCTGGGGGGAGACGGCAGGGCGCTGGCAGGAGCTGGGAGGCAACGGTCCAGGAACAGGTGGGCCAAGTCTCAGGGGAGGCCAGGAGAGCCTGGGTGGCAAGACGGGCCTCAAGGGCTGTCCCGGGAGAGGCCACAGGTCAGGGTGACGGTGGCCATATTGAATACTTTCACTGCAGCTGACCATGTGATGGAAATCTCACGCCAACCAGAGGGGCGAACTGCTGAGGGTCCCCGTTTTGATGAAGAGGAAAGAGGCTAGAGGGGATGCCTAAGTTGTCCCTATCGGGGGAGTCCGGCTGGGGGTGTGGTTGGCTCCAAAGTCCCTGCTCTGTCCTCTGTGACACGGAGCCAGGTCGCAGGTGAAAGAGGAGTCATGGACGGCTGGGCAGTGGCAGGACCTGGGCTCTGTCAATATTTGGGATGGTTCAATCATTAGCCAACTTCAGCCTTGTCCCTTGGTAGACTCCCCAGGGCAGGTGCTGGGCCAGGCCTGGCCCTGGCTGCAGCCCTTGGACACTGGAGCCCTGAGCCCACCCTGCCAGCCCTCTGGGGGCTCCATGGGGCTTCTCCAGGGTTGGACATGGAGGGGCAGGCAGCTGGCAGTGGCCGCCCTCTGCTCCGCGTGGTTGGTGGTATCCCCACCTGTCCCCACCCACAGGGCTACAGTCCTGTCTCGGCGGCCAAGTGAGCACGCGCTTAGGATGCTAAAACAACTGGGAAATTGAGTTTGAAAGTAATCTGTCAAGAGAAAAAAAAGGCATTGAAAGTAGTCATCATGGGAAAGGCAGAATTTTGATGGACTTGACTGCACTTATTTTGTGGTTTAGGATGATTTTTATTTTCAATTATGTATGTGGGGAAAGAAAGCACACCATAATCTTTCTAGTGCCCTGCTCACCTTGACGTGTGCTAAGTGCCAAGGACTGTTCTAGGCCCTTCATATGCACTGTTTGATTTAATCCTCTAGGCCATCCTAAGAGACACATGCTCTCCCATTTTACCCATCTTAGGCTCAGAGAGGTGAAACTACTTTCCAAATACACAGTGAGCATGGAGAGGATGAGGACCTGCCCCCACGTTTGTCTGACTCCAAGCGAGGACCCTTTAGTTAATGTCGGTCCTGGAGAGATCTCAGCAGAGTAAGGAACTGGGGAGGGGTGCAGGGGGGCAGGTGAGGGTGTCCTCCAAGTTCTGGCAGAGGCTGGAGCTGAATGGGACCAGCCCTGGGAATGCAGGGTCCCAGTGGCTGACACGTCCCTGCCGTGTACTCTCCACAGACAGAGTTCTGATTCTATTACAAAGTGAGATGCAGGAACAAGACATCGCCTGAGATAAAGCATGTGAGCTGGAGCTGGGTGGTGGCAACTGGGTGGAAAAGCCCAACTTGGTCCCAGAGAATTGATGTTGTTTGGGGGCCAGTCACCTCACCCCACTGGGCCACAGCACGCGTCACTTGACCCTCATTTAGAAGGCAAGAAAACCCAGATCTCACTGCAAGTCGATGGTAGAGTTAGGCCTGAAGTCCAGGACCCCTGGTTCTAGCCCGTGTTCTTTCCCCTGCACCCACTCATCATCCTGTACTAGGAGCATAAGGGCCAGAGTGTGGGCACTGAGGTCCCACAGGACCTTTCATCAGGCAGGAGCATGTTGCACGTGCTTAAAAGAAATCAAAATTATACATGCACATGGTTAAACAACCAGCTAGTACAGAGGACTTAATATGAGCGGTCATTACCTGCCATCCAATCCCTCCTCATTTACTCCTTTATTTCTCTCTGTGCTGATTTGAGTAGTTTTTATTATTCTTTCTTCAAGCTCACTGATTCTGTCTTCTCCTGTGTCCAATCCCTGTGAAATCTGTCCAGTGAGTTATTAATGTCAGATACCAAAGTTTTCCACTCTAGAATGTCCATATGATTTTCTTTGCATATTCCATCTCTCTCAAAAAAATTCTCCATCTTTTCATTCATTTTTTTTCTCTATCTTATATTGTTATAGTCATTTTAAATCACTGTCACCTATTCCAATATCTGGATCATCTGTGGGTATACATATATTGGCTTTTTTTCTCTTGGTTTCATTTTCCTGTTTCTTTGCCCATCTTGGAATTTTTACAGTATGCTGAAAACTGTTTATAAAGGAACCAGTGATTGAAGAATATATATTTTTTCCTATCAGAAAATGTTTCCCCTTTCTGGTTCAATCAAGAACTAAGCTGGGGCTTCCCTGGTGGCGCAGTGGTTCAGAGTCCGCCTGCCGATGCAGGGGACACGGGTTCGTGCCCTGGTCCGGGAGGATCCCACATGCCACGGAGTGGCTGGGCCCATGAGCCATGGCTGCTGAGCCTGCGCATCCGGAGCCTGTGCTCCACAACGGGAGAGGCCACAACAGTGAGAGGCCCGCGTACCGAAAAAAAAAGAACTAAGATGGAGACACAAACTATTATATATAGAATGGATAAACAAGGTCCTACTGTATAGCACAGGGAACTATATTCAATATCCTGTGATAATAATGGAAAAGAATATGTAAAATAATGTATATATGTATAACTGAATCATTTTGCTATACAGCAGAAATTAACACAACATTGTAAATCAACTATACATCAATTAAAAAAAAAAAAAAAGAACTAAGCTGGGATGAAGCTGGATGGCAACTTTAGTTAGATTCAGAGCCCATCTGGTTTCAAATGCTTCCTGGGGAGACACTCTCAGCTTTGGACTGAGAGCCTGACAGGTCTGTCTTGTCCACCCCGAAGATGCAGGAGGTTGTTCTTCCGTTTAGCAGTTTTAAGCTCTGCTCTTTAGTCCTCCATCTCCCCACCCAACCCCCTGACAGTGCTCCTTCCAAGTTTGGCAAATATCTTTTTATTTTTTTAATTTATTTTATTTATTATCATTTATTTTTTTTGGCTGTGTTGGGTCTTCGTTGCTGCACGCAGGCTTTCTCTAGTTGTGGCGAGCGGGGGCTACTCTTTATTGTGGTGCGCAGGCTGCTCTTTGTGGTGGCTTCTCTTGTTGTGGAGCACGGGCTCTAGGCACACGGGCTTCAGTGATTGTGGCACACAGGCTCAGTAGTTGTGGCTCGCAGGGTCTAGAGCGCAGGCTCAGTATTGTGGCCCACGGGCGTAGTTGCTCCGTGGCATGTGGGATCTTCCCGGACCAGGGATGGAACCCGTGTCCCCTGCATTGGCAGGTGGATTCTCAACCACTGTGCCACCAGGGAAGCCTGGCAAATATCTTAAGAAGGAGACTGGAAGGTTCCTTGAGGCAGGCCCTTTTTCTGAATAGGACTTTGTCTCCCAGATACCTGAGACTAAGGGAGACTAGGCTCTACCATTGAGAAACCCCTAGTCTCCTTAATCAGCAAATTAACTGGGATGGGAGTGGGGGTAGGTACACTTAAAATTTTTAATATTTTAATTTTTAAGCAAGAGTTTTAGTTTTGCAGAAAAATTGAATGGAATGTAGAGAGAGTACCCGTATATCCTCACCTTCACCACCACCACATTTTCCCCTATTATTGACAACTTGCATTGCTGTGGTGTGTTTGTTACAACTGATGGGTCAAAATTTTTATTTATTTTTAATTTATTTTTATTTTTTGGCTGCACCACTCCGCACGTGGGATCTTAGTTTCCCGACCAGGAATCGAACCCACGCCCCCTGCAGGGGAAACACAGAATCTTAACCACTGGACCATCAGGGAAGTCCCTAAATATTGATACACTATTATTCACTGAAGTCCATAATTTACATTAGGGCTCAGTCTTTGTGTTGTACATTGTATGGGTCCTGACAAACCTGTAATGAGATGTATCCAACATTACAGTATCACACAAAATGTTTTCACTGTCCTAAAAATCCTCTCTTTCACATACTCATCCTTCCCTCCCTTCCTCTAAGCCCCTGGCAACCGCTGATCTTTTTTACCATCTCCATAGTTTTGCCTTTCCCAGAACGTCCCAGAGTACTTGGAATCCTACAGTATGTAGCCTTTTGAGATCGTTTCCTTTCCCTAAACAATATTCATTTAAGTTTCCTCCATGGCTTGAGAGCTCATTTCTTTTCATTGCTGAATAATATTCCACTGTCTGGATTTTCCATGGTTTGTTTATCTGTCCCCTACAGAATGACTTCTTGGTTGTTGCCAGGTTTTGGAAAGTATGAATAAAGCTGCTGAAAACATCTGTGTGCAGGTTTTGTAGGAACATATTGTAATTTTTCAAATTACGTAACATAAGTTAACATTTGGAAAAATACCAAAGAACATGACTGCTGGATTGTATGGTATGATTATGTTTGGTTTGTAAGGAGCTGCCAAACTGTCTTCCAAAGTGGCTACACCAGTTTGCATTCCCACCAACAATGGATGAGAGTTCCTGTTGCTCCACACCCTCACCAGCATTTGGTGTTGCCAGTGTTTTAGATTTTTGCCATTCCAATAGGTATGTAATGCTACCTCACTGTTGTTTTAATTAGCAAATCCCTAGTGACATTTAATCTTGAGTATCTTTCATATGCTTTTCTGCCATCTGCGTATCTTCTTTAGTGAGATGCCTGTTCAGATCTTTTGCCCATTTTAAAATACGAATCATTTGTTTTATTATTGTTGAGGGTTTTTAAAATATATTTTGGATACCTGTCCTTTATTAGATGTGCATTTTTCAAATATTTTCTCCCAGTCTGTGGCTTGTATTTTTATTTCTTAACAGTGTCTTTTGCAAAGCAGTTTTTAATTTTAATGAAGGCTAAGTTGTCAGGTTTTTTCCAAGAATGGTATTGTATTTAAAAAGTCATCACCGGGCTTGCCTGGTGGCGTAGTGATTAAGAATCCGCCTGCCAATGCAGGGCACACAGGTTCAAGATCTGGTCTGGGAAGATTCCACATGCTGCGGAGCGACTAAGCCCATGAGCCACAACTACTGAGCCTGTGCTCTACATCCCTCGAACCACAACTACTGAGTCCACGTGCCACAACTACGGAAGCCCACGTGCCTAGAGTCTGTGCTCTGCAACAAGAGAAACCACCGCAATGAGAAGCCCACACAGTACAGTGAAGGGTAGCCCCTGCTCGACGCAACTAGAAAAAGCCCACGTGCAGCAACGAAGACCCAACGCAGTGAAAAATAAATAAATAAATAAAAAGTCATCACCAACCCCAACATCACCTAGATTTTCTCCTAAATTATCTTTTAGAAGTTGTGTAGTTTTGAGTTTTTCATTTAGGTCTATGATACATTTTGAGCTAATTTTTATGAAAGATGTATGGTCTGTGTGTAAATTTATTTTTATTTATTTATTTATTTTTGCGGTACGCGGGCCTCTCTCTGTTGTGGCCTCTCCCGTTGCGGAGCACAGGCTCCGGACGCACAGGCTCAGCGGCCACGGCTCAGGGGCCTAGCTGCTCCACGGCATGTGGGATTTTCCCGGACCGGGGCATGAACCCGTGTCCCCTGCATTGGCCGGCGGACTCTCAACCACTGCGCCACCAGGGGAGCCCTAAATTTATCTTTTTACATGTAGATGTCCAGTTGTTCCAGAACCATTTGTTGAAAAAAACTATTCTTTCTCCACTGAATTGTCTTTGCTCCCTTGACAAAGATCAGTAGACTGTATTTGTGTGGATCTATTTCTGGGCTCTTTTCTCTGTTCCATTATCTCTGTGTCTTTGTGTGTGTGTGTGTGCATGCCAGTACCATGTTGTTATTGTTGTTGTTTGGCTGTGTTGGGTCTTAGTTGAACACTTGGGATCTTCATTGCGGCACGCAGGCTTTTCGTTGTGGTGCGCAGGCTTCTCTCTAGTTGTGATGCGTGGGCTCCAGAGCACGTGGGCTCTGTAGTTTGCGGCACGTGGACTCTCTAGTTGAGCCTCTGGGCTTAGTTGCCCTGAAGCACGTGGGATCTTAGTTCCCCGACCAGCGATGGAACCTGCGTCCTCTGCATTAGGAGGCAGATTCCTTACCACTGGACCACCAGGGAAGTCCCCCATGCTGTTTTGATTCCTGTAGATTTGTGGTGTTGTCTGAAGTCAGTGAGATACCTCGAGCTCTGTTCTTTTTCCTCAAGATTGCTTTGGCTATTTGGAGTCTTTTGTGGTTCCACATAAATTTAGGATTATTTATTCTAGTCCTGAGATTCTGCCTCCTTAAGTGTCAGTAAGGGCTGCCCTTGCCCCTTCAGGAGCTGTTTTGGGTCTGAGCTGGTTCTGTCCCACACCACTGAGCTCTTCCGCAGCCACAGCAGTCCTCGCCCTAGTGTGGAGCTGTGCTGGGGAGCAAGTGGGGTAGGGCAGGTGCTAGGCTTAGGCTGGGGCACACCCAGAGTCCTGTGCAGTTTCAATCCGCTTCCTCTGCCTCGTTCCCGGGAGTAACCAGGCACTTGTGTGCTGTTCAGAGTGGAATCTTGGTTTCTCACAACCCTCCTGCTAGTCCCGCTGGTTTTCAAACCAGCTAATGGAACTCGTCTGCTCAGTGTTGGACCTCAGGGCTGGGGTGTCCAATATGTGGACCGAACTACTCACTCCCCTAAGGAGTGCCTCCACCTGTGTAACCCCTTCCTCTTCCGTGTCCCTTCCTGGGGGAACAGGTCCCAACTTGATCACTTCTGTTCCCTTCCTGCCTGATTCCATATGGATCTTTCTTCCAGCCTCCGGTTAGTTTTCAGTGCCCACTATTACACGTAGCTGTATTCTGTATTTTGTTCATGGGGGGGGGGTGAGCTCTGTGTGCTCCTACTCTGCCATCCTGATCTCCTCCTCTTGATTTGCTCTTTTCTCTACTTTCCTAAAGCAGAAGCTTCGGTTATTGATTTTAGATCTTTCTTCTAATTATACACATTCAATGCTCTAAATTTCCCTCTACTATTGTTTTTGCTGCATCCCACAAATTCTGATAAGTTGTGCTTTCATTTTCATTTAGTTGAACATATTTTTCAGTTTCTCTTGAGATTTCTTCTTGGACCCATGTGTTATTTAGAAATGGGTTGCTAATCTCCAAATATTTTGGGGTTTTCCAGTTAACCTTTCTGTTGATTTCTAGTTTAGTTCCATTGTGGTCTGAGAGCAGACATTGTACAATTTCTATCTATTCTTATAAGCTTAAGGGGTTTTACAGCTGAGAATGTGGTCCGTCTTGGTCAATGTTCCATGTGAACTTGAGAAGAATGTGTATTCTATTGTCATTGGATGAAGTATTCTATAGATGTCAATTAGGTCCAGTTAATGACTGGTACTGTTTAACTATGTCCTTACTAATTTTGTGCCTGTTGGATCAATTACTGACAGAAGAGTATTGAAATCTCCAACTATTAAAGTGGATTCATGTATTTCTCCTTTCATTTCTATCAGTTTTTGCCTCACATATTTTGACACTCTGTTGTTAGGTGCATACATGTTACATATGTTTTTTTAAAAAGAATTGAACCCTTTATCATTATGTAATAACTCTCTATATCCCTGATAATTTTTCTTGTCTGAAATCAATATAGCCACTCCAGCTTTCTTTTGATTAGTTTTAGTATGGTGTATCTTCCTCCATCCCTTTACTTTTTTTTTTTAGTATTTATTTATTTTTTAATTTATTTATTTGGCTGCATTGGGTCTTACTTGTGGCATGTGGGATCTTCGTTGCAGCATGCAGGATCTTTCATTGCAGCACGCAGGCTTCTCTCTAGTTGTGGCACATGGGCTCTAGAGCACGTGGGCTCAGTAGTCGTGGAGTGCAGGCTCTCTAGTTGTGACGTGTGGTCTTCAGAGCACACGGGCTCAGTAGTTGCAGCGCACAGGCTCTCTAGTTGTGCCGTGTGGGCTCCAGAGCGTGCAGGCTCAGTAGTTGTGGCATGTAGGCTCTCTAGGTGTGGCAATGAGCTCTCTAGATGTGGCATGCAAGCTTATTTGCCCTGTGGCATGTGGAATCTTAGTTCCCCAACCAGGGATTGAACCTGTGTCCCCTGCACTGGAAGGCAGATTCTTAACCATTGGACCACCAGGGAAGTCCCCTCCTCTGGCTTTAATTGAGCATTTTGTATTATTTTTTTCTCCTCTCTTAGCATATCAATTATACTTTTTTAAAAACTTAAAGTTTTTGAGACTTACCTGGTGGCACAGTGGTTAAGAATCCTCCTGCCAATGCAGGGGACACAGGTTCGAGCCCTGGTGTGGGAATATCCCACATGCCGTGGAGCAACTAAGCCCATGTGCCACAACTACTGAGCCTGAGCTCTAGAGCCCTCGAGCCACAAGTACTGAGCCTGCATGCCACAACTACTGAAGCCCACACACCTAGAGCTCGTGCTCCACAACAAGAGAAGCCACCGCAATGAGAAGCCCACACACCACAATGAAGAGCAGCCCCCACTTGCCGTAACTAGAGAAAACCCACGTGCAGCAACAAAGACCCAGTGCAGACAAAAATAAAATAAATTTATTTTTATAAAAACTTAAAAATTTTGTTTCTCTTGAGTTTGCAATATATACTTACATCCAGTATAAGTCTTCTTTCAAATAACACTACACCAGTTCATGGATAGTGCAAATACCTTATTACAGAGTGTTCCAACTTCTCTCTCCCATCTTTTATAATATTGCAGTCATTCATTTCACCTATTCATAACCTATAATCACTATTATTATTTGGAACAAAATGTTACCTGTTAGATCAATTAAGAATAAGAAAATTAAAAGATTTTAATTTACCTTCATTTATTTCTTCTCTTCCTTTCTTTATGTAAATCTGAGTTTTTGACCTGTATACTTTTCCTTCTCTTTGAAGAATTTCTTGCAAGGCAAGTTTACTGGTGACAACTTCCCTCAATTTTTTTTTTTTCTGAGAAAGTCTTTATTTCTCCTTCACTTTTCAAGGATAATTTTCTGGATACAGAATTCTAGGTGTGGGTTTTTTCTTTCAATAGTTTAACTATTTCCTATCACTCTCTTCCTGCTTGCATAATCTCTGAAGGGAACTTTGATATAATTCTTATCCGTTTTCCTCTATGCGTAAGGTGTTTTCCCCTCTTGGCTTCTTTCACGTTTTCTCTTTGTCTTTGATTTCTGCAGTTTGAACATAATATGCATAAATGTAGATTTTTTAGTATTTATCATTCTTGAATATCATTCTTGAATTCTCTAGGCTTCCTGTATCTGTGATTTAGTGTCTGAAATTGATTTTGAAAATTCTCAGTCATTGTTATCAAATATTTCTTCTCTTTCTTCTTCGGGCCTTTGATTTCTGCAGTTTGAACATAATATGCATAAATGTAGATTTTTTAGTATTTATCATTCTTGAATATCATTCTTGAATTCTCTAGGCTTCCTGTATCTGTGATTTAGTGTCTGAAATTGATTTTGAAAATTCTCAGTCATTGTTATCAAATATTTCTTCTCTTTCTTCTTCGGGTATTTCCATTATGCATGTTATTGAAATTGTCCCATAGTTCTTGGATATTCTCTTCCATTCTTTTTCATCATTTTTTCTCTTTGCATTTCAGGTTTGGAAATATCTATTGACATATCTTTAAGTTCATGGATTCTTTCCTGGGCTAGTATACAGTCTATTGATGAGTCCATCAAAGGCATTCTTCATTTCTGTTACAGCATTTTTTGATTCCTAGTATTTCCACTTGATTCTTTCGTAGAGTTTCCGTCTCTCTTCTTATATTGCATACCTGTTCTTGCATGGTGTCCACTTTTTTCATTAGAGTCCATAGCATATTAATCATATTTTTAAAAAAATCATCAGTCTGGTCATTTCAATATCTCTGCTGTATCCAGTTCTTGTTCTGACTTGGATTGCTTGCTCTCTCTCTTCAAAATGTTTTTTTTTTTAGTATGATTTGTAATTTTTTGTTAAAAGCCAGTGTGAGGTACTGGGTTAAAATGAACTGAGGTAAATAGGCTTTTATGTGAGTTTTATATTTATCTGGCTATGGGTTAGGCTGTGTTTATTGTTTGCTACAGATGTAGATGTCAGAGGATAAAATATATTCTGGAGTCTTTGCTTTGTCTCCCCTATTGTCTTTGGGTTTCCCTAGAGCCTTCTTCTTAAATTACATCTGAGACATGCAGTTCTTCTAGTTGTATTCCTTGTTATTAAACAGGATCTCTGTCGACGTGGTTGTGAAGTGTGGAGAGAGGGGCATGTTCTATAGTCCTATGATTAAGTTTCAGTCTCTTAATGAGCTTGTGATCCTGGGCTGTGACGTTCACAAGTGCTTTTCAGTTGTTTTTTTCTCTCTTAGAGAGACAGGAAGGCTAGAGGGGGCTGGAGTTGGGTGTTTTTCACCCACATAGAAGGTTAGAGGAGGCTTGAGTTAGGTATTTCCGCTCCCCCAGGTCAGTTAAGCTCTGGTAAACCACTTTCTCTTGAGGGCAGGCCTTATTAAGACAAACAGAGTGTTCTGTTCTGGGCATATTTCAAAATGGCCATTTTCCCCTCCCCCTCCCAGAAGCGTAAGGGGATTTCTTTTCTGATTCTGAGAATGTGGTAGGGCTTCTGGAGATAAAACTCAGAAAAGTGGGGTTGGGGGCATGAGACTGTCCTTCTTGGAGTTTTTAACTCTCAAACTTGTCCTCACTGAGCCTCCAGCAAATCATCAATTACGGTTTGGCTTATCCAGTGCTGGGATTGGCTCCTTGGAGTTTCCGCTCCTGTAAGTTGTGATTCTCTGTATCTGCCTGTTTCTCTAATTTTGTGGGCAGAAGTTGTGATCTTGAAACTCTGATGGATCTAAGAATAGTTGTTGATTTTACGTTTGTTCACTTTTTTTCTTGTTGTGAGATCAGCAGTGATGACTGTCAAACTCCTTACATGACAGATTGAAAACTAACAATGTTTTCTGAAGATCAAAAGTTGTTTATTTTGAAGAAGTCCAATTGATTAATTTTTTCCCCTTTATAGTATGTACTTTTTGTGTTGTTTAACAATCTTTGCCAAGCTCAAGGTCACTAAAATTTTCTCCTAGAAGCTCTGTAGTTTTAGCTCCTATATTTAGGTCTACAACCCATTTTGGGTTATTTTTTGAATGTGGTGTGAGGTAAGGTCAGAGGCTTAATTTTTTGCACATCCAGTTGTTGAAAAGATTTCTTGCAAAGATTTCTTTCTTGTAAAGATTATCCTTCCTCACTGAATTGCCTAAGCGTCTTTGGCAAAAGTCATATGTGTGTGAGTCTATACAGACTCTCTATTTTGCTCCATTGATCTAATTGTCTCTCTTTATGCCAATACCAAAATTTTGACTACCGGGGCTTTATAAGTCTTTAAACCAAGTAATTAACATAAAGAAAAAATAATTCAACATTAATTATTTTTCAAAGTATTTTGGCTATTCTAGGTCCTTTTCATTTTCATATAAATTTTAGAATCAGCTTGTCAGATTTTACAAAGAAGTCTGCTAGTATTTTTATTGGTAGTGCAATAAATTTATAGATCAATTTTCAGGAGAATTGATACCTTTTTTTCCATGATAACTGTTTACTGAACTTCTGTCATATCCCAGGCACTGTGCTAAGTGTTTCATGCTTATTATTATTATATTTTATTTTTTATTGAAGTATAGTTGATTTATAATGTTGTATTAATTTCTGCTGTGCAGCAAAGTGACTCAGTTATAGACATATATACATTCTTTTTTATATTCTTTTCCATTATGGTTTATCCCAGGACATTGAATATATTTCCCTGTGCTACACAGTAGGACCTTGCTGTTTATCCATCCTTATATAATAGCTTGCATCTGCAAATCCCAAACTCCCAATCCATCCTCCATCCTTCCTCCACCTCCCCTTCCCCTTGGTAACCACAAGTCTGTTCTCTATGTCTGTGAGTCTGTTTCTGTTTCGTAGATAGGTTCATTCGTGCCATATTTTAGATTCCACATATAAGTGATATCATATAGTATTTGTCTTTCTGTCTTACTTCACTTAGTATGATAGAGAATTGACATCTTAAAAATAGTGAGACTTCTGAAACATGAACACAGTATATCTCTCGATTTATTTAGATCTTCTTTAGTCTCTAACAGCAATTGTAGCTTTCAGGGTACAAGACTTACATATCTTTTGTCAAAGTCATTCATAAACAATCAATAGTTTTCATGCTATTTTAAAATGCATTTTAAAAAATTCAATTTCCAATTCTTTGTTCCTAGTATAAAGACATATGACTGAATTTCCACTTTGATTTTGTATCCTGCCACTCTGCTAAACTCACTCATTAGCTCTAAGAACTCTTCCATAGAGTCAATGAAACTATCTACAGATAATCACATCGTTTGTGAATAAAGACCTGTTTTATTGTTCTTTTCTAAACCATATAAATGACTTAAAAAAAAAACTTACCTTATTGTACTGGTAAGAATCTCTAACACAATGTTGAAATAAAGTGGTAAGAACAGCCTTGCCCTGTTGCTAATCTTAGGGAAAAGCATTGTTTTTCACCTTAAATAGGGTGTGAGCCGTAGGGTTTTTTATAGATACTCTTTATCAGGTTGAGGAGTTTCCTTCTTTTTCCTGATTTTCTGAGGGTTTCTATTTGGAATGGATGGTGGATTTTGTCAAAAATTTTTTTCTTGCATATATGAGAGGTGGTTCTATTTTAGTCTATTAATATGGTGGTTTACACTGATTTTGAAATGTTAACCACTCTTGCATTCTTGGGATAAAATCCACTTGGTCATGATATACTATCTTCTTACACTTGTTAGATTCAATTTGCTAAAATTTTGATATGGATTTTTCATGAGGGGCAACTTCCTGTTTTCTTTTCATGTCTTCTTTTTTTCTTCTGGTTTTGATATCAGTATAATGCTGTCTCAAATAATGAATTTACAAGTGTCCGTTCCTCTTCAATTTCCTGGAAGAATTTGTGTAGAATTATTTCTTCCTTAAAAGTTTACTAGAGAAAAAAAAAGTTTACTAGAATTCACCAGACTTCTTCTTGGCTTGGAGTTTTCCTCATGGGAAGGCTTTTATTTATTTATTTTTTAATTTTTAAATTTTTTAAAACATCTTTATTGGAGTATAATTGCTTTAAAATGGTGTGTTAGTTTCTGCTTTATAACAAAGTGAATCAGTTATTTATTTTTTTAAAATTGTATTTATTTTTAAAATTGAAGTGTAGTTAATTTACAACATCCTATTAATTTCAGGTGGACAACACAGTGACTCAACATTTTTATAGATTATACTCCATTTAAAGTGCCCAGAACATAATGGCTATATTTCCCTGTGATGTACAATACATCCCTGTAGCCTACCCACTTTATACACAGTAGTTTGTATCTCTCAATCTCCTCCTCCCATCGTGCCCCCCATTCCCCAACACTGGTAGGTACAAGTCTGTTCTCTATACCTGTGAGTCTGTTTCTGTTTTGCTATGTTCATTCATTTAGTTTTTTAGATTCCACATATAAGTGATAACACACAGTATTTGTCTTTCTCTGTCTGACATATTTCACTAGGCACAATACCCTCTGGGTCTAGCCATATTATTACAAATGGCAGAATTTCATTCTTTTTTGTGGCTGAGTAGTAGTAGTTGTGTGTGTGTGTGTGTGTGTGTGTGTGTGTGTACAACTTTTTTAAAATTAATTAATTTATCTTTGGCTGTGTTGGGTCTTTATTGCTGTGTGCAGGCTCTAGAGCGCAGGCTCAGTAGTTGTGGTGCACAGGCTTAGCTGCTCTGCGGCATGTGGGATCTTCCTGGACCAGGGCTCAAACCTGTGCCCCCTGCATTGGTAGGCAGTTTCTTAACCACTGTGCCACCAGGGAAGTCCTGTGTATACATCTTCTTTATCCATTCATCTGTTGACGGACACTTAGGTTGCTTCCATATCTTACCTATTGTAAATAGTGCTTCTATGAAGCACTATTGGGGTGCACATATCTTTTGAATTAGCGCTTTTGTTTTCTTCAGATATATGCCCAGGTGTGGGATTGCTGGATCATATGTTAGTTCTATTTTTAGTTTGAGGAAACTCCATAATGTTTCCCATAGTGGCTTCACCAATTTACATCCCAACAGTGTATGAGGGTTCCCTTTTCTCCATATCCTCATCATTTGTTATTTGTATATTTTTTGATAGCCATGCTGACAGGTGTAAGGTGATATCTCATTGTGGTTTTGATTTGCATTCCTCTAATGATTAGTGATGTTGAGCATCTTTTCATGCATCTGTTGACCATATGTATGTTTTCTTTGGAAAAATGTCTATTCAGGTTTTCTGTCCATTTTAAAATTTTATTGTTTTTTTTTATACTGAGTTGTATGGGCGCTTTATATATTTGGATATTAGCCCCTATTTGTCATATCATTTGCAAATATTTTCTCCCATTCAGTAGGTTGTCTTTTTGTTTTGTCAAAGGTTTCCTTTGCTGTGCAAAAGTTTTAAAATTTAATTAGGTCCCATTTGTTTATTTTTGCTTTTGTTTCCTTTGCTTTAGGAGACAGATCCAAAAAATATTGCTACGATTTATGTCTGAGTGTTCTGCCTATGTTTTCTTCTAGGAGTTGTATGGTTTCCACTCTTACATTTAGGTCATTTAATCCATTTTGAGTTTATTTTTGCATACGGTGTGAGAAAATGTCCTAATTTCTGTTCTGTAGCTGTCCAGTTTTCCCAACACCAACTTGTTGAAGAGGCTGTCATTTCTCCCTTGTATATTTCTCCCTTGTATATTCTCCCTTGCCTTCTTTGTCATAGATGAATTGACCATAAGTGCATGGGATTATTTCTGGGTTCTCTATTCTGTTACATTGATCTATGTGTCTGTTTTTGTGCCAGTACCATGCTGTTTTGATTACTGTAGCTTTGTAGTATAGTGATTGTATAGTGTAGTATAGGATTGTGATACTTCCAGGTTTGTTCTTTTTTTCCTCAAGACTGCTTTGCCTATTTGGGGTCTCTTGTGGTTCCATACACATTTTAGGATTATTTGTTCTAGTTCTGTGAAAAATGTCATGGGTATTTTGATCAGGATTGCATTAAATCTGTAGATTGCTTTGGGTAGTATGGACATTTTAACAACATTAATTCTTCTATTCCATGAACTTGGGAAGATTTTTAACTACAAATTCAATTTAAAAAATAGATATAGTGCTATTCAGTTTATCTATTTCTTCTTGAGTTAGTTTTGGTAGCTTGTGTTTTACAAGAAATTTGTCTAAGTTGTCAAATTTATTGGTATAAAGTCGTTTATAGTATTTTTTCTATCTTTTAAATATATATAAAACAGTGATGTTTCTTCTCTCATTCCTGACATTGTTGATTTGTGTCTTTTCTCTGTTTCCTGATCAGGCTGTTCTATATAAATGAGCCAAAGATAGGTTCTGTATATTGATCCTATGCTGTTTACTTATTCATAGCAGGCTAGGATTCGTAAGCTCTAAAGCTGGTGCCAAACTCAAACTTCACACATCCAGTTGTTTTAAATATAGCCCTAATAAACAGAGTTTTAGCTCTTTAGAGCCTCTCTGCTTTGCATACCCCAGGAAACTGCACCCAACATCTGCTAGCCACAGATAAAGTAAACCCAGAAATCTCTGAGCCAGATGCTCTCCATTGCACGGCTGAGCGACACTGTCTAGAAGCATAAGTCCCCTCTTTAATTCTTCTCCTCCTTTAGCATTCTCTTGCCCTCTTCCCCTCCTGGGAGGTGGTCCCTGTGCAGTAGCCTCTGTAGCATGTAGATGGTCTCAGGCTGTGAGAGACTTCCCACGTGTCACATGTCAAGCTTGCTGTGTGCTACTGCTACTTCAGGATCATATCTTTTTTCTTGATCAGCCCCCCAGATGCTTGAGCTCACTACAAGGGTGATGAGGAAAGGTAGGATTTTGGAAATGATGAAGGAATTGATATGGGGTCTACTGAGTCAGTAGGACAATCAACTGGCAGAATGATCCTGGAGAGCCTTAAGCAGTTGGGACTCAAAATTTGGAACATCTCCACTTCAGTTTGATGTGGCATCCCTCTGTGCCATATTGTACTCTATTTTCTGTAGTCTTTCCAGTGCCTCATTAGCTTGCACAAATGGTTCCACCAGTATTGAGTGAACCCCTGCCACTGGAATTGACTTTTGGGGCCAGAGGTCCTGAGCTGCCCTGAGTGGGAGGTCAGTCCACATTCCTGGTCTTCTACTAGGCAGGTGCTGGACAATATAAAGCTTTGGGGGCTGGGTGGTAAAGGGGGAGGAGGGCAGACCTCTGCACAAAGGGTGGGCTACTTCCGACTGTATAACAGGCTATAGCATGAGGAGCTCCCCACAGCCAGGCTGGTAATTTAGGGAACCCTTGAGATGAGAGGCAGGTAGAGGAGCAGATGGGGCAGAGATGTCAGGCTGAGGCTGGCCTCCTTGGCAGTTGGGGGAGACGCCTTTTAAAGAGCTAGCATGCCTCTGCTGCTTGGGTCTGTGGTGCCCAACCCTTGGGCTGAACCTGCTAAAGCATTATTCAAAGTGACTAAATATAAGGAAGTTTATATTCCTGCCCCTCCCAGGACTCTGAAGGAGGTGGCTATCCTATTGAACACGTGCTCCAAACCTTGAGAAGATGAGATGCTGTTGGGCTCTGCTTGCCACTTCTCACCAGGAACTGTCTCTTCGGGATGTCATTGCAGAGGAGGCAGGAGGTCCAACTCCCAGGGGATGAGACCTAGGGGAGGATTCTGGGCAAGAGGCCTGGTGCTGCCCTCCAGAGAAGAAGGCATTAAATACCACCACGACAGTCATGAGAAGGGTTCTTCTGCTGTAAAGAAGCTGAATAAATTACCTGGGGAAGGTTAGGGCAGTTATATGTTGGAATCTCAGCCTCAAGTTCTCCTCATTCTGGCATTCCCAGTGCAAAGCCTGGCCCTTGCCTCATGACCCTAAAGCAAAGCCTGCCAGTCAGTGGACTCTGCCAATTCCTATAGCTTTTCCTGTTTTTTGTTTGCTTGCTTGTTTGTTTTTTAAATATTTATTTATTCTATTTTATTTTTGGCTGTGTGGAGTCTTAGTTGTGGCACACAGGATCTTCACTGCGGCATGCAGGATCCTCTGCTGTGGCACGCGGGCTCCTCATTGTGGTGCATGGGCTTCTGTCTAGTTGTGGAGCGTGGGCTCCAGAGTGTGTGGGCTCTGTAGTTGTGGTGCATGGGCTCTGTAGTTGCAGCATGCAGGCTCTCTAGTCGTGGCCCGTGTGCTCAGTAGTTGTGGTGCGCGGGCTTAGTTGCCCCGTGGCATGTGGGCCCTAGATCCCTGACCAGGGATCAAACCCACGTCCCCTGCATTGGAAGGCAGGTTCTTAACCACTGGACCGCCAGGGAAGTCCCTCCTGTATTTTAAAACATTACCTTATTCTCACATTTTAAAAGATGACTGAATACTCAACCACAGTATTTATAGGTGCATATTTGCCTGGTGTAAAAACTACTTTTTAAAAAAAGGAGATGACTACATTGAGTCAGAATAGTGATAAGCTGGTTGGGGAGGGAGACAGGAAGTTAGAGAATTCTGATAGACAGAGGCATACAGAAGGCTTCTAGCGTAATACTGGCAACGTTCGCTTTCTTCATCTGGATAAAAATTCATTCAGCTTAACATTTCTGTTTCATATTTTCTTTTTTGGTATGTGTTATTTATTTTCCACAGAAGAATATTTAAAGGAAAAAATACAAACTAAGACTCACTGGATATTTGAAGAAAACCCTTGATGTGAAAGTAAAAAAACTCAAATAAAGAAATAGTAAAACTGACTCCAGAGGAAAGAGAGAAATTCAGGAAACAAAAGAAAACTGTACAAGAAAAATTTAATTTCCTTAAAGAGATTTTTTTTGAAAATTATATCCTTAAACAAGAAAAAATGTAATAAAAAAATCAGAGACCCAATTTTAAAATGGGTAAAAGATCTAAACAGACAACTGAACAAAGAGGATGTACAGGTGGCAAATAAGCATATGAAAAGATGCCCAACATCATATGCCACTAGGGAATTTCAAATTAAAACAACAAGGAGATACCACTACAAGCTTGTTAGAGAAGCTGGAATCCAAAGCACTGACCACACTAAATGTCAAGATTGTGGAGCAACGGGAAATTTTAGTCACTGCTGGTGGGAAAGCAAAATACTACAGCCACTTTGGAAGACAGATTGGCAGTTCTTACACTGCTAAACATAGCCTCAACACATGATCCAGCAATTGTGTGCCTAGATATTTAGCCGACTAATTTGAAAACTTATTTCCAAACAAAACCTACACAGATAGGTTTATAGCAGCCTTTTTGCTAATTGCCAAAAAGTATAAATAGCAAAGATGTCCTTCAATAGCTGAGCAGATAAACAAATTGTGCTATGTGCATAAATGGAATATTATTTTTCAAACGAGCTATCAAGCCACCGAAAGACAAGGATGAACTTTAAATGCATAGTGCTAATTGAAATAAGCCCGTCTGAAAATGGTACTTAATGTATAAGTCCAACCATATGATATTCTGGAAAAGGTAAAACTGTAGGGACAGTAAAAAGTCAGTGGTTGCCAAGGGTTTAGGGGGAAAAAAGAGGTTGAATGGGTGAAACAGAAGGTTTTACGGGGGGGCGGGGCTGTGAAACTACCCTATATACTGTAATGATGGATACATGATATTATTCATTTGTCAAAACCCACAGAAGTTCAGTATAAAAAGTGAACCTTAATATATGCACATTTCAAAAATCATTTAGAAGTTTGGGGAAATCCTACACTGAAATGCAGACTGTGACAAAAAAAAAAAAAATCTCATGTATCACAAATACACGAAACAGCCTCACTTAAGGGGGTTGGGGTAAAGGTGCTGACCTAAGTAACCCTGGAAATGAGTGGAGTCTGCAAGACTAAAGGGAAAAATAACTGCATATAACAACTGAACTTGAGTTGATAACGTTGTTTCTCTTAGGTGTATGGGTTAGCAATTCTGATGGCAGAGAGTGGAAGCCAGGATTCTCCCTGTTAGAGTGGCAGCTTACAGATAAGGAAGGGAAGGAGGCTAGAATAATCCATAAGGTAATAGATTCGAGTTGAAAACATCAGTACGAATTCATGTTTAGCTTAACACAGATACAGGTGGTTACACAGAGAAATGTTTAGAGATATGGTTATATACATGGGGTGGTATACACACATTTATATCCTTGCTCTGTCTCAGCTCTTGCTGGGAGGGCCTAGACGCAGCAACACCGCAGTAGCAACAAGCATGACTAGTGCCCAGATCTTGGTTTCCGATACTATTCTCCAATAAAAGGAACCAGGGATCCCCAGAGAAATGTCTGATTCTAGGACTGAGGCAGAAAATATACAAGATGAGCCTGGAGTATTTTATAGTGCCAGAAAGGAAGGAATCGCTCAAAACACACACACACACACACACACACACACACACACACAGACGGGGCTATGTCAAAGAGACATAGGAGTCAACTGAAAGAGTTCCCAATGGCCAAAGCTAGATCCATCTGAACAACAAAATAAGTAAGTATCGGATTACAACTCATAATACAAAATAAATATTCATACATAAATAACACAAGGAGAAAAAACACATAAATAGAGGTGTCCAGCATCTGATTAAACGGCATACCAGAAAAAGAGAATAGAAAAAAATGAAAAAGTACAAATTATTGAAGAAATAATAGAAAAAAATGCCCCAGAACTGAGGAGATAAGTCTTCAAATTAAAAGAACCCATCAAGTGCCAAGAAAGGGAGTAGAAAAAGACCCACGCCTACACACACTCTTGTGAACGTTCAAAGATAGACACTGGAAAGCTTCTAGAGAGATTTTTTTTTAAAAGATCATCTTCAAAGGCATAAGCAAATTTCTCTTTAGCAACATTAAATGCTAGAAGAGATAGAGGAACATCTTCAAAAGTCCGTCGTGACGCATTTACCTGTCCGTTTGGCACAGAGACTCCAGGAGGCAAACTTTGAGGTGGCTGCAACTTCTAAGTCTTGCCCTCAGGGCACCAGTGGGAGGGCCCAAGTGACAGCCTCCTTTAGTTTATCTGGTTCTTGTTACTGCGTAGGTCCCCACTGAAAAGTGGAAGATTTATGGGGGGATTCAGTAGACAGGGCCGGCAAGTACTGGAGGTGAGGGGCATGCTGGCACCAGAATCCAAACTTTCCTCCTCACTGTTGGGCTTCCTTGACTGATGTGGGAGGTTGGAGTACCAACAGCTTGCCTTTGACTGGAGCACTAGTTGTCTAGGGCTGCCCTAACAAAGTACCACAGACTGAGTGACTTAAACAACAGATATTTATTCTCTCACAGTCCTGGAGGCCAGAAGTCCAAAATCAAGGTGTCAGCAGGGCTGGTCCTATTCACGCCTCTCACCTGGTTTGTGATGCTTTGCTGGCAATCTCTGGCACTCCTTGGCTTGTAGAACCATCGCCCTGATTTCCGTCTTCCTCTTGACATGGTGTTCTCCCCGTGTGTCTGTTTCCAAATTTCCCTTTTTATAAGGATACCAGTCAGACTGGATTAGGGACCCACCTACTTCTGTAGGGCCTCATCCTAACTTAACTAATTACTGGTCGTCTACAATGACCCTATTTCCAAAGGGGTACTGGGGGTTAGACCTTCAACATACGAATTTGAAGGGAGCACAGTTCAACTCATAACAACCCGATAGCCATGAGTGAAAAGTCCTGTCCCCCACTTCCCCTCTCCTCTTTCTGCCACCCCCCCCATTTTTCTTCTCTCTCATCTCTCTCCCCCTCCCTTCCTCCCTCTGTCTCTCCCTTCTTCCAAAAGAAGTCCAACCATTAGTGCCGGCTGTAGACGTGAACAGAAAGTGATCTGATGTGGGAGAGCTGGAGAAGAAAAATTTCAGGGTACAGAGCAGTGGCAGTTCCCTGCTATGGTGGTGTTTTAAGAATCTGGGGAGTCCCAAAGGCCTGCCTTGGGCATTTCTTGATTATCTGTGCCTCTCTGTGGAGCGAAGTGCTAAAAGTCTTACCCGCAGGAGCGCTCCATTAGGAGCGTGGTGAGTGGGAGAGAAAGGTGACAGCAGCGTGGGTGCCGGGCCCTCACTTCGTTTCTTAGAAGGGACCATTTAGAACCACATATCTCACATAAGGGAGTGGAAACGTGATCGCCTGTGTGTGGTAGGGAGATTCTCACTTGCATCCTTTGCACTGTTAACTGTTTTCTTTTTCAACCATGGGCAGCTTTTACTTTCCAATTAAACAAATAATAATGTAAAAAACATGCAGGGGTGAGTGGGTAGAGAATGAAGCTCTGCCACCAGAGGCTGCGATGACTCCCGCAGCATGGCGGGAAGGCCTCCTCCAGGTGCACCCTCATGGGTACAAGAACACATGGTTTTTGACCCAAAAGATAATTATCTTGATTCAGCTGCCTCAATTAGATACGGCTCTGAATAACTTATCCTTCTTGTTCCAAGCCTGCTCTTCTTGGAAGAACAGTTTCTTACCATTATGGACACTCAGGGGACTCTGAAGATGATGTCGCGTTTGTTAAATATTTTGAGCAATGGCAAGTGCTCAGTTTTGGAGTAAGTAGACGCCTTCTCAGGGTGGTGTATCTCCAGATTGGGTCAGGACATACATACCTGGAACTACACATTCCCTCCAACATTCCATCTTCTCGGGAAGACGGGCTTGCTCCATCACCTGATCCTTCTCTTATGGGGAATCCTTTTCTCTCAGGGCTCCCATAATCCCTGCAAGTGGGCCTCTGTCTGGGCCACTCCAGCCCATTAATCCAATCAATAATCGAACCCAGTAGTGGACAAAGTTCAAAACTTCCCCCCCAGGTCCTCAGCTCTAACGAAAATCAATGAATATGATGTCTGAAGGAGGTTGTCATCAGACCAGTTACCAGTTTGGCTGAATCTCAGCTCCTACGTGGCTGTGGCCCACTGAGGCTCTTCATTAGGATTTAGCTTTGTCAGTGTCCTGAGGTCTCCATTTGTTATTCAAGGTGTGATTGCACTGAGCAAAAACAGCAAGACCTGGGAGAGAACGGACACAGGTGTTCATTTCAGATGGCAGAAGTAGGCTCAGCACAAAAACTCCAAGCACATACTTAAACCCTAGCATTTCCCCCAGAAAACACCAGAGCATAACCAAAAGCTTTGGAGGCAGAATTGACTTCAGGTCCTTGGATGGCTTGCTACTTACTGTGTGACTTTGGGCTGTCATTCCATTTTGAACACATTTTCTTACTTATTAAAAGGTAATGATAGATGGTGATCACTCTGTAGTGTATGCAGATGTTGAACAATTATGCTGCACACCTGGAACTGATATAATTTAAAAAATAAAAGGTAATGATGACTTCTTATAGTTAATTAAAAAATTAACCCAACACAGACTAGGCACAAGGCTGGTTTCTCCCTTTCAGTAGAAAAATGTACAGGATGGTCCTTATAAGACCACCTATGCTACGGGATTGACTTACAAAGTTTTGCTTTTCTGCTTTAAAAGGTTTTAGAAAAGAAAATTGGTTGATATGAGAGCAAATTCATTCTGAATTCACCTCCAAGTTTAATATGATTATGCTGAAACTCTACTGTATTTGACTCCTTTTCAAATTTCATACGGAACAATAGCATTTCTCAAGAAACACTTAAATCGCTTTATCCACCTCATGATTTTCTCTGACTGCATCAGTACAAAGAGAATAGCAATCTTCTCTGCAGCAATTTTCTCTGACTGCATCAGTACAAAGAGAATAGCAATCATTAGGAATGATCAGAAAATAAAAGCCAAGGCATGAAAGGTCTGAACAATAAAAGCTATCACATACTCCACGTGGAAAAGATCCAATTGATAAGGTGGCCAGGAATGCACACAGGATCTGGAATCAGAAGGTCTGAGCTTGAATTCTGGCTCTGCCACTCACCGGGTAGGTGGCACCTTGTTCCCTTGGCATTATTTTCTTCATAAAACAGGGATAACACCATCTCAAAGAAGTAAGTACAATAAATGTCAAAATGTGAAGTGCTGTGTGTTGGTTTAGCTCAGCAAACTGGAGACAACCACATCGACCCGGTCCATGACCCCTGGGAACTCACAGACTCTTTGACTTGGCCCTACATCTTCCTGACATGGGTTTCAGAAGAGGCCAGCTTGGAATGGCTACACATAACTACATTGGTCAACTACCATGTAAGCTCCTCAAAAGACCAGGGCTTACTGACCTCTGCCAGTCTCCCACAGAACTGGTCCAGGGGAACCCTCTCTATTTCTAGACTGTGTCTAGCCAAAAATATAACTTCTTGCTCAAAGAGCATACAACAAAGACAAGAACTACAGATAAATCACTCTTCCTCCAAACTCAAAGGACACTCCAGAATCTAGCTCTGCCCACCAGTGGGCCAGCACTTGCCCTTGGAACCCCAGGGGCCCTGTATCCAGCAGCGTCATGACCGAGCCCTGCCCACCAGTGGCCAGCAGCATCTGCACAAGGCAGGGCCTGGAGACCAACCGGATGGTGGCTAACCACACCTACCAGACCACCCACAGTAGTCAGCCTGCCACAACAAAAGGATGCACGCTGCCCAAATGGGGGCACCCCTACAGCATATAGCTCTGGTGACCAGAGAGGAGTGTGCTGCCGGGACTCATAGGACATCTCCTACAAAAGGCCACTTCTCCAAGGTCAGAAAATGTAACCAACCTACCAAATACATAGAGATAAAAACAGCAAATTAGACAAAATGAGGCAACAGAGGAATATATTCCAAATGAAGGAACAGGATAAAACCCCAGAAGAAGAACTAAGTGAAGTGGAGACAGCCAACTTACCTGGGAAAGGAAAGAGACATCCAGGTCCAGGAAGCACAGAGACTTCCAAACAGGATCAACCCAGAGAGGCACACTCAAAGACACATTGCCATTAAAATGGGAAAAATTAAAGATAGAGAGAGAATATTAAAAGTAGCAAGGGAAAAGCAATAAGTTACATATAAGGGAACTCCCATAAGGCTATCAGCTGACATTTCAGCAGAAATTCTGCAGGCCAGAAGGGAGTGGCATGATAGTTAAGGTGATGAAAAGGGAAAACCTACAACTAAGATTAATGTACCAGCAAGGCTTTCATTCAGATTTGATGGAGACACCAAAAGCTTTAGAGACAAGCAAAAGCTGAGAGTTCAGCACCACCAAACCAGCTTTACAAAAAATGTTAAAGGGACTTCTCTAAGTGAAAAAGAAAAGGCCACAAATAGAAACATGAAAATTATGAAAGGAAAAAGCTCATGGATAAAGGCAAATATACAGTAAATGTAGTAAATCAACCATGTATAAAGCTAATAGGAAGGTTAAAATACAAAAGGAGTAAAAGCATTTATATCCACAATAAGTAGTTAAGGGATACACAGACAAAGCATGATGTAAACTATGATGGCAAAACCAGGAAACATGGTAGGGAGTAAAAATGCAGGGTTGTTAAAATGCATTTGAACTTAAGAGACCAGCAACTTAATCACATACATATAGATTGCTATATATAAACCTCCCAGTAACCACAAACCAAAAACCTATAATAGATACACATACAGGAAGAAGAAAGGAATTCAAACATAACACTAAAGATAGTCATCAAATCACAAGGGAAGAGAACAAAAGAAGAACAAAAAAGAACTACAAAAATAACCTCAAAACAATTTACAGAATGGCAATATGTACATACCTATCAATAATTACTTTAACTGTAAATGGACTAAACGCTCCAATCAAAAGACATGAGTGGCTGAATGAATACAAAAACAAAAGCTATACGTATGCTGCCTATAAGAGACTCACTTCAGAGCTAAAGACACACACAGATTGAAAGTAGGAGGATGGAAAAAGGTATTCCATGTAAATGAAAACAAAAAGAAAGTTGGGGTAGCAATACTTATATCAGACAAAATAGACTCTAAGACAAAAACTGTAACAAGAGGAAAAGAACGACACCATGTAATGCTCAAGGGATCAATCCAAGAAGATATAACAATTGCAAATATATATGCACCCAACATAGGAGCATCTGAACACATAAAGCAAATATTAACACAAAGGGAGAAATTGACAGTAACACAATAATATAAGGGGACTTTAAAACTCCACTTACTGGAGTTGCCTGGTAGGGAACTAGTGGTTAGGATTCTGGGCTTTCGTTGCCATGGCTTGGGTTCAATCCCTAGTCAGGGAACTGACATCCTGCAAACTGCATGGCATGAGCAAAAAAAAGCCACATTTACATCAATGGACAGATCATCCAGACAGAAAATCAATAAGGAAACATTGGCCTTAAATAACACATTATTCCAGATAGAAAAAAGAAAGGAAAGAAAAGAAAGAGAGAAAGAGAGAAAGAGAGAAAGAGAGAGAGAGAGAGAGAGAGAGAGAAAGAAAGAAATACATATGTATAAAACATTCCATCCAAAAGCAGCAGAATACATTCATTTCAAGTACACATAGAACATTATCCAGGATAGGTCACATGCCAGGCCATTAAACAATTCTCAGTAAATTTAAGAACACTGAAATCATACAAAGCATCTTTTCCAACCACAATGCTATTAGACTAGAAATCAGCTATAAGAAAAAAACTGCAAAAATCACATACACGTGGAGGCTAAACAGTATGCTACTAAACAACCAATGGAGCACTAAAGAAATCAATGAGGGAGTCAAAAAATACCTGGAGGCAAATGAAAATGAAAACAAAATGACCCAACATTTATAGGATACAGTAAAAGTGGTTCTAAGAGGGAAGTTTATAGCTGTACAAGCCTTGACCTCAAGAAACAAAAATATCTCGGGCTTCCCTGGTGGCGCAGTGGTTGAGAGTCCGCCTGCCAATGCAGAGGACATGGGTTCGTGCCCCAGTCCGGGAAGATCCCACATGCCACGGAGTGGCTGGGCCTGTGAGCCATGGCCGCTGAGCCTGCGCGTCCGGAGCCTGTGCTCTGCAACGGGAGAGGCCACAACAGTGAGAGGCCCGCGTACTGCAAAAAAAAAAAAAAAAAAAAAGAAACAAAAATATCTCAAATAAACAACCTAACCTTACACCTAAAGGAACTAGAAAAAGAAGAACAAACAAAACCTAATGTTAGTAGAAAGAAAGAAATCATAAAAATCAGAGCAGATATAAATAAAATAGAGACTAAAAAATACTAGAAAAGATTAAAGAAACTAAGAGCTGGTTTTTTGAAAAAAATAACAAAATTGAGAAGTCTTTAGCTGGACTCATTAAGAAAATAAAGGAGAGATAGCCAAATTCAATAAAATCAGAAATGAAAAAGGAGAAGTTACAACTGTCATCACAGAAATACAAAAGATCATAAGAAATTACTATGACCAATTATATGCCAATGATGAACATAGATGTAAAATTCCTCAACAAAATACTAGCAAACCAAATTCAACAATACATTAAAAGGATCATACACCATAATCAAGCGGGATATATCCCAGGGATGTGAGGGTGGTTCAATATCTGCAAATCAATGTGATACACCACATTAACAAATTGAAGAATAAAAATATGATCATCTCAATGCAGAAAAAACTTCTGACAAAATTCAATATCCATTTATGATAAAGTCTCCAAAAGTGGGTATAGAGGGAATATACCTCAACATAATAAAGGCCGTATGATAAGCCCACAGCTAGCATCATATTCAATAGTGAAAAGCTGAAATCATTTCCTCTAAGATCAGGAACAAGACAAGGATGCCCAGTCTTGCCACTTTTATTTAACATGGTGTTGGAAGTCCTAGCCACAGCAATTAAACAAGAAAAAGAAATAAAAAGAATCCAAATTGGAAAGGAAGAAGTAAAACTGTCAATGTCTGCAGATGACACAATACTATACATAGAAAACCCTCAAGACACCACCAAAAAAACTACTAAAGCTCATCAATGAATTTGGTAAAGTTGCAGGATATAAAGTTAATATACAAAAATCTGTTGCACTTCTATACAATAACAACGATCAGAAAGAGAAATTAAGAAAACATCCCATTTACAATCACATCAAAAAGAATAAAACACATAGGAATAAATCTAACTAAGGAAGTAAAAGACCTGTACTCAGAAAACTATAAGACACTGATGAAAGAAACTGAAGATGAAACAAACAGATGGAAAGATGTATCATGTTCATTTATCAGAAGAATTAATGTTGTTAAAATGACCATATTGCCCAAGGCAATCTACAGATTCAATGCACACCTTACTAAAATACCCATGATGTTTTTCACAGAACTAGAACAAATAATTCTAAAATTTGTATGAAAACACAAAAGACCCCAAATAGCCAAAACAATCTTGAGAAAGAAGAACAAAGCTGGAGGTATTACACTCCCTGATTTCAAACTACAGTACAAAGCTACAGTAATCAAAATAGAATGGTACTGGCATAAAACCAGACACAGATCAATGAAACTGAATAGAAAGCCCAGAGTGAACTCACATGTATATGGGCAATTAATCTATGGCAAAGGAGGCAAGAATGTACTATGAGGAAATGACAGCTTCTTCAGTAAATGGTGCTGGGAAAAATGGACAGCTACATGCAAAAGAATCAAACTGGACTACTCTTTCACACCATGCATAAAAGTAAATTCAAAATGCATTAAAGACTTAAATGTAAGACCCCAAACCATAAAACTCCTAGATGAAAACATAGGCAGTACACTCTTTGACACAGGCCTTAGAAATATTTTTTGGATATGTCTCCTCAGGCAAGGGAAACAAAAGCGAAAATAAACAAATGGAACTGTATCAAACTAAAAAGCTTTTGTGCAGAAAAGAAAACAATCAACAAAGTGAGAAGACAACTTATTGATTAGGAGAAAATATTTTCAAATCATATATCTGATAAGAGGTTAATATCCAAAATATGTAAAGAGCTCATACAACTCAACAGAAAAAAATGTGATTAAAAAATGGGCAGAAGACACAAATAGACCCTTTTCCAAAGAAAACATAATGATGGCCAACAGAGAAGATCCTCAATCATCAGGGACATGAAAATCAAAGCCACAATGAGCTTTCTCCTCTTCACACCTGTCAGAAGAGCTATTACCAAAAACACAACAAATAACAAGTGTTGGTGAGGATATGGAGAAAAGGAAACCTTCATACACTTCATATGCAAAGTAGACTTTTAAGTCAAAATCTGTTATAAGGGACAAAGAAGGACATTATATAATGATGAAAAGGTCAATTCACCAAGAATGTATAACATATAAACACACACACATATATAGCAAACATCAGAGCTCTTAAATATGTAAAGCAAACAGTGACAGAATTAAAGGGAGAAACAGACAGATTTACAAAAATAGAAGAAAACTTCAATACCCCCTTTCAATAATGGACAGAACAGCAAGACAGTAGATCAGTAAGGAAAGAGAGGCCTTGAATAATACTGTAGACACTAACTAGACCTAGCAGATATATGCAGAATGTGTCACTCAACCATAGCAGAATATACATTATTCTCAAGTGCACATGGAATATTCTCTGGGATAGACCAGATGTAAGGCCACAAACAACTCCTACTACATTTTAAAGGATTGAAACCATACAAAGTATCTTTTCTGATCATGACGGAAGAAACCAGAGAAATCAATGGCAAAAGAAAACAGGAAGACCCACAAATATATGGAATTTACACAGTACACCTGATGGCTCAAAGAAATCACAATGGGAATTAGAGAATGTCTTGAGATAAATGAAAATGAAAACACAACACGCCCAAACTTACGGGATGCAGCAAAAGTAATGCTAAGAGATAAATCTATGATTGTTGTTATATTTAAAAAATCTGAAACCAACAACCTAACTTTGCACCATAAAAAATGAGAAAAGTAACAACTAAACTCAGAGCAAAAGCAAGAACATAATAAAGATTAGAGCAGAGAGAAACGAAATATAGAAAAAAGAAAGAAAAAGCAAAACAAAGACTTGGTTCATTGAAAAGATCAGCAAAATTGAACTTTAGCTAGAGTGACTAAGAAAAAGAGATGACTCTAGTAACTAAAATCAGCTATCAAGGAAGGGATATTACCACTAATTTTACAGAAATAAAAAGAATTATAAGGGAGTGCTATGAACTGTATGTCAACAAATAGGGTAACCTAGATAAAATGGACAAATTTCTAGAACCACAATGTACCAAAACAGAATCATGAGGAAATACAAATATGAATAGATCCATAACTAGTAAGGAGAATGAGGGACTTCCCCAGAGGTCCAGTGATTAGTACTCCGTGCTTCCAATGCAGGGGGCATGGGTTCGATTCCTGGTTGGGGAACTGAGATCCCACATACCACGTGGTGAAGTCAAAAAAAAGAAAAGAAAAGAAAAGAAAAGAACTAGTAAGGAGATTGAAACAGTCATCAAAAACCTCCACCAAAGAAAAGTCCAGGACAAGATGGCTTCACTGGTGAATTCTATCAAACATGAAAAGAATTAACATCAATCGTCCTCAAATTATTCCAAAAGAAAATGGAAGAGGGAACACTTCCAAATTCCAAACTCTGAGGCCAGTATTGCCTTGAGGCCAAAACTAGAGAAAGACAGTACAAGACAAGAAAACTATAGACCAATATCCCTGATGAATATTGATTCAAAAATTCTCAGCGGGGCTTCCCTGGTGGCGCAGTGGTTGAGTCCGCCTGCCGATGCATGGGACACAGGTTCGTGCCCCGGTCCGGGAGGATCCCGCATGCCGCGGAGCGGCTGGGCCCATGAGCCATGGCCGCTGAGCCTGCGCGTCTGGAGCCTGTGCTCCGCAACGGGAAAGGCCACAACAGTGAGAGGCCAGCTTACGGCCAAAAAAAAAAAAAAAAAATTCTCAGCGAACGGTGGGTGGGGTTATGGGTGAAGTAGGTGAGAGGAATCAAAAGGTACAAACTTCCAGTTATAAATAAGTCATGGCGATGTAATGTACAGCACAGCAACTATAGTTAATAACACTGTAGTGCATATTTGAAAGTTGCTAAGAGAGTAGATCTGGTAAATTCTCATCACAAGAAAAAAATTCTCAAATATGTATGGTGATGGATGTTAACTAGACTCACTGCAGTGAGTGACCATTTTACAATATATACAAATATTGAATCATCATGGTGTACACCTGAAACTAATATAATGTATGTCAATTATATCTCAATAAAAACAAAACCCCACTACTTCAGTCTAAAATATTAAAAGGTTATTTAAGAATAACTTTAATGCTAGTAATTCACACCCCCTCCTGCAAAATAAATGAAAAGATATTATTGGCTTTCAAAATTGTCACAATTCAGTATAAGGAAGTATATCAATTCTTTAAAAGATTCATGTTTAAAAGAATTGTTACAAGGAAAATTAAATGGAGATATTGAACGAGATAGGTGGAAACATCCTCAACACAGGGGAAAAACAATCCTCTTGTGTCCATGTCTTACAATAAAGTAAATAAACCTGTAGGCGTATATTATTCACATGTAACTCAGTGAAGGTCCTCTTCAGAATGACTTTTTGAATTTTGATATGACAAAGATGATTATGTGTCAGATGACTGTAAGGTTGTTCAAACTAACAATCTCTAACTGATGCTTATTATTATTATCATTAGAGTGAGGCATTTCTAATTATTTCCAAGATTATAAACATCTCGAAGCTGGGATCATACTTTCTACACCTTGAGATTCCCTACATCATTAAGTATCATGATCTAAACATAAATGTTTGTTAAACTGAATTTCTGTATAAGCTGATAGTCTTTTATTTTCAAACCCTAGGAAAATAAAATTTATTGAACTAAAAAGACAATCTATTTCTCATGCTATAATGGACTCACATGAAACTCTCGAAACTTGTGAATTATTTTCAAAAATGTATTATGACTAAGAAAAAAAGCTCTTAGCAATAAAAGTTGTATAGATACTAAACAATTCTTAACTTTCAGTTAAGACATAACTTTATATGTGGATAAACTGTACATATTACCACATTTTCCAAAATAAAGAACTTGTATCAAACGTTAGAACAGAGTAATTAGAGATTGCCTTTAAAATTCTGAATTGTTTCACTACAGATATTTGGTTAATTATTAACCCTTTATTCCTACCAGTAGAGAAGGGGAAGAGTCAATGTGTTATGATAATTCTCTTGCTATATACAATAGGATTGTGTATTATCAAATTAAGAAGTTGAATTAGGCCACACTGCCAGAGTAGCTAGAAAAATAACTTTGCCAAATTAAAGTTAAAATACAAGTTGCTATTAGAGTGATTTTTAGGCCATCTGTTGAGTAAGAAATATCAGTGAACAGTAAGATCAGTGCCAGAGTCTAGGAATCATATGACTATAGCATATAATATAGGCAAGAATACACATTCATTAGGTATCATAGGTGTTCAATGATTTTAACCATAAAAGCAAGAGAATATTCAAGTAATATTAATAGACAGTAGAGGTGAACAAAAATTTTAGTCACTCTGTGATGAATGCTGTTGACAACAACAAAATCATGGCTTTTTATTTCTGGGAAATGTTTTTTAAAAAATCCTCAACAAAATTTTAGCCAACAAATTCAATAGCACATAAAAGAATTATGCACCATGACCAAGAGGGATTTATTCTTTTTTAAAAAATAAATTTATTGGGCTTCCGTGGTGGCGCAGTGGTTGAGAGTCCGCCTGCCGATGCAGGGGACATGAGTTCGTGCCCCGGTCCGGGAAGATCCCACATGCCGTGGAGCAGCTAGGCCCGTGAGCCATGGCCGCTGAGCCTGCGCGTCCAGAGCCTGTGCTCCGCAGCGGGAGAGGCCACAACAGTGAGAGGCCCGCGTAACGCAAAAAAAAAAAAAAAAAATTATTTATTTTATTTTTGGCTGTGTTGGATCTTCGTTGCTGCACGTGGGCTTTTCTCTAGTTGCAGTGAGCCGGGGCTACTCTTTGTTGCGGTGCCCAGGCTTCTCGTTGCAGTGGCTTCTCTTGTTGCAGAGCACGGCCTCTAGCCGAGCAGGCTTCAGTAGTTGTGGTGCATGGGCTTAGTTGCTCCGCGGCATGTGGGATCTTCCTGGACCAGGGCTCGAACCCCTGTCCCCTGCATCGTCAGGCGGATCCTTAACCACTGCACCAGCAGGGAAGTCCATGAGGAATTTATTCTTAGAATCCAAGTATGGTTCAAAACACAAAAATCAATCAGGTAACACATCACATTAACAGAATAAAGGGCAAAAACCACATGACCATCTCAACTGATGCAGAAAAAGCATTTGACAAAATTCAACATCTTTTCATGATGAAAACATTCAACAAACTGAATAGAAGGAAACTATAACAACATAATAAAGGCCATACATGACAAGCTCACATCACACTCAATGGTGAAAGACTGAAAGCTTTTCCTCTAAGATCAGGAAAAATTAAGGATGCCTATTTTTGAGACTTCTAATCAAATGGTACTGGAAGTCCTAGCTAGAGCAATTTCACAAGAAAAAGAAGTAAGTCAACCAAACTGGAAAGGAAGAAGAAAAATAATGAAAAATAACGTCTGCAGACATGCTCTTAAATACAGACATTCCAAAAGATTCTACACTCACACACCCACACACACCTGTTAGAATAAAACAATTCAGCAAAGTTGAATGATATAAAATTAATATGAAAAAACTTGTTGCATTTCTGCATGTTAACAATGAAAAATCCTAAAAGGGAATTAAGAAAATTCCATTTACAATAGCATCAAAAAGAATGCTTAGGACTAAACTTAACCAAGGAGGTGAAAGACTTGTGCACCGAAAATGACAAAATGTTGCTGAAAGAAGTTAAAGAAAACAATACATGGAAAGACACCCTGTGTTCATAGATTGGGAGCTTCTTAGGATGTCAGTACTACCCAGAGTGATCTACCGAACCAATACAAACCCTATCAAAATCCCAATGATGTTTACTGCAGAAACAGTATAATTCATCCTAAAATTCATATGAAATCTCAAATGATCCCAAATAACAAAAACAGTCTTGAAAAAGAATGACGTATGAGGACTCACACTTTCTGATTTCAAATTTTAATACTAAGCTACAGTAGTCAAAGAAGTATCAGACTGGCACAAAGACAAACATAGACTGATGGAGTCCAGAAATAACAATATATGGTCAGATAATTTTTGACAAGGGTGCCAAGACCATTAAATGGGAAAGGACAATCTTTTCAACAAATGGTGTTGGGAAAACTAGATATTCACGTGTCAAAAAAAAGTTGTATGCTTACCTTATATCAAATGCAAGTTAACTCAAAATGGATCAAAGACCTAAAGTAAGAGATAAAACTCTTACAGGAAAACATAAGAAAAACCTCATGAATCATCAAAAAATCTACAAACAATAAATGTTGGAAGGGGTGTGGAGAAAAGGGAACCCTCCTACACTGTAGGTGGGAATGTAAATTGGTACAGCCATTATGGAGAACAGTATGGAGGTTCCTTAAGAAACTGAAAATAGAGCTACCATATGATCCAGCAATCCCACTCCCAGGCATATATCTAGAGAAAGCCATAATTCGAAAGGATGCATGCACCCCGATGTTCATTGCAGCACTATTTACAATAGCCAGCACATGGAAGCAACCTAACTGTCCATCAACAGAGGAATGGATAAAGAAGATGTGGTACATATACACAATGGAATATTACTCAGCCATAAAAAGGAATGAAATAATACCATTTGCAGCAACATGGATGGACCTAGAGGTTGTCATACTGAGTGAAGTAAGTCAGACAGAGAAAGAGAAATATCATATGATACTGCTTTTATGTGGAATCTAAAAAAAGGGTACAAATGAACTTATCTACAAAACAGAAAGAGTTACAGATGTAGAAAACAAACTAATGGTTACTGGGGGTAAGGGCAGGTGGAGGGATAAACTGGGAGATTGGGATGGACATATACACACTACTATATATAAAAGAGATAACTAATAAGGATCTACTGTATAGCACAGGGAACTCTACTCAATACTACGTAATGGCATTTAGGGGAAAAGAATCTAAAAAAGTGTATATATGTATATGTATAGCTGACTCACTTTGCTGTATACCTGAAACTAACACAACACTGTAAAATAAAAATTTAAAAAAACGAACAACACTGTTGCTGGAAAAGGCAAAAATAAAAACTGCATGGAAAAGGAAAAAAAAAAAAAGAAAAGCTTCATGACATTGGATTTGACAATAATTTCTTGGATACCACAAAAGCACAGCAATCAAAGAGGAAAAAGATAAATAGAACTACATCAAAATTTAAATCAACTGTGTGTCAGAGGGTACAATTAACAGAGTTGAAAATACAACCCAAGGAATGGGAAAAAATTTGCAAATCTTATGCCTGATAGAGTTATCCAGAATACATAAAGCACTCTGACAACTCAACAAGGAAAAACTTACTTTAAACTGAGCAAAGGATTTGAATAGATATCTCTTCAAAGAAGATACCCAAAGCACCAATAAGAATACAAAATGATAATCAATATCACTAATTATTAGGGAAATGCAAATCAAAATCACAATGAAATACTATTTCACATCCATTAGGATGGCTACTATCAAAAAACCAGAAAATAAGTGTTGGTGAGGGTGTGGACAAATCAGAACCCTCTTGTACTGTTGGTGAGAATGTTAAATGGTGCAGCCATTAAAAAAAATTAAAAATAGAATTACCAGGGACTTCCCTGGTGGTCCAGCAGTAAAGAATCTGCCTTCTAATGCAGGGGACTCGGGTTCAATCTCTGGTCGGGGAACCGAGATCCCACATGCCACGGGGCCACTAAGCCCGCACGCCACAACTACTGAGCCCACACGCCTCAACAAGAGAGCCCACGTGCTGCAAACTACAGAGCCCACATGCCCTGGAGCCCGCACACCAGAACTAGAGAGAAGCACGCGCCACACTGAAGAGCCCGCGCTGAAACGAAAGATCCTGCATGCCTCAACTAAGACCCGATGCAGCCAAAAAAGGAATTAAATAAAAAAAATAATAACTGGGGCTTCCCTGGTGGTGCAGTGGTTGAGAGTCCGCCTGCCGATGCAGGGGACACGGGTTCGTGCCCCGGTCCGGGAAGAGCCCACATGCCGCGGAGCGGCTGGGCCCGTGAGCCATGGCTGCTGAGCCTGCGCGTCCGGAGCCTGTGCTCCGCAACGGGAGAGGCCACAACAGTGACAGGCCCGCATACCGCAAGAAAAATTAAAAAAATAATAATAATAAAGAAAAAATTTTAAAAATAGAATTACCATACGATCCAGCAGTTCCACTTCTGGCTATATACATGAAAGAATTTAAAGCAGAGTTTCAAAGAAATATTTGTATACCCATATTCATGGCAGCATTATTCACAATAGCCAGAAGGTGGAAGCAACCCAAGTGTCCATCAACAAAATGGATAGACAAAATATGGTATATACATGATAGAATATTATTCGGCCTTAAAATAAAATTCTTTCACATGCTACCCCAGAGGAGAACCTTGACGACATTTATGCTAACTGAATGAATGATCCGGTCAAAGAAGAATTATGTATGATTCCACTTACATGAGACATCTAGAGCAGTCAAAATCGGAGACAAAGTAGAATTGTGCTTGCCAGGCTTGGGAGAGAGGGGAATAAGGAGTTACTGTTCAATGGGTACAGCTTCACTTCTGCAAGTCGAAAAGATTTCCAGAGATGGAAGGCGGTGACTGTTGCACAACAAACGGAATGCTTGTATTGCCACTAACTGGATACTGTCCTTTAAGATGGCAAATTTTATGTGTATTTTACATATTCACATACGACTAATTTCCCCAAATTAAAATTAATCAACAATTAAAACTGTTTCTTTTAATTGAAAAAAAAAAAGTGATTCTGCACCACTACGTCCAAGTGGCCGAAGTTAACACCACCAACACTGGGACAAACTAAAGGTCCTTGTTTTGGGGAGAAATACGCGTAAGTATTTGGGGATCAAGAGGCAAGCTGTCAGCAAATGTGGCAAAACGTTAACACTTCGTGTATATAGGTGAAGGGTATATGGGAGTTTACCACTTTTGCAACATTATTGTAAATTGGAAGTATTTCCAATTAAAAAAAAAAAAGACTATTCTCGGCCAGTTTTGAGACTTAAAATGAACCACACAGCAATGGTAGTTTATACAGAAACCAGCAATTTTTTTAACATTTTGAATTCCCCAGGTATGATTATCACTTTAACACCTGGCACCATCAGTTTTACCCTACACAGGTGAAATTTTCAGATAACTGGAGCTTACCCCATTAAATGCCAGAATGGTGTATTAATAACTTTGAAGTCTTTTTTAAAAAGTACTATTTTACTTTTCTTGTTTAGAATTTTTAATGATCAGGGTCATCAACATCTGTGTCAGCAGATGGTTGTGTTTGCTTTGTCCTCACGAGTGTTTCTGAGGGTACTAATAAAAGCAAAAATGCCATTGCAGAAAATAGTTGTTTTTCCATCTCCATCTAGTGGTTAGCTATTACCTGATATCTTTATGTACCTGCTTTTTACAACTATCACATTTGTGCTTTTAAATTTGTTGAAAGTAAGGGTAAAGAGATCCTCATTTTTTTTATGAGTAAAGGGCACAAACGTCCTGATTTTTTTCGTTGTTCCGAGGCTTTATCGCCAGTAAGATTCTCACGTGTTTTTGAAAATCAATATTGCCAGATAACCCTTCTCCAGTTTGTATCATGAGATTTCTATAATTAAAATCACTTACTTGCTCTTGGATTTGGTCATCTTGACTAACAAGGGACTTCTCATAAGTAAGTCTGCAGAGACTAATAACATGGCTTTAAAGTATCACAAAAACAGAACAATACAGCCATAAGCGATATTATTCTCCATCCCAACGGCCCGGCTGCTTATCAGCAATTACAGTGATTTTTAATTATGTCCATGTTTCCTCTGAGACAGTATTTCTCAGTCTTTTTTTTTTCAGATTGTAGGACCCCCCCCAAGGAGAAAACAAATTTAATTTAAATCAAATAATTAAAAACTTCCCTAACGAGAAATACTAAGAAATGATTTTGTCAGCATTTTGTTTCAACCCCAGTAGGATACTGCAATTCAGTTCTGACACTGACCACCTGAAGTCATCGCTGGACTCCACAGGTGTAAGGGCTCAGTCCTCCACGAGCTGCCTGCACTGGAGATGATGGCTGCAAGTGGAGTCCATCCCCACTTCTGACCGACTAGTTACTAGTTCTGACTAATTTGGGGGATCCCACAATCCCCTCACATTCAAGAATTTGCTAAAATGACTCAGAACTCAGGAAAGCACTGTGCTTAAAATTAGTTTTATTGTAAAGGATTCAAATGAGGAGTACCAGCCAAATGAAGACACACACAGGGTGAGGTGAGGTCTGGGAGGAAACACGGAGCTTCTGCACCCTTTCTTTGTGGAATCAAGGCCCATCACCATTTCAGCACATTAGTGTGTTCACCAATCAGAGCCTCAGTGTCCAGAGTCTTTACCTGGGCTTCACTATTTGGACACGACTGATTACATCACTGGGCAACATGACTACGTCAATCTCCAGTACCCCCCAGCCCCCAGCCCATGAGGCCTGCCCAAAGTCCCGACCCTCTAATTACGTGGTAGGCCCTTTCTGGTGACCGGCCCCCACCTAAAGCTCTCCAGGGGTCTACCATGACTCACCTCATTCGCATCACAAAGACGTCCCTAGCACCCAGGAATCCCAAGGGTTGTAGGAGCTCATGGTCGGGAACCAAGGGTAACGACCAGACAAACCACACCACAGTTAGGCAGTCTACACTCTGAAGGGCCACAAACCACTGTAATATCTAAAATTTTTCTGCACTCACCAAGAACTAATTTTCACTCCCATGGAGAATGCATCCTCGAAGACAATGAAGAGACAGCCCCCCAAAACCAGAATGGAATTTTATTGTGTAAAGTTGATAGAAGTAGGACTAGTATTCTTCTGTACAAAGTGCACAACAAATGGTTTTAAATAAAACTGAGAGAAATGCAAGTCCTATGACAATATTTGATACAAGCTGAATCATTTACAGGTACACTAAAAAAGTTTTTAAAATATCATCTTTCTCCAAAGAGTCCATTGCGCATTTCTTAAGAGCAGAGATAGGGAACCTCCCAGGCAGTCACAAGGGCATTTTATTGCCCTCGATGCTGATTTTTACTGCGTGTGCAGATCTGCTTTTTTTCCTGATGTCTGTGAACTTTCTCATCTGTTTATCCAGTCGACTGATACCCTTCTTGGAGGTCCCCTGAAACTAAGAGTGGGGTAAAAATTAAAGAGCAAATTATTGAAACACATACACTTAGTTTTGTCTTTCGTCTTCTTTTATCTGAAAGTCAGCAGACAGAAGAGCTCCCAGCTCTGGAATAACCAGAATAAGCTTTGGTGACCTCAGGAACAGAGCAAGCATACACAGCAGTGTTAGAAAAGCATATTAAACTCTCTCAATGGAGACTAATTTTGTTCTTATCTGTGCCTTACTTTCAAATTTTGCCTCTAGTCCACGGAAATTTGCTAGGAGAGAGAAAGGGGGGTTAAAACTGAAACTACGATCCCCCTAATTCCATCAGGTTACATTTTGACTGTATGCTTCTCCCTTTCAAAGACCAAATGTGGAGGTGACCGCTTGACACATACACCTTCAAACAGTGCTGGCATAAAAAATAATGATCTTCTAAGGCAAGGAAAGTCATCGAGAAAAAGCCTGAAGCATAATGAATGAGGTTAGAACCGCTAGGTGCTTGCTGGAACTCTAGTTTCCGATTAGAAACTAGTCAGGGTTCTGTAACCCTGTACAAATGATGCCCCTTGTGTGAACTACTTCCAGGACTGCTGGGAGAAGTGAATAAGATAATAATAACAAATACAAGCACAGAGGCTAGCACAGAATCGGCGCTCAGAACAAAAGCAGCTATTATTGCTATTACTACTACTTTGCAATCAATTAGTTTGACACAAAAAGAAAAGTAAATTAATTCTCTTGAACCAAGGGGCTTAACCTTCTTGCGTCTCTTTCTGCTTGCCCTTTACGTTTAAAGGTTTGCTTGTTAGGTAATTTCTCTTCTACTTTGAAAAGACTGTGTCTTGAAAAGGTGTGGTCTCCAAGAAATTGACACCTTTTAGAAATGTTGAAAAGGCCTGCCATTTATGTCAGATCAGGGCAAACTCTTCTTGCTGGCTACAGTAATCTAACAATTCCAATCTTTACGACTGTCCGAGTGGTTAAAAAAAGATGGGATTTTCTAATTCTTCTCCCCAGATGTTTACTACTGAATCACCTGTGAAGCTCAATTCAAAGAATACTAAAATAAGGTGGAGACTAGGAGACACTCTAGGGTCGGTACCAGTGTGGTGAAGTTCTTTTGAGTTGGGGAGACCTCCCCCAAGCCTTATCTCACCTCTGGACTCGTCTTCCACCTCAGTTATAAGCAAAGACCTCTAAGTCATTCTTGAACAAGAGCTGCATTGATCATCCATCCTAGATTTTCTACATACATCCCAATTCCAAATATTATTTTATATCAATTTTAATCCTGGGCACTAGTACTCTAAGGGAGCATAAAAATTCATATCAGATGAGAAAGTTATGCGACTATCACCCTATGCATGCAATACCCCAAATTTCTAGACAGTCCCAAATATCTGGTTTCCTTTCAGACAATGTGCCCTGATTTTTAGTAGCTGCAATCAGTCCACAACGGAAGCCTTAGCTGCTCAGATCTCTGCCAACTGCCCAACTCCCAGCAGCTCTACCCCTCAGCCTGGACTTCTCCTTGTCCACTCCCAGGACCTTCTCTAATAATTTGACCCTCTAGCCTGCGCAACTGGGACATGCCCAGGCTGCGCTGATCTACTCCTAGTTACAGCTTGTATGACTTGTATCTGGCAGATGCCTGGTTACCCCAAGCCTGAAAACACACAGAACTGAGTACCTAGCCTGTCTAATTCAATGACTTCTCTCTCGATTTGTCAACCCTACACCACTTCCTTAGGACAGTAAAGCTGTATGCTGCACTGCTTTATCAGTGAAAAACCAAAAGTAGCCTAAAAGATTAGCAAGATGGGTTTGCTTAAAAAAATATGGTACAATCATATTACAACACAATATTAAGTCACTGAAGGATGTTAACTCAAATGAATTATTACCATGTTTAGTAAAACACAAACCCAACAAGGTATAAATGAGTATGATCACAATTTTGATTAAAAGTTAAAAAACAAAAACAAACACCACCACCTCCAACAAAACCCTCTCCAAACCAGTAATAATGTTTATGTACACATATATAAAGGACTGGAAAGAAATAACCCAAAATGTTAATATTAAGGTGCGGGGGGATTACAAGTGACATTAATTTTATTTGTGCTTTTCGTATTTAAAAGTTTATATAAAAACATGCACTGCTTGTGCCATTTTAATGTTATTTTAAAAGCATTCCATGGAAAAAATTAGCATATAAACATACAATGTAGCACAGGTTACTGCATTATTTAGAAGCGAAAAATCAGAAACCATAGAGGAATGAATAAACAAATTATATATTCACATGATAGACTATTATGCAGCCATTACAAATGATAACTCTATAAGGTGGTTTAATGAGAAGTGATCAAAATTCTATACAATATAATTTTAATTATATTAAAGTATCAATAGAAAACAAGGCAAAAATTTTATCAAATTGCTTTTGAGTGGTGATTTTTCTCTTTATAATCTCAAAATTTTCTACAATTGTAAGCAGAAAAAACTAAGTTTAAAGCATTACTGAAAATACATGTAACACATCAAAATTGTTAACAGTGGTGACTTACACAGAGGAAGAGCAGGACTTGGGGAGTGGGGTTTATTCTCTAGTATATTTACTCTCGTAATTTCAAAAATAAAAATTACATTATAACAAAAAGAGTTTCATTTGAAAGCCATTTACTCACTCCAATTTTCTTCTTGGGAAACATGTTTTCTAGTAACACTCATTAGTGTCTGTGCAATGTGAAAGCCTTGAGTGCATATGTAAGGAAACTTCTTGAACAGGAAAACAGTGTCAGGTGGTTTAAGGACAATTTACTGAAATGTAACATGGGACTACCAGCCCCCAAAACATGCCTTACTATTATTTTTCTTTTTTTGACAGAGCTCTGTAAGCCAGACACAGGCCAAGATAAATACCCGCCCGTTTTGATCTGGGGAGTGTTGGGGATGAAGGAGAAGAACTCTGCTTGAATTCCCCTCTCATCACGCTGGCCACCTCTTGCTCTAGCAACAGGCTGGGCCACCTCTGCCCACCTCCCCATCACCTACAGGGAGGGTGGGATCAGAAGCAGCAACACCAGCAGAGAGGCACACGCCCTTCCAAAGAAGACTGGCCACTAGGATTTTTTATTACGTTTTTCACTGCCCTATTATAGTTCTTGATTCTCAAAATAGTGTGCTGGGGTAGAAAATGTATTACGAAAGAGAGGAATAAAAGGGTGGAAGAGACAGTGAGAAAAGTAAAGGTAAAGAGAAACAGGGGTGGTGGGGGGGAAGGAGGGATATCAAGGGACATGGAAATGGAAAGAAGAAAAAAGGGAGGAAGGGGACTTCCCTAGTGGCCTAGTGGTTAGGATTTCATGTTTTTCACTGCCGTGGCCCGGGGTTCAATCCCTGGTCAGGGAACTGAGATCCCGCAAGCCCTGAGGTGTGGCCTAAAAAAGGGGGGGGTGGGAAGAAAAAAGGGAAGGAAGTAGAGGTGAAGAAATTCTTAGCACTGAACCAGTGCTTTTCTACCCTTTATTTATTCTCATTAAGTAAGACTGTGTGCTTTGTTTTGATAGTAGCTTAACAACAAAGTGAAACGGCAGGCAGGTGAGTGTGTCTGTGGAAACAGCTGCCAAAGCAGGGGTCGCGGAGGAGTCACAAAAGGAAGGCAACACACTCAGACAGATGCTCAGGAGGGCACTGCCGCAGAGGCGCCACCGTTAACCTCCGAGCACAGCAGGTCAGTGAGTCTGGCTTTATGAATGTTTCAAAGTCGTCTTCATTTCCGACCATGAGCTGAATATGTATTAATTAAATTTATCTCCTAAATATTCAGTGTCAGGCTTTATGCAGTGAGCCCTCAAATGCAGTTATTGAGCCACTGACAACAGGAAAAGAAGCCACCTCCCTTTCACCAAGACGTTACTAACCAATTACATGCCTGTAAGGGAGACCGCTCGGATTCCAGGCCCTAACAAAAACCTTTTTAATAAAAAGGGTACCAGTCAGAAAGACCAAAATGCCTAGTCGTGAGGTAATTATCTATTAGTCTCTAGGAAGGGAATCCCGTATCAATTTCTCAGTATTCAAGAGGACTAGAATGTCACTAAGTGCCTGTTAGGGTCATTACTTCATGAACTAAAAGTGGTCCTGGCCTTTTCTGGTTAAGAAAGCACACACACACTGTTTTCACTCTAGCTGCTGACAACTCAAGCCCATGCACAGAGCATGCTTCCTTGGGGATACCTCCCGGACACGCTCTGGTAGGGCCAGGCCTACAGGGGCATCCTGTTGCCTTCAATGCTGAACTTGACAGCACGGTGCACTTTGCTGAGTCGTTTCTGTTCTGCAAATCGCCTCTTATGCTTTTCCAATCGGCTTAGGCCCTTTTTAAGAATACCAGGCTAGAAAGAGTAGTTTGAACGGAGAATAAAAAAAGATTACTGAGAAGCAATAAGGATCACCGAATAGTATTTACAGTGATGGCAGAAGTGTCTACCCTAATAAACACTTCACAACAGAATTACTTAAAACAGCTGAATAGAAAGGGAGGGGTAGGTTGCAGAAGCAGGTGAGTTTTGTTTCTCAGGGTTCTTAAAAAAAAAAACGACTGTACCAAAACACTCTAGGCTTCAAGATTCAGTTGAAATAAAGGGATTAATAAGAGGAAACTTCCCAACTTGATAATGTTTCTTTAAGTCTGAAGTAAACCTCATCAGCAATAAGTGATCTGGCTAGATAAGTGACCAGAAAATAGCTCTCGTCAAATCAGATAAACCTTAAGAGCTGTTAAGGGTTATTGAACACGAAGTAAAAGACGAACAGTAATCTGCATTTCAGATCCACCTTGCTGTCCCCCTGCTTGCTTACCCTGGACGACTCCATTTCCACATTCCACTTGGGCCTGACAACATAGTCCTTGTTCGAGGGCATGGGGACCCTTGCCCGGGCACAGAATCCAGGATCTCCAGGTCTAAGAGCCCTGAGAACGGGAAGAAGAGCATGCTGCTTATGTAGTCGACCACAGCCGGGTCCATCCCATTCAGCTGCACATCTGTGTCAAACCTCCTCTGCCCTCCCGAAGTCACCCGCTCCAGCATCCTGCTGTCTGTCTTAGATGGCCTCATCATCACTCACACTGCTGTACCAATGGCTCAACTTCCCCCTCAAAGCCAATTTCCTCTGCATTTTCAGGACTCCTTTTCACCTCTCCTCAGCTTCAGATATAATCGCATCTCTCCTTTCTAAGGCTGGTTCCTCCATCAGGACTCTGAATCTCAATTTCTCTGGTCTAATAGAGTCACTCATGTGTTCACTTGTGAGGTGAAAAACCAGGGAGTCAAAATGACCCCCCAGACTGAGTATGCCCATAAAGCAGTTTACATGGTTTTGCATATGCAACTCATACAGTAATTTTTTGGTCTGTTTCTTGTTTTTAAAAAAGTTCGAGATGATTATAGATTCACATGCAGTTGCAAGAATTAATGCAGAGAGATCCAGTGTCTCTCCCAAAGGTAACAACATGCAAAAACTATAGTACAATATTACAACCAGGATATTGATGTTGCTATAATCCATCAATTTTTATTTACATTTCCCCAATTTTACGTGCACTCATTTATCTGTGTGTCTGTGTACTTAGTTCTATGCAATTTTATCATGTGTGTAAGTTCGTGTATCCACCACAGGATCCCTCCTATTGCCCTTTAGTAAACATGTCCACCTCCCTACTCCATTTGCCCAGTCCCTAGCCCCTGGTGACCATGAATCTACTAATTTCTGTAATGCTGGCATTTGAAGAATGTCATATAAATGGAATAATACACCATGTAACGTTTAGAAATTGGCTTTATCCACTCAACATAATGCCCTTGAGGATCCAACCAAGTTGTCACATCTATCAATATTTTGTTCCATTTAATTGCTGAGCAGTACTCTATGGTATGAATATACCATGGTCTGTTGAACCATTCACTTGCTGAAGGACATCTGGGTTGTTTCCAGTTGTGGACTATTATGAATAAAGCTGTACTACGAATGGACAGGTTTTTGCACAAACATAAGTTTTCATTTCTCGGGGATAAATGCCTAAGAATCTTGTGCAAGTGCTGGGTTGTACGGTGGTTGCATGTCCAACCTTACAAGAAACTGCCGAACTATTTTCCAGGGCAGTTGTACCATTTCACCCCGCAGCAATGGATGAGTGATCTAGTTTCTCTGCATCCTTGCCAGCACTGGATGGCATCACATACAGTAACTTTTATGTACAAATTTGAGAACTATCGTGCTAGACTAACCTAAGACTATCATCCTTCAAAAGTAAAGCCTATTTGATGTCTGGGAATTCGAATCATTCAACCTTCAGGTAACTAACCACCTCAGTGGTAAACGGAGGGTGGGTATTTGCGGGGGTGGGGGAAGAAGAGGAAGAGAAGGCTAAAAAATTCTGCAATTGTTTCTCTTCCCTTGTATGGTTTACTCCATTCTTAGTATCAAGCTTCTGTAACTTTCATATACATTAACTGACTAGAAAATCTCCCACAACTCTTATTTTTCCCCTGAAGCCACTGTCAGCACACCTGTCCACGAGCAAACGACACTTGCTCCCTCTAGCTCATTTCTCGTTCTCCTTTTGCGATCTGGGTGCTGCCTGATTGCCAGCCCTCACTGCACAAACCCCCGTGAAGCCTACCCCCACGGCCCCCTCCAGCGTGGCCTCATTCTCCTCTGGGTTCTCCTCCAACGTGTAGGACCACATCTGCTCACTGGCCTTCACTGGCTACACCCCTTTTCAAAGGGTTCAGTTTATTTCTTACTCTATACTCTCTCTTTTTTTTTTTGCGGTACGCGGGCCTCTCACTGCTGTGGCCTCTCCCGTCGCGGAGCACAGGCTCCAGACGCGCAGGCTCAGCAGCCATGGCTCACAGGCCCAGCCGCTCCGCGGCATGTGGGATCTTCCCGGACCGGGGCACGAACCCGCGTCCCCTGCATCGGCAGGCGGACTCTCAACCACTGCGCCACCAGGGAAGCCCACTCTGTACTCTCTTGAGTCAACAATCTTTTCTACGGAGGTAACTATCAAATCTATGTCTCTAGCCCAAATTCCGGTTCTAAGCACAGGATAATTATAGGACTATCTCAGTCACCTTACATTTAATATGCTCAAAACAGACATCATCTATGTTTTCACGCCTACTCCTCCTCTCCACTCTAGTGAAGGGTAATACCATCATCTCAGTTGCTTAAGTTTAAAATTCTGGGTGGTATCTTCAACTCTAGCCAACTTCTCGCCCACCCAGCCAGACTCCTGGCAGTTGCACACCTGCGAGGGCTCCTCATCCTTCTGCTTCTCCGTTACAGTCTCAGTTTAGCTGTATCACTGCCTTCAGTTCCTCTGCCCTGCAACCCATCCTACATCGTGCTACCAGCAGAAGCATTCCAAATCAATCTGACGACTTCACGTCCATGCTCAAAAACTTTCTAGGAAACCACAAAGAGAAGTGAGAATTCCTCATCTTGACTTAAAGCACTTCAGAATTTGGTCAACAACTGCATTTCCAACCTTATCTTCCACCACCTCAGGCACCATACTACTGCCCGACTACCTGCCATCCCTAAAACAGGCCTTGCGTGCTTACCCCACATCTTTGCTTAAGCTCTCCCCTTTGCCTACAATCCCTCTAAAGACTTTCTGAGAGAATGGACTACTTTTAGTTTGACTCTGTATTTTCAGAGTTTACCAGAGAGTCCAGCACATAGCAAGCAGCAACAAAATCTTTACCGAATGAACTATTTCTCAATATTCTTGTAACCTCCAGGGTACCCACAGAATGTGAATATTCAATAAATACTACACTAGGAATCATCCCCTGCCAATGTGAACAGAGCATCATTTCATTTGCTATTTTTCTTAAAACAAAGCAGCAAGCAGAACATTCCCAATACAGTCTACATTGAAAATCAATACAAAACTCTTACTTTTCCTCGCCTGTCAGCACCTTTTCCAAATCTCTTCGGGGTGTCTGACCACCAGTGCTGGGAAAACAGTAATTGATGAGTTATTAGGAAATGTCAAGACCTTATAACTAAGGAAAAAAGAGCAAAATGAAATCTCAAACTTAGACCACCATTAGGTCCTTTACACTGGATCAGGGAAAATAATTCCTAATATTGTATTATAAAAGTACTACTTATTTTAATGATCATTTGCACACCAGGTTTCACTCACCTGTAATGACCCTGCCATCTTGGGTGCAACTACATCCAGTTTATTGATACAAATCGAAAATGTTTTTTTCTCTTAAGGATCTGGAAATGGGACTGAGAAAGTTTTTTCTGCAAGAGGCTGAAACAACCTAAGCAACCTCCAGAACGGTGGCAGAGGCCAGATCCAACGAGAAAAGCCTGGGAGGGGAGCGGGTGTGGAGCTTCACTGTACACTACCACATTTAAACTAAAAAGTATCATGAACTACAAGACATATCAAGCAGAGGAAAGACAAAATCCTACCATCTTGTAGGTTTCTTAATGATCTTAATTACCAACCCCCGCCCTGAGTTATCGCAACAATAACGTTTACTCCACTTACTCATACCTGTTCCCTCCTACCTGTTCATTCTTCGCCGTTGAGGCATCTGTTCTAGGTCTCTCTGCTCCCTTTCTTCTCTTGTCATTCCTTTGTAGTTTGAGGTAAGACCAAATATAGGCCGAGACCATTCATCTACAACAGAGAAAAATTAATTATTTAGCCCATAAAGTAGCATTTCTACTACCATTCTTTGAAATAATCATACCCTAGTGTAAAGTCATATTCTAGGCATTAAGAACATTCTTTCCTTAAAGATAACATTATTTCAGGACCATTTGTAGAATAAACACAGCATGACACCAGCATCACAACTAGCTCCAGCTGATTCAGAAAATTCAATATAAAAAGATCACTTAAACCTGTAATCACCACAGAGGCTTAAAGAAAGTAACATCTAACTCACTTTGAAGGTCATCAACTAGCTGTGTTATTTCATAAAGACAGTTTAATTTCTAAATTTAGTCTCTTGAAAACAGAAAATCTTTTTTTTTTTTTTTAAATTGAAGTATGGTTGATTTACAATATTTAGTTTCAGGTGTACAGCATAGTGATTTTTTTTTTTTTTTTTTTGCGGTACGCAGGCCTCTCACTGTTGTGGCCTCTCCCGTTGCGGAGCACAGGCTCTGGACGCGCAGGCTCAGCGGCCATGGCTCACGGGCCTAGCCGCTCCGCGGCATGTGGGATCTTCCCGGACTGGGGCACGAACCCGTGTCCCCTGCATCGGCAGGCGGACTCTCAACCACTGCGCCACCAGGGAAGCCCGTGATTCTTTTTTTGGCAGATGCTTTTTCCATTATAGGTTATTATCCCCTGTGCTATACAGTGTATCTTTATTGCTTATCTATTTCACGTATAATATTTTGTATCTGCTAATCCCATACTCCTAATTTGTTCCTCCCCGCTTCTCTCTCCCCTTTGATAACCGTAAGTTTGTTTTCTATGTCTGTATGTCTGTTTCTGTTTTGTATACAGATTCATTTGTATTATTTTCTAGATTCCACATATAAGTGATATCATATAGTACTTGTATTTGTCTGACAAGTACTATATGATATCACTTATATGTGGAATATATATTTCACTAAGCACAATATTCTCTAGGTCCATCCATGTTGCTGCAAATGGCAATATTTCATTCTTTTTTATGGCTCAGAAGTATTCCATTGTATATATGTACCACATCTTATTAAGCCAACTGTCTGTTGATGGGCATTTGGATTGCTTCCATGTCTTGGCTATCATAAATAATGCTGCTATGAACATTGGGATACATGTACCTTTTTGAATTAGAGTTTTCATTTTTTTTCTGGATATATATCCAGGAGTGGAATTGCTGGATAGTATGAAAGTTCCACTTTTAGTTTTTTAAGGAACTTCCATATTGTTTTCCATAGTGGCTGCACCAATTTACATTCCCACCAATGATTAGAAGGGTTCCCTTTTCTCCACACCCTCTCCAGCATTTATTAGTTGCAGACTTATTGATGATGGCCATTCTGACTGGTGTGAGGTGATACCTCACTGTGGTTTTGATTTTCATTTCTCTCATAATTAGCAATGTTGAGCATCTTTTCATGTGCCTGTTGGCCATCTGAATATCTTCTTTGGAGAAATGTCTATTTAGGTCCTCTGCCCATTTTTTTAATGGTTTTTTTTTTTTGATATTGAATTGCATGAGCTGTTTGTATATTTTGGATATTAACCCCTTGTTGGTCACATCATTTACAAATACTGAAAACAGAAAATCTTGAAATTCCTCTACTTTCTTACTCTAACCAAAAACAATTCCCTTATTACTTGTCAAAATGGTCTAAATCTTTAAAAATTACATTTTGATAGTGCAGATGTAGGGTCTGTACTTCATTAAGTCTAAGAAAGCTGCTAAGGTGATCACACAAAAAAGTACTACATGCGCACTGTTTAGCCAGTAAAAGTCCAAAGGTGCCAGCTGATGTCTTTGTTCTTATCACTGCATTGTATCAAAACAAGAAAGGACCTTTACAGACAGAACACAGGTGTTGTCAAACTAAGAAGGAAGCAAGGAGTCTCAGGGGAGTCTATATCTCTTTAAAAACTGACCCGCTGTCCCCAACCCTGGATTCAGAATCACCTGTAGTACATGACAGGTACCAGTGGGAACAGTTTGCTTCTCTCTTGCCTAGGGCAAAAAGAACGTCGAGAACCACTGCATCAAAGCATCAAATGCTTATTGTTTAATAGGCAATAAACTACAGATTATTAATAAGATCGAAGGTATAATACTTCTCTAGTTTATAAAAAAAATTAAATTTCTCGAAAGGCTTTTGATAGTCTTAAACATTCAACAGAAAAATAACTACTGTATTCAGATACAAAAGTAGTTACTATTTCAAATTAGTGTTGAAGTTTAAAAATTTCTTTCCAACACAAAGCACAGGAAGAGTTAAGGAGGATGATGAAGACGCATGTGGTGTTCATAAACAATATGGCAACTAAGTAAACGAACTTCAGTTAGATTCCTCTGGATTTCGCTGTTATCATTAAGTAATAACACACAAAGGCTTTGGAGACCATTATAAAAATAACAACAATAGCAGCAGTGGCTAACATTTCTTGAAGACTTACTGTATTCTAGGCACCATGCTTTACATACACCTTCTCACTTATTCTTTAAGACAACCCAAACTAAACACATAATTCTCTGTTTCACAGAGGAGGAAACCAAGGCTTAGAGCTTAAATCACTAGCCCAAGGATAAGCAGTAAGGTAGGTGGTAAATCTAGGATTTGAACCCAGGTATGACCGACTCCAGGGCCGACATTCTAATCCCTCCCTCTCTACATGCTCCTGATCCATGATTAGAAAATGCATCATTTTACTTGTTATATACTGGATAGCATACTTAAATATACTGAGAAGCATTTTAAGTCTAAGGGAAAAAAGCTTAGTACCTGTAAGAAGGTATCAAAAAATTTTCCTACTCCATTTCATTGACTCATTTTAAATGAAAATTGGTAAAAATATAGTTAGCTTTTATATATACATGTCTCTGTATATACATAAACACACCAAACAAAAAGTAAAATGTACATACTGATTAATTTCCCTGCCATGTCCTTGTTGGACCTTGATTCCTTGGGGTGTTTATAAAGATACATCACTGCTCGTCCAATCCCACTATGCTTCAGGGTCTCCTGGCTCACACTAGGTAGCTGGGGAACATAAACACAGACATACATATTAATCATTCTGTAGCTGGGAGTCCTGCCAATCTACTCTAGAGGGCCTGCAAGACCTGGTTCATTCACAACAGAACAAATAACAAAAAAGTTATATTTTCAAGGATCTATGGACACTGAACACAAAGACACTTTGTGTTTACATCAGCAGTTGAGAGTTCAGTACTACCACTGAGTTGAAGTAAAACTTAACAGTGTGAGAAAGTGTGAACTAAGCATCCTTAGAGGTTAGCAGCTTAATAAATCAAGGGTCCTCTCAGGCCTCTGAACCAAACAGACCTAAGTCTGAACCCAACCACAGCCATCTGCTAGCTATGTGACCTTGGACAAGTCATTTAACTTCTCTGAGTCTTAATTTCCTCATCTGTAAAATGGAGATAATACACCTACCTTGCAGGTTTGTTGTGAGGAATAAATGAACCTATATATTTAAAAAACACCTGGCACGTAGCAGGTTCCTCGGGAATTCCTTCAGAAGTTAAGTAGCTTGCCCAAGGTGTCTCAGCCACATAAAGGTGGCCCAGATCAAGATTCAAATGCATGCTTATCTGATGCTGAAGCTGGTGCTCTTTCTACTTCAAGTGCCTCCCTACAACATGCCCACTACTAGACTACTCTTCTCAGATAAACCAGAGCTACTCCAAGATCTTTTTTCCTTCAATACCACAGTCACACGAAGTTTTAAAAGGCTTTCCTTTTTTTTCTTGTGGTACACGGGCCTCTCACTGTTGTGGCCTCTCCCGTTGCGGAGCACAGGCTCTGGATGCCCAGGCTCAGTGGCCATGGCTCACGGGCCTAGCCACTCCGTGGCATGTGGGATCTTCCCGGACCGGGGCACAAACCCGTGTCCCCTGCATTGGCAGGCAGACTCTCAACCACTGCGCCACCAGGGAAGCCCAAAGGCCTTCCTTTTATGCTCATTTTATTTGGTATGTTCCTAATAAACACACCTAATAAAACTCCTCTTCGGATAGGCTGTGGCAGAGAGAATATACAAATATATGGCAAAATACAGAGGTTATGATAATACAAACCACAGTAGATAACTAATGAAGAGCAAACAAGTCAGATTATCTGCCTCTGACCTCTTGCAGAATCTTCAACAGCTCTTCTCGAATCTTTAGTGCCGGCAAACTCCTATCTGGTAGAGGGGAGAGCCATTCTTTGATGGCAGACATCACACCACTGTCAATAAACGTTTCTTTAAGGTCCTGCCTGTAATAAGAGGAAGAATTAAAAAAAAAAAAATCAAGTCTATGAATGTTGATTCTATTGTAGCTTCCTTTGGATTTTCTTACAGATTTAGTGATGTTTCCAAAAACTGCTTTTAAAAACTGACTCATATACATTATTTACTGAGCACCTATTCATAGACTTCAACAGCCAATATGAAATTTAGTTCCTATTTTCAAGAAACAAACAGACTTGATAGGTAAAGATGATGTGTTAAAGGAAAAAAACCCCACCAAATTGCAAAAGGTAATGCTGATATGAATGGTACAGGCTGTAAGAATAATGAGCTTTAATTATTACAGCTAAGAAAAAAAAAATGTTTTATCTATGAGAATAGTGATCCTCAAACTGTTTCAAGTAAGACAGAACCCAGAACTGTGCTATTCTTTGCAGGACACCAGGGAGAATACCATTCTCCTAGCAGAAAAAAAATCCCAATGAATACTGATACTATTCAAATTCCATTTTATGTACTAGAATCAATTATGACAACAGGGAACATGACATTATATATATGAAATCTGGCACAGATAATTTTTTCTGTTGGGATAGAGGTAGCAATCTTCTAGTAGAAAGTCCTAGACCATATGGCTGGCTCATTGGTGTACTAATGCACTTCTTTAGCCATCAAAAGAAGGCTACTGCTGAGTTCAAGGAGAAATCAAAGTTGCTCAGGAATGTGAGCAAACCAATGAAAAGAACCTGCAGAAGGACCCGTGACATAATTCATGATATAAAAAGACACATGAGTCTTATTCAATATGTGCTTCAAGTAGTCTCCCAGCATTTTTGCTCTGTTCTCAATCACATTGGGAAAAAAGATGCAATTTTACCAGACTCTAAACAGTCTATAAAGAACAAAATAAGTGGTTTCCAAGTTTTTCTTTCATTAATATCAGTTTGCTATTTGTTCTGTTTGCATCATGCATCAAAGTGTAAGAAAAATTTGCGATGAAGTAATAATCTAGGAAATTCTGTTCATTATTATTTTTCTGTAGGTTGACAGAAGGCAATCATTCTTTAATCTCTCTAGAATACTAGTACATAGCTTGCATATCATTCCATTAAAAGGGAACACTTTTTCGGACTTCCATGGTGGCGCAGTGGTTAAGAATCCGCCTGCCAATGCAGGGGACACGGGTTTGATCCCTGGTCCGGGAAGATCCCACATGCCGTGGAGCAGCTAAGCCCGTGCGCCACAACTACTGAGCCTGGGCTCTAGAGCCCGCGAGCCACAACTACTAAAGCCTGCGCACCTACAGCCCATGCTCCACAACAAGAGAAGTCACGGCAATGAGAAGCAAGCACACCGCAATGAAGAGCAGCCCCTGCTCGCTGCAACTAGAGAAAGCCCGCGTGCAGCAACGAAGACCCAATGTAGTCAATAAATAAATAAGTAAGTAAATAAATAAATAAATGGAAACACTTTTCCAAGAAAACAGAATACTTACTTCTTAAGGTGCATGACCACAGTAGGTAATAATGTTAATTTTTTCAGTGCTGGCTTTTTTTGATTATTCAACTGTCTGTCTTCCTATCCAGGAAGAAAAAGATTGAAAAAAAAAAAAGGAAAAAAGGGCAATTGTTAATAGTGAATTATAACCACTATAATTCTAAACTTTAAATATAATAAAGCAGCAATTTCTCTGAGACACAGTTTTTCCTACAAGAAAGAATAATTACATAAAGAATAGACTTTCTGCAGAGCCAAAACCCACAAAACTATTAGAATAACTAGTTTTAACAACTACAAATCGAGAGGAACAATTTTCATTTAAAATATTGGCATAACTATCAAGTTTTCAGAGTTCATTCAAGGTACAAATTATACATGGAAAAATTTGGTTTATCATCAAGAATAATTTTGCAGCTATGGGGCCTGTAAGAAAGAAAAAGGAATATGTTATTAAAGAAGAGTTTTAGTATTTGCTTGGGTATTTTTTCCCTAGTTTTTTTTTTTTTTTTTTGCCAGGCCACACAGCTTATGGGATCTTAGTTCCCCAACCAGGGATCGAACCCGGGCCCTCGGCAATGAGAGCACAGAGTCCTAACCACTGGGTGACCAGGGAATTCCCCCTACTTTTTTAATTATAGAAAATTTTAAATTCTACAGACATACAAAACAAAATAATACACTCCTGTCATGTACATTTCAACAATTAAACACACATGGCCAGTCTTATTTAGCTATCTCTCTAGCTACTTTTCCCTTCACCCTTGAATAATTTTGCAACAAATCCTAGACACACGTCATTGGATTATAAATACTTCAGCAAGTGTCTCTAAAAGAGCAGGACTCGTTTTTAAACATAATACTTGGGCAATTTTTACAATTTGAGCAGAATTTTTAAATGCAGTGAGTTAAATGCAATCATTTGATCAGAGACAAAAGAATGACACAGGTTTATAACATAATAAATATGAGTTTATAATTTTTTGTATGTGAAGAAACATCACTTTGTGGTAAACTAGCAGAACCTGAGAACAAGATCACTCCCCCATAAAACCAGCAAACCAATTCAGCTAAAAAGGCCCATTTTACTTAATACTTAGTCTTTTCACTTTTTTCCTAAAACACACTACTTAAAAATTAAAATTATTGGGGCTTCCCTGGTGGCGCAGTGGTTGAGAGTCCGCCTGCCGATGCAGGGGACATGGGTTCGTGCTCCGGTCTGGGAAGATCCCACACGCCGCGGAGCGGCTGGGCCCGTGAGCCATGGCTGCTAAGCCTGCGCGTCCGGAGCCTGTGCTCCACGACGGGAGACGCCACAACAGTGAGAGGCCCTCGTACCGCAAAAAATAAAATAAAATAAAATAAAATAATTTCCATGCTTAAAATTTAGAACAGTAAATGCTTATTATAAAAAAAAACAAAAACAAAGTATCTTTAATGTAGTTTAAGCAAGGATTAAGTGTAAAAAAAAAAATGGCCGGAATTCCTTGGTGGTCCAATGGTTAAGATTCTGCACATTCACTGCCAAGGGTCTGGGATCAATCGCTGGTAGGAGAACTAAGATCTCATAAGCTGCATGGCGAAAACAACAAAACAAAACAGGGACTTCCCTGGCAGTCGAGCAGTTAAGACTCCATGCTTCCAATGCAGGGGACGCAGGTACGATCCCTGGTCTGGGAACTAAGATCCCACATGCCTCGCAAACAAACAAAACAAAAAAGGCCACATAATCAATTATGTGGGAGAAAGAAAGATGAAGCTAGAAGTGACCTATCTCACCTCAGCAGCTTCATTCATCTTGACAATCATGGCGCTCACAACGTCGTCGGCATCACTAATAAAAGTACCACCATCACGGTTACGCCTGCGCTTGCCACTCATGCTCTTTTTCCGCTGCAACATCATCTCGAAGTCCGACAGAAAGTCCATGCTAAGCAGTAACCCAAAATTAAGTGAAATATAAATTCCCTTTTAAATATACATTTTCTTTTATGACAGTTAAGAACCACCAACTTTCTTAATTCTAACTCAGTGAAGTGCTACTTTCTTTTAAAGTGCAAGTACTTTTAAAATGGCTTTTAAAAGAACAAGTGATCATAAATTTTATGCTCAACTTCCCAATGGTTACACATTAAATACTAATAGCCCTACACCTTCATACACTATGTTCATGCTTACATGTGTTAGCCTGAAAAAGAACATTTCAAATTTCAAGTTTTGCCTGCCACTCCATGGTTCAGTTTTAGTTGCATTGCCTTTTTGCGGGGGGAAAGAGTGGTTTTCAATTATCTGAATATTTTTGTCTTATACAGAATAAGTAGGGGAAAAAAACCTGCTGTTTTTTAGTGACAAGAAGTATAACTCTCAAAACATAATGTGACTGAGATAAAGATGGAGATCTACAAATCTGCTAAGAGCCTCAAAAAGACTTTGTAGCTTTCATCTGAATCTTTACACTTAACGAGGAGCTAATATGCTCTCTGCCTCTATCATATAAATAAGATGATATGGTTTATAATTTAATTTCCAAAGGTACTGCCAAACTCATTCAGCTTAATTCTTGCATGTCACTAGGAATTAAAGCATCATCATTATAAACAGTAACTAACAATTCATTCTATGTTTGTCACCTTTCATGACACTAGATTCTTCTGAACATAGATTCCAACCATCTCAACAAAACTATGTGAAATACAATCAAGGAATATTTTGTATCTAAAACATCCCCCCTGGGACCCCCAAATCAGCTTTCTCTCTCTCTCTCAAAAAAAGTTTTTATTAGGTTATTTTTCAGAAGAACTTACTTGGTGAGATATAAATTAAAAGCCTGGCAACCATATAGCCCCACAAATTAAGACAGCTGAGCATAGGGCAAATGACAGAAAAATAACAACAGCAAATAATTTTTGGACAGCACTGTATACAGAGAAGTAGATGGGAGAACAAAAATGGAAGATTCTTTCCTACACTTAATCAGGAACCAAAATAAGAAAAACAAAGTTCGTTAGTCTCTACCTTCATTTTTAAAGTTCTCTTTAATAAAGTCCTTTTTTAAAAAATAAAACAAACTTACTGTTTTCCTCTCTTTATGTTATCATCAGAATCTGAATCTTCTGCTTCTTTTACCTGTGTTTCACTTTTTTCTTCTTCCAAATCTTCTTGGTTAAAACCCTAAAGGAAGGGTAAGTTAGCTGGAGTTACCGCAACCTCATTACAGACTCTCTTCTATGTAACTGCTCTTAATTTTTTGCATTTTTAAAGTAATACATTCATAAAGAATAAAAATTAAGAAGATATCAAAAGACATATAGCAAAAAAACCTCCCTCCCACCCTAGCCCTTAGTGTTATTAGTTTTTTTGCCTCCTTCTTCATTTTTAAGGCTTTAGATGATTTCACCAAATAACTGCAACCATAATTTAAACATTTCCCTGATGATATTTAGGTATGTGTATTTGAAATTTTGAGAAACATCTGCAAACTGTCTTCATAGAGGTTACACCAAATTAACTCTCCTTCCAGGAAAGCACAAATTCACCTGTTTCCTCACCTTCCCACTACTACGGCAGGTTATCAAGCATTAATATTTGCAATCTCTGGACTGAAAAAAACAAAAGGCATCTCTGTAGCTTTCTTTGCATCCTCTTATTATGAGTAAAGCTGGGCATTTCTCATGTTTCAAAGCCATCTGTTGCTATTTCTCTGTGAACTCTCAATATCCTATGGCCAGTTTTCCATTGGATCTTTGTCTTATTGGTATGGAAAATCTCTTTAAAAATTAGGGAAATTAGACCTTGCTACATGACGGGAACTGCACAATCCTGACATCTGTACAGTTTGATTTTGTTTATGGTAATGTTTTCTGGGTATAATTTTTAATTTTTTATGTAATTTAAATGGTCAGTCTTTTCTTTATAGCTTCCAACTTTCATGTTATACTTAGAAAGGCCTCCCCAATGGTTCCCCTAGTATGCTGTTTTCTACACTGAACTGAACCCATAATCAAGTTGATGTCCACTCTCCACACTAGAGAAACATATCTTATGCTTGTAAAATGTTGCTTAACTGAGTATAAGCCCCATGAGGGCAATGTCCAAACAATCTCTGGCATACAAGCTCTCGAATATCTGTTGAATGAATTCTTTTCTATTTTCTTTAGGTTTATTTACTATTTTTCTACCATCTTGAATTAGACTCTAAATTCACCTACTTTCATCCTCTCTTGCTTTAGTAATGAAAGTACTGACTTTTTTTTTAACACAAGAACTATTTAACAAGTAAGTTTTAAATTTGGGGGTGGCAAGGGTGCTTTTATGTGCTAATTTTGTTACTAATTTTTAATTTCATTGCATTCAGAAAATGTTGTCTATAGTTTGTACATTTGGCAAAAGCTTGATTTAAATTTTATATGGAAATACAAAGAACCAAGAAAAGCCAAGACAATCTTAGAGAATAACAACCTTAAAGGACATAAATAACCAAATATCAAGGGTTATGCATTAATGGTGCAAGGATAGACCAATGGAACAGAAAAGATACTTCAGAAACAGATTAGAAAATATATACATACTCGATTTATGACAAAGATGGCAGAATAGTAGAAAAGGATAGTCTGATTCAACTAGATACTACAAACGGGGGGCGGAAATCTTGACTATCTCATATATACTGCACACAAAAGCCCATTCCAGGTGGACAATATAACTAAATGAAAAAGATAAAATAATCAAGCTTCGAAAGAATAACTCAGGAGAATATTTTTATAACCTTGGGGATAGGCAAAAATTTCTTACAATTCAAAAAACTTTCAACATAAACGAAAAGACTGGTAAAGTTGATTTACACTAAAATTAAGAAATTTGCTCATCAAAGACTCCATTTAAAAACTGAAAATGCAAGCCACTGAACAGAAGATATTTTTATCTTTTATAATCTCCAAAGGGCTTATATCTGGATTATATAAAAAGAGACATTTCTCTTTTCTATCTTTCCTGGTTTTTTGGTCTTGATTATTCCATTGTTTACATTCCACTTAGATTACAGATCTGTTCATTCTCTTCGCAGTTCTGTCAATTTTTGTTTTGCTTATACATATTTAAAGCCATATTACTAGGTACACGGCTAGGTACAATTTTAAACCCTTTTTTCAATATAAGGGGACCCTCTTTATCTCGAACAATGGTTTTTGCCTTAAAGTCTACGTCGTTGATATTCATATAAGCTACACCAGTTTTCTTTTGGCTAGTGTTCGGAGAGAGTACCTTTTTCCATCCTTTTATTTTCAACTCTATCTTCTGTTTCAGATGAATTTCAAAATTAATATATAGCTGGTTTTTAAAATCCAGTCTTTAATTTGTCCTTTAATTGGAGCACTTAATATATTTCAGTGTGATTTCTGATATTATCAAAGTTTATATCTGCTATCTTACTATGTATTACTTTCTAAACGTCCCCCTGTTCTATATTTCTTTTTCTCTTTTCTTGCTTTCTTTTGGATTGACTAGCTTCTATTATTTCATTCTTCCCTCTCTATTAGGTTGGAAGTTACACATTCCATTAGTCTTTTTAGAGATTACAATGCACATCCTAACTTACCAAAGACTACTAATGTACTTTTACATACATTTGCAAAGACCTGTGAACATTTCAATTCCATGTAAACACCCAATCTGTCACTGCTGTCATGTTTTAATTTCATATGCATTTTAAACCACACCAGACGTGACTCTGTTTTGGATGGTCATTACACATTTAGACCTAGCCACACGCTTTTGTTGCTCTTTTTCCCTTCCTGCATCCTTGACCTTCCACCTGAGATTTTCTTTCTGCCTTTAGTATTTCCTTCAGTTGGCATTTTGGTAAGATGAAATAAGCAGGGAATCTTCATTCCTGAAAAGAATTTTTACTGAATATAAAAGAACTTTTAAGTTTGCAGTTATTGGATTCTATTACTTCTGTTGAGAAGTTAGCTATTAAAATAACAGTTGCCTCTCTGAATGTAATATCTTTTCCCCTTTGGCTGCTTTAAAGACTTTCCTGTTTTCTTTGGTTTCTTGTAATTTTCCTGTGGTGTATTGGGTTGGCCAAAAAGTTCATTCAGGTTTTTCTTTAAGATGTTACAGAAAGGGACTTCCCTGGTGGTCCACTGGTTATGACTCCACGCTCCCAATGCAGGGGGCCCGGGTTCGATCCCTGGTCAGGCAACTAGATCCCACATGCATGCCGCAACTGAGAGTCCGCGTGCCGCAACTAAATATCCTGCATACCACAACTAAAGATCCCGCGTGCCACCACTAAGACCCGGCCCAGCCAAATAAATTAATTAATTTAAAAAAAAGTTACGGGCTTGTCTGGTGGTGCAGTGGTTGGGAGCCCGCCTGCCGGTGCGGGGGACACGGGTACGGGGCCTGGTCCAGGAAGATCCCATGTGCTGCGGGGCAGCTGGGCCTGGGTACCACAGCTATTAAGTCTGCACTCTGGAGCCCGCGGGCCACAACTGCTGGTCCTGTGTGCCGTAGCTGCTGGGGCCCGCGCGCCTGGAGCCCATGCTCCGCGGCAGGAGATGCCACCACAGTGAGAGGCCCCACGCCTCAGCAAAGAGTGGTCCCCGCTTGCTGCAACGGGGAGAGGGCCCGTGCGCAGCAGTGGGGACCCAGTGCAACCAGAAGTAAATAATGATTAATTTTTTTTAAAAAAGTTACAGAAAAACCCGAACGAACTTTTTGGCCAACCCAATATTTAAGTGTAGATTGCTTTGTTTTTATCCTGCTTGCAATTTGTAGAACTTCTAGACTCTATGGCTTTATGAATCATTTCTTTAAATATTGTTTCTGATATATATACATATACATTTCCTCCCCTCTCCTTCTGGGATTCCAAGTCACTTTGTTAAACCTTCTCATGCATAATTTATGTTTTATTTTTTACATTTTCCACACTAATATCAATGCTTCATTCTACATAGTTCCTTCTATTTATTTAGTTAGTTGTGGCAGGTCTTGGTTGCAGCAGGCGGGCTCCTTAGTTCCTTCTATTTATTTATTTCGTTGCAGCAGGTGGGCTCCTTAGTTGTGGCATGCATACTCTTAGTTGTGGCATGCACATGGGATCTAGTTCCCTGACCAGGGATTGAAACTGGGCCCTCTGCATTGGGAACGCAGAGTCTTAACCACGGTGCCACCAGGGAACTCCCTCTACATAGTTCTTTCTAACTTACCTTCCAGTTCACTCATTTTCTTTTCAAATACGTCTAATCTGTTGTTAAACTCAACCACCAAGTTTTTAATTTCAGTTACTGTATTTTCAAAGTCCCAGAATTTCTACTTGGTTCTTTTTCAGGTATTTTAAAAAAAACTGTTTGCTCTAAGAAACTTTTCAATCCTTTACCTTGCTAAACATATATATATTAAAGGCAATATCTAAAATTCCTATATCTAGAGCCCCTAGGTCTATTTCTGTTATCTGCTGTTACTATTGTTTCTTTTTAAATGTTACAGATAAGTGTGTACTGTGTATTTGAAAAACTACAGAAATAATTGGAGGTCTGTGATGATGTTACTTTTGTCCTGAAAGGATTTCTGTTTGCATATGTCAGGTGGCTGAGAGCCAGCCAATGGTTTAAGAATCACTGCAATCAAACTTCTGAGACTTAGGGAGGGTGACGGAAGAGGGAAGAGATATGGGAACATATGTATATGTATAACTGATTCACTTTGTTATAAAGCAGAAACTAACACACCACTGTAAAGCAATTATACTCCAATAAAGATGTTAAAAAAAAAAACAAAAAAACTTCTGAGACTGAGGTTCTCTATGTTGCTAGATGACTCAAAGATGGCCTAAAATCTGAGCAAAGGCTATTCTAACTTCCAGTTCACCCTTAATCCTAGCAGTCTCAATCCAGAGCATGGGGCTTTCAGGGTCCCCTAACCTCAGCAGGCCCCGACCTTCCAGTTTTCTCTCTTAAGCCTTGAGGCAATCAAAAATAAATTTAGCCTCTCAGCTTGAGCAGATGAACATCCCAGAAAAAGCAGTTCTAAATGCTGAGCTTACCTCTTTAGGTTTCTACCTTTTGCTGGTTTTTGGCTTAGTAATTCTTTGTTACCTCGTTCTTATGATGATGAGCAGATTTTTTAAACATTTTGTCTAGCTTCTGTAGTTGTCCTTAGCAGAAGGGCTGGTCCAAATTACCTCATGGGCCATTGCTATCATCAGATGCTCCGTAACTGCTGTGATTCTTTCTCTTTAGCATCATAAAGCGCGTTTCATTGTCTCTTAATGTGTTCCTTCCTCCCTTTAATTCAATTTTGCCCGTTATTTTCCTTTTATGTCTTTGTAGACCCCTTTATTTCACTTTCCGAATACCTTTGTTCTAGATTTTTCTACTGGATACATCATAGCTATTTATTTCTACTTATTGGAATCTCCTACTAGACACCCACTGCCATAAAAACAAAAAAAGCATAGCATAATCAAAGAGGAAATCTTTCCGTCTAATACTTACTGTAAATTCTTCCTCCTCCTCATCACCAGATTCTCCAAATATGTCTGCAATAAGATTTCTAGAAAATATAAAAAACTTTCATTTGCTTTCTTCTCATTTGCATAGGAATCAAAATATTTTTCTAATAGGGTATAATTTAATAACAGTAAAACATGCAGATCTCAAGTGTCCATCTCAATGGGTTTTGACACATTCACGTAACCCTTACCCTAACAGAACAGTTCCATCTCCCCAGAAAGTTCCCTTGTGGCCCTTTCTAGTCAGTCCCCCCTATCAACATCCCAGAGGCAACCACCACTCTGATTTCCACCACCACAGATTAGTTTTGCCTGTTCTTGAACCTCACATAAGTGGAATCAGATAACATGTCCTCTTTACTTCTTTCACTTAAGATAATATTTTTGAGGTTCATCCATGTTGTAGCATGCAGCAATAGTTCAGGACCTAAAATCCTGAATCCCCCAAGGTCATGAAATTAGGCAGGGTATATTGTATTACACCTCAACACGGAATTTTAATACAAGTTTAAAAACCCTGAAAGACAAACCCCTCTCTACTGCCTTGTATGAACCCTGGGAAGTTCAGGTTACACTGCCACTTACTCTTCTTCATTCCCTGACTCACTATCACTCCCAAACAGGTCCTTCTCTTCATTTTTCTTATCAGACAATTCTCTCCCTGCTTCTTCTTCACTGTCAGATGCTATCGTCTTCTCTCTTTTGCCTGATTTGTCTGACATAACATCACTGTCAGAGTCATCTGCATCAGAGACAACACGACTCTTCTTTGCTGCTGTTGAAAAAAAAATCATCATTAATCTTACTCCATCACAGTCACTGTATTACTAAGTACAACAGGTGCTCTAAAATGTCAATATGTGGCCAAAACCAAAGGCCTCATGATACACAGTTTAGAATAAAAAATAAATAAATAGCTAAAAGATGCAGAGTCATCTTACAATTATCTGCTATATAGGAAAGAGTGGCCAAAAGATGAAGACTGGCATCAATAGCTACCTTTCGTTTGGGGGAACAGAGAAAATAAGAGTAGAATCCCTTCTCTGCTGCCTAATATTAGCAGAACTCTAAAGGCTTGGATATTCTTTTGTGGAATCCCCATGTTCCTCAGTCATCCATCACTGCTCAATCTGGAATTTCTCATCTAAGTAAACTGCACATGTGGTGCTCTTTTCCCTTCTCCTTTAACAACTGTCGGGTTATAAAGAAATGCCTTTTCCCAAAAAGATGTTTCATAAAAAAGTAATCAAGTAGTAAAGATTGGAATATTTTGTGGAGACATGGAGTCTCTAAATAGAGTCCCTCGGAAACTTCCTTGAATTTGGGCATTCAACAATGTTTAACAACTGAAGACAGGTACCCACGAGAGCTCAGTCACTGTCTAGATGGGATGTAGTGCATTAGCTGTCCAAGAGACCACAGTTAACTCTGGATAAGGTTGGGTTTTCATGTAAAAGTATTCTTTTGAAACTTTACCCTTTCCAGTAAAAAAAAAAAGGACTTCCCTGGTGGTCCAGTGGTAAAGAATCCGCCTTACAATGCAGGGGAAGTGGGTTTGATCCCTAGTCAGGAAACTAAGATCCCACACGGGGCAACTAAGCCCTCATGCCACAACTACTGAGCTCGCAAACCTCAACTAGAGCCCGCATGCTGCAAACTACAGAGCCCATGCACTCTGGAGCCCGCGCACCACAACTACAGAGCCCACACACCCTGGAGTCTGTGCGTCACAACTAGGGAGAGAAAATCTGCAAGCCACAACTAGAGAGAAGCCCGTGGACAACGAAGAGCCTGCGAGCTGCACGAAAGATCCCACACGCCGCAACTAAGACCTGATGCAGCCAAAAATAAATAAATAAAAAATCTTTTAAAAAATTTATATTTTCATAGAAATCTTTCATATTGCCATTGCAATGCAGTCTAGTTTATCATTTCGAGGCAGTCAGAACTTAACAAATGCTGCTAGAACAACAAAGGAAATTTAATATTAAGACTTGCCAATGAGGGAAATCCCTGGTGGTCCAGTGGTTAGAACTCCAGGCTTTCACTGCCAACCTCATGAGTTCAATCCCTGGTGGGGGAACTAAGATTCCACAAGCCACATGGTGCAGCCAAAAACACCAAAACAAAAAACCGAAACACTTGCCAATGAAAACCAGTGTCCTGGTGATATTTTAGAACATCAAGTTGAATAAGAGAATACAGACCTAACATTCCAGGAAAAGAAACAATGCTTCATAGTTATAAGCTTAGACAACAAGTAAAGCTATGGAGGGACTTCCCTGGTGGTCCAGTGGTGGAGAATTTGCCTTCCAATGCAGGGGACACAGGGTCAATCCCTGATTAGGGAACTAAGATCCCACATGCCATGGGGAAACCAAGCCCACGTGCCGCAACTACTGAGCCCGTGTGCTATGGAGCCTGCGTCCCACAACTAGAGAGCCCGTGTGCCTCAACTAAGACCCGATGCAGCCAAATAAATAAATAAATAAATAAAAGTAAAGCTAAGGATAAACAGCCCAAAATAATCCCTTACATGCTTTCTCTTCATCGTCACTATCAGAAAGCACAGCAGCTTTCCGCTTTGCCACTTTCTCCTCCACCCCCTCTTTTTCTTCATCCTCATCGCTGTCAATTTTGGGCCTTTTTGGTTCTTCCTCCTCGCTGTCAGAACTGTTGAACCGCTTCCTGTCTACATGGGCATCTGAATGAAAGGGGTCAGCCTGCATTTCTGTGTCCTCTCTCTTATTCTCCCCGTCACTGTCCTCATCAGACTCCGGCTTCTGTCTGTGTCTGGGGGCAGCCTCGGCTTCTGAATCGCTGGCAGGCCCCTTCTGAGGCTCCTCGCTCTCAGAGTCACTGGCTTGGGGCTTGGGAAGCTCCTCATTTTCAGAATCACTGGCTTGGTGCCTTGGCGGGTCCTCGCTTTCCGAATCGCTAATTCGGGGTTTGGGAAGCTCCTCGTTTTCCGAGTCACTGGCTTGGTGCCTTGGGGGGTCCTCGCTTTCCGAATCACTAATTCGGGGTTTGGGAAGCTCCTCATTTTCCGAGTCGCTGGCTTGCTGCCTTGGCGGGTCCTCGCTTTCTGAGTCACTGATCCGAGGCTTGGGCAGCTCCTCACTTTCAGAGTCACTAACTCGAGGCTTGGGAAGCTCCTCATTTTCCGAGTCACTGGCTGGGTGTCTTGGGGGCTCCTCACTCTCAGAGTCACTGACTTGGGGTTTTAGAGCATCCTCTGTTTCCGAGTAACTGGCAGGACTTTTGGGGAGCTCTTCGACCTCTGAATCGCTGGCAGGGGGCTTCCTAACATCTTCATTTTCGGAGTCGCTTGCGTGCCCATTAAGCAGCTCCTCGTTTTCAGAGTCGCTCACAGGTAGCTTCCTGGGCTCCTCATTCTCAGAGTCGCTCCCATGGTGATTGGCATCCTCGTTTTCAGAATCACTCGCAGGAGGCTCTGCATGCCCTTCAAATTCAGAGTCGCTGTCCTTTTGCCTTTGAAGCTCCTCACTCTCAGAGTCACTGGCATTAAGATTTGAGGGGTCATCGTTCTCAGAGTCTGTCACATGATGTCTTTTGTTGAGACCATCTTCTCGATCACTAGGTTCATTCTGAAAAATCAAGGGAGAAAAAATTAGGAAAGTGCAAAAAAACCTTTGGTAGTAAAAATGTTAAAAATTTTCAGCCTTAAAAAAAAAAGCAGGAATACGCATGCTTAAATGTAGAATTCTCATCCTATACGTATATAGAAACATCCCACTTTTAAAAAGGCCATTCATCTGTGAAATGGTAGCATGGTTTAGATCCCAAAATGAGGAACGATAACCTGCCTTCATGAATCTGTAAAGCACAGACCCCCAGATTACTCTACGGTACCTTATACTTTGAAAAGCTAGATTAAACAACAACAAAAAATAAACCTTAACTTTCTCATATAATTCTAGCTCCTAAATATATTCTTTAAGTACATACAAGCAAACATGTACCCAAGTTCTCTTAAAAAAGGAACATTCTTGGGTTTTATAACGTTAAAGTTCTTTTAAGGAAGAGAACTATAAAACTTTACTTTATTTAAAGGGCCAAATTATACTTGGGGCACATTCTCCCGAGTGAATCTGAACAAATAAGGAGAGGAGCAGAGGAGCAATTAATAGAGCCAAATACCATGGTAGGGTCTCTCCTGCTAGTTTACTCCTCACGAGAGTATTTTTCATGATAAGAAAACTGAGGCTTACAGCAGTCTTGGGACATATATCCAGTAACCCTGGCACAAAAGTTTAAGTTTTAGGGAAAACACTGACTAATCTAGCTATACTAACAAATAATGTCATATGAAGTAATCTGAAAACTCTAGGGTACAAATTTGATATTATAGCTATGTTTTTTAAATGCAGAGAAAAATATATAAAACTAAACATACCAAAATACTAATAACTAGAATGTGGGGAATTTTTTCCCTTCTATAATAGTATCTTTACTTTCAGTAACATGGTAATTAATATTCTGGCTTAAAAAGTAAAGTACTTCTGTGTTTAGGTTTTCCCCCTTAAAAGTTTACTGAGCCAAATTTTTTTTTTTTTTTTTTTTTTTGCAGTACGCGGGCCTCTCACTGTTGTGGCCTCTCCCCTTGCGGAGCACAGGCTCCGGACGCGCAGGCTCAGCGGCCATGGCTCACGGGCCCAGCCGCTCCGCGGCACGTGGGATCTTCCCGGACAGGGGCACGAACCCGTGTCCCCTGCATCAGCAGGCGTACTCTCAACCACTGCGCCACGAGGGAAGCCCTGAGCCAAATATTTTTCTTTAGAATATATGACGGACATTTCCTGAACTTACCACAGATCAATTTTCAAGGAACAAAGAGCCTTTAATAAAGTATATGCCCACCATATCACGCAATGAAATAATTAAGCAGTAAGGGAATATACAGTGACAAGATAAAAGGCATTAAAATGTTTTCACAAAACCCACACTTTAACTTGCTTCGGGCTCATTTAAAGAAGATTAAGTATGTTGTGTCTACAACTTCAGAAAGAGTAAAAAAATTATAAAATAAGCTTATAAAATATGTTTGAGGGTTTTTCCCCTCCATATTTCATTCCCATCTTGATAGCACAGAGTTCCAAAGATACAGTAACTGCTATACATATTCATTCAAGTATAACACATTCAGGAAACTTTCTAAAATAATAAGCTTTTCAAATTTCCCAAAGATATTTTTCTTTTATTATCACGGGACACTCACAGCATAGCACTGGATTCCCTGTCAGTCATACATCCTACTACCCCAATGAAACTGGCATTTATCTATTAAATTAGGACAGGAGAAATAACATAGAACCTTTTGATACAGTACAAGATATAGTACTCTATATATTGCTAGAAGCTTACTCTTGGCCATACTTCAGAATTTAATTCTTTTATATTTTAAAAGAATATAGATGAAAAAATTAACTATCCAGAATGTAAGCCCTAAGAAGGCAGGCATTTTTTGGTCTGTTTTCTTCACTGAGAAGGCACACTCTGTGCTTCAGAGCACAGAATGGTGTCTGGTATATACAAAATCACAGTAAATTCTTACTAATTACTTACTTACCTACTTACTGTGTAAGAAAGTAATTACTTTTCTCACTTAATAAAAAGAGTTAAATGAGAATAATTTAAAGTGAGGAATAATTAACTCAACAAGTATTTGTTTAATGTCTACTACGTGCAAGGTGCTAGGAATCAAGGCTGAACATGTCTCAGTGCCTGACCTTAAGGAAATGTTGTCTAATGAGCCAGCCAAATATACCATAACAATACAGTATAACATGCACTGTTATGAAGGTATATGTGACATTCCGAAAGCCTACCGGAAGTGATCTATATGAGACTAAGCTATAAAGGGTGTGTAGACAACAGGTATTGGGAATTAGTTTGTGATGACTGAATTAAGAAGTTAACTGCATTACTGAGGGCAGAAGACGAAACATACAGGTACCAGCAGAGGCAACTAAAGCAGGAGGCAAAAGGGGAAATTGTTAACTGGCTTTTGGAATGCTTTCCATGGCATACACATGACATAACTCTAACAACATGTTCGTGTGTGACTCAGCTGCAAACAACAGAAATCATCTCAGGCTAGCTCCAGAAAAAAAGAACAATCTTTCCAGAATCAAAGTGGAATAAATGGCTAAAGGCTCAAGAAGGGTAGGAACCAAGGCAGCTCAGAAGCTTAGGAAAGGAAATTCAAGGACCTTTCACTACAGCACTATCAATAACATGACTCAGCTCTCACGTTGCTAAATTTCAGTGTCCAGGATCTAAATTTTAAATTCCCAGGAGACATAATCTAATGGGCCACGGCAAGATAGGATGTCGTTACTCTGTGACTCAATGCCAGAGCAGGGGCACAGCACTGGGAGCCACTCCCAAAGAAACGAGAGATACCATGAACTGAGTAGTCTTCCCAAAACTTATCTGTTACACTCTACCCTGGACTTCCCAACACATGGTGTATGCATTCCAAACAAGCAACCATTACAAGGACATTACATGTAATTCACGATTGTGAAACTTATGAATTCCCATCAATTTTTGAGGAGTCTCATAAAATCCTGAGTATCTATCCATTATGTGTGGCACAGTAGGGAAAACGTGGGAAATCACTGCAGTAAGAAAGTACTGGTCGACAGACTCAAGTTAAAGAAGGCAGTTAGGTGAAGACATCATAGGATTTGGGAAAAGAGTTAAGCTTACAAGTTATCAAAACACTACTCAAAAATTTTAGACTGGTTTCAGCAATTAGTCTAAATTGCAAACTTAAAAAATATCCAAAATACAGTTTTTAAAAAGTCAAATATGAGTACAACAAATCAATAGTAGAAGCTGCCATTTAAATGCTATTTCTTAATAATATTTTTAAAAATCCCTAATTTTACCTGTCAGAGAAATTGAGCACTCTAAGTGCCCTCAGAGGCTTTAGAAATGTCTATAATGCCTCACACTTCCCTCTTATGATCATTTACATTGTAGTTATAAATAACTTCTGGTTACCCATAATGAATGATCTGATCGTTTATCTCAGCAATCAAACAGTAACACACTCTTTATGACCAGTGCCATAATATACATGCACAGAGATAATTAACATTTTTAAATTACAAAATAAATAATAAAACTGCTGTAAAGGCAAACATCAATTTGTAAATTACAAAGTAGTATAAGAATGTCAAATAGGAGTCCTTGTAAAGAACCAAACAACTCAGGACAGCTGTTTCCAGTAAAAGAAACTCAAAACTGTTGAACTTGCATTCCAACCTTCCATCATAAATTGGTACAACATTCAACACCAAGTCACACAGTAAATTCCATGAAGAAATATGTATAGGAGCATTTTCAAAAACATGTTTTACTGGACCTTAGTTCCAGAAGATATATTTGAAATCCTCGTCTTGGAGTTTGTCAATACATATCATCTTAAAAGCATAAGGAAGAATCTGGGAAATCCAGTTTTTACTACACAATGCTGTTAATCCAGGGTAGGTCCTGGAATGCTGCATGGCTTTGACTCTGAGAAACTCCAGCTTTACAGCAAGCACACACACATATAACAAAATGAAGATGTATACCAGTGTCCTTTGTTGATCTTAGAGCTGGTTGATCTTAGAATCAGTCAAAAACAGAAGCATTCCTGATGAGTACTAGAAAAAGAAAATGTCTACACAAAGCCTAAGAGTTTATAATGGGGGCTTCCTCGGGGGTGCAGTGGTTAAGAATCCACCTGCCAACGCAGGGGCCACGAGTTCCATCCCTGGTCCGCGAAGATCCCATGGGCCGCGGCGCAACTAAGCCCATGCGTCACAACCACTAAGCTTGCGCTCTAGAGCCCGCGCACCGCAACGAAGAGTAACCCCTGCTCGCCGCAACTAGAGAAAGCCTGTGTGCAGCAAGGAAAACCCAACGCAGCCATAAATAAATAAATAATTTCTGAGAAAAGTTTATAATGATGAAGCAAACTCCTGCCTACCTCTCCAGACTCATTTCTGCCCTCTCACCACCATCAACCCTATGTGCTGCAGCAGCAGTTCCCAAACTTTTGCAGAAGAATAACTTGGGGAGCTTTGGAGGAAAACATACAGATTTTTGTGCTTCTCACCTCCAGATATTAATACAGTCAGTTTGGGGAAGAGGTCGAAGAATCTGCATTTTGACATCTAATCCAAGTGATTCTAACCGCACATTATAATTTTACTGCAGACACATGGAACCACTAACTTCACTGTTACCTCCATGCTTTTACCTCACCTTGTCCTTTTCATACCTCAACACTAGGCAAAAATACCCCCTTCCTGAAGCCTCTTCCATCCTCCTCTCTAGGTAGAATGGACTCTGCCCCATGTAATGTGACAGTTCACAACGTGGACTTTAGTGTCGGTAAGACCTGGGGTTCAAACCCTAGCTCGCAGCCACCTTCTACTGTGTAATCTAGGGAAATTTTCTTAACTCCTCAAAACCTCAATTCCTCAATATGACAGAGTCAGAAATAGTTTCTATAACTTAGAGGGCCGTTCAGAGGACCAAATGCATGTAATGTAGTTAGCATGTGCCTGTGAGCATTCAATACATGTTGTTAATCATTTATAACAAAAATATCTTATTAATTACAAAACATTCACCCTTCAAGACTCAGCTCAAATACATCATCTATGAAGGCTGAGCTGGTCAGTCATTCCTTCTTACATGTCCCCATAGCATCCTGTATCTCTACCTCACTGAAAGGTGATTTTTTACGCATTTATCTTCATAATATGTTTGAATAAATGACCTTAAGATCAAAAAACTATCTTTTACCTTCAGTATACAGAAGATACTCAAATTAAATTCACTGAAATAAAACAAACCCACAAGACAATGCTTAACAAAAAAGAACCAAAGCAAAACAATGTTCTTCTCCTCAATTTGGTAAACTCAAAGACAAAGGCTGAAACCAAACACAAAAAAAAGAAGTGTAGATGGAATCAAAAGAACTGGTAAGAAACAGGGTAAACAAGGACGGCAAAAGCCAACAAGAATCTTCTACGGGCTCTGATCTACTCCCCATAGGAATACTTTCCTTATATTAGCACAACGTCTCTGTGGAAAGATCCAAATGACCGCAGACTGCCATCTTTACTCAATTCAAAGTAAGGTTGGAGCTAACAGGGCTGCCACCAACTTCAATGACAGATGGATGGTTGTGCCCACTAGGCTTTGCCTACAGTCAGAAAACAAGGAGAAACTATGTGCCATTTCCAAACAACCTCTTCCTCGATCGTCCCACATACTACTTTTTTCCTGTGAGAACCTCAGGAAGGGAACACTACTTTTCTATGCAGATGAAATCTACAAGCTGTATTTTTATTTTATTTTTTTAAAGTTTTCTTTTTTTAAAAAATTTACTTATTTATATTTATTTTTGGCTGTGTTGGGTCTTCGTTTCTGTGTGAGGGCTTTCTCTAGTTGCAGCGAGCAGGGGCCACTCTTCATCGCGGTGCGCGGGCCTCTCACTGTCACGGCCTCTCTTGTTGCAGAGCACAGGCTCCAGACATGCAGGCTCAGTAGTTGTGGCTCACGGGCCCAGTCGCTCCGCGGCATGTGGGATCTTCCCAGAACAGGGCTCGAACCCGTGTCCCCTGCATTAAGCAGGCAGATTCTCAACCACTGCGCCACCAGGGAAGCCCGACAAGCTGTATTTTTAAATGCTTATTACCTTCAATGTATTTCTGTGGAATAAAAACCAGCTGACCACAATCCACAACTAATTTCACACTGTTCAAGAGAATTTTTTTTGGCCGCACCTTGCAGCATGTGGGACCTTAGTTCTCAGAACAGGGATCGAACCCATGCCCTCTGCCCTGGAAGTGTGGCGTCTTAACCACTGGACTACCAGTGAAGTCCCCAAGAGAATATTCAAGTAAAACAACAAAAAAATTAGAACTGGCAACTAGTTATAACTAGGTCACATTCATGCTCAAATTGCTTTATTAAAAAATGTGCTTCCAGTGATGACTATTCAAAACATTTAAAAAAAAATCATTCCCCTTTTCCCTATCTGCCCTACCGTCAACATTGTGTGAAGATTCTGAGTTCTCAAAGTGCTCTACACAGAATAAATATACTTGAAAACTCCCCTGATATTCATATCCCTTTTAGAAACCTAGCCCAAAAGATGTTAATAACCTAGAAACAAATAATTTAAATATGTAATCAACTTATTACTGCAATTGCTTATATATACATTTCTTTAAGAAACCAGGCCTAAACTTAAGAATATTATTTTTAAATTTCATTTCATAAGGTAAGTCTCTTTTGCTTTAAAACAGTGGGCCTCAACCTCATAAAGATTAACTCTTAACTAGCCCCCTAAGAAATAATCTGCCTAATTGCTATAGAGGCTAATTGTAAAATAATTAAAGGAAATCAGATTATGTCCCCTCAAAATATGCCTCTGACATAAAAATTTTGATCTGAAGGCAATTAACAAGCAGTAAACACAAGAGTAGCTCTCTCTACCTTCCCTCCTTTTCCTTCAAAAGGCAGGATATTCCCATTACTGGAGACAGACTGTCATTAGCTCAAAGACACCAGCAGAGCAATCAGCACACAAACTTTACTACATGAGTTTCTTCCCATATACTTGCCTTCGCAGTCTGTCACCCTTGGAAGCCTAGAACTGCTTTCCTTTGTCCTGTCACTTCTCCACAAAATTATTACTCTTCGTTGAAGATGTTATATGAACTAGAATTCTAAGCTACTGCTTTGAGTTACTCTCTGTTGAGTTTTCTCCTGTGTGATGTATGCTGCACATGTTAATAAACTCAGTTTTTTTTCACTTGTTAATGTCTTTTTGTTAAAGAATTCCAGCTGAAAACCTAAGATGGGTAGGGGTAAAATTTTGCCTCCCCTACATAACATAACTGCTATTACAGTTTTCAGAGCTGCTACATAAGTTTTACTTAGCCCTCATAATAATTATTTTAACCCACTGTCAAGATGGTGGAGCTAAGGCTCAGAGATGAAATAGTTTTTCTAGGAGCTGACAGTCATTATGGTTACTAAGTGGCAAAGCCAATATATGAAACTACATTTTGGCCATCACACTGCCTTTCACTCTGAAGAGCTATGCAAATACAAAATTTTATCATCATCACCTAAGAGAGATTTGCTGTTATACCATCTAACCCAAACAATTCTTCAGTATCATCTTCCATTAAGCTATCCCACTTTCCAGGTCACAATACTCATTCTTGAACTATAACAAGTCCTTCTCAATTCTAGGCCTTTGAACCTGCGGCTCTCTCCAGCTAGAATCATCACCGCACCCCTAACCGGCTTCTCCATCTGGCAATAATGTCAGACTCGTTCCTCAGAGTCCACTCAGCCCACCCTCCCATCCTCCTATGGCCCTTTGTATGTGCCCTTTCTGTAATTTTAAAATATATTTTAAATTATCTGACGCATGCTAGTAAAATTAGGTAACCATATAAAATGATGGGACAGTTATTCTAACTATTCTCCCTTTGACTTTAAATGTGCCAACACAGGAAAGTATAAAGAAAATTAAAATCACCTTTAATAACCCAAAGATCACCATCATTTCTAATTTTTACAAAGAATTTCTTCCCAATCTTTTCTTTGTGTTAATTTACTTTAAAAAAGTAAACAAGGATCTAGAATCACAATTAATTTAATGACTGTAACACACTGAATTCTCCCATGTCACAAAATATTCTTTGAAAACAATTTTAATGGACGCATTGCCATTCTTACAAATGTTCTATTTATATTTTAATCACTAGTTTTTTATATTGTTGGATCCTTCTTGTTTCCTTTCTTATGCTTTCTACATGTCATTTGTCCATTTCAGTGTTCTCAGCCTAAGGGTAGCTCTGGGTTCTCCCCTAAGGGGGCATTTGTGAATGCGAGGGACCATTTTTGGTTGGCAATGACTGGAGAGGATATGTTACTACCATTTTATTTAATGTTTGGGAACCAAGATACTAAATGTCCTGCAATATACAGGCCTGCCTCCAAATGCCAACAGCTGGCTTACTCAGAATCACCTGTTTAGGAAAGCAGCACTGGGCTGCTCTCCATGCAGAGGAGGCCACAGACAGGACCCACACACACACACAGGCAGGAGACCCAGTGAGATGAAAGAGCCAAATGCCCTGAACAGAGACTGTGGTAATAGACAAGTAAAGCATCCTGGGTTCTTCTGGAATGTGAATTGGGGAATATGGAGAGGTTTCACCAATGATTAGAAGAGATAAAAATGAAGCCAGATGAGGACTTCTGATATGAAAATGAAAAGCTCTGCTGACCCACTCTCCAGTGAAACTGGTTAAAAGTATTTAAAAACAACTATTCAAAGCCCCTGGAAATGGTCCTAAAGACAAAGAGAGAATAAAGAAACATCTATCCAAGAAGATCTACAAAAATTTGGTAAGAGAAGCAGAAGTATCTGGTATCTGAACCAAGACCACTCCTCACTTTCAACTTCACAGCTCAGTCAGAAAGGCTCTACTCCAGGCTGTTGCAGCCAAAAACAAAGGGTACTCTTTCCCTCTAGCTTCCAGGGGCAGGGTGTCTTCCCAGGAAGAGCCCAATGTCAGCATTTCTCATTCTGCCTCCAGCTACCTGCTGCTGAAGGTAAGTTCCAGGCAAATGTAATTGCAAGTGGGGGCTCCCATCTTCTGCCCAGCACTCAATCACAGTAAGAAGGCTCTGCTTTGGGCACAGCACACTGACAATACTGGGGCCCTGATCACCCTTGCCCCAATTTGTGTGACAGTGGTTCCATGCCAAGAGAGGCAAGCCAGGAGCACCTCAGGCTGCTATCAAATCCCCACTGCACACTGAGAGCTCGGCTTCTAGAACTGGGATGTCACTCAGAAAGAAACCTGCCGTCACCCTCTCCCCACCCCCTACCCCAAACTCCAGAGCCCAGGCTCAGAGATTTTGCTTGGGGACAAAGCAGGCAGTAAAGTAGATAGCTTCTAATTTTTCCCCAAAGAAACCAACTTCATTTGTAACCAAGCTTGGGGACGTCCAGGCTAAGGCACTTTCACTAACACTGGAGACTGGTGGAAGGCACTTAGAAGGATATTCAAAATACAGAATAAACTATAGGCCAGCTAGTTTGCAGGAGATAACCAGGTAACAATACAGCTGGGAGGAGCCATCCTGAGGTCAGAACAAAGCAAACACAGACCTCAGAAATTATTCCTTCAAAGGAGCCAGAATTTGATTAGACTAACTTTTTGAGCAATTTATGCCACAGGGCATGGCTGGAAATAACAGAGCCATCAGTGGAGTTTTTTTTTTGTTTTTTGTTTTTTTTTGCAGTACGCGGGCCTCTCACTATTGTGGCCTCTCCCGTCGCGGAGCACAAGCTCTGGACGCGCAGGCTCAGCGGCCATGGCTCACGGGCCCAGCCGCTCCGCGGCATGTGGGATCTTCCCGGACCGGGGCACGAACCCGTGTCCCCTGCATCGGCAGGCGGACTCCCAACCACTGCGCCACCAGGGAAGCCCCATCAGTGGAGTTTTAACAGCTGACTGTGGTCAGAGAAAGAGCAAAAAAGAGCCCTACTAACACCACCGTCATCCCAGGTGACTGTGAGCATGTCCCAAACTGCACATCTCTGAGGATGCAACACCAGAGATTTAAAACTGCGGGTGAGGAAACAGTATTCACTAAAATCATCCAGCTAGTCACTAAACAATTACTCTAAAATGTCCAGTTTCCAACAATAAATTAAAAGGCATGCAAAGAAACTGGGAAGTATGACCCATAACCAGGAAAAAAGCAGGCAACAGAAACTGCCTGTGTGAGCAACAAGATATCAGATTTATCAGGAAAAGACTTCAAAGTGGCCATTTGTGAACATGTTAAAAAAAACAAAGGCATGATGACAATAGCATATCAAATAGAGAATATATAGAAATAGAAATTTGACTCATCTCCTATAAGAGTAACCCAGTAAGATTAACAGCTGACTCCTCAATGCAAACAATGCAGGCAGAAAGCAGTGGGATAACATATTCTAAGTGTTCAAATAAAAACTATCAACTAAGAATCCTATATCCAACAAAGCTATCTTTCAAAAATAATTAACAAAAAAGAAATGAAAACTTTTCTAGATAACCAAGAAAAGGAAAGAATTTGTCAAGCAGACCCACCATACAAGAACTGCTAAAGGAAGTTCTTCAGGCTGAAAGCAAGGGACCTCAGTGAATCCACATGAAAAAACAATAAGCACCAGTAAAGGTAACTGTGTAATTATGAAAGACAGTATAAATGCATATTTTTTCCTTTCTTAATTTAACTGATTTATATAACAGTTGCATAAAGTAATATGTATATACTGTGTTGCTGGACCTGTAATACATAAGACAAATGACAGTAGAAAGAAGGTGGGTGGGAACAAACCTGTATTACACTAAGGAAATAACTTCTATAACAATGCATTGTTGGATTTTAGCATTAATAAATATAATATGTATAACAATAATATTACAAAGAGAGAAAAAGAATAGAGCCACATAGTACTAACCTTACTATATACCATCGGAATTAAGCTACCGTAAATCTGAAGCTGATTCTGATTAATATATGTGGTAAACCCTAGAGCTACCACTAAAAAAAAAAAAACTCAAAACCATAGTAAAAATACTATTAAAGAAATTAAAATTGCACAGAGTATTAAAAATATAACTACAATAATTTGTTAACGAGTACACTAGAGAAAAAGACAAAGTGTGACATCAAAAACATAAAATGTGGGGGAGAGCAAAAATGTGTAACTTTAGCATGTACTTGAAGTTATCAGCTTAAAATAGACTGGTATAAGATATTTTACGTAAGCCTCATGGCAACCCACAAAGCAAAAAGGTATACTAGATATACAAAAAAAACTTTTTTTAAGTAATCTAAGCATACCGCTAACAGAAAATCATCAAACCACAAAGGAAGAGAGCGGGGAGAAGGAAAAAAGGAATGACAAAACAGTCAGAAAACAAAGAACAAAATGGCAATAATAAGACCCTACCTATCAATATTTACTTTAAATATAAATGGACTCAATTCTTCAACCAAAAGATAGAGTGGTTAAATGGATGGGAGAAACAAAAACAAAAACTGAACTATATGCTGTCTACAAGAGACTCACTTCAGCTTTTAGGACACACGCAGACTGAAAAAAAAAAAAAGGATGGAAAAAGATATTCCATGCAAGTGGAAACCAAATGAAAGCAGGGGTAGCTATATTTATAATCAGAGAAAATAGACTTTTAGCCAAAAACTATAATAAGATACAAAGAAAGTCATTATATTGTATAATGATAATAGAGTTAATCCAACAAGAGGATTTACCATTTGTAAATATTTATGCACCCAACATCAGAGCACCTAAATATTAACAGACCTGAAGGAAGAAATAAGCTATCAACACAATAATAGTAGGGAACTTCAACGCCTCACTTTCAATAATGGATAGATCATCCAGACAGAAAATCAATAAGGAAATATTGGGCTTAAACCACACGTTAGGCCAAATGGACTGAACAGACATTTACAGAACATTCCATCCAACAGGAGCAGAGTACACATTCTTCTCAAGTGCACATGAACAATCTCGAGTACAGATCATATGTTAGGCCACAAGGTAAGTCCTAATAAATTTAAGAAGACTGAAATCATATCAAACTTCTTTTCCGACCACAATGGTATGAAAGTAGAAATGAGTATGAGTATGAGAAATACGAGAAGAAAACTGAAAATTTCACAAACATGTGGAGATCAAACATCATGTTGCTAAACAACCAATGAGTCAAAGAAGAATTCAAAACATATCTTGAGACAAATGAAAATGGAAATATTGATATAACATACCAAAATTTATGGAATACAGCAAAGCAGTTCTAGGAGGGAAGCTTACAGCAATAAATGCCTACATAAAAAAAAAAGAAATATCTCAAATATCAACTTTACACCCCAAGGAACTAGAAAAAAGAAACTAAGCCCAAAATTATTAGAAGAAAAAAATAACAAAAATCAGAGCAGAAATAAATGAAATAGAGACTAAAAAGACAATAGAAAGGTCAATAAAATTAAGACCTGTTTTTTTACAAAAGATAAACAAATAGACAAACATTTAGCTAGACTTACCAAGAAGAAAAAGAGGATGGAAAGAAAACTATAAAGGAAAGAGGAGACATTACAATTGATACCACACAAATACAGAGGATAATAAAAACTAAGAACTGTATGCTGAGAAACTGGACAATCTATAAGAAATGGATAAGTTCCTAGAAACATACAATCTACTAAGATTGAATCATGAAGAAACAGAAAATCTAAATAGACTGATTACTGTGAAGAGATGGAATCAGTAATCAAAAACCGCCCAACATAGAAAAGTTCAGGACCAGATGGCTTTACTGGTGAATTCCACCAAACATTTAAAGAAGAATTAATACCAGTCCTTCTCAAAGAGTGCCAAAAAATTGAAGAGGAGGGAGCACTTCCAAACTCATTTTATGAAGCCAGCATTACCCTGATACCAAAATCAGACAAGGACACAAGAAAGGAAAATTACAGGCCAATATCCTTGATGAACATAGATGCAAAAATCCTCTACAAATTATTAACAAACAAAATTCAGCAATACATTAAAAGAATCATACACCACGGTCAAATGGGATTTATTCCAGGGATGCAAGGATGGTTCAACATCCACAAATCAATCAATGTGATATACCATATTAACAAAATGAAAGCTAAAAATCACATGATCATCTCAACAGATGCAAAAAAAAGTAATTCAACATTGATTCATGACAAAAACTCTTAACAAACTGGGTAAAGAGAGAATGTATCTCAACATAATAAAGACCATATGACAAGCCCACAGCCAACATCACACTCAATGGTGCAAAGGTGTAAGCTTTTCCTCTAAGATCAGGAACAAGACAAGAATGCCCACTCTCACCACTTTTATACAACACAGTATTGGAAGGCTTAGCAATTAGGCAAGAAAAAGAAAAGGCATCCAAATCAGAAAGGAAGATGTAACATGGTCTTTATTTACAGATGACATAATATATAGAGAAAACCCTAGAAAACTGATAGAACTAATCAATGAATTCAGTAAAACTGTAGGATACAAATCAATATACAAAAATCTGTTGCACTTCTTTACACTAACAATGAACTATAAAAAGAAATTAAGAAAACAATCCCATCTATAATTGCCTCAAAAAGAGTAAAAGAATCTAGGAATAAATTTAACAAGGAGAGTACACTGAAAACTGTAAGACACTGATAAAAAAAATTGAAGACACAAATAAAAAGAAAGTTATTATGTGCTTATGGATTAGAAAAATTGATATTGTTAAAATGACCATAATACCCAAAGCAATCTACAGATTTAATGCAATCCATTTCAAAATTATGACATTTTTCAAAAAACTAGAAAAAATAATCCTAAAATCTCTATGGAACCACAAAAGATACTGAATAGCCAAAACAATCTTGAGAAAGAACAAAGCCAGAGGCATTATATGCCTAGATCTCAAACTATATTACGAAGCTACAGTAGTCAAAACAGTGTTAACACTGGCATAGAAAACAGACACATAGATCGACCGAACAGAATAGAGAGCCCAGAAACAAACCCATGCATATATGGTCAAATGATCTACAACAAAGGAGCCAAGAATATACAATGAGAAAGAATAGTCTCTTCAATAAATGGTGTTGGGAAAAGTGGACAGCTACATGAAAAAGAATCAAACTGGATTACTTTCACACCATATACAACAGTATACTCAAAATGGGTTAAAAACTTAAATGTAAGACCTAAAACCATAAAACTCCGAGAAGAAAACATACGCAGTGCACTCTTTGACACTGGTCTTAGCCATGTTTTTTGGATATGTCTCCTCAGGAAAGGGAAACAAAAGCTAAAGTAAACAAAGGAACTATATCAAACTAAAAGTTTGCATAGCAAAGAAAACTATCAACAAAACAAAAAGGCCGCCTACTTAATAGAATAAAATATTTGCAAAAAATATATTTGATATGGGGTTAATATCCAAAATACACAAAGAATTCATACAACTCAACATTAAAAAAACAAATAACCCAATAACAAAATGGGTAGAGGATCTGAATAGACATTTGGCCAAAGAAGTCATACAAATGGCCAACAGACACATGAAAAGATCAATCATCATCACGGAAATGCACATCAAAGCTACAATATTACCTCACATCAGCTCTTATCAAAAAGACAAGAGGGCTTCCCTGGTGGCGCAGTGGTTGAGAGTCCGCCTGCTGATGCAGGGGACACAGGTTCGTGCCCTGGTCTGGGAAGATCCCACATGCCGTGGAGCAGCTGGGCCCGTGAGCCATGGCCGCTGAGCCTGCGCATCCAGAGCCTGTGCTCCGCAACGGGAGAGGCCACGACAGTGAGAGGCCCGCGTACCGCAAAGAAAAAAAAAAAGACAAGAAATAACAAGTGTTGGGGAGGATGGGGAGGAAAGGGAACACTTGTACACTGTTGGTGGGAATGTAAACTGATGCAGCAAATGTGAAAAACAGCAACTTAAATGTCCATCAATTGACAAATGGATAAACAAAATATGGTATATCCAAAGAATGGAATATTACTGATCACAAAAAGGAATGAAGTACTGATACATGCTACAACTTGGATAAACATTGAAAGCATTAAGTGAAAGAAGCCAGTCACAAAAGACCACACGTTATATAATTCCATTCATATGAAATGTCCAGAACAAGGAGGGGTTGGGGGGTGGGGGTGATAAGGAGGTAACAGCTAAAGGGTTTCTTTTCAATGTGATGAAAATATTCTAAAATTGACTATGGTGATGGCTGTACTACTGTGAATACACTAAAGACCACTGAATTGCATACTTTAAAATGGGTGAATTGTATGGTATGTAAATTTATCTCAATAAAGATATTTTTTTTAAAAAAGGTGATATTTTTCAAGGTCAAATTTGACACAAAAATCCATGATGAAAAAAATATCAAAATTTAAATACTAGCATACATACGACTAAGTTTTCCTTTTGCTTCAGGCTCCAATATGGACCAGTAAAGCACTGTTACTGATCCTGACTTTAAGATTTTGATTTTTTTCATCATATTTTTTGCATTGTTTTAAAATATTATCTTGATCTTTTTTAACAGTTTCCTTAGAGATCTAAAGAAACACATGCAGAATGAGTATTATAGATAAAATGAATTAAAAAACAAACCAAAAAAACAAACCACAACTAGCCTGAACTCCAAAATGCAAACGGGAAAAACATTTTTGGAAAAATCACTTTGTGAGTACCATCTTGCAGCAGGCAAAACAATGCCCCCACAAAAGATGTCCACATCCTAATCCCCAGAACATGTAAATATGCAAAAGGGATGTGCAGATGTAATTAAGGATAGGAAGATTACCCTGGATTATCTGAGTAGGCCCAGTATAATTACAAAGGGTCCTTATGGGAGGGAGGCAGGAGGGTCAGAGTAAGAGACAGACATGTGAGAACACAAGCTAAGGTCTGAGAGATTTAAAGATGCTACAGTTCTAGCTTTGAAGATGGAGGAAGAAGCCATATGCCAATGAGTGCAAGTGGCCTGTACAGCTAGAGAAGGCAAGGGAGCAGATTCTCCCTTAGAGAAGGAACACAACCCTGGTGTCACCTTGATTTTAACCCAGTGTGACCCACTTTGGACTTCTGACGTCCAGAATTGTAAGAAACAAATCTCTTTTTTTAAGCCACTAAATTTATATCAGGTTGCTATGGCAGCAATAGGAAACTAATACACATCTTTTAAGCTTGGGGGCTATAACCTGCACTGCTCCATTTAATATAACTGTACTCTTTCAAGGGTACAATTGGCACTCAAACTACTAGAAGTTTAGCAAATTAGGATAACCCTCCTGGAGGGGAAAATCTACGAAAAGCACAAAAATATGTTCATGGCAGACTTCATTTATAACAGCTAAACAGTCTAAATGTTAATAATCAGGAAACTGTTGAATAAGTAATAGTCCATCCATATTATGAAATATTATGCAACCATTAAAAATTACACTTAGTGGGAATCTTTAACGACATGGGGAAATACCTAAGTATAATGTTAAGTGAAGAGATAAAAATGTTATATTGATACATAACATATATAGTAAAAACACAAGTAACTTAAAATGTATACATACGTTCTATATAATGAGAACAAAAATGCAGGAGAAATAATGTAAAAAAGTTAAGTCATTTCTGTGACAGGAGTATGCTGACTTCAATTTTCTTCTTTAAGCTTTTATATGATTTCCAAATTTTCAACATGCACATTTATTTATTTAGAATCCATCTCATTAAAAAAGTAGTTGAAAAAAAGAAAGTCAACACTACATTTATACATTTATAACTGAAGCATGAAGCCATCAGTCAATCTCCTGATGCTGTTTTCCAAAATGGAAAGTTAAGATATTATACACTAAATAAACTGTAACAATGTTTATGTTATCAAATAATTTCTATCTATCAATTACATTTTAATTAGAATTTAGTCTAAATGCTTAAGAGTGTACCAAAAACTGAACGACGTCAAAATAACTAAAAGATAAGCCTTCCTCTCACTTCTGATCTCACCTGCCCCCTATTTATTCTAGCCACAATGGCTACCACCTTAGATCTTTGTTAGGAATGTTCATCCCCTACATAGACACGTGCTATTCCTTCACCTCCTTCCACATCTTGATTCAAATGTCACTTTCTCAATAAGGCCTACGTGTACCTCCCTATTTAACACTAAAGCCTGCCCTCCACCTTGGCACCCTTCACTCTGTTCAAACTTTCTTCTTTCTCCACAGCATTTATCACCTCTTAACAAACTACAATTTTTAAAAAGAAGTGTGGAGGGCTTCCCTGGTGGCGCAGTGATTAAGAATCTGCCTGCCAATACAGACAGGGGACACGGATTTGGCCCTGGTCCGGGAAGATCCCACATGTTGCAGAGCAACTAAGCCCATGCGCCACAACTACTGAGCCTGCGCTCTAGAGCCTGCAAGCCACAACTACTGAGCCCGCGGGCCACAACTACTGAAGCCCACACGCCTAGAGCCCGTCCTCCGCAACAAAAGAAGCCACCACAATGAGAAGCCCGCTCACCACAACAAAGAGTAGCCCCCGTTCGCCGCAATTAGAGAAAGCCCGTGTGCGGCAACGAAGACCCAATGCAGCCAAAAATAAAAAATTTTTTTTTAAAAAAGTGTATATTGTTTAATGTCTTTCTCCCCCTGCTGGAAAATAAATCCAAGGAGAGTATTTTCGTGGCAGTGGAACCTCATTTAGTCACTCAAAAGAGCCTGACACATAGCAGGTGCTCAAAAAATATTTGTTGGCTATATGAATATACTAGTGATATGTCAAAGGACAGAGTCAATAATACAATCTCTAACAACTGCATCTACTACTTAAAATTGGACAATTTTCTGTGCATGTGTAGTCAAGCAAAATATATGGTATATTGGCCATCTTTATCATTCCTACGTTTCAGTTTGTGTTTACCAAAAACTTACACCTGAATTATTGGAAAAAGTCCCAATTTTATTTTGTTAACATTGTGCAGTACAGACTGTATAACCAGGGAAGCAAATTAAAATCATATAAATTTAATAGGTGATAACCACCATAACTTTCTATTTCAACTGATGTTTCTTCAGATTGCAAATCCGCACTGCCCCACTAAGACATCATTCTGGGAATAGGGAAGCCTAGTCAAATATCAAAAGCCTGGCCTATTTTCTGAATCAATAAGCACAGTTGAAACTGCCTCATATCCAAAATGGGACTCAATCAATACTTATTTCCCTGTGATTTCATAAGTAACCAGACTATCCCTATTTATTTACTTTTAAAGCAGTTCTCTATCATTTTTGAAGGGTTTGAAGCCTAGACCCTAAGACAGGGTCTCTACGACTCCTAAATAAAACAGGTCTCATAGAATATGCAAGGGAAAAGCCTCCCCAAAGATGTTGTTTAGCCAATACCTCTGAATGACGTTCTACACTTCCAGTGTCTGATCCAGAGTGCTGCTCATTTACATCATCCTCAACGTCTGACCCTGAATCCCGTTCATCCTGTACTGGGGTAGCGCCACCATCATCTGCTTAAAAATAAAACAAAAACCCACTTAAGGTGTAAGATGGACGACATCTACAACTGACATGAACACAATGAATCAAGAAAAATGTAAGAGCAAGAACAAGTGTAAGAGCACTGATGAAGCATAACTAATGATGCTAATTTGGGAATAAGACAACAGTACAATACTTACATAAATACCAATAATCATAACTTGTATTGTTGACACATGTGGCAGCGAGAATATATCATTAAAGGAATATGAAGCTTAATAAATATCACTAAGGACCAAGTCAACAAACTAATAGTGTGCACTTTATTTCAACTTTATGTTAAAATAACTGAGTCTATTTTCTCCATAGCACTTACTTACCACCTTCAGATGTACTACATGACTTTCCAAGTTAGTTTTGTTTAATGTGCTGCTCTCCTCGCTTGAATGAAAGTGCCAAAAGAACAGGGATTTTTGGTTCACTGCTGAATCCCTGGAGCCCAGAACACTGTCTGGTACAGTATTTGTTTATGAATGAAGAGCACAAGGAACTCCAGTCCAGAAATAGTGTAAACTCCTTAAAGTAAAGCATATACTACTATACTGTTATAAAACAAATTGTTACCTATCTTTAACCAATACTTTAAAAATACAAAGTAAAATTGTACTGAGAGGAATTTAGAGTTGTTGGAGAATATGGGAAGCCTTGGTTAGGAGTTTACTAAAAATAAATAAATTTTTTAAAATGAAGCACTCAACTATAGGAAAATCAAAAAATGTGTAAGAATGAAATCAGTATCATACTAATGAGCTTCTCTACTTAGCTAAGGAGTAAAGAACATATATATTTAATATTTAATATTCTTATCATATAGTCATAAAAAATTCTTAAGTGTAACGAAAACTTATGCTTCAATGGTTAGAATATGGGGGAAAGAGGGCACAGAGAGGCTAAGACCCTGTCCTAGCATAATAGGAAATCGTTACACAATGCCTAAAAATGATGCAACGAGATAGCATAAGTTAGGAATACAGGGATGAACGTCAAAAAATGGCTAAAAAAATGAAAAGTCAGGAAATTGCTAACTTTTCATGTCTTTCAGCCCGTTATATACACATATTACATATGATTACTTATTTAAAAGTAATTTAAAAACACAAATGAACTGACAACTATTTTTGAAAACATCAGGAAACCGTTTAAAGCAAAAGAGCAGTATGTGTTTGGAAACGTGTTTGCAGTCACTACTATTCGCCGTCACATGATAAGGAATCGAAGTGAACTCAAAACACAACGGAGTAATTAACGCTTAGAAAATTATTTAAGCCCTTTTGATAGAGAATACTCAATGGCACTAGGACACAATAGGAAAGCAAAAGTAACGTTTTTATTCCCCACGAGGTTCTGCCTTATTCGTCTTTGGATCTCCGGTGGCTAGCACGGTGTTAGCAGAGGTGGGGGGGGCCGTGTTTACAGACTAAACAGGAAAAGAAAGGAGAACTTCAGTGAGGAGAAAGGGGAAAGATCTCAAGGTGAAGGAAAGGAACAAAAATCGCTAGTAAGCCCCAGAGGAACACGCCTTATTGTAAAATATGTATACAACTCAAATACGGGTCCTACGTGTTTGTTCTTTAATGGGAGAAACTAGTTTGCAGGCGAGATCAAACTAGTACCAACTCCTAGTGAAAAGTCTACATAAGATCCTGCAACCCCACTGAACAGCTAACTCCCTCGGATTCTCGAAAATCACTCTCAACTCCTGAAAAAAATCCCCTATCAGTAGACCCTCCCTCGTACTTTGCACACAGTAAGTGTTTGATGTATGGAAGTGGCTCCCTAATGCAGCAACGTCCTTCGCCGATTCAGAAGACAACTGTCCCTCTAAAATCCCCTCTCCGAGGTTCTAACTTCGGGGGCCGCAGCCCGTCGGCGGGCTCTCAGCGCTCAGCCTCACTCCCCATTAGACACGGTCGGCGGAGGGGAAGTCTCCGGGGCGTCCCTCCCCTCCCCACCCCTCCCCCGCGGGAGTGAGAGACCAAGCCCGGCCAAGTAACCGCTCCGCCCCCAGCCCTGTCCCCTAGGTCCGGGCCCCACCTGACTGGTCGCCGCTGTAATATTCCGAGTCCATGGCAGGCGGGTCTCGGCGGGGAGTGTCTGCGCCCCGCGCCGCCCCCGTCACCTCCTTCCCGGCTCTGTGACCACCGACGGCGCGGCCCGGTGCTCAGAGGCTCCCACCCGACTACAGGCCTTCGAGGCTGCGGAGATTAAGGCAGCAACAGCTGCAGACGCAAACACTTCGACCTAGAAAGCCCGGACAGACGAGGCAGGCCGTACCCGGAAGGCTGGCAAGGTGTGTGGGTCACCGCACTACTTCCCAGAAGCACCTCTAGGGCCAAAATGGCGCCTGCCCACGACCCTCAAAAGAATTCAGTGCGCAGGCGCCGTCACCTGTCATCCGGCCAATGAGAAGGCGAAACGGTAATGACGCACGACACGACCGGAAAGGAGACTACTGGGAAAATTGAGCGGGAGCCGCGGCTGCGGTTAAAACCTTCCCTTGGAGGAACCTGGTCCGTTCCCCATGGAGATGATAATGTTAGTGTATGGGTTCTCCGTCCGCGCCTTGTTCGAGGACCTTCTAATTTACTCTTCTGAAAAATGAAGACCCGCTAAAATTAAATTTTCCATCATACGGAAATCAACTGTTGTTCCCATAATGCAGCGAGGCGCTTGATTCCCGCCCTTAGTACGGGGAGGAAGTGGCGCATTGCCCTCTGGGACTTGTAGTTCGAAACCTGGCGAAGTAGGCTGAGTTACCAAGCGGCATGATCAAAAGGGCCTCTTTTCAAGGCATTTTTCTTCCTTTCTTTTTGAAAATAACGACTTAACTTTCATCTTAAAAAGCCATTTGGTCAACAATACGAAGTACAGGTTTTTGTTTCCAGAAGAGTCCCCCTTAATGAAATCTTGAGGAAGTCACACTGTTGAACTTCACTTGAGCACTATATGCTCCCTGGAAACAACAATGGTTAGAAACTTCCTGACCTGTCAGTGTTCCCAGAACGGCTCACTGTAAAGAACCATCCTTGTCCCTATCTCTCAGGTAGAACTCACTCTCCACCCTTTTTCATGAGTCCTGTAAGACTTACAGAAGACCCCCTTGTTTACCCGTGACAAGGCCAAAGACCTTTCCCCATTTTTCTGAACCTGCTCATAAGGGCGGACTCAGATCCTCAAACTTCCTGTTCAAATCTTTGCCCTCTAAAACTAGCTAGATACGGAGATAAATATTTTCTGTTCACCTGACTGATTGAAACTTCTGATTGCAAATCAATCCCGACTATAAATCATCCCACCTTCCTCCCTATGAAAGCCTAAGACAAAACCACACAACCTAGACATTCTGATCTTCATATCAGGTGTGCTCTCCCTATTGCAATACCCCAAATAAAGTCTATTTCCTTGCTTGTTTGTTTTTCTCTTAAATAAAGAGGAAAATGTTACTACCTTTGGATTGGAGGAGGGCCAGAGGAGGTATAAGCAAATGTTCCCCAGCAGGTATAGAGTTGCAGAATTAGGGCCTTTTGTTAGTGACAAAGCATACACCTTGAACTGGATTTCTGGGCATGCCTAGCCTGCTGTAAGGCCTCATGTGGTGCCCTGAAAGGTCCATCTCCTACCTTGGAGTTGAGATATGTGAATTCCCTGATGCTAGCTTTGCTATGAATTCTCAAAATGCCTTAAAGTGAAGCCACATTCCAGCTTTGATAATCCTGGAACCCTTTGTTAGCCAGTCAGAATATGCTGGCAGAACCCAGTTCTAGGCTCCAGAGAAGGATATGAAAAGAGAAGGAAGAGAGAGGGATGGTTTCTCTGGAAATTGTCATTTTCTTGCAAGAGAGTTCATGGACGTTCTTTCCCCTGTATAGTGGAAACCAGCTTTGAAATCCAAGTCTGCCCCTTCAGCTGTAAGAATGACATCTTCTCAGGCTGTTGTGAGAATTAAGAGAAAGGAATTAATGGTGCCTGGAACCAAAATGCAAAATTAAAATATTCATTTCCTTCCATTTAATAGAAGAGGCCCCAGGATCTAAGCTCTCTTCTAAAGAGAGCGGGTGAGATTGTACCTGTGTAATAAGGCAAGGTGAATAGGGCAGAAGTCCAGGAAGAGATTAAATGGAAGGGAACCCAGTGCAAACCCTGCCAATAAAGAACTTGTAATTTCACCAAAGGTACAAGACCAACAGCCGTGAAAGTAATTGGGCTAAACGACGTAATTACAAGAGGATAATTGCTGAATTTTAACATAAAGATTCTAACTATCCTGGCGGTTTGGAGAATGGAGAGATAGAAGTGGACTGAACACACAGTAATGTGCGGAGCCTCAGAAGGCTGTAAGGAAGTGTCAGATCTATTTTTTGTACTCAAGAAGCCATTAACTTAGTGAGACAGGACAAACTTTTTGAAATAAACGTAGAGTCTTAGTCAAAGCATTGTGCCTGTAAATGCAAACACAGCTCCAGGAAAGTTTTCCAGAGTCCCTTTTCACCAGCTAGCTGTCCTTCAGAGCCCGCAGTGGAGAAATCCTGGAGCAGCACAGGTGTGCTTTTCTGAGTCCTGGCTGCCTTGCATCTTGGAGACCACCATCTCTCCAATCCTCATTCCTCTCTCCAGTCCCAGCACAGCTGGTCCATGCTGGTGGTGGTAGAGAGGCTCTCAGGGGGAGAGGCTGTTTTTCCCACCAAGGATAATAAGGACAGAGAAGAGAGGAAGGGAGAAGTGAGCTTGCAGCTATCCAGAACTCTCTTTCCCTTGGCTGATAACCCAGAGACATATAAGATTTATCTGGCCAGCCTTTTGAGACACTGTAACTTGATGAACATGTCTGGGAGTGAAATGTTACACAATATAAAGAACAGCCTGGCACTGGCAGAGTTTCATACTGGGGGCTCAGAGATCTGGGCTCTGGGTCAAGCTCTGAGCTTATTGTGTCAAATGAGGGAGTTGAATCAGAAGATTTCAAGGCCCTTTAATTTCATTATTCTATGTCGGAGAAGCCAGGTCTCCAAGTCTGACCTGCCTTCTTGTGCTTGAGCCACTAGAGGGCCCTGCCGGTGAAGAAATGAAAGAAACAAGTGCGTTCTAAGCCTGCTCCCCAGGTCTGTGCACTGTTCTCACACCCCAGCCCCATGACTCACTAGGACACACGCAAGATGTGTCCTGCCAAGTCATTTGTAATATTGAAAAGTGGGACTCGCTTGAAAGCCCATTAATAGTGGGTAATGAATCACTAAACATCAGTACCATGGCACTCCACCCCGCCACTAATACAATTGAATTGAGTCTTTAGCTCTCACATGGAAGGATCTCCACAATATGTGAAGTGAACAAAACGGTCATGGAATACTATAAATGGTATAACATTATTTATGTGAACAACCAAAACAGCAAACAAAAACCCAACCTAAGAATTCCTTCATAAAAATAGAGGGAAAAGAACTTTCTAACAAAGATTGAAAGCTAAAAGCCATAAAAGGCTGAAAATTTTGACTAAACATAAAAACTTTAAAAAATAATAAAATAAATGTAAAAACATATGCGTAGCAAAATCAACACACCATTATCAAAACCAAAAGATAAATGATTAGGAAGTTAACAAAAAAGTATTTTTCAACTCATATCATAGACCAAAGGGCTAATCTCCCTAATGAATATAGAGCCCCTAGAGATCAATAAGACTAATAACTCAATAGAAAAATGGGCAAAGGATATGACAATTCACAAAAGAGAAAAAATTTTTTATAAGGAACAAGGTTTTTTTAAATAAATTTATTTATTTTTGACTGTGTTGGGTCTTCATTGCTGTGCACGGGCTTTCTCTAGTTGCAGCTAGCGGGGGCTACTTTTCGTTGCGCTGCACCAGCTTCTCATTGCGGTGGCTTCTCTTGTTGCGGAGCACAGGCTCTAAGTGCATGGGCTTCAGTAGTTGTGGTTTGCGGGCTCAGTAATTGTGGTGCATGGGTTTTGTTGCCCCGCGGCATGTGGGATCTTCCCGGACCAGGGATCGATCCCGTGTCCCCTGCGTTGGCAGGTGGATTCTTAACCACTGTGCCACCAGGGAAGTCCCGAGAAAATTTGAATGGCTTTAAGATGCATGAAAATATACCCTAAAGTAAGATAAAAGCAAATTAAAATTATATTGAGATACCAATTTTCACTTCTCAGGTTGCAAAAATTTGATAACATTCCATTGGTGAGGCTATGGAGGGAGAGGCCCTCTCATAGGGTGCTGGTGGGAGTATGTTAGTGTAGCTCCCTAAAAAAAGCAATCTAGCAATGTTTATAAAAATTACAAATGCATATGCCCTTTAGCCTAGCAATTGCACTTCAGAAAATGTATCCTACAAAAATATACTTTACTATGTGCAAATAATGTATCTACAAAATTATTCATTGCAGCACTATTTGAAAAATACTGGAAATAACCTAAATGTCCAAACAGGAATGATCACAAAATTATGATACACCTGTACAATGGAATGTTACGTAGCTATAACAAAAAACAAGAAAACTCTCTTATGTACTGATATATAAACGATTTATAAGCTGTGAAAAAATGCAAAGTGCAAAACAGTATGTCATCTTTTGTGAAAAGGGGAGGAGAACATATATTTGTAACTATATCTTTTAAATTTGAAAATCGTATAAAAAACAAAATATTGGTGTCTGTCAGGGGAAGGGAGGACAAGGAAAGAGGGTGGGAATAAGCTTTTAAGGTTTTTAATAAACACATAACATTTACTCTTGCTCCACGTGATAACTCCTATACAACTCTATTTAATTTTGTCACGTTATATCTGTGAAAATTGATAAGCAGAAGCCTCATTTAAAATGGAGTCAGAAGGTCAGAAAGGGGAGCTCTTATGCCCTACTGCTCCACATCAGTTACAGACCCGACAGAAAGAAGTATCTTTGCATGTCCAACAGGAAGAAGATTACTGCTTTACTACCCAGCAGGAGGAAGGAAGAAATTTTCCTTGCCTGGCAATAGGCAGCCAATGAGAAACAGTCACACCTTAGCCAATGAAAAGCCACTACACTTCAAACTCCCAGTTTCCTCCAATGGACTCCGTTTAACAGCCCCTCCCAATGCCCCCTTCTCTATAAAGAAAATGGACCTCTCCTTTGTTCGCTGGGTGAGATTGCAGTTCACCATAGATTGCATGTCGTGGACATGAATGAACATTTTGCTGGCAAAATAACTGGCGGTTTTATTGTTTTAGGGCAGCATATCAAACTAACTTCACAGCCCACTAACTTACAGCCCATATCTTGAAAGCTTACAGACCATAACTTGAAAACCGGAAGTGCCAGTCTCCAGTTGCCCATGGTGTGGAAGCTACCCGGACCAACCTGCTATGATTGGGCCCCATCTCTAGGCCCAGTGATCCAGGCAGAGATATCTTCATGGATTCTGGTCTTGCCTTTTATAGAAACCATAGGTGTGGGCCCTGCCCTGAGCAAAGCCTCTTCAATGCACAATTATGTGTGTGGCTGAATAATTATTCAAGTTAAGGACTCTTTGTTTTTGTTTTGTCTTAGTTGGTTTTGGTCTTGGTTTTGGCTTGTGGTGAGGACCATATCACTGGAAGTGTGGGAGCAGAGACTACCTGTGTGTCATAAAGGGGTTCAGCTTTGGAACCATGGTCGAACCAAGTGACCTTCACAGCCTTTTTTAAAAATATTTTTTATATTAGTAAAAATATATATATAACATAAAACTTGCCATTTTATCTATTTTTAAGTGCACAATTCACTGGCATTAACTACATTCATAATGTCATGTAACCATCACCAAGTATTTCCAAAAATTTTCACATCCCAAACAGAATCTCTGTACCCATTGAACAATAACTCCGCATTTTCCCTTACCCACAGCCCCTGGTAACTTCTAATCTACTTTCTTTCTCAGTGAATATGCCTATTCTAGATATTCCATACAATATTTGCCCTTTTGTAACTGGCTTATTTCACTCAGCATATTTTCAAGGTTCATCCATGTTGTAGAGTGTGTCATAACTTCATTTTTTTATCGCTAAATAATATTCAGTTGTATGTATATACCACATTTTGTTTATCCATTCTTCTGTTGATGAACACTTGAATAGTTGCCACCTTTTGGCTACTGGGAATAATGCTGCTAGGAAGAGCAAAATTGCAATACAAAAATCAACACTCAAAGGTTAATTTTTTTCTATACACTAGTAATGAACAACCTGAAAAGAAAATTAAGAAAACAATTCTAAGAGCATCAAAAAGAATAAAATGCTTAGGAATATAGTTAACCAAGGAAGTGGAAGCCTTGTGCACTGAAAATATAAAACATTGTTAAAACAATTAAAGAAGATATAAATAAATAAAAAGGTATCTCATGTTCATGGATTGGAAGACTTAATATTGTTAAGATGGTAATACTACCCCAAATGATCTATCTACAGATTCAATGTAATCCCTACCATAATCCCAATAGTGTTTTTTTTTTCAGAAGTGGATAAACCTGTCTTAAAATACATATGCAATTGCAAGGAATTCCTGAAGAGTTAAAACAATTTTGAATAAGAACAAAGGTGGGGGACTTTCACTTCTTGATTTCAAAATTTACTACAAAGCTTCATTAATCCAAACAGTGTGGCATTGGCATAAGGATAGACATATAGACCAATAGAATAGAATTGAGAACCAGAAATAAACCCTCACATCTATAGCCAACTGATTTTTGACAAGGGTGCCAAGAGTGTTCAGTGGAGAAAGAACAGTCTCTTCAACAAACGGTAACAGGAAAACTGGACATCAACATACCAAAAATATGAAGTTGGACCCTTATCTTATACCATATACAAAAATTAATTCAAAATGGATCAAAGATCTAAATGTAAGGGCTAAAGGTATAAAACTTTTAGAAGAAAACATACAAGCAAATCTACGTGACCTTAGATTTAGCGATGGTTTCTTAAATATGACACCAAAAGCATAGGCAATAACAACGAAAATAGATAAAGTGGACTTGGTTCAAACTAAAAACTTCTGTACATCAAAGGAGCACTATCAAGAGAGTGAAAAGACAACCCACAGAATAGGAGAACATTTTTGAAAATCATATATCTGATAAGGGCTTAATATCTAAGATATATGAAGAACTCCTACAATTCAGTAACAAGAGGACAAATAGCCCAATTCAAAAATGGGCAAAGGACATGAGGAGACATTTCTCCAAAGAAGATATAAATACAAGTGGCCGATAAGCGCATGAAAATATACTCAGCATCATTGGTCATTAGAAAAATGCAAATCAAAACCACAGTGGGATACCGTGTCACACCAACTAGAATGACTGTAATCAAAATAACAGAAACCAACAAGTGTTGGTGAGGCTATAGAGAAATTGAAATCTTTATACAGTTGCTAGTGGGAATGTAAAATTGTGCAGCCACTGTGAAAAAGTTTGGCCATCCCTCAAAAAGTTAAACATAGGATTACCATATGACCCAACAAATGTAATCCTTGGTATGGATCCCCAAACAATTGAAAGCAGGGGCTCAAATGGATTTTTTGTTTTATAATACATTTAAAATTTTGGAATAATTTTAGATTTACAGAAAATTTGCAAAGATAGTTTAATTTCCATATATCCCTCATCCAGTTTCCCTTAATATTAACAACCTACATTACCATTTGTCATCAGTTTTGTCAAAACCCAGAAACCAACACTGATACATACCATTAACTAAACTCTACATTATTTATTTTTCAATATTATTTATTTGTTTATTTTTGGCTGCATTGGGTCTTTGTTGCTGCCAGCGGTCTTCTTCTAGTTGCAGCACACGGGCTTCTCATTATGGTGGCTTCTCTTGTTGTGCAGCATGGGCTCTAGGCGCACAGGCTTCAGTAGTTGTGGCATGCGGGCCCAGTAGTTGTGGCTTGTGGGCTCTAGAGCGCAAGCTCAATAGTTGTGGTGCAGGGCCTTAGTTCCTCTGCGGCAGGTGGGATCTTCCTGGACCAGGGCTCGAACCCGTGTCCCCTGCATTAACAAGCGGATTCTTAGTCACTAAGCCACCAGGGAAGTCCCTAAACTTTATTTAAATTTCAACAGTTTTTCTACTGATGTCCTTTCTTTGTCCTAGGACCCCAACCAGGATACCACATTGCATTTTATTGTCTCCTCAGTCTCCACTGGTCTATGACAGTTTCTCAGACTTCCCTTGTTTTTCATGATCTTGACAGTTTTGAGGCATCCTGGAAAAATAGTGTGTAGATTACAGCAGTCCCCAAACTTTTCGGCACCAGGGACCAGTTTCGTGGAAGACAATTTGTCCACGGTGGTTGGGGGGTATGGTTCAGGCAGTAATGTGAGCGATGGGGAGCGATGGGGAGGGGCAGATGGAGCTTCCCTTTGCTTGCCCACTGCTCACCTCCTGCTGTCCTGCCCAGTTCCTGACAGGCTGCGGACAACTACCAGTCCGTGGCTGGGGGAATGGGGACCCCTCGTGTAGAATGTCCCTCAATTTGGCTTGCCTGATATTTTTCTCATGATTAGACCGGGGTTATGGGTTTGGGGGAAGAATACCACAGAGGTGAAATACCCTCTCATTACATCATATGAATATGACATATCACAGGAGATGTTAAACTTGATCACTTGGTATATTAGTCTGCTAGGGATGCTGTAACAAATACCACAGACTGGGCAGCTTAAACAACAGGGATTTATTTTCTCACAGTTCTGGCGGTGGGGAGTTCAAGAACAACGTGGCAGCAGGGTTGCGTTCTTCTGAGGATTCTTTCCCTGGCTTGTAGATAGCTGCCTTTTCCCTCGGTCTCTGCCTTGTCCCTCTTTATGTCTGTGTCCTAATCTCTTAAGGGTATCAGTCAGATTGGAATAGGGCTCTACCCTAATGACCTTGTTTAACCTTAATTATTCCTTCCTTAAAGGTGCTATCTCCAAATACAGTTCCACAACGGGCCACCTCAAGACCCTGGACTTCCTTTTGTCTCTCATAGTCTGGGTTGATTTAACAGAAGATACAAATTAAAAGAAGATTTAGGAGAAGTTACTAGGAGTTGTAATCTCTAGTTTTAAGGACTATGCAGAAAAAAAAGTTGTTTTTTTCAAAACTAGTTTAAAGTAGCAGTGAGTGAGTTTTCCTGGATTATTGGACACATTTTCCAGGCCTCTGGGTGGTAAATACATACCAGCACTGAGAGCAAATCCTGCCCTGCCCACACAGTTTGCTTCCAGCTGACCTGCAGTTCCCTCAGCCAGCAAGTGGTGGGTGACAATTCCTCTCCACCTTGCCGGCTTCAGGTATTAGAACAAATGGGACCAATACCATTGCTCCCTGCCCAAAGGGGGCTGCAGTTTCACTGGACATACAAGCTAATGGTCCTGAAACAATTATGGTTGAGATGGTATAATTACTGGAAGCTTAGTCATTACTCAAGTTTGTGGGTGTGAATCCTGGCTCTGTCACTTTCTAGCTTGTGACCTTGGACAAATTGCTTAACCTCTCTGTAATAAGCTTGGGGATATTAGTAGTATTTATCTCATAGAGTTGTTATGAGGATTAAATGTGTTTATGTATAAATAATGATTCCTGGGACATAATATATATATATATATATATATATATAAAATACATATATATTAGTTATTATCATTATTATTATCAGACACTGTGAAGATACAAAAAAACTAACATATAATTCTTGCCTTGAGAAACTTACAATCCATCAGAAGTCCTACTCTAAAAAGAAAATACATGGTAACAGGTAAATCATGTGATCTGAGTAATGACTGCCTTAGAAATTGAAAGGTGGGCAAGGCTAGAGTGAACTGTAGCAGTCAGGGCCAACTTCCTGGGAGAGGAGTATTTATGATGGTATTTGAAAGACGAAGGCCGATTTGGATGGGAGAGGGATCATGTTTTAATTATGGAAGGTTAACTATTACAACAACAACAAATTTTAGTGGCTTGAAACAAAGAAATTATTTCTTGCTCTTCTAAATGGGCAGTGGGGTCAGGGGGGTACTCTGCACCCTGGAGTCATTCAGGAACCCAGGCTCTTTCCACATTGTGGCTCCACCATCCCCTAGGGCCTCAGAATCCACTCCTGGATGCTCTGCATGCCACCAGCAGAGGGGAGAAGAGAGACAGGGCAGAATGGCACAGGAGGTTTTAACGGGCCCGGGCCTGGAGGTGAAGCATATCACTTACCCTCATTCTGTGGCCAATCCTAATCATGAGTGAGGCTGAAAAGAGTATCCCAGCTGTGGGAACAGGAGGACACACAGAGCATTTGGTGCACACAGAGCATTTCAGCCAGGGGTAAGTTTCCAGCATTCTAATGCTTCTTTTTTCCGAAATAAAGCTCTTAGCAATGGGCCTCTCACCCTCAACCTCTTCCAAGAGCTGGACAAAGTATTATTATCATCATCAAAATCAGCATCATTTAGCTGGTTATTGAGCTGCCACATAATCAAGTTTTGCTTTCCCCTTCCACTACTTCAACCTCCCCAGGGAAATCATATTAGTCACCAGGATGCCATTATTCTGGCCATGGGGCAGAGGTCCCCCTGTTTACAACCAGTGGCCTGGGTTTAAGCGCCAGAGGCCAAGACTGAGATTTATTCACTGGACTGCCCACAGCTCTCCAGAGAGGAGAAAGGGACTCTTATTTTGTGCCTGTATGGTCAGGCCACTCAAGATAGCTGTTCTCTTGCTCTCTGTACATCCCCTGCCCAACCAGTGCCTGCTTCACCTATATTCTACTCACCTGACTGACCTTCCTACATACTTGCCTCGGGCCTCAGCTAATGATTGTTCTTATCAAAAAGACAGTGAGGGGCGTGTCCCTCTGCTGGTTTCCCTGGTAACTAATGAGCCAACCTGACGTCAATTTCCCGTTATAAACTGGCCACCATGTCCTGCCTGTCGTTCACAGCACACAGTGGGGTGTCACTCCAGGACCTTGCTTCAGACTCCCCCCATCAATTAAACCATTGATGTCTCTGTCGCTGACTCTGGGCTCTTCCTTTGGTCTTAAAGCTGGGCAAGGGCAGGCCTTAGAGGCCTGCGGGGTGCAGCCCAACAGTGCCCCTCCTGCGCCCTAACCCTTGGACAAACCTCTGGGTGGGTCCCTCAGATGGGGTATGATAAAGCACAATCAGAAATGAGTCATTCCTCCTGGACAGAGATTGTAGACACCCCCCTGGCCCATAAGGACTTTGGATCTAAACTTCACCCACTCTGGAAATGTCTATCTCACAGCTGCTGATTCAGGGAGGATGCAGTAGCTGGGCTTCCCTGATGATACAGGCATTTCCTTGGTTTGTCAGAACCAAGATCCTCTAGGGAACACAGTCCAGTAGCCCCTTCCCTGTACCTGCTCCCTCCCCCATCTTCTGAGCCATATTTTCTTGCCGTTCCAGGAGGCCAATTTTGGTGTCACCTCTTCCAGGAAGACATTCCCTTCTGGCTCTTGGGGGCCTCCACTTTTTCCCAGCCGTGATTGCACTTGGACCTATGAGCTATATATTGGTTCTCAGTGGGGGCTGGTTTTTCCCCCTATTTGGAAATATTTGGAGACAATTTGATTGCACCACCAGGGGAGTGCATATAGTTGGTAGAGGCCAGAGGTGCTGCTAAAAATCCTAAAAATCCCACAGTGCACAAGACAGCTCCTCCCAATGCCCCTATAAACAATAATCTACTCTGAAGTGTCAATAGTACCAAGATTGAGAAACTCTGAACTACCCAGATAGAATGTTTTCTGTGACCTACAGTCCTGTACTGTGCATAACTGTGTCTGGGGAAACATTTAAGCCCTGCTTTTCCCCAGATATTCCTCTGCCGTTGCACTTTGGAGATCACAGAAATGAAAGGCGAAAGGGCCTTCAGATCCTGAGCTAGGATGAGCAAGTTGGAGAAGCACCTTCCCTGAAAAATCTCTAAAAATGGAAGTCTTATCTGTCTTTGAGGGAGGGGAGGGAGTCCAGGTTTGTTTGAGGGTTGGTGTGGTGTAATGTAGTGCAGTGAGCACTGGCCCTGGAGTCAGGTTGACCTCGATTCAAATCTTGCCCCTGCCACTTTTAGCCATGTGACCTAAGCAAGTTTCTTAACTTCTTTGGTTTTAATTTTCTTACTGTGAAATGAGGATAAACACCCCAAATTTCTAGGGTTTTTGATGAGGGTTGAATGGGTTCACATGCAAGGAAGCCAGTACACCAAAAGCACTCATTAAGTGCTCATTCTCTTTGAGACCGAGAATTATAAAATTCTCTAAACAGTAACTCTGTCACAGAGGTCTATGCTTACTGCTGTGCTATTTTAAAGTGTTAATGGATAACTTGGCTGCTGTAGACCAGATGGGAAGTTCGGGGTTACCAGGAAACAAACCACTTCAGGTCGCTCTATGATGTGTTGGCAGAGCTGAAATGAAATACTCACTGTGCTCTGTTTTAGTTGCTGTGGTGATACTACAATGGGTTTGATCCTTGGACAGAAATGAAATGAAACAGATTGTCCCATGGAGGCATTTTGGCTCAAGTCAGAAACACATTCTTTTTTTTTTCCCGTGGACTTAAATTTTATAATGTGTATAATACAAATATTAACTTCTATCATCTTCTCATATGTTTACTTGTGGCAGGCAAATATTATTTAAAACACACACACACACACACGTACACACACACACACACACACATATACACACAGCTCCCTGCATCTTGAGGAGAATCCAGGTAACTGGAGTATCCAAATTGTCCTTTGTTTGCTGACAAGTGAGGGGTATATGGACACGAGACCGAAGAGCATGGAGGTGGAGAGTTGAAAGGCTCTAGCAAAAACGAGGTTGGTTTGGTTGCTTGGAAGAGGCGATTGTCAGCTGGTTGCCTGGATGAGGGCCTGGTGGAGAACTGTGCTGAACAATGTGAATTCCACCTTCCCAATCCCAAGCAAACTTCTGTCTCTCTTAGGAGACCATTAGTAAACTTTCCATGTCTTGTTAATGGGGTGGATTTTTCAGGGAGGTAAAAGGGGAGAGTGCAGAAGCAGTATGAGAACACAGGCTGATTGCTGCATCCAATTATTTCTGGGTTACATAGCTTCTCTTTCTGGGATATAAGTGCTAGGTCCCCAAATTACTAATAAAATGACAGTAAAGTCATTTAAAATTTTGGAAGACACTATAAACACCAACCTGTAATTTGTTTAGTCTAGATTCTTTTCTATGTATAGGAATTAGAAAAGAAGCATAAAACTATACAACAATTAAAATCTGGTTTAATGAATGTCAATTAGTCCAATTCTCATGGCCTCCTTCCAGATCCTGTATTATGTCTGTCAGATACACAGAATTATTACTGGATAACTAGGTTTTCCTGTATCATTCTAAGTGGAGTTCAATTATTATTGAACATTACTTTTTTTTTTAATTTATCTATCTATCTATTTATTTATTTTTGGATGCATTGGGGTCTTCGTTGCTGCATGTGGGCTTTCTCTCGTTGCAACGAGCGGGGGCTACTCTTCCTTGCGGTGCACGGGCTTCTCACTGCGGTGGCTTCTCTTGTTGCGGAGCATGGGCTCTAGGCGCGCAAGCTTCAGTAGTTGTGGCTCGTGGGCTCTAGAGCTCAGGCTCAGTAATTGTGGTGCACGGACTTAGTTGTTCCTTGGCATGTGGGATCTTCCCAGACCAGGGACCGAACCCGTGTCCCCTGTATTGGCAGGCGGATTCTTAACCACTGTGCCACAAGGGAAGTCCCTATTTCTTTTTCTATGATAAAATTCTTTTGAAAATAGCAATTTCAGAAATGAAAAATTTCTAAGATTGTGAAGTACCATATCTAGTAAAGTCATAAATTTTGAATATTGAATAATAGAAAAGTCCATTCCTCTTGCCCACAAAAACCCAGATACATAATAATCTAGTAGACTGGCTTCCTTTAAAGAGGTTTGAAGACTTTTGAAATCCAAAAACTTTTCAAGTTTCTGTTGAACTCCATCTACACCCTCTGCTAGCATTTCAGGGATCTGGGCAACTGAAAGAAAATCTGGAGACAGAATCTTTTCATGCTCCTGGAATTCAGTGTCTTTCTCCAACTCGGACACGGTTCCCCCGGAGTCATCCCCGAGGGGGTCGTTCCCCTCACCGTCCAGTGGTCCCCACAGACGTCGCCCTGATCCAGCCGCCACGCAGTGGCCCCTCGTCGCCGGGTCCCAGAAACATATTCTTAAAGGTTAGCAGACTATTTGCACCTTGAGGAGAATTGTGGAAGTAGCACTGGGCCATGGGAGAGCCCAGTCTGGCCACACATGTGACAGGGAATAACGTGCCCCGACTTCCCAGCCTCTCTTCTTGATTTCCAGGGCTTGGGGTACCTCAGCAACAGAAAACCCGAGGCTCTCAGAGAACTGCCCCTCAGGTGCTCCCTCTGAGCTCTGCCAACTGACACAGCAGTCAGGCCAGGTCCTTGAAGTCATATGGACACTGTTTGCTGGGAGGGAGGACTTGACGTGCCACTTGAGAAAGGTTAGCAACAAAACATTCAAGCCCCTTGTTTCAGTAAGTTCCCTTCTGGAATCTCCCTGTAATGACATAATGCAAACAAAGCTGTGAGCACAGACTTGTCCATTGCAGTGCTGTGGACGATAGTGATGGACTGGCTGCCTCCTGATGTCCATTCAGGGATGACTGTTACACAAATAATGGAGCACTTGTAGACTGGACCACCATGCTGTCTTTTTTTTTTTTTTTTTTTTTTTTTTGCGGTACGCGGGCCTCTCACCGTTGTGGCCTCTCCCGTTGCGGAGCACAGGCTCCGGACACGCAGGCTCAGTGACCATGGCTCACGGGCCCAGCCGCTCCGCGGCACGTGGGATCTTCCCGGACCGGGGCACGAACCCGTGTGCCCTGCATCGGCAGGCGGACTCTCAACCACTGCGCCACCAGGGAAGCCCTTTTTTTTTTTTAATTAATTTTTATCGGAGTGTAGTTGATTTACAATGCTGTGTTAGTTTCTGCTGTACAGCAAAGTGAATCATTTATACATATACATATATCCACTCTTTTCTAGGTTCTTTTCCCTTGTATGCCAATACAGAGTATTGAGTAGAGTTCCCTGTGCTATACAGTAGGTCTGTATTAGTTATCTATTTTATACATAATACAGTGCATGTGTCAATCCCAACCTCCCAATTTATCCCTCCCCTGCCTTTACCCCTTTGTAACAGAAAGTTTGTTTTCTACATCTGTGACTCTATTTCTGTTTTGTAAATAAGTCCATTTGTACCATTTTTTTTAGATTCCACATATAAGCGATCTCATATGATATGTGTCTTTCTCTCAGCACGCTGTCTTTAAAGACTGGTGGTTAAAGTTTGGTACAGTGTCAGAAAATGCTTATGATTTAATGTCAGATGTAAAAAAAAAAAAAAAAAAAAAAGCAGGAGACGAGTTTGTAAGTATCCCAAATGTGTTTCTATCAAATTTTAAGACAGGCTCTGGAGAGAGATGTCTTATAAGTCATTTTGTTCTACAGAGATATTCTGTTTCACTACCTTTTTTTGCAACAGGACAGTGGAATGAGAGCTGTAGAGGACCTAACCTGGTCCCGGGAGTCCCAAAGTAGGGGGCTCGCCATTTCCAGGAGCTGCTAGGATCAGCAGTGCCAATCCTGTAGGAGTGAAATGGTATCTTTCTAAACCAGAAAAACCACCATCCACGTGAAGCCCCCCCAGAAGCAAGCATTGGCCCAGGAACTGGATGAGGTTTTAGGGGCCGGGAGGCTAGCTGGAGCCGGGCAGATCTTGAACACAGTGCTTGCGGGGAGTGGGTGGGAAGCTGGCTGAAAACCTCGGAGCGCACGCTTCCTCCAAATGGCCCTTCCTTAAGTCACCTCCCAATTCGCTTCCCTGCCTTTGTCCTGGGCTGGTTGGTTGTAAGCAACAGAAACTCCGTCAAGCTGTCTCAACAATGGAGTGTGCAGCAGAAGGAAGCTTCCGCGGAGCGCGCTGCAGGAAACACAGAAATCTCGGGCAGCAGTGGCCCCTGCCTCTCTCTGGGGCCACGTGGTCTCTGCCCCTGTGGCTCTTCTAGGGAGAAGAGCCTTCTCTCTCCCACCAGCGTTTGGCTCCTGTCCCCCAAAGAGGCCCAAGGTCAGGGCTGCTGCCCTGCTGTGGCCTCAACTCTGTCTAAAAGATGATAGCTGGTCCTCACACCTCTGCCTGGGGTTCCCTCCCAAGTCCTGGAGAAGGGATAGAACCTGACCGGCTCTAGGTGGGCCAACAGTGAGGACCCCCGAGGCCTCTGCTGGCCCAGGGAAAGCATTGCAGCTGAGCAGGTATCTCCCGTGGACTCACTTTGGACCCACCTCCAAAGCCCTCACCCTCACTTCCAGGGACGGCCTGTCCCCTCCAGCCTGGCCTCTCCCAGGACACACTGCCTGATGCCCTTTCCTTCGGAAGGATCTGTATTGCCTCATAGCAAAAATCCCTGCTGCATTCAAGTCCCAGCCCAAGCCAGACCCCTCTGCTCCCAGGGACCCTCCTGGGAATCTAGTTGCCCCAGTGGCCTTTGCTCTGGTGTAAGGCTTCATGGCATCTCCTGTATGTGACCCCGATTAGGACATGGGGTGTTTGGGAGCACAGCCCCCGTGTGGGCTGCCTTGGAGTCCCCTTGGTGCCCGGAAAGATGCCCAGCTCCCTGGATGGATGGTCACCATGGGATTTGGCTGGTGGCCAGCAACAGGTGTGTGGAATTGGGCTCCAACGGCCCATGGAGACTCTCTGCTGAAGACGCTGGGGTTAAAGATCGGACCGCTGGGAAGCTCTGCTAGCTGGGGCTGCAGGAGCCATGTGGGAGTGGGTGCGCCTGGAGCCCAAGGACAAAGTCCTGTAATAAATTACGTGGGCCCAGAGGACTCTGCCGTTTCCTCTTGGGGCCCTTCCGCCGTGCTCTCCGACGCGCCCAGAGCCCTGGCACTGTCTCCTTGCCCAGCTCTTTCAGAGTGCTGAGGGCAGAGGGGAAGGTGGTCAACAGGAGCCCCACCCTGACAAGGTAAGAGCGCTCTTGGGGCCCTCTCTGTGTGCCAGGTGCCCCGGGCCTGCGTTCTGCCAGCTGGGGGCATGGGAGGGGAAGCGCCTCCCGGGAGGAGGGTCTCTGGGCAGCAGGTGGGTTGGGAGACACAGACCTGGGGAAGCCCTGTAGGGAACAAGGTAGAAAAAACCTCGTCCACATGACCAGGAGAGAGCTGGAGAGCCCCTGCGGCAGGCTGGAAAGCAGAGCCCCAGTGCAGAGATCCATCCCGGCAGCTGCAGGGCCCCTGGGGGGCTAAGCAGGAGGATGGACAGGAGGCGGCCCAGGCTTCTGCTCTAGGAAGGCAGACTCAGGAGCGGAGGGGAGAGACAGGGGCCAGGGCTGCCTTTTTCCAGCAGGAGGGCCTCGGTGGGGTCGGGGGGGAGGAGGGCTCATGGGGCATGAAGGACAGCCTAGGCGCCAAGGACCGGGCGCCTGGCAACGTCAGCCGTGCCATAAGTGCCATGTCACTGCATGCTGGTGTTTTACCGACAAGGAGACTGAGGACCATGGGAGTCAAAGTGCCCACGCGAAGAAGCAGAGGGGGACTCGACTCCAAGGCCCGGGCTCCTCTGAGCCACCACCTACCTTCTTGGACAATTGTGGACACGTGTGTTAGTCGCCTCTGAATGGCCTGGGCCCCCGGGTAAGGCAGGATCCTGCCTGCCAGGCCTCAAGGTCTTCCCTGGGAGGGGCGCTGGGCTGTGGGGAATGGAGAGCTGAGAGGAGGGCCACCACCCTGGGCCCCTCCCTCGAGCAGTCAGCGCGGTGGGCACCCGTCCCCTCCTCCCAGAGGAGGGAATCTGACATGGACTCTCTCTGGGGAGGGGCTGGCAGCGGGCAGGGGGCGACCCCATCCTAAGCCTCCTGACCCTACAACCAGGCCTCCCCTTCAGCCTCCACTCTGTAACTCTGCACTTGAATTTTGTTCCAACCCATAAAACCCCTGAACGCCATACAGTATTTTATTTTGAAGAAAACCAAAGCTCTGCGTGTGGAGGACAACCCCCGCCCCCAACCAAGGAATGTTTTTTTCAGAAGCACTCAGCTCAGGGACTTTCCTGGCAGTCCAGTGGTGAAGACTCCGCGCTTCCAGTGCAGGGGGCGCGTGTTCGATCCCTGGTCGGGGAACTAAAATCCCACAAGCTGTGCAGCACGGCCGAAAAAAAAAAAAGTAAAGATGCAGAGGAAAGAAAGTACAAGTCCAGCTCGGGCACTGCTGGCTCCTGGCAGGAACCCAGCATAGGTGTAGGGAGGCTACACCCATGGAAAATGCTCTTTCCATGCTGAGAGCAGCGTTCTCTCCTGCACTGTCTAATACAGCAGCCACTGGCCACATGTGGCCATGGAGCCCAGGGAGTGTGGCCAGTGTACCTGAGGGACTGAATTTTTAATTTTAACTAAGATTAATTTAAATTTCAATAGCCACCTGTGGCTAGTGGGTACCACAATAGACAGTGCAGCCCTAGAGAGTGGAGCATGTCAGACTCAGGAAAGAGGTAAAGTGGAATCAGCGAGCAGAGCCAGACAAGCGTGGGTTCAAATCCTGACTCAACCGCCTACCAAGTATGGGACCTGAAGCCTCGGTTTCTTCATCGGTCAAATGTAACCACATCACTTACGTTGCAGCATTATTGTACAGATTAAATGAATGGACTACCATTGGAAAACTTTCAGCACAGCGCAGTATGAGCCCCTACTCTGTTTTGGGGGCTAGGGACGGAGCGCTGAGGGTACAGAAAGGGGCCATAGCACAGTGGGAGACCGGCATGCACATGTGGATGTATCTATCAACCTCTCTTTCATTCATCACCTGCCTTATTCAAAAGTAAACAGAAGAGAGTCACTTGAGACAGCTTACAGAGATACGTGCAATACAACAGAATCAGAAACATGAATAAAATAAATGAGAAACCAAGATGAAGGAAAATTAAGGTAAATACAATGCATCTGGAGAAAGGTTTGCAAACGAAGCTCCAGTCTATTTGCTAGACAGAGCTACCAAATGTATTCTGAGCTTCCTGGCGGATAATGCAAAAATAAAATAACGACTAGATTAATAATGTCCTTGAGTTAAGAACAAGCCCGTTTCTGAGAAGAAGCCCATCTTTCCTGATGGGATACCATGAAGGGGGTACCAAAGAGGAAATGCTATTGACATAAATGGTAATTTCAGGAGGGCTTCTCAAGGGCCGTCCCTGCCAAGCTCTCTCCAGGCAGGCTGACAGCACCCCACCAAAGCAAAGCTTGAGGAAAAAAAAATGTTCTCTGGACAGGTGTAAACCATGGGTTTCAGTGCAGGGTGGTGAACATCCTTCCCAAGGGCTGGCTAGGGTCTTCTGGGACATGAGAGAGACAGATATTAGCTAGGGTGGCTGAGGACAGCGTCAAGGAGGCTGCAAGGGGACTCTTAAGCCAGGTCTGGAAGAGTGGCCTGGAGATGAGTTTGGAGAGGCAGGGACTTCACCTATACCTGCAGGGAGCCAGAAAGTACTTGAACCCAGGTGTGAGAGGGGACTGGATAAACCTAGTTTTATTCACTCACTGTATGACTTTGCGGAGGACCAACAGCTTGCTTGCTGAGTTCCCCACAAGTGCACTGCGTCTCAAGAGTGGGAGTAGAGCCCTGCTAGGAGGAGAGAGTCCCCTGTGAGGGTCCCTTCACCGGGGCCACCCTGCCATCTCTGACTTCCCCTGCAGGGGCCAGGAGCCTGGCTCCGGGGGAACGGGATCTCTCATTGTCTCACACTGCAAGGTTTTTGGCAGTGAGGGTGGCCAGGCCCCTTGCCCTCTAAGAGAAGACGGGACCCAGGACTATACCTTCACATCCTCACCCTGGGTGACCTGGGCAGAAGGGAAGGAGCCCTAGCAGGGACCCAGGGGCATCACATCTCTGGGCCGGGGGCACCCCTCTACACCTTCTGGGCGGCCAGTCACGTGTATTCCTGGGAGTGCCACCCCTGGACATCATCCCGAATGCCGGGCAGTCCTGGGTGGGGTGGGACTTGCTTTCAACAGAGGGTGTGTCCTTCTTCAGGCCCTCTGGGGTCCTGGGCTGCAGAGAGGGGCTGAGCTGTCCCTGGGTGGATCAGGGCCCACAGAGGGGCTTAGAATCTGGATACCCAGGCACTTTCCTGTATGCGCAGCTGAACCCTGCCACACTGAGAGCTCCCAGCTCAGTGGGGCTGCTACTGCCGTGAGCTCTTCCACACTGCCCTGTCACTGAGCCTAGTGGCTGATCGTGGCAGGTAGTCGTCACTGTGGGGACGAGGTGGGATTTCAGGCCCCTGGACAATCCTGTGAGCTGTAAAATAAATAATAAAAGCAATCTCTGGCTGTGGAAAAGCTCATCTCCCTCTGCTCCCCCTCCCCATTCCCTTCTCCAGAAGAAACCACTGTCGATGGTTTAATATAATTACCTCTAAAAAAGATGTATCCCCAAAAAATACATCTTATAGCTTGTGTGGATTACGTACTCATACATCAACACGTATTAGACGGGACCACGTGAAACTGCCAATATTTGACTTTTCTTGACTGTCTGGAGTGGGTGGTCCAGCCCGGATCCCTATCACCTGCTGGACGATGCTGATTTCCACAGAGCATTGGCCCTTGCCACCTTTGCCAGCCCATGCAGGTTTTGTTTTCCTTGCAGTGACGGATTCTACACTAGGGACCTTGAGCTCTGGGAGGGTGGGGAACAGCCAGTTAGCTGGTGGCATAGCGTAGGTACCTTCCAAGCCTCTCAATCTCTCACCCAACCCCAGACACCCTTTCGACCCAAAGATGCTCGCATCTCCGACTTGGGCAATGCTTTGTCGGCCCTCTAGGACAGGGGCTCCTTTTGGCCTGGCAGCCCGTAGACTAGAGTCTCAATTTAGTTTTGCCTCTTAGACCCCAGTCACCTGATCTGTGCCCCACCCACCACCTGGCACACAGCACCCTGCCCACTCTGGTCCCTCCTGGTCCCTGCAACCTTTGATTTTCTCCCCAGGTCCACTTTCTCATTCACCTTTCAGCATTTTCTTACCTACACCCCCCACACTGCTGTTCAATGATGACCCAGAAAGGCATATTGTGGTGTGGTTTTAGACCTCCAGCAGCTCTGAGGACGTCTTTGGGAACCAGCAGCTTACCCTTCTCCCCTCGGGTGGTAGTCATCCGCATTCTGATTCTTAAGATTAGGTAGACCCTGGGGCCAATGCAGGATACTGACCACCATGGGCTCAGCCACAGTGACCTGCCTCAGAGCTGGACAAGAGGGTCTGAGCTAAGAAGAAGCATCTCACCTCCAGGGGGCAGGAACTTGCAAATACCCCTGGGCTTCCCCTCAGGAACAACCCTTTACCTGCCATCCTGGGATGTGGGCAGGGCTGCTTCCATCCCCCAGGAACCATTCATCCATCCACCTATCCACCCACCCATCCATCCATTCATTCAGCAATGATATCGTGAACTCCTTCTGGGATGAGTAAGGCACAGTTCTGCTCCTAAGTTTCTCACAAATGTGGGAGAAACAGAAGTAAGTGATATAAGAGAAAAACAGAAGTAAGGGATGATGTAGCAAGAGCTGCTGCGTGTGAGATGTATGGGCCTGTGTGTGAGTACACGTGTGCATGCGTATGTGTTCCTAACTCATTTCTGATCAAGTTCAGAGACACTGAGGTGAGAGAGAATATGGGGTATTTCAGGAACCACATGAAATTCAGCACATCCTGGGAGAAGAGGTGAGATACAGGGCAAGCTGAAAAGGTAGGCAGGTTAGGATCCTGAAGGACCTTGAATGCTATAAAGACACAGCACACTCTTAGCTATGGAGAGGCGTGACATGATTGATTTTTTCCATCTTTTAAAGATTACTTGGTTGGTTAAATGAAGAATGATTTTTGGAGAGAACGGAAGAAGCAAGTCCACCTGGGAGGCTCCCATTCTACCAAGTGAAGGATGATGGGGACTAAGGGATGGGCAGGGGGGAGAAACCCTCAAGTTTTTCCTTTCTTTTAATGTCTGTTATCTGCTTTTGGTATTAGGGTAATGCTGGCCTCGTTGACTGAGTTAGGAAGTGGTCTCTCTGCTTTTATTTCTCGGAAGATATTGTAGAGAATTGGTATCATTTTTTTCCTTAAATGTTTGGTAGACTTTATCAATGAAACCATCTGAGCCTGGCACACTCTTTTTTGAAAAGTTGTTAATTATTAATTCAATTTTTCTGATAGGTATAGACCTATGTAGATAGTCTATTTCTTTTTATGAGAGTTTCAGTATATTGCATCTTTCTGGGAATTGGTCCACTTCATCTAAGTTACCAAATTCGTAGGGATAGAGTTGTTCATAATATTGCTTTATTATCCTTTTAATGTGCCTGGGATCAGATCAGTTATCAATGGGGTGTCCCTCTTTCATTTCCATATTAGAAATTGTGTCTTCTCTCTTTTTTTCTTGGCTAGCCTGGCTAGAGGTTTATCAGTCTAATTGTTGTTTCCTAAGAACCAGATTTTGGTTTCATTGATCTTCTCTGTTGATTTCCTGTTTTCAATTTCATGATTTCTGCTCTAATTTTTAATATTCATTTATTTTTCTTATTGCTTTAGGATTATATTGCTCCTCTTTCTCTAAGGTGGAAGCTTAGATCATTAATTTTATATCTTTTTTCTTTTATTTTTGAATTTAAAAATGTTACTGAAATATAGTGGATTTACATATTATATTCGTCTCAGTTGTACAGCGTAGTGACTCAGTATTTTTACAGATTATACTCCATTAAAAGTTATTACAAGATAATGGCTATATTTCCCTGTGCTATACAATATATCTGTGTTGCTTAGTTTGTGTCTCTTAACCCTATATCCCTAACTTGCCCCTCCCTCTTCCCTTGCCCTCTTGGAAACCATTAGTTTTCTATATCTGTGAGTCTGTTCATGTTTTGCTATATACATTCATTTGTATATATATATATATATATATATATATATATATTTTGGCTGCACCATGTAGCATGTGGGATCTCGGTTCCCCAACCAGGGATCGAACCCATGCCCCCTGCAGTGGAAGCTCAGAGTCTTAACCACTGGACCGCCAAGGAAGCCCCTCATTTGTATTATTTTTTAGATTCCACGTATAAGTGATATCATACAGTATTTGTCTTTCTCTATGTGACTTATTTCACTAGGCATAATATTCTCTAGGACCATCCACATTGCTGCAAAGGGCAGAATTTCACTCTCATTTTATGGCCAAGTAATAGTCCATTATATATCTATATACCACATCTTCTTTATCCATTTGTCTGTTGATGGACACTTGGGTAACTTCCATATCTTGGCTATTGTAAACAGTGCTGCTCTGAGCACTGAGGCACATGTATCTTTTCAAATTAGTGTTTCTGGTTTTTTCTGGATATATACCCAGGAGTGCAAATGCTGGATCATATGGTAGTTCTATTTTTAGGTTTTTTGAGGATGATGATAGCCATTTTGACAGGTGTGAAGTTTCTCATTGTGTTTTTGATTTGCATTTCTCTGATAATTAGTAATGTTGAGCATTTTTTCTTTTTGTTAATATTTATTTATTTGGTTGTGCTGGCTCCTTAGCTGCATCACATGGGCTCCTTAGTTGTGGCTTACAGGCTTCTTAGCTGTGGCATGCAAACTCATAGTTGTGGCATGCATGTGGGATCTAGTTTGCTGACCAGGTATCAAACCCAGGCCCCCTACATTGGGAGTGTGGAGTCTTATCCACTTCGCCACCAGGGAAGTCCCCAGCATTTATTCATATGCCTGTTGGCCATCTGTATATCTTCTCTGGAAAAATGTATATTCAGGTTTTCTGCTCATTTTTAAATTGGGTTCTTTGGTTTTCATTTTGTTTTTGATGCTGAGTTGTATGAACTGTTTATACATTTTGGATATTAACCCCTTATCAGTCATATAATTTGCAAGTATATTCTCCCATTTAGTAGGTTGTCTTTTCATTTTGTTGATGCTTTCCATGCTGTGAAAAAGTTTTAGGCTTAATTAAGACCCATTTGTTTATTTTTGATTTCATTTCATTTGCCTTAGGAGACAGCTCCAAAAATTATTGCTACAATTTATGTCAGAGTGTTCTGCCTATTTTCTCTTGTAGGAGTTTTGAAGTTTCAGGTCTCACATTTGGTCTTTAAACCATTTTGAGTTTATTTTGTATATGGTGTGAGGAAATGTTTGAATCTTTCTTTTACATGCAGCTGTCCAGTTTTTCCAGCAGAACTTATTGAAGAGACTGTATTTTCTCCATTATATATTCTTGCCTCCTTTGTGATATATTAATGGACCATAAATACATGGGTTTATTTCTGGGCTCTCTATTCTGTTCCATTGATTGATATGTCTGTTTTTGTGCCAATATCATGCTGTTTTGATTACTGTAGCTTTGTAATATAATCTGAAGTTAGGGAGCATGATGCCTCTAGCTTTGTTCTTTCTCAAGATAGTTTTAGCAATTCTATAAAAAATTTAGAATTATTTGTCCTAGTTCTGTGAAAAATGTCATGGGTATTTTCACAGGGATTACATTAAGTCTGTATATTGCTTTTGGTAGTATGGACATTTTAACAATATTATTCTTCCAATCCAAGAACACAGGCTATCTTCCCACTTCTTTGTATCATTTTCAAATTCCTTCTTCAATGTTTCATTGTTTTCAGAGTACAGGTTTTTCACCTTCTTGGTTAAGTCTACTCCTAGTTATTTTATTCTTTTTGATGTGTTTGTAAATAAAATTTTTTCCTTAATTTCTCTTTCTTATAGTTCATTATTATTGTATGGAAAACCAATAGATTTCTGTATATTAATACTGTATCCTGCAACTTTACTGAATTCACCTATTAGTTCTAATGGTATTTTGGTGGAGAGTCTAGGGTTTTCTATATATAGTATCATCTCACCTGCAAATAATGGCAGTTTTACCTCTTCCCTTCCAATTTGAATGCCTTTTATTCTTTTTCTTGTGTGATTGCTGAGTCTAGGACTTCCAATTCTGTGTTAAATAGAAGTGGCAAGAGTGGGCATCCTTGTCTTGTTCCTGATTTTAGAGGAAAAGCTTTCAGGTCTTCACTGTTGAATAGATATTAGTTGTGGGGTTGTCATAAATGGACTTTATTATGTTGAGATATTCCCTCTAAAACAATTTTGATGAAAGTTTTTATCATGGATGGGTGTTGAATTTTGTGAAATGCTTTTTCTGCATCTATTGAGATGATCATGTGCTTTTTTATCCTTCCTTTTGTTAATGTGGCATATAACATTGATCAATTTGTAAATATTGAACCATCCTTGCACCCCTGGAATAAATCCCACTTGATCATGGTGTATGATTCTTTTTATATATTGTTGAATTAAATTTGCTATTTTTTTTGAGGACTTTTGTATCTATATGCATCAGAAATATTGGTCTGTAAGCTACTTTTTTTTTTTTTTGTAGTGTCTTTGTCTAGTTTTGGTGTCAGGAGAATGGTGGTGGCTTCACAGAATGACGTGGGGAGTGTTACATCCTCTTTGATATTTTTGGAATAGTTTGAGAAGGATAGGTATTAGCTCTTCTTTGTATGTTTGGTAAGATTTCCCTGTGAATCTGTCTAGTCCTGGGCTTTTGCTTGCCAGAAAGTGTTTTTGTTTTTCTTTTTTAATTACAAATCAGCTTCACTACTAGTGATTGGTTTGTTCACGTTGTATAATTCTTCCTGACATACTATTGGAAGGTTGTATGTTTCTAAAAATATTGTCCATTTCTTCTAAGTTATTCAGTTTGTTGACATATAACTGTCTGTATTAGTCTCTTACAAATTTTTGCATCTCTGTTGTATTGGTTGTTATTTCTCCTCTTTCATTTATTATTTTGTTTATTTGTATCTTATTCGGTTTATTTGGGTGTCTCTTTTCTTCTTGATGAGGCTGGCTAAAGGTTTATCAATTGTGTTTATCTTTTTAATGAACATGCTCTTGGTTTCATTGATCTTTTCCATTGTTTTTTGGTCTCTATTTTATTTATTTCCTTTCTGATTTTTATTATTTCCTTCTTCGGCTGACTTTAGGCTTTGCTTGTCCTTTTTTTTCCTTTAGATGGAATGTTAAGTTGTTTATTTGAGATTTTTCTTGTTTCTTGAGATAGGCCTGTATTGCTGTGTATCCCTCTTAGAACTGCTATGCAGCATCTCAAAGATTTTGGAAAGTTCTGTTCACATTTTCATTTGTCTTAAGGTATCTTCTAATTTCCTCTTTGATTTCTTCATTGACTCATTGGTTTTTAGTAGCATGTTGTTTAGTTTCCAAATATTTTTGCCATTTTTCTTCCTGCAATGAATTTTTACTTTCATACCATTGTGGAAAAAAATTGCTTGATATAATTTCTTTCTTCCTAAATTTGTTGAGACTTGTTTTGTGGCCTAGCATGTGATCTATCCTGGAGAATGTACCATGTGCATTTGAAAAGAGTGTATATTCTGCTGGTTTTGGATGGAATGTCCTGTGATACGTATTCAGTCCAACTGGTCTATTGTGTCATTTAAGACCACTGTTCCCTTACTGATTTTCTGTCTGTATGATCTGTCTATTGATGTAAATGGGGTATAAAGTCCCCTACTATTTTTTTCTCTTTTGTAACATCTTTATTGGAGTACTATTGCTTTACCATAGTGTGTTAGTTTCTGCTGTATAACAAAGTGAATCAGCTATATGTATACATATATCCCCATATCTCCTCCGTCTTGCATCTCCCTCCCACTCTCCCTATCCCATCCCCTAGGTGGACACAAACACTGAGCTGATCTCCCTGTGCTATGCGGCTGCTTCCCACTAGCTATCTATTTTACATCTGGTAGTGTATATATGTCCATGCCACTCTCTCACTTCATCCCAGCTTACCCTTCCCCCTCCCGTGTCCTCAAGTCCATTCTCTATGTCTGCATCTTTATTCCTGTCCTGCCCCTAGGTTCTTCAGAACCTTTTTTTTTTTTTTTAGATTCCATATATATATGTGTTAGCATATGGTATTTGTTTTTCTCTTTCTGACTTACTTCACTCTGTATGACAGTCCCTAGGTCCATCCACCTCGCTACAAATAACTCAATTTCATTTCTTTTTATGACTGAATAATAGTCCATTGTATATATTTGCCACATCTTCTTTATCCATTCATCTGTCAGTGGGCACTTAGGTTGCTTCCATGTCCTGGATATTGTAAATAGAGCTGCAATGAACATTGTGGTACGTGATTCTTTTTGAATTATGGTTTTCTCAGGGTATATGCCCAGTAGTGGGATGCTGGGTCGTATGGTAGTTCTATTTTTAGTTTTTTAAGGAACCTCCATACTGTTCTCCATAGTGGCTGTATCAATTTACATTCTCACCAACAGTGCAAGACGGCTCCCTTTTCTCCTCACCCTCTCCAGCATTTATTATTTGTAGATTTTTTGATGGTGGCCATTCTGACCAGTGTGAATTGATACCTCATTGTGGTTTTGATTTGCATTTCTCTAATGATTAGTGATGTTGAGCATCCTTTCATGTGTTTGTTGCCAATCTGTGTATCTTCTTTGGAGAATGTCTATTTAGGTCTTCTGCCTGTTTTTGGATTGGGTTGTTTGATTTTTTGATATTGAGCTGCATGAGCTGCTTGTATATTTTGGAGATTAATCCTTGTTCAGTTGCTTCATTTGCAAATATTTTCTCCCATTCTGAGGGTTGTCTTTTCATCTTGTTTATGGTTGTGAAAAAGCTTTTAAGTTTCATTAGGTCCCATTTGTTTATTTTTGTTTTTATTTCCATTTCTCTAGGAGGTGGGTCAAAAAGGATCTTGCTGTGATTTATGTCATGGAGTGTTCTTCCTATGTTTTCCTCTAAGAGTTTTATAGTGTCTGGCCTTACATTTAGGTCTTTAATCCATTTTGAGTTTATTTTTGTGAATGGTGTTAGGGAGTGTTCTAATTTCATTCTTTTACATGTAGCTGTCCAGTTTTCCCAGCACCACTTATTGAAAAGGCCGTCTTTTCTCCATTGTATATTCTTACCTCCTTTATCAAAGATAAGGTGACCATATGTGTGTGGGTTTATCTCTGGGCTTTCTATACTGTTCCACTGATCTATATTTCTGTTTTTGTGCTAGTACCATATTGTCTTGATAACTGTAGCTCTGTAGTATAGTCTGAAGTCAGGGAGCCTGATTCCTCCAGCTCCGTTTTTCTTTCTCAAGATTGCTTTTGCTCTTCAGGGTCTTTGGTGTTTCCATACAAATTGTGAATTTTTTTGTTCTAGTTCTGTGAAAAATGCCATTGGTAGTTTGATAGGGATTGCATTGAATCTGTAGTTTGCTTTTGGTAGTATAGTCATTTTCACAATGTTGATTCTTCCAATCCAAGAATGTGGTGTATCTCTCCATCCGTTTGGACCTTTAATTTCTTTCATCAGTGTCTTATAATTTTCTGCATACAGGTCTTTTGTCTCCTTAGGTAGGTTTATTCCTAGATATTTTATTCTTTTTGTTGCAATGGTAAATGGGAGTGTTTCCTTAATTTCTCTTTCAGATTTTTCATCATTAGTGTATAGGAATGCAAGAGATTTCTGTGCATTAATTTTGTATCCTGCTACCTTACCAAATTCATTGATTAGCTCTAGTAGTTTTCTGGTAGCATCTTTAGGATTCTCTATGTATAGTATCATGTCACCTGCAAACAGTGACAGTTTTACTTCTTCTTTTCCAATTTGGATTCCTTGTATTTCTTTTTCTTCTCTGATTGCTATGGCTAAAACTTCCAAAACTATGTTGAATAATAGTGGTGATAGTGGGCAACCTTGTCTTGTTCCTGATCTTAGTGAAAATGGTTTAAGGTTTTCACCATTGAGAACGATGTTGGCTGTGGGTTTGTCATATATGGCCTTTATTATGTTGAGGTAAGTTCCCTCTATGCCTACTTTCTGGAGAGTTTTTATCATAAATCGGTCTTTAATTTTGTCAAAAGCTTTTTCTGCATCTATTGAGATGATCATGTGGGTTTTCTCCTTCAATTTGTTAATATGGTGTATCACATTGATTGATTTGCATATATTGAGGAATCCTTGCATTCCTGGGATAAACCCCACTTGATCATGGTGTATGATCCTTTTAATGTGCTGTTGGATTCTGCTTGCTAGTATTTTCTCGAGGATTTTTGCATTTATGTTCATCAGTGATATTGGCCTGTAGTTTTCTTTTTTTGTGGCATCTTTGTCTGGTTTTGGTATCAGGGTGATGGTGGCCTTGTAGAATGAGTTTGGGAGTGTTCTCCCCTCTGCTATATTTTGGAAGAGTTTGAGGATAGGTGTTAGCTCTTCTCTAAATGTTGGATAGAATTCACCTGTGAAGCCATCTGTTCCTGAGCTTAAAATTAAATTAAAATCAAAATTAAAATTAAATGTGTTAATTTCAAATACATGCTACAAGAGATACATTTTTTATTCGTTTCCCCCATACTTTGTGTTTTTGGTGCCATATTTTATATCTTCATGTTTATACCTTTACTGATTATTGTAGTTATACTTAATTTTATAATTTTTTGTCTTTTAACCTTCATACTAACTTTTTTAAGTTGCTGATCCTCAGCCTTTACTATATGTGTGCCTTTACTAGTGGGATTTTTTTCTTTCCTATAGATACTTACTTCTTCTTATAGATTTTTCTCTTCCACCTTGTGAAGATCCTTTAACATTTCTTTTAGGGTTATTTTAGTACTGATGAACTCCTTCAGGTTTTGCTGGTTTGAAAAGTTGTTTATCCTTGAATTCTAAATGATAATTTTGCTGGGTAGAGTATCCTAGATTTCAGGTTTTTCCCTTTCAACATTTTAAATATATCATGTCACTTCCTTTTGGTCTGTAAAGCTTCTGCAGAAAAATCAGCTGAGAGTCTTATGGGGGTTCCCTTGTATATAACTCTTTGGTTTTCTCTTGCAGCCTCTAGAATTCTCTTTTTTCTTTGACTTTTGCCATTTTAATTATGATATGTCTTGGTGTGGGTCTGTTTGTGTTCATCTTGTTTGGGACTCTCTGTGCTTCCTGTACCCAGATATATGTTTCCTTCTTCAGGCTTGGGAAGTTTTCAGCCATAATTTCATTAAATACATTTTTACTTTCTTCTCTATCTCTTCTTCTTCTGGGACTCCTACGCTGTAAATATTTGTACACTTGATGTTGTCTCAAAGATACCTTAAACTGTTTTCATTTTTAAAAATTTGTTTTTCTTTTTACTGTTTTGTTTGGGTGATTTCCTCTATTCTACCTCCAGATCACTTATGCATCGTTCTGTATCACCTAGTCTGTTGTTCATTCCTTCTAGAACACTTTTCATTTGAGTTATTGTATTCTTCAGTTCTGACTGGTTCTTTTTTTTTTTTTTTTGTGGTACGCGGGCCTCTCACTGCTGTGGCCTCTCCCGTTGCGGAGCACAGGCTCCGGACGCGCAGGCTCAGTGGCCATGGCTCACGGGCCCAGCCGCTCCGCGGCACATGGGACCTTCCCGGACCGGGACACGAACTCACGTCCCCTGCCTCGGCAGGCAGACTCCCAACCACTGCGCCACCAGGGAAGCCCTGACTCGTTCTTTTTTATATTTTCCAGTTCCTTGTTAAAATTCTCCCTGTGTGCATCTATTCTTTTCCCTAATTCAGTTAGCATTCTTATTACTACTGCATTGAATTCTTTATCTAGTAAATTATTTCTGTTTCATTAGCTGTTTTTTTTTAGGGGTTTTCTCTTGTTCTTTCAATTGAGACAAATTCTTCTCTCTTCTCATTTTAATTATCTTTCTCTTTCTCTACGAATTTTAGTTAAATTGTTACCTGTGGTGGTCTTGAAAGTGTGTCCTTATGTGGGAGCATCCCTATACATTTTGTTTGTGCTCAGTGGCTTTGCTGGGAGAGATGGATTTGATGTGAACACAAGTGATGTCTTTCCTCAGGGTGTGTTGGCAGCTGTCTTCTTGGTAGTAGGTGGGGCTGGAGAAGGAGGGTCTAGGGCTAGAGCCAGGTGTGAAGTGGGGCTTACCCTTTGTTCAGTGGCAAACTTTGCCTTATCAAGGGTGGGGTTAGGTCTCAAGTTGCTGGAACAGAAACCCTGAGTGTCGGGTGTGAGCTGGCTACATTCCCTTTAAGTGTGTGCTCTTCCCCCTCCCAGCACCAGCACCTTCAGCCCCAGAGGGGAGCAGAGCTGGAGCAAGAGGCAATGGGCTGGGTATTCAATGAATGTTGGGCACAGAGTATGTTGATATGGCCACTGTCAAAGATCTGGAGTGCCTCTGATGTATCACTTGTGCAATCACCAGTAATGACAGCCCCCTCCCTGCTCAGAAGCTCCTTAGTGTTTGAGCTGCCACAGAGTCTCACAGCAAAGCTTTTTCCTTGGCCATGGCAGCCCTCACTCCAGTGTGGAGCTGTGACATGGGGCAAACAGTGCTGGAGCATTTGCTCAGCTTGGGTTAGGGCATGCTCTGGGGTGGTCCTGGGAAACAAGTCAGCCAGCTGTGTGGTTTCAATCTGCCCTCTCCACCCTGCTCTGGGAGTAGGCAACTGTTCATGTGCTCCTCACAAGCAAGGTACAGGATTTCCACCTCCTTCCTGTTAGTCCCACTTGCCCTCCAATGAGCCAAGGGGGCTTGTCTTCCCTTTGTCAGACCCCAGGGTTAGAGCACCCAATATGTGGCTCAAACTGCTCCCTCTCCAGGGAGGGTCTCTGCCCATGTAATCTCTCTTTTCTTCTGAGTCCCCTCCCAGGGGCACAGAACCCCACCTGACTGCTTCTCTTCCCTTCCTACAAAATTTTGTGTGTATCTTTCTTAGAGCCTTGGTTGTACAGGAGTCTTTCTGTCAGTCTCCAGTTAGTTTTCCACAAGAATTTTTCCACATGTAGATGTATTTTTGATATGTTCATGGGGGGAGGTGAGTTCTGTGTCTTCCTACTCCACCATCTTGATTTGGATCCTCATCTTTTTTCTTTTTTTTTTTTTTAAAATAGATTTATTTATTTATTTATGGGTAAGTTGGGTCTTTGTTGCTGTGCGCGGGCTTTCTCTAGTTGCAGAGAGCGGGGGCTACTCTTCATTGCGGTGCGCGGGCTCTAGGCACGCCGGCTTCAGTAGTTGTGGCTCGCGGGCTCTAGAGTGCAGACTCAGTCGTTGTGGTGCACGGGCTTAGTTGCCCCACGGCATGTGGGATCTTCCCAGACGAGGGCTACGAACCCGTGTTCCCTGCATTGGCAGGTGAACTCCCAAACACTGCGCCACCAGGGAAGCCCGGATCCTCATCTTTTTAAATATAGTCTTTCGGTATTATAAATTTCCTTCTAAGCACTGCTTTCACTGCATTCCACAACTTTTAGTAAGTTGTAGCTTCATTTTCAATTAGTTGAAAACACTTTAAGAATTTTCTTGAGACTTTGACTCGTGTTATTTATAAGTATGTTTCTTAATCTCCAAATATTTGGGGATTTTCTAGTTATTTTGATTTCTAGTTTAATTTCTTTGTGGTCTGACAACAACAGACATTGTATGATTTTTATTTTTTTTTAATTTCCTCAGGGGTGTTATGGCCCAGAAGGTGGACTATCTTGGTGAATGGTCCATGTGAACTTGAGAAGAAGGTATATTCTGCTGTTGTTAGATGAAGTATTCTACAAGTGTCAATTAGATCCAGTTGACTAAAGATGCTATGCATTTCAACTATGTACTTATTGCTTTTATGCCTGCCAAATATGTCAATTACTGATAAAGGGGTGTTAAAGCCTCCAACTATAATAGTGGATTTATCTTTTTCTCCTTGTAGGTTTACCAGTTTACCACATGTATTTTGATGCTCTGTTGTTACACACATACATGTTAAGTAAAGTTATGTCTTCTTTGGAAATTGGCCCCTTTATTATTATGTAATTCCCCTTTATATTCCTCATAATTTTCCTTGCCCTGAAGTCAGCACTACCTAAAATTAGTATAGCTACTCCAGCTTTCTTTTTTTTTAATACTTATTTATTTATTTGGTTGTGCTGGGTCTTAGTTGTGGCAGGGGAGCTCCTTAGTTGTGGTTCGCGCGCTCCTTAGTTGCAGCTCCTGATCTCCTTAGTTGCGGCTCACTGGTTCTTTAGTTGTGGCACACGGACTCCTTAATTGTGGCACGCAAACTCTTAGTTGTGGCATGCATGTGAGATCTAGTTCCCCAACCAGGGATCGAATCCAGGCCCCCTGCATTAGGAGTGCAGAGTCTTATCTACTTCACCACCAGGGAAGTCCCCAGCTTTCTTTTGATTAATATCAACATGGTATATTTTTCTCTATCTCTTTATCTTTAATCTATCTGTGTCTTTATATTTAAAGTGAGTTTCTTGCAGACAACATATAGTTGGGAGCCTCAAGCTTTTAAAATATGAAATCTTCAGATCCTGGTGATCATTTAGATATGAGGATCATAGGATGACTCAAGTGTTTTCTTCAACAATTGCTAGTTCCATTCACTGAGATAAAGAATGAAGGGGAAAGAGCAGATTTAGAGACAGAGAAGATGTGTGGTCATGTTGAGTTTGTTGTGCCCATGGCCTATCTCCTGGAGATATCCAGAGACTAGGGCCTTGGTGGAGCTGGAGTTCCGGATAGAGATGAGGGTTTGAGACATTGACTTCAGACTCAGAAGTGCTTTGATTTTGTCAGTGGCCCTGGGAGAGGGTGGAAATGTGCAAGGGGAGTGGGCAGACTGAAGGAGAATAGAATGAGGACCACCATATCAATGAGAATTCTTTGGTTTCAATGACAGAGTACAGATGGCTTAGCTCAAATAACAAAGTGCAAAAAGTCAAAGACAGGATTTCTGTCTTTTGTTTCATTCCCTCCTGTCCTTCCAAATTTCTTCTCTCATATCAGCTATTTTCAGGACACTAGGACCGTAGCCCCTGGCAGTTCTGGAATCACATTTCAGAACTTTGCAACTAGAGAAGAAAACTAATCCCCAGCTTCAATTCAGAACATCTCAGGGAAAGCCCTTTCTTGGATTGCATGCCATCTTTGAGGTACCATGATTCATGGTTCCTATCAGAAACATTTTGGACAAAGGGAGGAGAATTTCCCCCAAAAGAAAATAGGGGACGGCACATCAGGCAGACAAAAACAACCAGCATCTCCCTCAGACACCAAAAGATCAAGGTGAGGGAAAGGGCCCTGGGAGGAGATTGAGGGGACCCCCTAAAGCAAAGGAATGACAGGGAAGTGTAGTCCTGCAGAAGCCAAGGGGGCATGCTCAGGGAACAGGACATGGCTGAGAAAGTCCTGTCATGGACTTGGGCAATGTTAGCCCTGGAGGGGTCGCTGCAGCGTTTGTGGGTACGTGTGTGTGACCCAAGGCTCGGGAAGGCATGAAGGGTGAGATAGTGGAGGCAGCATCATGGGGCAACTCTTTCAGGCAGTTCAGCTGTGGAATAGAAACAAGAGGAGGGCAATAGCTGGAGGCGGTCATGAGGCCAAGAAAATTCATTTTAAGATAGACAAAACTTGGATCTCTATACAGGGAGGAAAACCAGAAGAGTAAGAAAGAATGAAGATGTGAGAGGGAGGGGTAATTGTATTAGTTATCTACTGCTGCATAACAAATTACTCCAAGATTTTGCAGCTTAAAAGGACAAATATTTATTTCCTCACCCAATTTCTGAAATCCAAGAACAGCTTATCTGGGTGGTTCTGGGCCAGGAACACTCACATGGTTTATATTCATTTTCTAGGGTTCATTTATATTCAGCTTCTGGAGCTGGAAGTCTCAGACCAAAGATGTTGGCAGGGGTGGTTCTTCCTAAGGCCCCTCTCCTTGGCTTGCAGACAGTTACCCTCTTGCTGCTTTGTCCTCGTATGACCATCCCTCTGCATGTACAGCTCTGGTATTTCTTCCTCTTCTTACAAGGATATCAGTCATGTTGGATTACGTCCCACCCTCACAGCTTCAGTTTAACTTCACCACCTCTTCAAAAGGGCTTTATCCTGGGGCTTCCCTAGTGGTGCAGTGGTTGAGAGTCCGCCTGCCGATGCAGGGGACACGGGTTCATGCCCCGGTCCGGGAGGATCCCACGTGCCGCAGAGCGGCTGGGCCCGTGAGCCATGGCCGCTGAGCCTGTGCTTCCGGAGCCTGTGCTCCGCAACGGGAGAGGCCACAACAGTGAGAGGCCCGCGTACCGCAAAAAAAAAAAAAAAAAAAAGGGGCTTTATCCTCAAATACAGTTCCATTGTGAGGTACTGAGGGTTAGGACTTTCAACATATGAACTTGGAGAGGGGTTCACAATTCAACCCATAACAAGGTTGCAGTCAAGACGTTGGCTGTAGCTCTGGTCATCTGAAGCCTTGACCACGGCTGGAAGATCTGCTTTCAAGATCACTGGCTGTTGACTGGAGATCTGAGTTCCTCACCACATGGGTCCTCCTTGGGGCTGCTTGAGTATCCTCATGACACGGCAGCAAGTTCCCCCAGGCCGAGTGATCTCAGACAGAGCAAGGAGGAGGACACAGAGCCTTTTATGGACTAGTCTCAGAAGCTATACTCCATCACTCCAACCTCATTCTAGTTGTTAGAAGGGAGTCACTAAATCCACATCCACAGTAGGGAGAATGAGTCTCCGTATTTGGAAGGGAGCAGTGTCAAAGAACTTGTGGGAGTATTTTAACCACCAGAGTAATTGATAAAGCAAAAGCCCTGATGGAGGAGGCCAGAGAGGGCAAGGTTGGATGGGTTAGTGTGGGGCTGTCAGGGGGCCCCTTCCCCTGGGCAGTCCCTTAAATGTTCTCAGATATAGGGAAAGGCAGGGAGAGGGCAGAGCTGGAAGCTGAGGGTGATTTTTCTCTCTTTTTTCAATGACACAGATCAAGGTGTTCTGCAGAGTGAGTAGTGGGAGGGAGATTTGAAATAAGAGTGTTGTTGGGTTTTTTTTTCCAGAAAGAGCTGACCAGGGCCCACTCAAGTGTCCCTGAACATTTCTAAGGTCGTAGGGGAGGTGCTGGTCCCTGTCATCAAGATGGTGTGACCCATCCTTGGTGGGCTCAGCTTGGTGCCGGGACTTTGCAAGGTACAAGGAGGAGTCAACAACGTTCACAAGACAAGGGTGGACCAGAGGGGGCCACATAGAGTGCAGCTTACTGTACTTTATTTTTGTATTCCGTTTATGGGTACTTATAAAACCACTTTGTTCCAGAAAAGATGTAAGTCAGTTTCCAGGCAGGTTGGGATAGAAATGAAGCTCGGATGCCTGGTTGATAGAATGGAGAGAAAAGCAAGGGCTGAGGGGTCGTGATGAAATGAGGGAACAGTTGGCCATGGGCGGAGGGCCTGGTGCTGGCCTGGGGTGTGGCTGGAGGGTGGCAGCTGGAGGACATGGCTGCTGAAGTGGAGAAGTTCTGGGACACAGGAAGACCAGGGCCAGTCGTGGGGGAGTGGAGGTCAGTGGAGTCTGGGGACCAGAGGAGTGGGAGTCCAGAACACTTGGCAGGTTCCTCCCCCAGGGATGACAGGACTGGTGGGGGGCACCTATGGGACATATCCTGGTGTCTGGAGAGGGATTATGTCCATGGAGGTCAGTGCCATGGGTGAGGGGGTAGAGGGTGACAGAGCTAAAGAACGTGGGTGAGCCTCAGATTCCTACCTGGGGTGGAGGAGTGAGGGGACAGAGCCACAGTGGGGAGTGAGAGGCAGGCAATGCCCTCTGCGTCTTTCCCACCCACCACCTCATTGCAGTATGTGAGGCGCAGAGATGGACCAGCCTCCCCTTGAAAGAGCAGTAGCCTCAGACCCTTAAAAAGGAATCTCAATCTGATTACTACCGCCTTTTACATTGCAGGCACTCAACAAATGCTAGGAGGAGTAGATTGCCATAAACATATAAATGCTCATACACGAAAGAAAAATTGGAATAAGAAAATTCTTTGTCCAGCAGAACAGAGTGGCAAAGCTTCTCTGTCACATTCACCCACTACCTACACCTCCCAGCTTGGTCTGCTCAACCCAAATGTGCTGACCCCTCACATCCTTTGCACTTTTCCCTCTGCCTTTGCTAAAGTTGCAGCATCCCTAGAGAATCGCTCCCCCCTCCCTTTTATTTTGGTCTCGCGGCTTGCAAGATCTCAGTTCCCTGACCAGGGATTGGACCCGGGCCACGACAGTGAAAGCCCTGAATCCTAACCACTAGGCGACCAGGGAACTCCCGAGAAGGCCCCTCTTTCCTTCCACTGTGAATTCTTACAAATCTGGCAAAACCATTGTCAAAGGACATCCTCTCCAAGGGCTTCGTTCTCTGTTTCACTGAACAACTATTTCCTGGGTCCCTCCTTGGAGCAAGTCTGTGTTAGAAGCAGGGAGCATATGATGAACAAAAAAGCCAGTACCTGCCTCCCGCTGCTCAGTGGGGCAAGGCTGGGGATGGGTGGGGCTCCTCCTTGAGATCAGGGCCTCCTCCCCCCTCCCCCCTCCCCCCTCCCCCCTCCCCTCCCTCTCCTCCCTCCCCCACCTGCTGGCAGCTACACAGGCCTGCCTGTGTGCTCCCAGGGCACCAGGGAGGCCGCCAGGTGCTGCGGACAGGTTTGAAAGGAGGCAGGTCCAGGTTGAATCCCCAGCTGTGCTACTGATCAACGGGTCACCTTTCCTTTGTTGAGTCCCATGAGTGAAATGGGGGATATCTGTGTTTTGGGGGTGTCCGTGAGGTTTATTTATTTATTCTTGGCTGCGTTGGGTCTTTGTTGCTGCATGTGGGCTTTCTCTAGTTGCGGTGAGCAGGAGCTACTCTTCGTTGCGGTGCGTGGCTTCTCATCGTGGTGGCTTCTCTTGTTGCGGAGCACGGGCTCTAGGTGCACGGGCTTCAGTAGCTGTGGCTCGAAGGCTCTAGAGCGCAGGCTCAGTAGTTGTGGCGCACGGGCTCAGTTGCTCCGCGGCATGTGGGATCTTCCCGGACCAGGGCTCGAACCCGTGTCCCCTTCATTGACAGGTGGATTCTTAACCACTGCGCCACCGGGGAAGCCCCTGTCCGTGAGGTTTAGATCAAGTGTGTTGTGTCTCTAGTTCTGCTGGCTGCTTCCCTCAGCACTCCGTGTGGTGTAGGGTGATGACTGGTATTCACAGATGTCTGACCAGACACAGCTTGAGCTTCTGGACGGCAGGGATGGTGTCCTAGGGATGTTCAGAACCACCGCACTCCCAGTTGAGCCCAGTGCCAAGTGCAAAATAGACGTTCAGTAAAGATGAGATAGGATGGATGAAGCTGAGGGCGTCTCCTCTCACACTTGCGGTGGGACCATGACTCATCCGTCCATTCATTGAAGAGTCATTTCTCGGCCCCATGCCAGGCGCTCAGAGCCACGCTGATGAACACATGTGGCTCCTGCCGTCCAGGGCTCCAACTCAGGGCCACAAGGACTGACATTCTGCTTTCTCTCCGC